>NC_092709.1:112597597-113197597 GCF_047496885.1 Scyliorhinus torazame | reverse complement strand
AAAATGGATAACCTCACATTTGTAAACATTGTATTCCATCTGCCAGACCCTAGCCCATTCACTTAGCCTATCCAAATCCCTCTGCAGACTTCCAGTATCCTCTGCACTTTTTGCTTTCCCACTCATCTTAGTGTCGTCTGGAAACTTGGACACATTGCCCTTGGTCCCCAACTCCAAATCATCTGTGTAAATTGTGAACAATTGTGGGCCCAACACTGATCCCTGAGGGACACCACTAGCTACTGATTGCCAACCAGAGAAACACCCATTAATCCCCACTCTTTGCTTTCTATTAATTAACCAATCCTCTATCCATGCTACTACTTTCCCCTTAATGCTATGCATCTTTTTCTTATGCAGCAACCTTTTGTGTGGCGCCTTGTCAAAGGCTTTCTGGAAATCCAGATATGCCACATCCATTGGCTCCCCGTTATCTACCGCACTGGTAATGTCCTCAAAAAATTCCACTAAATTAGTTAGGCACGACCTGCCCTTTATGAACCCATGCTGCGTCTGCCCAATGGGACAATTTCCATCCAGATGCCTCGCTATTTCTTCCTTGATGATAGATTCCAGCATCTTCCCTACTACTGAAGTTAAGCTCACTGGCCTATAATTACCCGCTTTCTGCCTACCTCCTTTTTTAAACAGTGGTGTCACGTTTGCTAATTTCCAATCCGCCGGGACCACCCCAGAGTCTAGTGAATTTTGGTAAATTATCACTAGTGCATTTGCAATTTCCCTAGCCATCTCTTTTAGCACTCTGGGATGCATTCCATTTGGGCCATGAGACTTGTCTACCTTTAGCCCCATTAGCTTGCCCATCACTACCTCCTTCGTGTTAACAATCCTCTCAAGGGCCTCATCTGTCATAGCCCCATTTCCATCAGTCACTGGCATGTTATTTGTGTCTTCCACTGTGAAGACCGACCCAAAAAAACCTGTTCAGTTCCTCAGTCATTTCCTCATCTCCCATTATTAAATCTCCCTTTTCATCCTCTAAAGGACCAATATTTACCTTAGCCACTCTTTTTTGTTTTATATATTTGTAGAAACTTTTACTATCTGTTTTTATATTCTGAGCAAGTTTACTCTCATAATCTATCTTACTCTTCTTTATAGCTTTTTTAGTAGCTTTCTGTTGCCCCCTAAAGATTTCCCAGTCCTCTCGTCTCCCACTAATCTTTGCTACTTTTTATGCTTTTTCCTTCAATTTGATACTCTCCCTTATTTCCTTAGATATCCACGGTCGATTTTCCCTCCTTCTACCGTCCTTCCTTTTTGTTGGTATAAACCTTTGCTGAGCACTGTGAAAAATCGCTTGGAAGGTTCTCCACTGTTCCTCAACTGTTTCACCATAAAGTCTTTGCTCCCAGTCTACCTTAGCTAGTTCTTCTCTCATCCCATTGTAATCTCCTTTGTTTAAGCACAAAACACTAGTGGTTGATTTTACCTTCTCACCCTCCATCTGTATTTTAAATTCCACCATATTGTGATCGCTCCTTCCGAGAGGATCCCTAACTATGAGATCCTGAATCAATCCTGTCTCATTACAAAGGACCAGATCTAGGACCGCTTGTTCCCTCTTAGGTTCCATTACATACTGTTCTAGGAAATTATCGCGGATACATTCTATAAACTCCTCCTCAAGGCTGCCTTGACCGACCTGGTTAAACCAATCGACGTGTAGATTAAAATCCCCCATGATAACTGCTCTACCATTTCTACATGCATCAGTTATTTCTTTGTTTATTGCCTGCCCCACCATAATGTTACTATTTGGTGGCCTATAGACTACTCCTATCAGTGACTTTTTCGCCTTACTATTCCTGATTTCCACCCAAATGGATTCAACCTTATCCTCCATAGCACCGATGTCATCCCTTACTATTGCCCGGATGTCATCCTTAATTAACGGAGCTACACCACCTCCCTTACCATCCACTCTGTCCTTCCGAATAGTTTGATACCCTCAGATATTTAACTCTCAGTCGTGACCATCCTTTAACCATGTTTCAGGAATAGCCACTAAATCATAGTCATTCACGATGATTTGCGCCATAAAACTCATTTACCTTATTCCGAATACTACGAGCATTCAGGTAATGTACACTTATGTTGTTTTTTTTACCTCTGTTCTGAATCTTAACACCTCGATCAGTAACCTCTCCTAAGTTATATTTCCTCTTAACTCATCTCCTAATTTTCCTTGTCGTTGAACCCATATCTTCACGTAACAACCTGCCGCATCGCTTACCATTAATGTTTTCACTTCCCGTTTTATTCCTTTTAGTATTCCTGGTCCTATTCACTGAGCTCCCCTCAGTCACTGTACCTTGTACTGTCGCCACATCCCGCTTAGGAGATATTGATATTTATGTGGAAACGTGACTAATATCTTTACTTTACACATTTGCATGTGTATATGCATAAACAATATAAGCAAATTTAACTAGTATGTCCATAGACATGGGGCTGGATTCTCTGTTTCAGGAGGTATGACCCCATGCTGTCGTGAAAACTGTGGCCTTTTACGCCAGAACAAATTGGTGTCAAAGGGCCACAGATTCACAACCCTGCAGGGGGCTGACAGGGAGCCGTTGTGGAGCTCGCAGCTTCAGCTGCAGATACGGCCCCCTGCACTTGAAAAAATGAAATGAAATTAAATGAAAATCGCTTATTATCACAAGTAGGCTTCAAATGAAGTTACTGTGAAAAGTCACTAGTCGCCACATTCCGGCACCTGTTCAGGGAGGCTGGTACGGGAATTGAATCCGCGCTGCTGGCCTGCCATGGTCTGCTTTAAAAGCCAGCTATTTAGCCCTGTGCTAAACCAGCCCTGGGTAAGAGGCCATGTATG
Source organism: Scyliorhinus torazame (assembly GCF_047496885.1). Taxonomy (NCBI): domain Eukaryota; kingdom Metazoa; phylum Chordata; class Chondrichthyes; order Carcharhiniformes; family Scyliorhinidae; genus Scyliorhinus; species Scyliorhinus torazame. The sequence continues at coordinate 113,194,737 of NC_092709.1, read as the reverse complement.
CGCACGGCGGCAGCCTCCAGTAGCTGCGTTGTGCTCCATGGCGGACTCAGACCTGGATCGCAGAAATAGTGCCCCCAATCGGACACGCACCTGACCCAGACTTCCCGCACAATAAAGGCCCAGTCCCATGTGAGGCCCACCCCGACCATGGCGGCCGCGGACTGAGCCGGCAGGCGCCCCGTGAGTATCCCAAACAGTTGGGACCTTATTAGAAATACGCTGTGGGAATTTGGCCGGTCGGGGGCGGAGAATAGCGGGATGGGCCTCTGGTAATGGTCTCAGGTGGTGGACACTCTGCGCTTTTGGGGGAGAACCGGTGGCGGTCCTGATTTCATGCAGGAAACTGGATTCTCCGCCCCGTCGCCCAACGTGATTTCAGCATCAGGGTGCGGAGAATCCAGCCCCAGATCTGTCTGCTGAGTGTATGTCCCTTGCGCACAGCTCATTGTGCCTCCCTCACGGGATCGCCCCTCTGATCACTTGGGCTGTTGCCAGCCTTTTTGAAGACTGGTTTGCGGGCCGGTCTCTTGCTTCGAATCCTTTTGACACAATGCCTCAGAAGGCATTTATCCTTGTTGGCCACACCTGTGTCACCCGCTTTTTCTTTTTTCTTCTTCCAACGACGCTGTTTGCTGCTGCGTTGTATGTTCTCTGTCTCTGGCTTGTCAGCCACAGTATCAACATCTTCTCTTTTGTTTTATCATGGGCCGTTCCAGCTCTCCCACTCTTCTCCTCTTCCTCTTTTTTGTTTTAATAATCATCTGGCGAGTACTTTTCTTTTTAAGGTTGGGTTTGGCAACCTCTGTTTTAGTGCTGGTCTGCACCCTATGCAGAGAAGTGTGTGTATCCTCAGTTGAGACCTGTGGTGTTGGTGTGCTTCTGAGGGATTGTGTCGCCTCGCTCAATTTTGTGCCCTCAACTGGAAGTTGGAGAGCCTCGCTCTCTGGTGCCTGGGTGGAAGTCACATCTATACCATCAGGTGCTGTAACTTCTTGGCTTGTTGGAACGACGATTAATGGCTCCTCGTCACTGGAAATTAAATACAAATGCGCTCTGGCCCTGGCAATCCAGGCAATGTGCCATCCTGGTCTTGCTCTAGTATATGTGTGTGATCTGTCAAGCTACATAGTGACATAATCATCTGCTCCTCTAACTCATCTTCTGGTGGAGTAGCCTCGAGGATAAGGGGGTCGGCTACCGGAACCATTTCGGAGGCTTGAGACGGTTCGCCATGAGCTTCTGGAGCAAGCTTCGCCAAGATGGGCACGATGTCTTGTGCTACTAGCTTATTTGAGAGCTGTTCCTCCGAGGCCGCTGCAATCTCACTTTACATTTCTGAGTGTGCCATCTCTGGGGGACCCCTGGTCGCCGTATTTCGCCGCCTGTTCGGGCACACTGCAGGTGGCACGGCAGCACAAAGGTTGGTGCAGTTGCTTCACAGCTCCAGGGTCCCGGGTTCAGTTACCGGTTTGGGTCACTGTCTGTGTGGAGTCTAGCCATTCTCCCCGTGTGTGCGTGGGTTTCCTTCAGGTGCTCCGGTTTCCTCCCACAGTCCAGAGATGTGCAGGTTAGGGGGATTGGCCATGCTAAATTGCCCTTGGTGTCCAAAAAGGTTGGCTGGGGTTACCGGGTTACGGGGATACGGTGGAGGCGTGGGCTTAAATGGGGTACTCTTTGATTAATAAGCGAGTGTCATCCGAGGCTGGAAGAATAGTTGCGGACGTGGGGGGTCGGTACATTATGGTCAGTGGGAAGCTGGAGGCGCTGCCAGTGGTACTCGTGAATGTGTACGCGCCAAATTGGGATGATGTGGAGTTCATAAGGAGGATGCTGGGGAACATCCCGGACCTGGATTCGCAGAAGTTGGTCATGGGGGGGAACTTAAGCGTAGTCATTAAGCCAAGGCTAGACCGGTCGAGCTCTAGGACAGGCAGGGTGCCAGCAATGGCAAAGGAGCTAAAGAGGTTTATAGAGCAGATGGGGGGGGGGGGGGGCAGTGGACCCATGGAGATTTGGGCGGCCGAGAGTGAAGGAGTTTTCCTTCTACTCGCACCGTGCATAAAGTGTACTCCAGGATTGACTTTTTTATCCTGAACAGGGCTTTACTGACGGGAGTATTCAGCGATCACAATCTCAGATCATGCCCCGCACTGGGTTGACCTACAGGTGAGCAAGGAGAGTAGCCAGTGCCCGCACTGGAGGCTGGGCGTGGGGCTTTTAGCTGATGAGGAGGTGTATGGGCGGCTGATGAAATATATCCAGAGCTATCTGGAAGTCAACGACATGGGGGAAGTTTCGGCTGCAGTGGTCTGGGAGGCGCTGAAGGCGGTGGTCAGAGGGGAGCTGATCTTGATACGGGCCCACAGGGAGAAGGCAGATAGAGCAGAGATGGACCGACTGATAAAGGAAATACTTCAGGTCGACAGGAGGTATGCGGAGACCCCGGAGGCAGGGCTTCTAAGGGAACGACAGAGGCTACAGGCGGAGTTTGGCTTGTTAACTACAGGGAAGGAGATGGAGCAACTGAGGAAGGTGAGGGGGGCGATCTATGAATATGGGGAGAAGGTCAGTAGAATGCTTGCGCAGCAGCTTAGAAAGCGGGAGGCGGCCAGGGAGATTGGGAAAGTAAGGGACAGGGATGGGAACCTGGCCGGAGATTCGGCAGGGGTTAATAAGGCGTTTAAGGTGCTTTACAACAGCAGGCTGTATGAGTCAGAACCCCCAGCTGGGCCGGAGGGGATGAGGCAATTCTTAGGGGGGCTGAAGTTCCCAAAGGTGGACGAAGAGTTGGTAGAAGGGCTGGGGGTCCCGATCCAGTTGGAAGAGATAGCAGAAGGGCTGCAGGCCATGCAGTCGGGTAAAGCCCCGGGACCAGATGGGTACCCTGTGGAGTTTTACAAAAAGTTCTCTGGGATACTGGGGTCACTGCTGATGAGGACATTTAATGAGCCAAGGGAGAGAGGGGGGCTTCCCCCGAGGATGTCACAGGCCTCTAACCCATTGATCCTGAAGCGGGATGAGGATCCAGAGCTATGCGGGTCCTACAGACCGATCTCCCTACTAAATGTAGACACCAAATTGTTGGCTAAGATCTTGTCCTCAAGGATTGAAGACTGCGTTCCGGACGTGATTGGGGAGGACCAGACGGGATTTGTTAAGGGGAGGCAGTTGGCAGCCAACATAAGAAGGCTGTTGAATGTAATTATGATGCTCCCAGAGGGTAGGGACGTAGAGGTAGTGGTCGCAATGGACGCGGAGAAGGCATTTGATTGGGAGGAATGGGATTATTTGTGCGAGGTACTGGGGCGGTTTGGATTTGGGCGGGGCTTCATTGACTGGGTCAGGCTGCTGTATCAGGCGCCCGTGGCAAGTGTTCGGATGAACAGGCTGACATCGGGCTATTTTAGGCTGCACTGGAGGATGAGGCAGGGATGCCCCCCCTCCCCGCTGTAGTTCGCACCGGCCATAGAACCGTTGGCAATTGCGTTGAGGGCCTCAAAGGGCTGGTCCGGGGGGGTGGAACACAGAATCTCACTATACGCGGACGACCTGCTCTTATATGTGTCGGAGTCATTGGAAGGGATGGAAGAAATTATGGGGACTCTGGGGGATTTTGGCCGTTTTTCGGATTATAAATTGAACATGGTGAAAAGCGAGATGTTCGCAATCCAGGCAAGGGGGCAGGAGAGACGATTGGGGGAGGGGGTCGATGTGGGAGCGACATCATGTAAAGGCACTAGTTTGGCGGCGTTGGTAACAGCGCCTCTGCCGTTCCCGCCGGCATGGTACTCCACCAGCCCCATGGTGGTCGCGGCCCGGAGTGTTTGGGGGCAGTGGAGGAGACATGTGGGAGCAGAGGCAGCATTGGTCTGGTCTCCAATTTTCAATAATCACCGATTGCCCCGGGGAGGTTAGATGGAGGGTTCCGGAGATGGCAGAGAGCACGGGTCGAGACGATGGGAGATATGTTTATAGAGGGGAGCTTTCCCAGCCTGCGGGAACTGGAGGAGAAATTTGAATTGACGGGAGGGAATGAATTTAGGTACATGCAGGCGCGGGACTTCCGACGCAGGCAGGTCTCAACCTTCCCGCTCCTACCACCAAGGGGGATACAGGACAGGGTAGTTTCCAGAGTGTGGGTGGCAGAAGGGAGGGTTTTGGACATTTATAAGGAACTTATGGGGGTCAGAGGAAACGCAGACCGAGGAGCTGAAACACAAATGGGAAGAGGAGTTAGGAAGAGAGATAGAGGATGGCCTCTGAGCGGAAGCGTTGAGTAGAGTCAACATGTCTACAACATGTGCCAGGCTCAGCCTGATACAATTTAAGGTCGTTCACCGGGCTCACATGACAGTGGCCCGGATGAGCAGTTTCTTAGTGGTAGAAGACAGGTGCGTAAGGTGTGCGGGAGGACCGGCGAACCATGTCCATATGTTCTGGGCATGTCCGAAGCTTAGGGGATTTTGGCAGGGGTTTGCGGACGTCATGTCCAAAGTATTAAAAACAAGGGTGGCACTGAGTCCAGAGGTGGCGATTTTCGGGGTGTCGGAAGAGGAGAAAGAGGCAGACGTTCTGGCCTTTGCTTCCCTGGTAGCCCGGAGGCAGATATTATTAGCTTGGAGGGACTCAAAGCCCCCGAAGTCGGAGACCTGGCTAACTGACGTGGCTAGCTTTCTCTGTCTGCAGAAAATCAAGTTCGCCTTGAGAGGGTCAATGTTAGGGTTCGCCCGGAGGTGGCAGCCGTTGGTCAACTTCTTTAGGGACAATTAACCGTCAGCAGAAAGGGGGGGGAGGGCTGTAGGGTTAGTTTAGTTTAGAGTAGGGGGTTAGAAAAGTTGGGACCTATGAGAGAGGAAGACTGCTTTTGCACTATGTTTATAATTGTATGTACCCTGTTTCTTCTGTTACCGTTATAAAACCAGAAATACCTCAATGAAATGTTTATAAAAAATAAAAATGGGGTACTCTTTCCAAGGGCCGGTGCAGACCCGATGGGCTGAATGGCTTCCTTCTGCACTGTAACTTCTATGATTCTATGACAGGTGCTCTCGGAATGCAAGTTGTAAATAATGAAAGAAAGCCTGACCTGCAGCAACACTAAGCAGCCTTTAATTCTGACGAGATGCCGGCGTTGGACTGGGGTGAGCACAGTAAGAAGTTTTACAACACCAGGTTAAAGTCCAATAGGTTTGTTTCGATGTCAATAGCTTTCGGAGCGCTGCTCCTTCCTCAGGTGAATCCTTCCTCACCTGAGGAAGGAGCAGCGCTCCGAAAGCTAATGACATCGAAACAAATCTGTTGGGCTTTAACCTGATTTAATTCTGACAACAAAGGAGACACAGAACTGATGTCAAAGTAATTCCTTTATTATTGATCCAAAATTAACGAGACAGGGACAGCAGTGGAGAGTTCCCATCTGAGCACACTGGATATCCAAGCTCAACTGGATCCAGAAACTGAGTTCCAGTTGTCGACAACGAGAAAGTATCTCGCAAAGCAGCAATGAGAAATGTGTACGCTTCCGAAAACTTCTGCCCCTCCTTCTGCCTCCAAATTGCCTCCAAATCCTCCCCACGGCAGAACACCCCAATATAAAAAAAAACCCTCTCCATCCCAGTAACTGTCTTGAGTCTCTTAATACCACCCGATGCCTACAGCCTTCTCCCAACCGTACAACTCTCCCTGTCTTTAAAACATTCTCTAGCCCCTGCAAAACTCACTATCTCTGTAGCGTCCTCCCATCCCTACAATGCTTCCTATCTTTTAAAACTCCTACTGGTGTTACAATACCCTCCCTAACTTTCGAACATCAGACAGCCCCTACAATCTTCGCTATCTTTGTTATAGTTCCAGCTCCTACAGCACTCCCTATGCCTGATCTGTGTAAAAATCTTAGCCCTTCCACTATCTATAACTTTGTAACCTTGTCTACCCCTACAACACTCCTGATCTCTGCAACCTTCTCTAGCCCCTACAACCCTTCATATCGCTGTAATCTCTGCTGTCTCCTGCTGTGTTCTGCTTCTCTTCTGTAGTTAATGTAAACTCAGTGTCCTTAAATGTATCTCATCTGGTCCTTAGCTTATCATTTTTAAATGCAGTTCGCCCATCAGATTTCTCACTATCAATTTTTAACCCACCAATGTCTCGACTACCTCCTTTTTCACTACTTGGACACCAAGCTCTCTGGTAAGGACAGATGCATTGTATTCATTAGGTGCCATTTTGCCTCCCTTCATATATAAACCCCATTTCAGGTCCATAATCAGTCCCACATTTGCTTTTATCACCCTTTTACTTCTTAAAAGCCCCGTGTGGCTTTTCGTATTTTTTGATATGCCAGCTGGCAGTCTCCACCCAGAATCATTTTGGTGTCGGGACCAGATCATTGAATCTCACGAGATGCATCTCGCGAGATTTGCGATGCTCGAAATGACTCACGAGATTTAACAAAATCTCGCGATCTGGGTCTCGCGAGACTTCATGGTCTGGATCTCGCCCTCGCTGGGCGTGATCTAGATCTACATATTCAAATGAGTCAGTATGCGTTCGCAGGAGTTTCCCTGAGACCTAATGGTCACGCCTGGGGGACGTCGCCAGGACGCCATTTGGTACTGGTTTCCTTAACCATGGACCAGTCATAGTGGCACCTGGGGGGGTCTCCCAGGCAATTGGAGACATCTGGGTCATCGGGGACAGGGCAGGGTGGCACTCTTGCACTCCTTGTGGCACCCAGGTACCTTGTCATGCCAGCCTGGCACTCTGGCAGTGCCACCCTAGCACTGCGAGGGTGGTACTGCCAGGCTGTCAGTGAGCACTTCCAGGGTGGCAGAGGCAGGGGGCTGGATTCTCCAGTCGCTGACGGCAAAATCGCATTCGGCGATCGGCCAGAGAATCGCCGTTCATGACCAATTTGGAGGCAGCACCGCTTTTGTGATGCTTCACCCCTCAAAAGGGGCATACTCACAGAGTACACTATGCCACGTATCGACAGCCTCAGGACATTGCCTGAGGCTCGCCCCCACGATGCTTCGTCCCCAACCGGCTGAGTTCCCGATGGCGTCAGTCCGGTGTGGTCTTATCCGTTGGGAACTCAGTGTGGCGGCTGCAGACTTAGTCCAGTGCCGCCACAGTCAGGGGAGGTCCGATCCACGGGCAGGGGGAGGCTTCATCGGGCTGGGGCCACTGTGGATGAGAGGGGGAGGGGTCCGGGGTATGCGAGCTGGCCGAAGGGTGGGGGGGGGGGACTATTTTGTGGGCCACTGCAGGCCGTTGCCGTGCACATTCGCGGCCACAGACCCGGCAATTCTCCGGGCCGTATCGGCAGCTGGAGCCGGGTGCTCTATGCTGCCGGTATGCTAGCCCCCAGCAAAACGGGAAATTGGTGCCCGTTTTGCGCCATTTTGTCTGCCGTAAAAAGCCATCATTCTCATGCCGGCGTGGAGACATAGCCCCAGAATCAGAGAATCCAGCCCAGGGTCTCCAAGATTTGGAGAAAATGCAGGAGGGGGCTGAAAGGGGCAGGGGGTGAGATAGTGACGGCCAGCCAAAATGGCGCGCCGATCTGAAAGAAGCCTTTCCTGCTGGGTTCGCCAGCAGGAAATGACTTGGTGCGGCCTCAGCGGAGAGCAACGTCCTGAGATAAAAACAACAGCAAAATGCCGTTGAGAGTAGATGGGTGTTTCCCACCGCTGCAGCCGGCAAGAAACAGCTCGCTAACTGTAATGACTTAGACCAGGTCTTTGAGATTGACCAAGTAGAATATGAGTTCCCTGATTAGTGGCCCAATCAGGAACCCCTTTCTGTGTATATAACAGGGAGTGTCAGATCCTCTGCACTCCCGGTGTAGACAGCAGAGTGAATGGTCATGGTTGTTCAGCTGTTGGGTTTGTAAATAAAAGGAATTCTGGTGATGGGACTTCTGCCTCCGTGGACTTATTACAGTGGCGACGAGGAAAACGGAATGACCCAAAGGAACCTGCTCATTAGCAGCTGCCGCATATTGAGGGTAAGCCACTGACAGGCAGAATGCCTTTATTCGGAAAGTTGGACTCTTTTGACCCTGCAGTGGAAGACTGGGCCCAATATGTAGAGTGGATGAAATACTTCTTTGGAGCAAATGATATGGCTCCGAATGAAAAGTATCGGGTCATTCTGCTGACCCCGTGTGGGCCGGCAGCCTTTGCCATTATGCGGAGTCTCACTTTTCCGGAGGCACTGGGCACGGAAACCAGGAATTGACGGACTTAGTAATAGAGTACCATGATCCTAAGCTGCCTCTGATCCTGTGAAGGTACCGGTTTTACTCAGCATTCCGAGACATGGGGGAGTCAGTCACTAATTTGTTTTAACAAGATTGAGGCGATTAGCAGAGGCTTGCAAATTTGGCCTGGCGCTAAATGAGATGCTTCGAGTCCGGGTGGTGTGCGGACTAAATAATTTAGCAATACAAAAACATCTGCTAGCAGAGGCCGAGCTGGTTTGCAAACATGCATTGTAGATGGCTTTGTCCTTAGAAAAAGCGGTGAGCGGAGCCCATGAGTTACAGAGTACTCCGATGGAGGTAGACACCCATACCAGTGAAACTGAGTTAAGGGATTACCGCTGGGGGATAGGCAACTGCATAGCCACCCTCAGGAACAACTCGGATACTAAGGAACCCAGGCCCATTCGCAAACCGCTCCCAAGCAAGGGAAAATTAGGATCAGACAGACGTCAGCCCCTGCAGCCTTCCACCCGGCAAGTCATTGTAGTTGTTGCCAGAGGTCGGAGCCAGAGAGGAGAAATAGAAGCCCAAAACCAACATCTTGGCGAAGGACACGTAGGCCGGGGTACAGGGGAATACACCCTGGAAGCCCTACCTACCTCCAACGAGGAACAATTAAATTGTGTTGCGATGGTCAAATCAAAACCCATTAAATTATCCATAAGGTTGAATGGACGACCCACACTGATGGAAGTCGACATTGGAGCAGCCGTATCAGTGATAGGGGAAACAGTATTCAATAAAATTCGCACTGGACTCCAACCCTTATCCCTAACCAGGATCTTGGCAAAACTGAGCACATACACAGGGGAACCACTGAGAGTGTTGGGCACAACACATGTACCTTATGGAGAGCAACTGGTTAGGCTGCCTTCAATGGGAGGGGAAGGTTCAGGGCCGAGCTTATTGGGACGAAACTGGCTAAAAGAGACCCAGCTGGATTGGATAAACATTTTCTAGCTGTAAAATGGTCGCCTCAGCGAACTCCTGTGCAGATACCCAGACGTTTTCCGAGAAGGGCTCGGAACAATAAATAATAATAGGAGCAAAGGTGACATTACACGTAGATCCAGAGGCAGTCCCAAAATTCTACAAGGCCTGACCGGTACCCTTTGCAGAAAGTTGAGACGGAAATCAAAAGATTGGTGCGGGAAGGAATAATAAAACCGGTTCAGTTTGCGGCGCCCATGATGCCTATCCTTAAGCTGGAAGGCTCAATCTGCCTTTGAGGCGATTTCAAATAAATCACTACACACAACAGGGCAAATACCCTATTCCCCAGATAAACACCCTGAAGGATCTTTTTCAGTACACATGGGGCGGGATTCTCCGACCCCCCCACAGGGTCGGAGAATCAGCGGGGGCTGGCGTGAATCCCGCCCCCGCTGGTTGCCGAATTCTCCGGCACCGGATATTTGGCGGGGGTGGGAATCGCGCCACGCCGGCTGGCGGGCCCCCCCCCTCCCCCCAGCGATTCTCCGGCCCGCGATGGGCCGAAGCCCCGCTGCTGGAATGCCTGTCCCGCCGGCGTGGATTAAACCACATTTTGAACGGTGGGACAAGGCGGCGCGGGCGGGCTCCGGAGTCCTGGGGGGGCCGCGGGACGATCTGGCCCCGGGGGGTGCCCCCACGGTGGCCTGGCCCGCGATTGGGGCCCACCGATCCTGTGCCGTGGGGGCACTCTTTTCCTTCCGCCTTCACCATGGTCTCCACAATGGCGGAGGCGGACGAGACCCTCTCCACTGTGCATGCGCGGGGATGCCGTGAGCGGCCGCTGACGCTCCCGCACATGCGCCGCACGGCAAAGTCATTTCCGCGCCAGCTGGCGGAGCACCAAAGATCTTTCCTGCCAGCTGGCGGGGCGGAAATCAGTCCGGCGCGGGCCTAGCCCCTCAAGGTGAGGGCTCGGCCCCTCAAGATGCGGAGAATTCCGCACCTTTGGGGCGGCGCGATGCCGGACTGATTCGCGCAGTTTTTGGCACCGGTCGGCGGACATCACGCCGATTGCGGAGAATCCCACCCCACGATTACACTTCGGGGTATCTGTAAATATTCCAGAGGACAATGGAGAATATATTACAAGGGTTACCACAGGTCGCCATTTATCTAGACGACATTCTCATTACGGGAAAAACAAGTAAGAAGTCTTACAACACCAGGTTAAAGTCCAACAGGTTTGTTTCGATGTCACTAGCTTTCGGAGCGCTGCTCCTTCCTCAGGTGAATGAAGAGGTATGTTCTGAGGGTCTCAGATGCTCTCAGGTTCTCTCCCTGCTGATTAAAAGTTACAGGCCAGAAGAAAGAGAGAGAACAAAACAGTAGGGAAAAAGCACTTTCTCCCACTCTGCACCGAATTACCTCACTGCACCAAATTACCAAGTTCCAAATTCCCACTCTGGATGTGTCTCACTCAGGCTGTGTCTCTTTGACCTGCACAACGCTTACTGAGTGCCCTTTCTGTCTGTCTTTTATACAGACTTCAGCTGACCAGGATGACTCACACTACTTAAACTTCAAAGAGAAGAATACAATGTGTACCTTTGTGTCCCTAAACAGGCCTCAGGTGACTGACAGATAACTGCCTCTCAGCAATTAGGGCAGGGGCAGCTTCAGCCAATCAGACACTAATCTACACACTGCACTTTTGACTGAAAAACAGCAGAATTAGACTTACCACTTACCTTTCCTGATTACCTCACTGCACCAAATTACCAAGTTCCAAATTCCCACTTTTGATGTGTCTCACTCAGGCTGTGTCTCTTTGACCTGCTCAACGCTTACGTGAGGTGAGAGTAATGGTCCTTGACATTAAGGCAGCATTTGACCAAGTGTGGCACCAAGGGGCCCAGCAAAATTGAAGTCAGTGAAAATCAAGGGGGAAACTCCACTGGTTGGAGTCATCCCTGGCAGAAATTCATAGTTAATCATAGAATTTACAGTGCAGAAGGAGGCCATTCGGCCCATCGAGTCTGCACCGGCTCTTGGAAAGAGCACCCCACCCAAGGTCAACACCTACACCCTATCCCCACAACCCAGTAACCCCACCCAACACTAAGGGCAATTTTGGACACTAAGGGCAATTGATCATGGCCAATCCACCTAACCTGCACATCTTTGGACTGTGGGAGGAAACCGGAGCACCCGGAGGAAACCCACACACACACGGGGAGGACGTGCAGACTCCGCACAGACAGTGACCCAAGCCGGAATCGAACCTGGGACCCTGGAGCTGTGAAGCAATTGTGCTATCCACAAGGCTACCGTGCTGCCCTAAATGAAAATCACTTATTGTCACAAGTAGGCTTCAAATGAAGTTACTGTGAAAAGCCCCTAGTCGCCACATTCCGGCGCCTGTTCGGGGAGGCTGCTACAGGAATCGAACCGTGCTGCTGGTCTGCCTTGGACTGCTTTCAAAGCCAGCGATTTAGCCCTGAGCTAAACAGCCCCAAATTGAAGATGGTTGTGGTGTTTGGAGATTGACATTCACAGTCATCATAGAATTTACAGTGCAGAAGGAGGCCATTCAGCCCATCGAGTCTGCACCGGCTCTTGGAAAGAGCACCCTACCCAAGGTCAACACCTCCACCCTATCCCCACAACCCAGTAACCCCACCCAACACTAAGGGCAATTTTGGACACTAGGGGCAATTTAGCATTGCCAATCCACCTAACCTGCACATCTTTGGACTGTGGGACAGTCCTGGAACATCACTGCAGAAGTTGCTCAGGGTAGTGCTCTAAGCACAACCATCTGCTTTATCAATGACCTTCCTTCCATCATAAGGTCAGAAATGGGGATGTTCGCTCATAATTGCATGCTAATAATTGCACAATGTTCAGCACCATTAAAGTCTCCACCAATACTGAAGCAGTCCATGTCAAAATGCAGTAAGGCCAGGACAATGTCCAGGCTTGGGCTGACAAGTGGCAATTAACATTTGGGCTACACAAGTGCCAGGCAATGACCATCTGGAACAATTGTGAATCTAACCATTGACTCTTAACATTCAATGGAGTTATCATTGCTAAATGCCTCACTATAAACATCCTGGGGGTTACCATTGACCAAAAATTCAGAGGCACTAGCCACATACATACTGTAGCTACAAGAACAGGCCAGAAGCTAAGAATTCTGCAGTGAGTAACTCACCTCCGGACGAGCCAAAGTCTCTCCGCCATCTACAAAGCATAAGTCAGGATTGTTCTGGAATACTCTCCTGTTGCCTGGAAGAGAGCACAGGTGCAACAACACTCAAGAAGCCCGCTTGATTGGCACCCATTTCAGAAATATTCACTTCATCCACCACTGGCGCACAGTACACCTCCTATAAGGTGAACTGCAAGGACTCACTTGGTCTCCTACAGCAACGCCTTCCAAACCGACGATCACTATCACCTTGAAGGACAAGGTTAGCCGATATATTGAAAATTCCCCTTCAAGTTATTCACCATCCTGACTGGGAAATATGTCACTGTTCCTTCACTGTCACATGGCCAAAACCTTGGAACTCCCTCGTCAACAGGACTATGTGTGTACCTACACCACAGGAACTGTAACAGTTCAAGAAGGCAGCACACCCCCACCTTGTCAATGGCAATTCGAAATGGGCACTAATTGCTGGCGTGACCAGTTATGCCCAATTCCCAGAAATAAATAATGGAAAAAAAGATCTAAATGCTCTGCAAGAACACCTTTCATTATTAGGTTCTGCCATTTTCCCGATGACAGATATTAAGCTAACTGGCCTAAAGTTTCCTGCTTTCTGTCTCCATACGGTTTTGAATAACAGAGTTCCGTTTGCTATTTTCCAATCCAAAGGAACCATCCCTAAAACAATTTATTGCATTCAATGGGCACCAGGTGTGAATCCCCAGGAGGCGGTTAGATCCTGGGTGAGGCCGAAATCGGGAACCACGACGTGCGGCGATATGTTTTTGATCTAACCGGCCCACTCCCGTTGGTGAGATGCGGATCCTACCATGGCGCGGCGAAAAACCAACAATCACCAATCTCCATACCACTAAAAGGAAGGATGCCCTATCAAACTGCCTCCTATGACCTAACCCCTCCCCAGCGAGCAGTCCCATGGGCACCATTCAGTAGACTTATTTAAAAACGTGAAGCTAGCAAAGTAGCTGCACTGGAGATCCGAGGAGGTGAGTAGCCATCTTTGAAATCTGGCAGTCAGCTGCTCTCCCAGTGCTTGGGGGCGGTGCGGGGAGGGTTGGGGGAGCTCCCGGTGGGGGATGGGCTCAGTCGGAAAGGGTGGGCCACGATCGTTGGTGGGGGGGGGGGGGGTTGCACCCGTGGTTCCGGCAGGCCATCCCTCCGGGATCGTGTATACGCATAATGGGGACAGCTACATCCTGGGGTAGTCCGAGATCCTGGGCATCTTCGAGAGACACCCCAGGGCGACTGGTTGGCTCCTGAGGGATAAGGGGTGCTTGTTCAGGACCTGGATAATGACGCCTACAAGGAGGCCGGTGACCGATGAGGAGGCCAGGCATAATGAGGTGACCCGGTATAATAAGGCCCATGTGGACTGTCATTGTGCGGTGCATCGGACTGCTTAAAACGAAGTTCCGATGCCTCCACTGCTCTGGTGGTGCACTGCGGTCAACCACCCAGAGGATTGCCCGCTTTGTGGCAGTCTGCTGCGCCCTCTGTAACCTGGCACAACAGTGGGGCGAGATGTTGGAGGTAAAGGAGGAGGAGCATGTGGCCACCTCCAAGGTGGAGGACAAGGAGAAGTCGGACCAGGAGGGGGTTGGAGGATGAGGCTGGAAAGCCTGCGGGACCAGCCGGAGGATGGAAGACAGGCGGTGGAGGCAAGGGTCTGAATGCCTGGAGGACCAGTGAGGCCCTCATCCTTGCCTGCTTCACATAGGACATGGCTTTGTCGTCATCTCTCCCCCTCCCTCCTTCCCACCCACAGTCCCCCCACACCTGTCCCCCTCCCCCAAATTGTTTGCCTCATCCTGTGTCCTCCCTACTCCCCCACCCTCGACAATTCCCCCACCCAGCATCCATCATCCTCCCTCTTCCCCCCGCCCCCCACCCCATTGCCCTGTTCCACCCTCCCAGGGTCTGTGTTATATCAATCCAGGGTGATGGGCCTGGATTGATATAACTGTCAGCGGGTCAATGCACAAGGCAGGAGGGTGATGATAACCCCTGGGAGCTGAGCTCTGGTGCTCCTCAATCTATACCATATTCTGATTTCTGTCTGTCTGCTGACAGGGCGCTCACACCCATCACCTGCACGTGGTATGCATTTTGTGGAGGGGGGGGGGTGGGGGGGCAGGGCAGGCCCAGTAGCAGGGAGCCCGGGTGCTGGGGCCAGGGGAGGCCAGAGGGCAACTGGCGGAGGAGGTGGAGACCGGCCCACAGTGCAGAATTACGGTACAGAGTGCAACGTGTCTCGAGTGCAACTTATGTATAATCGTGACCCTACCTGTCCCTAGCTCCTGATGGTGCCGTCCCCCTTCACCCCCCAGTGCCCTCCCGGTGATCCTCAATCTGCATAGCCCCCCGTGCTTTACTGCTATGTCGAGGTGTTTCCCCAGGATGTACATCAGGGGTGGGGGCTGCTTGCTGTTTATCGCGTCCTGTGGCCTTTAATGGCCCTCATAGGTGTCCTCTAGAGGCTTCGGGCCTGAGGGCCGCTGCCGACTTGTCAGTGGCAATGGCCACCCTTCTTTGCACGCTGACGTCAAAACATGCTGTCGTCAGGGGGGGTGGACACTGGAGAGATGTCTCCCATCTAGGGGCGGTTTCGGGTTGGCCTCCAGCATTCCCTCTTCCCAATTGGTGCCCGGTGGGGGTCACCTCAGGACGGAGCGGCAGTTGGATGAGCTCCGGCTGCCCTGCATCATCTAGCTCTGCCAGCCCTGCTGGCTCCCCGATGTCTGCACCATTGTGTCGATGCCCTTGGTGATGCCCTTCTGTGAGCGGGCCATGCTCCGGAATGCCTTGCCAATGTCCACCTGCGTCTGGAGCACAATCCTCAGCGACCGTGACATGCCATCCTGAGACTGTGACATGCTCTGGAGTGCCCCGGCAATGAGATCGGCAGATTTTGGTCCCTCAGGGAGTCGAGGGAGTGAGAATAAAGTGGAGTTTGTTGTTGACAACTCACCACTATTCTTAGAAGTCCCCCTATACCAAAAAGGGCCGACATTCTAAATGGTGAACAGGGATTCTCATTCCCCGACTCCTATGCAGGCTTCGGTGGGTGCTATTCAGGTCAAACTATGTTTTCAAGTTGTCCCCCGGTATAACCCATACTTTCACAGAAGATTTCATCTACTTACCCTTAGTAGCATCGATCCTGGGTCCCGCATTGCTAAGTAAGTAAAGTAGACTTTGGAATAACCACTGTTTCAGGTTAAAACTTTTAAGGTATTTTATTTATTTATTTTTTTTTCCTTTTAAAAGATGCAATCACTGTCTTTACAGAAAAGTAAAAAGATCTTGCTTCTGGATCCTTCTGGTTGGCTGAAGGGACCTTCAGGCCCAACTTGACAATCAATCTTCTTTTTAAAATCTGGTCTTCTTTAGATGTATTCACTGGTGAGCTCGGTTGCTATGTCCTATCTTTCCCATGTACCGAGCTGTGAGAGCTTACTCTGCTGGCTGTCTCTGAGCTGACTCTGCCTCCTCTTTAAACTCTGTACTTCCTTAGATGTATTAGCTGCTTTAGCTCAGCTACTTGGCTCTGTCCCTTTCCCATGACCGAGCTGACTGTAAGCTGACTCTGCTTGCTTCTCTTGTTCCTTCTCTGCCTCTCTCTCTCTCTCTCTCTCTCCCTCTGGTTCTGATGGTTCCTACTCTGGTCTCTGGGTTTATATATTTTTCTAACAGTTATTAAGTTTTTATGACTTTATTGTAAAGTAACTTTTATTTCACTTGGATTGTAAAAGGTATCTTTGATCTAAACATTCTAATACAACTAAGTATTCATTTTGACATGACCTCAGCTCATAGATCTCTAATTATATTGTTTCCTTTGTGATGTTCAAAATGCTTTGATTTCAAGAGACGTGTGAATTTTGATCCCTGTCATTTCTCTAGTTTTATTTTCCAATTGTGTCCCCAGCTCATAATTTTGACTTTGATTTTGGCTTTAAATTATGTTTCTCGTAGACTGATAGTCTCCAATTTTCTTTAATTTACTTGGTGTTAGCAGAATTTCACACCTATACATTGGCCCCCTAGTCATTCTTTTCTATCTGCTGATTTTACTTCAATGAAGGTGTAAATCATTGCTTTTAGCTGTATGCTAAAATCCACTTGATTATGACTTGAAAGACCTGCCTGTTTTAAACATTCATCATCTAATTCAACTGAAACACTCATCCATGCTTTTCCAGATGCTTATTAAGATAGTTACTTTCAATGAAGGTGTGAACCATTGTTTTTAGCTTCATACAAAAATCCTGTTTGTTTTGTTTGCTAAACCTGCTTGACCAAGGCTATCTGCATTTTACAATCCTGCTCTTTGCTGTTAACCCTTTGTGGGATCTTGCCCTGTATTTTCTCATGTTTCTCTCAGACCAGATATTGCCAGACTTCCATGTTTCAAATGACACATCTTTCCATATTTTCAATTACAAGTTGAAACCCAATATTAGCCATGGTCGTATTGAATGGTGGAGCAGGGTCGAAGGGCCATGTGGACGATGCCTACTCTTATTTCCTGTGTTCTTGTGATTGGAAGAGATGGATCCATGGATACTGAGGAAAATAAGGGTGAAAATTGCGGATGCATCGACCAAGAATTTTCTATCCTTGGTAGATACATGGGTGGTGCCAGAGAACTGTAGAATTGCAAATGGTAAACACAATTGTTCCGAAAAGGATGTAAGGAAAAGCAAAACCTTTAGCCAATTGGGAAAGTCTGGAGAAAACTGAGGAATCAAGTGGATAACGGCGGAGGGGAGTGGGAGTCATTGAACAGCTCATTCCACCAAGCTGACAAATAGAGAGTGCCCAAATGACCACCTTTTGTGTTGTAAAACTGTAACCCAAAATTAACGAGACAGCGACAGCAATGGAGAATTCCCATCTGAGCACACTGGATATTCCAAGCTCAGATGGATCCAGAGACTGAGTCTTAGTTGTTGACAATGAGTATCATGCAAAGCAGCAATGAGAAATGTGCGCGCTTCTGAACACTTCTGCCTTTCCCACTGTCAGTCCAGTGCAAGCTGCTTCCTGCCATAATGACCAAGTCTCCCTAACATCCTCCATGCCCTTCAACTATCACGTTCTCTATCACTAACCCCAGCTCTTGCAACCCTTTCCATCACTGTAAGATCATACAGAGCCAACGATCCTCATCAACTCTGTCAGCTCCTCTGGGCCCTTTTACTTTACCTATCACTCTTGCCACATCCAAAGCATCTAATTCTCCCTGACCCTGTTACCGATTCCAACTACTACAACCCTCACAATCAATTTCACATTTTCCAACACTAAAACCCTCCATTACTCTTTAAAATTCACTAAACTTTCGCACCTTCCGATCTGAATTTGTCCTTCAGAGGCTACAACCTCTATCCTCCAGCTCCTACAACCCTTCGTATCTCTGTAACATCCTCCAATTCCTACAACTATCCCTATTTCTGTCACCTCATTCAGAGGCTATACTCTTCTCGATCATTGTAATATTCTACAGATCCTACAATCCCTACAGCCTCCGTAACACCCATTAGATCTCTTCTGAGATAGCACCTCATATCTCAGCAATCTCCTCTACAACCCTACACTCCCTACAATTTATCATTTCCTCCAGCCTCGACAAACTTCTCTATCTTCTGGAAGATCCTCTATGCCCACAATCCACACAGTGCTGTAATCTTCCCCAGCCTCTATTGCTGTATCGGCTCAATTGCCTCCAAATGCTCCACTTAGTCTGAAAACCCCAATATCCATAACATTCTCTCCATCCCAGTAACTGTCTTGAGTCTCTTAATACCATCCCGAACTTTCCAACATCATACAGCCCCTACAACCTTCCCTATTTCTGTAATAGTTCCATCCCCTATCCATATAACATTTCTTAATCTGTGTAAAAAAAAATTTTTTTTTAATAAACGTTTTATTGAGGTATTTCTTTGGCATCTTAACAGCAACAAAATCAACAATATAAATAACAAGAGAAATATATACATAGTGCAAATTCCACCACTCTTTCCCGCAGGTCTTGTCATTACTTACCCCCCTAACCTACGCTAACCTAACCCCCCCCCCACCCCCATTTTCTGCTGACGATTAGTTCTCTGCGAGCAAGTCGACGAATGGTTGCCACCTCCGGGCGAACCTCAGCAGAGACCCTCTCATGGTGAACTTAATTTTCTCCAGGCAGAGGAAGCCTGCCATGTCTGAAAGCCAGGTCTCCGATTTCGGGGGCTTTGAGTCCCTCCACGCCAGCAATATACGTCTCCGGGCTACCAGAGAAGCAAAGACCAGAACGTCTGCCTCTTTCTCCTCCTGGATTCTCGGGTCCTGCGATACCCCAAAAATCGCCACCTCTGGACTCATTACTACCCTCATATTTAATACCGTGGACATGGTGTCGGCAAACCCCGGCCAAAATCCCCTCAGTTTTGGACATGCCCAGAACATGTGGACATGGTTCGCTTGCCGCCCCCCCCCCCCCCCGCACACTTCGCACACCTGTCCTCCACCCCAAAGAACCTGCTCATCTGGGCCACCGTCATGTGAGCCCGGTGAACAACCTTAAATTGGATCATGCTGAGCCTGGCATATGTTGCGGTAGCATTGACCCGTCCTAACGTGTCCGCCCAAAGGCCCTCCTCTATCTCTAGCTCCTCCTCCCACTTTCGCTTCAGCCCCTCGGTTTGTGTCTCCTCTGAACTATTAAGCTCTTTATATATGTCCGAGACGCTCCCCTCCCCGATCCATCCTCTAGAGACTACCCTGTCCTGAATCCCCCTTAATGGCAGGACTGGGAAGGTTGGTACCTGCTTCCGCAAAAAGTCCCGTACCTGTAAATATCGGAGTTCATTCCCTCCAGCCAGTGCAAACTTCTGCTCCAGCGCCCTCATACTCGGGAAACTACCTTCCAAGAACAAGTCCCCCATCCTCTCTATCCCCGCTCTCCGCCAAATACGGAACCCTCCGTTCATCCTCCCCGGGGCAAACCTATGATTGTCGCAGATTGGGGACCACACTGATGCCCCCCCCTCCCCTGCTCCCACATGCCTCCTCCACTGCCCCCAGACTCTCAGGGCCGCGACCACCACCGGACTGGTGGAGTACCGCGCTGGCGGGAACGGCAGGGGTGCCGTCGCCAGTGCCCCTAAACTTGTGCCCTTACACAAAGTCACCTCCATGCGCACCCATGCCGGGTCCCCCCCCCCCATCAGCCCCCTCCTCACCATGGCTATGTTAGCCGCCCAGTAGTAATTACTAAAATTCGGCAGCACCAGTCTACCATCTCCCCGATTCCGCTCGAGCATTGCCCTCTTCACCCGCGGCAGCTTACCCCCCCCCCCCCCCACACAAAGCCCACAATAATCTTATTAACCCGCTTAAAAAAGGACTGCAGGATGAAGATGGGGAGGCACTGGAAAACGAAAAGGAACCTCGGGAGGACCGTCATTTTTA
This sequence comes from Scyliorhinus torazame, assembly GCF_047496885.1. Lineage (NCBI taxonomy): Eukaryota > Metazoa > Chordata > Chondrichthyes > Carcharhiniformes > Scyliorhinidae > Scyliorhinus > Scyliorhinus torazame. Next base: position 113,174,836 of record NC_092709.1, on the reverse strand, counting down.
CCAACTGCACCCTACCCGCCAGAGACAACGGGAGCGCATCCCATCTTCGGAAATCCTCCTTCATCTGGTCCACCAACCGGGCCAGGGTCAATTTATGTAGCCTGTCCCAATAACTCGCTTCCTGAATACCCAAGTACCTAAAACTGTCCCCTACCACTCTGAACGGCAGTTCACCTAGTCGCCTCTCCTGACCTCTCGCCTGAACCACAAACAACTCGCTCTTCCCCATATTGAGCTTATACCCTGAAAACCGGCCGAATTCCCCTAAGATTTCCATAATTTCCCCCATCCCCTCCAATGGGTCTGAGACATACAGCAGCAAGTCATCCTCATACAGCGAGACTCTGTGCTCCCCCCACCCCCCGGACCAACCTCTTCCAGCCCTTTAAGGCCCTCAGAGCAATTGCCAGCGGCTCTATCGCCAGAGCAAACAGCAGTGGGGAAAGGGGACATCCTTGTCTCGTCCCCCGGTGTAGTCTGAAATATTCCGAAGTCGTCATATTTGTCCGTACACTAGCTACTGGAGCCCGGTACAGCAACCTAACCCAGTCAACAAAGCCCCTCCCAAACCTGAACTGCTTCAGCATCTCCCATAAGTAATCCCACTCGACCCGGTCAAAGGCTTTTTCCGCGTCCATCGCAACCACCACTTCAACTTCCCTGCCTTCCGGGGGCATCATAATCACATTGAGCAACCTTCTTATATTGGCCCCCAGCTGCCTACCCTTAACAAACCCTGTCTGGTCCTCACCTAGAACGTCCGGTACACAGTCCTCAATCCTAGAGGCCAGAATCTTGGCTAGAAGCTTGGCATCCACGTTCTACAAGGATATCGGCCTATAAGAACCGCACAGCTCCGGGTCCTTGTCCCTTTTCAAAATGAGCGAGATCATGGCCTGTGACATCGTCTGGGGTAAAACCCCTCTTTCCTTGGCCTCGTTAAAGACCTTCAACAGTACCGGCCCCAATATTCCGGAGAACGTTTTATAGAACTCGACTGGGTATCCGATAAAAAATCTTTTAACTCCTGCAACCCTCACTATCTCTGTAACCTTGGCTACCCCTACAACACTCCTGAACTCTGCAACCTCCTGCAACCTTACGACACTCCTTATTTCTGTAACCTTGCCTACTCCTACAACACTTCTGAACTTTGCAACCTCCTCTAGCTCTACGACCCTCCCTATCTCGTAACCTTGCCTACTCCTCCAACATTCTTGAACTCTGCAACCTCCTCCAGCTCGACGACCCTCCCTATTTCCGTAACCTCTGCTGTTCTCCTGTTGCGTTCTTGTCCTCCTCTGTAATTAATATAAACTCAGTATCCTGAAATCTATTTCATCCCTTCCCAGTAACTTACCAATTTTCAGTAAAGTCAGCCTATCAAATACCTCGCTGCCAATTGCTGACACATCAGTGTCTCGACTACCTGCTTTTTCACTCTGACTTGGACACCAAGTTCTGTGGTAAAGACAGATACTCATTTGGTACCATTCTACCTCCCTTCATGTCTAAATTCCCTTTCAGGTCCACAATCAGTCCCATCCTCCTTTTACCACCCTTTCTATCCTGCAAAAACAAAATCCTACTGTTGTACTTTCAAAAACATCTAACCACTTGCTCAACTTCAGGCTTGGAAATAGAGAAAACACCATCTGTTCTTTCAGGTTCAGGGTGGGGGGGCCTAGAGCTGAAAGCTACTTCTTTGACAGCTGTGGCATTTATTAATGCTTGACTGAGTTTCAAGGAGTGCTCAGCTTTATTGACAAAGCTGCTCAGGGGAGTGATTGACAATTTTGCAAGGTTATAATAACATAAACTGTCTTTGATGTTCCAGAATGCATATTTGTTTGTTTATACAGTTTTCTGGTAATATAAGGGATCCTTTTTTCAAAATTGGACTGCATTTATTTTTTTGCAACATCAATGACAGATGTTTGAAGGAGAGTTTAGTGACATTGTTACAGGTTTAATTTTTTTCCACCTGAACCCCTTGCTATTTCATGGTTCCTCAGGGACCAAAATAGTGGATTCTAGGTGAGTGGCTATCGAGGATACATATGGGGCATGGAGGGGACTTGTGGGTGACATGGGTGTATGAGGGGAACATAGTTGATATGAAGGGGTGTGGGGCATATTGAGAGAATGGAGTGGGCATGTGATAGGTGAGGGGTAGTGTTTAGGGGGCACAAGAGTCATGTTGGGCACTGGGCTGCTGTTCTCATGAACTGAGGTAGACTTTCTAACCAGTCTGCCTCTGAATCCACACTCCTCTCACACTGCTTTGCAGCTCACAAATCACTCATGGAGCCTGACCCTTTCTTGAAATAATAAAAATCCTGGGCAAAATGAGTCATAGAAACAGTGCATGATCTTCATGTGCTGGTTTCACACGGGCTGGAGGAAGTGGAACTCCTTCCTGTTAACGTAGGGCACTCACAGATGGCCGCCATCCCGGCAATGGAGGAGGAACCTGCTGCCCGGGCAACTTGCTGGGCTTGGTTGATGCCAACGATGATGTAGTTTTCCTCCCAGGCAAACAGGGCATCCGTGACCTGTCGGATGTACCTGTGGGCTGTGGGCTATGGCCTGTGAGATACCACACAGGTCCCCGCTCGAGTCCTGGAATGATCCCCAGGTGTAAAGGTTCAGGGCTGCGTTGACCTTTACGGCTACCAGGAGCAGGTGTCCTCCTCATCCAAGTCCCCGAGGACATGCACAGATGCCGCAATGTCTCCTTGTTGAGGTGGAGCCTCCTGCGGCACACAGTCTCTGAAATCTTTTGCATGTCCAGCGATGCCTGTACACCTTGGGCCGTCGCGGTACTCCCCCTTGTCGACATCTTTATTTCTATGTGAACCACAAGCTGTTTCTTATATGACCACAGCATATTAGTTTAAAAGACAGTTTATTTATAAAAACAAGACTTATCTCTATATGCGATGATGCACGCGGCTACGCACTAAACTAAACCTAATAACTAAAATTATCTTTCCTTAACTTTGGGTGACCAGCTCTGTGTGGGAGATAAGGCCTTTATCTGTGTCCACGTGGGTCGGTTGGAAATCGTCAGGTTCGTCTCAGCTGGGCTCATCCTTCAGGTAGCGATCGCGGGTTCTTGAACTTGGCTGGTTGATATGCTGCAGTTGGTCGCACAGAGGCCGGTCCAAAAGAGACCGATCTCTCAATTTGCAGTTCTTCTTATTCCCCTGGACTTTCGCGCCCTTTGGGCGGTCTTAACTCCCGATCCATTGGATTGATAGGGTTTCGATCACCCTCATTAATCCTGGCCAATTAGGGGGCGGATATGGGTCCTAGCTGTCATTCTCCCAGGCACATATGCCTTTCAGAATAAGGGGAATTGGCGCCGGTTAGTCTGCTACTATTGCCGTTACTTGATTCGAATTCTATTGCCCTGGGGAAATGGTGATTGGCCTTTAATAGGTGCAAGTTTCTGTCAGGTCTGGCTTCTTTGCATAATACACAGAGGCTGTGTACTTGTCTGTGCCCCAAGTTGACCACAATTCCCGTGGTCCTTTGCAGGTGGCCATTTTAGATGGCTACACCCTCTGGGTCCCTCCCTGGCCTGATGAGCGGCCTGGTCCCCAGGCTATGGAGCAGGGTCCAACACGTGTTCAGCTGCCTCGAGCATTAGCTAACGCTACTGCTGCCATCGTCTCCAGCGTCTGTCCGCCTGGCCTAGCACAGCACCACTAGGGCAAGTTCTGGGTCCAAAATCTCTGCAATGGCGTTCAATATCTGTAAGGCATTGGGAGAGCGTGTTAGACTGGCAGACAGTGGTGGCTCCCACCCCGGGACCCCATTGATCCACCCCCACCTGGGAACACCCTGCTCAGGCTCTCCCAGCCACAGCGGGATCCCCTCACCGGGCCCCAGACCTTGCACCCGGACACCGGTCATAACCTGGACCGCTTGCTGGTCCCCTCCCCGAAGCACTCACCCACCCTCCAGCCGTGGACAGAGCTGTGTCCCATCCCTTGGGTGTTTAGATCTCAGCTGCTGCATGTGTGGTGTTGCCTCCCGCTGTGTTCAGGCACAATATCCAGGCATCAAGGTCTGATTGGTATGCTAGGCAATGACTCCCACATGCTACATGGCCCACCCACAGGAATCCACTTGGGTTATGTGAAGTGCTCACTTAACCACGATTGCCAATTGCCTATTCGCACAGTGGTACTGACCCGATGGGCCAAATGGCCTCCTTCCACACTGTAAATTCTATGATTCTATGAGGCTACATTTTGTTGTGGAATACAATGATAGCCCACAGAACCTCATGAATGCCCAACTTTGCAATGTTAGATCTGTAGTGCGACACAATGGATGAAGGGCATCTGGATGCAGATGTTGAAATTTAAGGGCCATTGATGAAAAGAATACTTCTTGAGCTGCTTCAAAAATATGTATGGTGTACAGTGTGTCATTCTAGCTGCAGTCATGCATTCTGACAGAAAGACTGGAAGAGTCAGGTTAAATATGAGTGGCACAATGTTGTAGATCTTTGCTGTGATGTGTTCTTCAATGGAAAGAATGGCTCACCCTGAATAGAGCCTCAAATGCCCCAATCAGTCAATGCATTTAGGCCTTCACTAATGGCTTGCATATTATGAATGCCAGTTTAAGTAAGATGCATGATACCCTCGCCCTGATCATTGATTGTCCATTTATCTGCAGCAAGGTGATCTCCAGCACAGTGCTCGCAGCGATATGGGTTTTATGTTGATGAAAGGGGGGTAGGAAAGGAAGAACAAAAGGGAATGTCTGGGATATAATAGAGGACAGGGGAGATTAAATGACAAAAATGTAATGGAACAAAAAGCAAACAGAGTGATGATCGTCGTAATAAAGGAACAAAGCATTTGTCCAGAATAAGTGCATATGCCAGAAAAATGAATCTCTCTCTCCACAAGCAAAAGTATGAAAAACAAAATTCAAACTGGCAGATGGCAGAACAACAGAATCAAAATGCAGGACAGAGTTCATGGTCTGAAGTTGCCGAACTTAACATTGATTCTAAAAGGCTGCAACGTATCTAATCAGAAGGTGAGGTGCTGTTCCTAAAACTTGCATTGGGCATCACTGGAACATTGCAGTAGGCCAAAGACAGAAATGTGAACCTGAGATCTAGGTGGTGAATTAAAGTGGCAGGAAACCAGAAGCTTGGGGTCATGCTCACTGAGTGGAGGTGTTCCGCAAAGCAGTATTCCACTCTACATTTGGTCTCTCTCATGTCGAGAAGACTGCTTTGTGAACCTCCAATACAAAATGCTGAATTGAAAGAAGGATAGATAAATCACTAGTTCACCTGGAAGGTGTGTTTGGGGCCTTGGACACTGAAGAGAGATGATTCACAGAATCACAGAATTGTTACAGTACAGGAGAAGGTCATTCGGCTGCCATGCCTACACTGACTCTCCAAATGAACATTTCACTGAATGTCACTCCACCACCTTAGCCCCATAATCCTGCACACTCTCTCTTTTCTGATAAGAATCCTTTCTCTCCTGAATGCCTCGATTGAACCTGCCTCCACCACACTCTCGACTGTGCATTCTGGATCATAACCTCTCACTGCATGACAAAGTTTCTCCTCATGTTCTTATTCTCCAAATCTGTGCTTGCTCGTTCTTGAGTGGGAACAGTCTTTCCCTATATACTCTTATGATTTTGAATACCTCTATCGAATGGTCTGGACTGGAGTGTTGTTCTAGGCTGCAACAGAGTGCTTAAATTGGAATTTGGTAAATGAGGGAGTTTTAAGGGCTAATTTAGTTTGAGAGTTAATTTATTTCTAAAATCTACCTCAGGGTTTTCTCGACACAAAGTCGGCTGGGAGGGTGAGCTGTGAGGAGGATTCAGAAATCCTTCAATGTGATTTGGACAAGTTGAATGAATGGGAAAATGAATGGCAGATGCGGTATAATTTGGATAAATGAGAGATTATTCACTTTGGTAGACAAAAATGGGAAGGCAGACCATTATCTAAATGTTCATAAATTAGGAGAGGGGAACGTGCAGTAAGACCTGTGAGCCCTCGTATACCAGCCACTGAAGGTAAGAATACAGGTGCAGCAGGTGGTAAAGAAGACAAATGGTATGTTGGCCTTCATAGAGGGAGGATTCAAGTATAGGAGCAGGGATGACTTGCTGCAATTATACAGGGCTTGGTGAGCTCACACCTGGAATATTGTGTGTAGTTTTGGCCTCCTTATCTGGGGAAGGATGTTCTTGCTCTAGAGGGAGTGCAGCGAAGATTTACCAGACTGATTCCTGGAATGGCTGACTGACGTATGAGGAGAGATTTAGTTGGCTAGGATTGTATTTGCTGGAATTCAGAAGAATGAGAGGGAATCTCATAGAAACCTATAAAATTCTAACAGGATTAGACAGGGGAGATGCAGGAAGGATGTTCCCGATGGTGGGGTGTCCAGAACCAGGAGTCACAGTCTGCGGATACAGGATAGACCACTTAGGACAGAGATGAGGAGAAATGTCTTCACCCAGAGAGTGGTGAGCCTGCCTGTGGAATTCGTTACCACAGAAAGTAGTTGAGGCCAAAACATTGTACGTTTTCAAGAATCAGTTAGATATAGCACTTGGCGCGAAGGGGATCGAAGGATATGGGGGGGGAAGGCGGAATTAATATAATTTTTCACTACAAATTACCGTCTATTTTGACTAATTTTCTGTAGTCATGTCAGAGATGGATAACAACGTCTAAAATGGCAAAGGAAAACTCTACCACACAGAAAATGTGTTTTAAAAGTATATGCTAAATACTAACCAATATTGTTCAGTGATTTAACATCTGTAATCTGATCTCAAGGTTCAGGTGAAGTTTATGAAACACTTAAACTTTGATGTCATGGTTTATAATTCTGTGGACTAGGATAAAGCTTTGTAACCCTACTCCCAGGTATCTATTATGTTATAGAGATTTCATTGCAGTGAATTATTACACCGAAGAATAGTGTAATACCATTTGATTAATGTGGACTGTGATTTTCATTTTGTTCTAAGGAAAGAATATAATGCACAAGAACATGTGGAATTTGAAGTCATTTTTGTTTATGGAATCATTGCACAATGCATTCGCACAATGCACTAAACTAAATGTCAGTCAGTTTTAAAACTTCAAATGGCAATCCAGTGTATTTTTAGCTATGTATTACAATTAAAAAATACTGTTAAGAACTTATTCTCTGTCAAACACTTACATGAAAATCAAGACAAATCATAACTGGCCTTGGGGGCTGAGGCTCGCTGCCAGTGTAATTGTGGAAGGGGAAATTAGGTGGAGGGAGGAAATGAAGGAAGATCCTAGGAATGCTGGGTCCTCATCCAGAAGGAATAATGATTGGGATTTCTTCTGGATCAGGAGTGGGCTGCAACTGCACCCACCCCTTTTATTCTGACATAATAAAATAGGTTGAGCCAGTGGGATGTCGCTATTCTTTAGATATTCCTGCTGCCCATATCCCTGAAGTCCTAATGCACTGTCCGCCATTGAGATGGAGGCATTTATATAACATAAGCTGGGTAGGGCGGCACAGTGGCACAGTGGTTAGCACTACTGCCTCACGGCACTGAGGACCCGGGTTCGATCCCAGCCCAGGGTCACTGTCTGTGTGGAGTTTGCACATTCTCCCCGTGTCTGCGTGGGTCTCACCTCTTGTGTTATGCTTCTTTATGTAGCATAAGCTGCTTCCTTGATGTATACTCTGACAAAGGGAGGTTCAGACTTGGAGATAGGTTTAACACATTTATTGAACAGTTAACAATTCTCTTACTTGAGTTTGACTTTCCTGCTAATCTTGCTACAGTAACTCAATCTAACTACCCAGTCTGCTCTAATCCATGTGGTGGTGTGATGCTTCCGATCTGCCCCTGTCTCTCTAAGTGTCGCCTGTGGAAAAGAGAAAGAGCATGTGTGCCCTGTCCTTTTATATGGGTTGCCCCCTTGTGGTAGTGTCACCTCTGGGTGTCTTGACTGCCCATTGGTCGTGTCCTATTCTGTGCGTTCATTAGCTGTATGTCTGCATGTCATGATGTCTCTGGTGCTCCCTCTAGTGTTTACCTCTAGTATTTACATTAACCCCTTGTGTCTTTACAGTGATGCATATCACCACAACCTCCACAACCCAAAGATGTGCAGGGTAGGTGAATTGGCCACGCTAAATTGCCCCTTAATTGGAAAAAAAAGAATTGGGTACTTCAAATTTAAAAAATAACATAAAATGGGTTTTTGGCCTGGGACACTCCAAGACTGTATTTATTGTAATATCCCGCACGGGACTTATGTGGTGGGAATGATTATGTCCCTTGTCGTTCTGGTGGAATACGAACTCCCCCGCTGAGGGGCAGTGGAACTCCATTCAACGATATATAAAAAGGTCGGCCACTAAGGCATCGACTGACTGAGGAGAGATCGGTAGGGATCTACCGGGAGTTGTCTACATAGTGTAATTGTAAATAAACCAAAGTTTGTTATTCTTACTGGACATGGGCTCCCCCATGTCCTTATTAAACTTATGACCACCGTGATATCAGTCTCCTTATAAGATTTTGACTTGTTGGACTTGTTTAAGTGAAGGGCAATTGGTTTTGCAAACAAGTGTTTGAAGCGTCATATTTTGCTGCTTCCCCACCATTTAGCAGGCATCTATGAAGCATCGATGCTGGTATGGACACCCACCACTGTTATTGAAATATCCTCACCCTGAGAACAAGACACTTGAAGTATTACTTTCACTCCATCATAGTTATAGCATTAAGCAGAATCATGGGGCTGGATTCTCCCAAAATGAGACTATGTCCCCACGCCGGCGTAAAAACGCTGGAGTTTTATTCCACAGATTCCTGTAAAAAAGATGAACTCATTCAATGCCCTGCAGAGGGCTAGCAGGGATCTGGAGTAAATCTCGGAGCTTTAGTTGCGGATACAGGCCCCCGCACTTCCGATTTGCAGTCCGCGCATGCGCACAGCGGAGGCCTCTGCTGCCGCACAGAGTTCCATGGTGGACTCGGACCGGGGAGCCAGATGCAAATATGAGACCCCTCCCCCCCCGATTGGCCGCTCACCCGAGCATCTAACCGTGCGGATCTAACCATCGGCCACCGATAAGGCCCTACCCCGGTACCGATGCCCCCGCCGTCTACCACGCAAGTATCCCACCGGCAATAGGTGGTTAGTTCCACGCCATCGGGAGCGAAGGATCGCTGGGTGGGCATCTGTCAATGGGCCCCCAGTCACGTGCCGTACTCGGGTCCTGGAGAATTGCCAGACCGGCGCCGGGCCCGGTTTCGGCGTGAAAGTGGATTCCCTGCCTCTGCACCAAACACGATTTTGCCGCAGAGCTTCGGAGAATCCAGTCCATGGTCTTTCAGCCACAGCATCTCACTATCAACATTGCAAAGCCCCCTCAGAAGTACAGGATCAAATTATGGAGTGATACGTGACCTTGCAGTACATTAACACCGAGTCAAGATTGATGCTAAGTGAGTCAAACTGACCATTAGAGCCACTGTTACTCCATCTCGAAGATTATCGAAATGTGAAGCAGTGAAGCAGTCTGGGAACGGTGTCCTGCCGCAGTCAGCGTCACAGTGAAGCAGTCTGGGAATGGTGTCCTCTCACTGTCAGTGTCACAGTGAAGCAGTCTGGGAATGGTGTCCTCTCACTGTCAGTGTCACAGTGAAGCAGTCTGGGAATGGTGTCCTCTCACTGTCAGCGTCACAGTGAAGCAGTCTGGGAACGGTGTCCTCCCACAGTCAGCGTCACAGTGAAGCAGTCTGGGAACGGTGTCCTGCCGCAGTCAGCGTCACAGTGAAGCAGTCTGGGAACGGTGTCCTCCCAGCGTCAGCGTCACAGTGAAGCAGTCTGGGAACGGTGTCCTGCCGCAGTCAGCGTCACAGTGAAGCAGTCTGGGAACAGTGTCCTCCCAGCGTCAGCGTCACAGTGAAGCAGTCTGGGAACGGTGTCCTGCCGCAGTCAGCGTCACAGTGAAGCAGTTTGGGAACAGTGTCCTCCCACTGTCAGCGTCACAGTGAAGCAGTCTGGGAACAGCGTCCTGCCGCAGTCAGCGTCACAGTGAAGCAGTCTGGGAACGGTGTCCTCCCGCAGTCTGGGAACGGTGTCCTCCCAGCGTCAGCGTCACAGTGAAGCAGTCTGGGAACGGTGTCCTCCCACTGTCAGCGTCACAGTGAAGCAGTCTGGGAACGGTGTCCTCTCACTGTCAGCGTCACAGTGAAGCAGTCTGGGAACGGTGTCCTGCCGCAGTCAGCGTCACAGTGAAGCAGTCTGGGAACGGTGTCCTCCCACTGTCAGCGTCACAGTGAAGCAGTCTGGGAACGGTGTCCTGCCGCAGTCAGCGTCACAGTGAAGCAGTCTGGGAACGGTGTCCTCCCACTGTCAGCGTCACAGTGAAGCAGTCTGGGAACGGTGTCCTGCCGCAGTCAGCGTCACAGTGAAGCAGTCTGGGAACAGTGTCCTCCCACTGTCAGCGTCACAGTGAAGCAGTCTGGGAACAGCGTCCTGCCGCAGTCAGCGTCACAGTGAAGCAGTCTGGGAACGGTGTCCTCCCGCCGTCAGCATCACAGTGAAGCAGTCTGGGAACGGTGTCATCCCACTGTCAGCGTCACAGTGAAGCAGTCTGGGAACGGTGTCATCCCACTGTCAGCGTCACAGTGAAGCAGTCTGGGAACGCTGTCCTGCCGCAGTCAGTGTCACAGTGAAGCAGTCTGGGAACGGTGTCCTCCCAGCGTCAGCGTCACAGTGAAGCAGTCTGGGAACGGTGTCCTCCCACCGTCAGCGTCACAGTGAAGCAGTCTGGGAACGGTGTCCTCCCACTGTCAGCGTCACAGTGAAGCAGTCTGGGAACGGTGTCCTCTCACTGTCAGCGTCACAGTGAAGCAGTCTGGGAACGGTGTCCTGCCGCAGTCAGCGTCACAGTGAAGCAGTCTGGGAACGGTGTCCTCCCACTGTCAGCGTCACAGTGAAGCAGTCTGGGAACGGTGTCCTGCCGCAGTCAGCGTCACAGTGAAGCAGTCTGGGAACAGTGTCCTCCCACTGTCAGCGTCACAGTGAAGCAGTCTGGGAACAGCGTCCTGCCGCAGTCAGCGTCACAGTGAAGCAGTCTGGGAACGGTGTCCTCCCACCGTCAGCATCACAGTGAAGCAGTCTGGGAACGGTGTCCTCCCAGCGTCAGCGTCACAGTGAAGCAGTCTGGGAACGGTGTCCTCCCACCGTCAGCGTCACAGTGAAGCAGTCTGGGAACAGTGTCCTCTCACTGTCAGCGTCACAGTGAAGCAGTCTGGGAACGGTGTCCTGCCGCAGTCAGCGTCACAGTGAAGCAGTCTGGGAACGGTGTCCTCCCACTGTCAGCGTCACAGTGAAGCAGTCTGGGAACGGTGTCCTGCCGCAGTCAGCGTCACAGTGAAGCAGTCTGGGAACGGTGTCCTCCCACTGTCAGCGTCACAGTGAAGCAGTCTGGGAACGGTATCCTGCCGCAGTCAGCGTCACAGTGAAGCAGTCTGGGAACGGCGTCCTCCCACTGTCAGCGTCACAGTGAAGCAGTCTGGGAACGGTGTCCTGCCGCAGTCAGTGTCACAGTGAAGCAGTCTGGGAACGGTGTCCTCCCACTGTCAGCGTCACAGTGAAGCAGTCTGGGAACGGTGTCCTGCCGCAGTCAGCGTCACAGTGAAGCAGTCTGGGAACGGTGTCCTCCCACCGTCAGCGTCACAGTGAAGCAGTCTGGGAACAGTGTCCTGCTGCAGTCAGCGTCACAGTGAAGCAGTCTGGGAACGGTGTCCTCCCAGCGTCAGTGTCACAGTGAAGCAGTCTGGGAACAGTGTCCTGCCGCAGTCAGCGTCACAGTGAAGCAGTCTGGGAACGGTGTCCTCCCAGCGTCAGTGTCACAGTGAAGCAGTCTGGGAACGGTGTCCTCCCACCGTCAGCGTCACAGTGAAGCAGTCTGGGAACAGTGTCCTGCCGCAGTCAGCGTCACAGTGAAGCAGTCTGGGAACGGTGTCCTCCCACCGTCAGCGTCACAGTGAAGCAGTCTGGGAACGGTGTCCTGCCGCAGTCAGTGTCACAGTGAAGCAGTCTTGGAATGGCGTCCTCCCACAGTCAGTGTCACAGTGAAGCAGTCTGGGAACGGTGTCCTCCCACTGTCAGCGTCACAGTGAAGCAGTCTGGGAACGGTGTCCTCCCACCGTCAGCGTCACAGTGAAGCAGTCTGGGAACGGTGTCCTCCCAGCGTCAGCGTCACAGTGAAGCAGTCTGGGAACGGTGTCCTCCCACTGTCAGCGTCACAGTGAAGCAGTCTGGGAACAGTGTCCTCCCACTGTCAGCGTCACAGTGAAGCAGTCTGGGAACGGTGTCCTCCCACCGTCAGCATCACAGTGAAGCAGTCTGGGAACGGTGTCCTCCCACCGTCAGCGTCACAGTGAAGCAGTCTGGGAACAGTGTCCTGCTGCAGTCAGCGTCACAGTGAAGCAGTCTGGGAACGGTGTCCTCCCAGCGTCAGTGTCACAGTGAAGCAGTCTGGGAACAGTGTCCTGCCGCAGTCAGCGTCACAGTGAAGCAGTCTGGGAACGGTGTCCTCCCAGCGTCAGTGTCACAGTGAAGCAGTCTGGGAACGGTGTCCTGTCAGCGTCACAGTGAAGCAGTCTGGGAACAGTGTCCTGTCGCAGTCAGCGTCACAGTGAAGCAGTCTGGGAACGGTGTCCTCCCACCGTCAGCGTCACAGTGAAGCAGTCTGGGAACGGTGTCCTCCCACCGTCAGCGTCACAGTGAAGCAGTCTGGGAACAGTGTCCTGCCGCAGTCAGCGTCACAGTGAAGCAGTCTGGGAACGGTGTCCTCCCACTGTCAGCGTCACAGTGAAGCAGTCTGGGAACGGTGTCCTCCCACTGTCAGCGTCACAGTGAAGCAGTCTGGGAACGGTGTCCTCCCACCGTCAGTGTCACAGTGAAGCAGTCTGGGAACGGTGTCCTCCCACCGTCAGCGTCACAGTGAAGCAGTCTGGGAACGGTGTCCTCCCAGCGTCAGCGTCACAGTGAAGCAGTCTGGGAACAGTGTCCTCCCACTGTCAGCGTCAAAGTGAAGCAGTCTGGGAACAGTGTCCTGCCGCAGTCAGCGTCACAGTGAAGCAGTCTGGGAACAGTGTCCTGCCGCAGTCAGCGTCACAGTGAAGCAGTCTGGGAACGGTGTCCTCCCAGCGTCAGCGTCACAGTGAAGCAGTCTGGGAACAGTGTCCTCCCACAGTCGGCGTCACAGTGAAGCAGTCTGGGAACGGTGTCCTGCCGCAGTCAGTGTCACAGTGAAGCAGTCTTGGAATGGCGTCCTCCCACAGTCAGTGTCACAGTGAAGCAGTCTGGGAACGGTGTCCTCCCACTGTCAGAGTCACAGTCAAGCAGTCTGGGAACGGTGTCCTGCCACTGTCAGTGTCACAGTGAAGCAGTCTGGGAACGGTGTCCTCCCACTGTCAGCGTCACAGTGAAGCAGTCTGGGAACGGTGTCCTCCCACTGTCAGCGTCACAGTGAAGCAGTCTGGGAATGGTGTCCTCCCACTGTCAGCGTCACAGTGAAGCAGTCTGGGAACGGTGTCCTGCCGCAGTCAGCGTCACAGTGAAGCAGTCTGGGAACGGTATCCTGCCGCAGTCAGCGTCACAGTGAAGCAGTCTGGGAACGGTGTCATCCCACTGTCAGCGTCACAGTGAAGCAGTCTGGGAACGGTATCCTGCCGCACTCAGCGTCACAGTGAAGCAGTCTGGGAACGGTGTCCTGCCGCTGTCAGCGTCACAGTGAAGCAGTCTGGGAATGGTGTCCTCCCACTGTCAGCGTCACAGTGAAGCAGTCTGGGAACGGCGTCCTCCCACTGTCAGCGTCACAGTGAAGCAGTCTGGGAACGGTGTCCTCCCACTGTCAGCGTCACAGTGAAGCAGTCTGGGAACGGTGTCATCCCACTGTCGGCGTCACAGTGAAGCAGTCTGGGAACGGTGTCCTCCCACTGTCAGCGTCACAGTGAAGCAGTCTGGGAACGGTGTCATCCCACTGTCGGCGTCACAGTGAAGCAGTCTGGGAACGGTATCCTGCCGCAGTCAGCGTCACAGTGAAGCAGTCTGGGAACGGTGTCATCCCACTGTCGGCGTCACAGTGAAGCAGTCTGAGAACAGTGTCCTCCCACTGTCAGCGTCACAGTGAAGCAGTCTGGGAACGGTATCCTGCCGCAGTCAGCGTCACAGTGAAGCAGTCTGGGAACGGTATCCTGCCGCAGTCAGTGTCACAGTGAAGCAGTCTGGGAACGGTGTCATCCCACTGTCGGCGTCACAGTGAAGCAGTCTGGGAACAGTGTCCTCCCACTGTCAGCGTCACAATGAAGCAGTCTGGGAACGGTATCCTGCCGCAGTCAGCGTCACAGTGAAGCAGTCTGGGAACGGTGTCCTGCCGCAGTCAGCGTCACAGTGAAGCAGTCTGGGAACGGTGTCCTGCCGCAGTCAGCGTCACAGTGAAGCAGTCTGGGAACGGTGTCCTCCCACTGTCAGTGTCACAGTGAAGCAGTCTGGGAACGGTGTCCTCCCACCGTCAGCGTCACAGTGAAGCAGTCTGGGAACAGTGTTCTGCCTCAGTCAGTGTCACAGTGAAGCAGTCTGGGAACGGTGTCCTGCCGCAGTCAGTGTCACAGTGAAGCAGTCTGGGAACGGTGTCCTGCCGCAGTCAGTGTCACAGTGAAGCAGTCTGGGAACGGTGTCCTGCCGCAGTCAGCGTCACAGTGAAGCAGTCTGGGAACGGCGTCCTGCCGCAGTCAGCGTCACAGTGAAGCAGTCTGGGAACGGCGTCCTGCCGCAGTCAGCGTCACAGTGAAGCAGTCTGGGAACGGTGTCCTCCCAGCGTCAGCGTCACAGTGAAGCAGTCTGGGAACGGTGTCCTCCCACCGTCAGCGTCACAGTGAAGCAGTCTGGGAACGGTGTCCTCCCACTGTCAGCGTCACAGTGAAGCAGTCTGGGAACGGTGTCCTCTCACTGTCAGCGTCACAGTGAAGCAGTCTGGGAACGGTGTCCTGCCGCAGTCAGCGTCACAGTGAAGCAGTCTGGGAACGGTGTCCTCCCACTGTCAGCGTCACAGTGAAGCAGTCTGGGAACGGTGTCCTGCCGCAGTCAGCGTCACAGTGAAGCAGTCTGGGAACAGTGTCCTCCCACTGTCAGCGTCACAGTGAAGCAGTCTGGGAACAGCGTCCTGCCGCAGTCAGCGTCACAGTGAAGCAGTCTGGGAACGGTGTCCTCCCACCGTCAGCATCACAGTGAAGCAGTCTGGGAACGGTGTCCTCCCAGCGTCAGCGTCACAGTGAAGCAGTCTGGGAACGGTGTCCTCCCACCGTCAGCGTCACAGTGAAGCAGTCTGGGAACAGTGTCCTCTCACTGTCAGCGTCACAGTGAAGCAGTCTGGGAACGGTGTCCTGCCGCAGTCAGCGTCACAGTGAAGCAGTCTGGGAACGGTGTCCTCCCACTGTCAGCGTCACAGTGAAGCAGTCTGGGAACGGTGTCCTGCCGCAGTCAGCGTCACAGTGAAGCAGTCTGGGAACGGTGTCCTCCCACTGTCAGCGTCACAGTGAAGCAGTCTGGGAACGGTATCCTGCCGCAGTCAGCGTCACAGTGAAGCAGTCTGGGAACGGCGTCCTCCCACTGTCAGCGTCACAGTGAAGCAGTCTGGGAACGGTGTCCTGCCGCAGTCAGTGTCACAGTGAAGCAGTCTGGGAACGGTGTCCTCCCACTGTCAGCGTCACAGTGAAGCAGTCTGGGAACAGTGTCCTGCCGCAGTCAGCGTCACAGTGAAGCAGTCTGGGAACGGTGTCCTCCCAGCGTCAGTGTCACAGTGAAGCAGTCTGGGAACGGTGTCCTCCCACCGTCAGCGTCACAGTGAAGCAGTCTGGGAACAGTGTCCTGCCGCAGTCAGCGTCACAGTGAAGCAGTCTGGGAACGGTGTCCTCCCACCGTCAGCGTCACAGTGAAGCAGTCTGGGAACGGTGTCCTGCCGCAGTCAGTGTCACAGTGAAGCAGTCTTGGAATGGCGTCCTCCCACAGTCAGTGTCACAGTGAAGCAGTCTGGGAACGGTGTCCTCCCACTGTCAGCGTCACAGTGAAGCAGTCTGGGAACGGTGTCCTCCCACCGTCAGCGTCACAGTGAAGCAGTCTGGGAACGGTGTCCTCCCAGCGTCAGCGTCACAGTGAAGCAGTCTGGGAACGGTGTCCTCCCACTGTCAGCGTCACAGTGAAGCAGTCTGGGAACAGTGTCCTCCCACCGTCAGCATCACAGTGAAGCAGTCTGGGAACGGTGTCCTCCCACCGTCAGCGTCACAGTGAAGCAGTCTGGGAACAGTGTCCTGCTGCAGTCAGCGTCACAGTGAAGCAGTCTGGGAACGGTGTCCTCCCAGCGTCAGTGTCACAGTGAAGCAGTCTGGGAACAGTGTCCTGCCGCAGTCAGCGTCACAGTGAAGCAGTCTGGGAACGGTGTCCTCCCAGCGTCAGTGTCACAGTGAAGCAGTCTGGGAACGGTGTCCTGTCAGCGTCACAGTGAAGCAGTCTGGGAACAGTGTCCTGTCGCAGTCAGCGTCACAGTGAAGCAGTCTGGGAACGGTGTCCTCCCACCGTCAGCGTCACAGTGAAGCAGTCTGGGAACGGTGTCCTCCCACCGTCAGCGTCACAGTGAAGCAGTCTGGGAACAGTGTCCTGCCGCAGTCAGCGTCACAGTGAAGCAGTCTGGGAACGGTGTCCTCCCACTGTCAGCGTCACAGTGAAGCAGTCTGGGAACGGTGTCCTCCCACTGTCAGCGTCACAGTGAAGCAGTCTGGGAACGGTGTCCTCCCACCGTCAGTGTCACAGTGAAGCAGTCTGGGAACGGTGTCCTCCCACCGTCAGCGTCACAGTGAAGCAGTCTGGGAACGGTGTCCTCCCAGCGTCAGCGTCACAGTGAAGCAGTCTGGGAACAGTGTCCTCCCACTGTCAGCGTCAAAGTGAAGCAGTCTGGGAACAGTGTCCTGCCGCAGTCAGCGTCACAGTGAAGCAGTCTGGGAACAGTGTCCTGCCGCAGTCAGCGTCACAGTGAAGCAGTCTGGGAACGGTGTCCTCCCAGCGTCAGCGTCACAGTGAAGCAGTCTGGGAACAGTGTCCTCCCACAGTCGGCGTCACAGTGAAGCAGTCTGGGAACGGTGTCCTGCCGCAGTCAGTGTCACAGTGAAGCAGTCTTGGAATGGCGTCCTCCCACAGTCAGTGTCACAGTGAAGCAGTCTGGGAACGGTGTCCTCCCACTGTCAGAGTCACAGTCAAGCAGTCTGGGAACGGTGTCCTGCCACTGTCAGTGTCACAGTGAAGCAGTCTGGGAACGGTGTCCTCCCACTGTCAGCGTCACAGTGAAGCAGTCTGGGAACGGTGTCCTCCCACTGTCAGCGTCACAGTGAAGCAGTCTGGGAATGGTGTCCTCCCACTGTCAGCGTCACAGTGAAGCAGTCTGGGAACGGTGTCCTGCCGCAGTCAGCGTCACAGTGAAGCAGTCTGGGAACGGTATCCTGCCGCAGTCAGCGTCACAGTGAAGCAGTCTGGGAACGGTGTCATCCCACTGTCAGCGTCACAGTGAAGCAGTCTGGGAACGGTATCCTGCCGCACTCAGCGTCACAGTGAAGCAGTCTGGGAACGGTGTCCTGCCGCTGTCAGCGTCACAGTGAAGCAGTCTGGGAATGGTGTCCTCCCACTGTCAGCGTCACAGTGAAGCAGTCTGGGAACGGCGTCCTCCCACTGTCAGCGTCACAGTGAAGCAGTCTGGGAACGGTGTCCTCCCACTGTCAGCGTCACAGTGAAGCAGTCTGGGAACGGTGTCATCCCACTGTCGGCGTCACAGTGAAGCAGTCTGGGAACGGTGTCCTCCCACTGTCAGCGTCACAGTGAAGCAGTCTGGGAACGGTGTCATCCCACTGTCGGCGTCACAGTGAAGCAGTCTGGGAACGGTATCCTGCCGCAGTCAGCGTCACAGTGAAGCAGTCTGGGAACGGTGTCATCCCACTGTCGGCGTCACAGTGAAGCAGTCTGAGAACAGTGTCCTCCCACTGTCAGCGTCACAGTGAAGCAGTCTGGGAACGGTATCCTGCCGCAGTCAGCGTCACAGTGAAGCAGTCTGGGAACGGTATCCTGCCGCAGTCAGTGTCACAGTGAAGCAGTCTGGGAACGGTGTCATCCCACTGTCGGCGTCACAGTGAAGCAGTCTGGGAACAGTGTCCTCCCACTGTCAGCGTCACAATGAAGCAGTCTGGGAACGGTATCCTGCCGCAGTCAGCGTCACAGTGAAGCAGTCTGGGAACGGTGTCCTGCCGCAGTCAGCGTCACAGTGAAGCAGTCTGGGAACGGTGTCCTGCCGCAGTCAGCGTCACAGTGAAGCAGTCTGGGAACGGTGTCCTCCCACTGTCAGTGTCACAGTGAAGCAGTCTGGGAACGGTGTCCTCCCACCGTCAGCGTCACAGTGAAGCAGTCTGGGAACAGTGTCCTGCCTCAGTCAGTGTCACAGTGAAGCAGTCTGGGAACGGTGTCCTGCCGCAGTCAGTGTCACAGTGAAGCAGTCTGGGAACGGTGTCCTGCCGCAGTCAGTGTCACAGTGAAGCAGTCTGGGAACGGTGTCCTGCCGCAGTCAGCGTCACAGTGAAGCAGTCTGGGAACGGCGTCCTGCCGCAGTCAGCGTCACAGTGAAGCAGTCTGGGAACGGCGTCCTGCCGCAGTCAGCGTCACAGTGAAGCAGTCTGGGAACGGTGTCCTCCCACTGTCAGCGTCACAGTGAAGCAGTCTGGGAACGATGTCCTGCCGCAGTCAGCGTCACAGTGAAGCAGTCTGGGAACGGTGTCCTCCCACTGTCAGCGTCACAGTGAAGCAGTCTGGGAACGGTGTCCTCCCACTGTCAGCGTCACAGTGAAGCAGTCTGGGAACGGTGTCATCCCACTGTCAGCGTCACAATGAAGCAGTCTGGGAACGGTGTTCTCCCACTGTCAGCGTCACAGTGAAGCAGTCTGGGAATGGTGTCCTGCCGCAGTTAGCGTCACAGTGAAGCAGTCTGGGAACGGTGTCCTCCCACTGTCAGCGTCACAGTGAAGCAGTCTGGGAATGGTGTCCTGCCACTGTCAGCGTCACAGTGAAGCAGTCTGGGAATGGTATCCTGCCGCAGTCAGCGTCACAGTGAAGCAGTCTGGGAACGGTGTCCTGCCGCAGTCAGCGTCACAGTGAAGCAGTCTGGGAACGGTGTCCTCCCACTGTCAGCGTCACAGTGAAGCAGTCTGGGAACGGTGTCCTCCCACTGTCAGCGTCACAGTGAAGCAGTCTGGGAACAGTGTTGTCCCACTGTCAGCGTCACAGTGAAGCAGTCTGGGAACGGTGTCATCCCACTGTCAGCATCACAGTGAAGCAGTCTGGGAACGGTGTCATCCCACTGTCAGCGTCACAGTGAAGCAGTCTGGGAACGGTGTCCTGCCGCAGTTAGCGTCACAGTGAAGCAGTCTGGGAACGGTGTCCTCCCACTGTCAGTGTCACAGTGAAGCAGTCTGGGAACGGTGTCCTGCCGCAGTCAGCGTCACAGTGAAGCAGTCTGGGAACGGTGTCCTCCCACTGTCAGCGTCACAGTGAAGCAGTCTGGGAACGGTGTCCTCCCACTGTCAGTGTCACAGTGAAGCAGTCTGGGAACGGTGTCCTCCCACCGTCAGCGTCACAGTGAAGCAGTCTGGGAACGGTGTCCTCCCAGCGTCACAGTGAAGCAGTCTGGGAACGGTGTCCTCCCAGCGTCACAGTGAAGCCGTCTGTGAACGGTGTCCTGCCGCAGTCAGTGTCACAGTGAAGCAGTCTGGGAACGGTGTCCTCCCAGCGTCACAGTGAAGCAGTCTGGGAACGGTGTCCTGCCGCAGTCAGTGTCACAGTGAAGCAGTCTGGGAACGGTGTCCTGCCGCAGTCAGTGTCACAGTGAAGCAGTCTGGGAACGGTATCCTCCCAGTGTCAGCGTCACAGTGAAGCAGTCTGGGAACGGTGTCCTCCCACTGACAGCGTCACAGTGAAGCAGTCTGGGAACAGCGTCCTGCCGCAGTCAGTGTCACAGTGAAGCAGTCTGGGAACGGTGTCCTCCCAGCGTCACAGTGAAGCAGTCTGGGAACGGTGTCCTGCCGCAGTCAGTGTCACAGTGAAGCAGTCTGGGAACGGTGTCCTCCCACTGTCAGCGTCACAGTGAAGCAGTCTGGGAACGGTGTCCTGCCGCAGTCAGCGTCACAGTGAAGCAGTCTGGGAACGGTGTCCTGCCGCAGTCAGTGTCACAGTGAAGCAGTCTGGGAACGGTGTCCTGCCGCAGTCAGTGTCACAGTGAAGCAGTCTGGGAACGGTGTCATCCCACTGTCAGCGTCACAGTGAAGTAGTATGGGAACGGTGTCATCCCACTGTCAGCGTCACAGTGAAGCAGTCTGGGAACGGTGTCCTCCCAGCGTCAGCGTCACAGTGAAGCAGTCTGGGAACGGTGTCCTGCCGCAGTCAGTGTCACAGTGAAGCAGTCTGGGAACGGTGTCCTCCCACTGTCAGCGTCACAGTGAAGCCGTCTGTGAACGGTGTCCTGCCGCAGTCAGTGTCACAGTGAAGCAGTCTGGGAACGGTGTCATCCCACTGTCAGCGTCACAGTGAAGCAGTCTGGGAACGGTGTCATCCCACTGTCGGCGCCACAGTGAAGCAGTCTGGGAACGGTATCCTGCCGCAGTCAGCGTCACAGTGAAGCAGTCTGGGAACAGTGTTCTCCCACTGTCAGTGTCACAGTGAAGCAGTCTGGGAATGGTGTCCTCGCAGTCAGTGTCACAGTGAAGCAGTCTGGGAACGGTATCCTGCCGCAGTCAGTGTCACAGTGTAGCAGTCTGGGAACGGTGTCCTCCCAGTGTCAGCGTCACAATGAAGCAGTCTGGGAACGGTATCCTGCCGCAGTCAGTGTCACAGTGAAGCAGTCTGGGAACGGTGTCATCCCACTGTCAGTGTCACAGTGAAGCAGTCTGGGAACGGTATCCTGCCGCAGTCAGCGTCACAGTGAAGCAGTCTGGGAACGGTGTCCTCCCACTGTCAGCGTCACAGTGAAGCAGTCTGGGAACGGTGTCCTGCCGCAGTCAGTGTCACAGTGAAGCAGTCTGGGAACGGTGTCATCCCACTGTCAGAGTCACAGTGAAGCAGTCTGGGAACGGTGTCCTGCCGCAGTCAGCGTCACAGTGAAGCAGTCTGGGAACGGTGTCCTCCCACTGTCAGTGTCACAGTGAAGCAGTCTGGGAACGGTATCCTGCCGCAGTCAGCGTCACAGTGAAGCAGTCTGGGAACGGTGTCCTGCCGCAGTCAGTGTCACTGTGAAGCAGTCTGGGAACGGTGTCATCCCACTGTCAGCGTCACAATGAAGCAGTCTGGGAATGGTATCCTGCCGCAGTCAGTGTCACAGTGAAGCAGTCTGGGAACGGTGTCATCCCACTGTCAGTGTCACAGTGAAGCAGTCTGGGAACGGTATCCTGCCGCAGTCAGCGTCACAGTGAAGCAGTCTGGGAACGGTGTCCTCCCACTGTCAGCGTCACAGTGAAGCAGTCTGGGAACGGTGTCCTCCCACTGTCAGCGTCACAGTGAAGCAGTCTGGGAACGGTGTCCTGCCGCAGTCAGCGTCACAGTGAAGCAGTCTGGGAACGGTGTCCTGCCGCAGTCAGTGTCACAGTGAAGCAGTCTGGGAACGGTGTCCTGCCGCAGTCAGTGTCACAGTGAAGCAGTCTGGGAACGGTGTCATCCCACTGTCAGCGTCACAGTGAATCAGTATGGGAACGGTGTCATCCCACTGTCAGCGTCACAGTGAAGCAGTCTGGGAACGGTGTCCTCCCAGCGTCAGCGTCACAGTGAAGCAGTCTGGGAACGGTGTCCTCCCAGCGTCAGCGTCACAGTGAAGCAGTCTGGGAACGGTGTCCTCCCAGCGTCACAGTGAAGCAGTCTGGGAACGGTGTCCTGCCGCAGTCAGCGTCACAGTGAAGCAGTATGGGAACGGTGTCCTCCCAGCGTCAGCGTCACAGTGAAGCAGTCTGGGAACGGTGTCCTGCCGCAGTCAGTGTCACAGTGAAGCAGTCTGGGAACGGTGTCCTCCCACTGTCAGCGTCACAGTGAAGCCGTCTGTGAACGGTGTCCTGCCGCTGTCAGTGTCACAGTGAAGCAGTCTGGGAACGGTGTCATCCCACTGTCAGCGTCACAGTGAAGCAGTCTGGGAACGGTGTCATCCCACTGTCGGCGCCACAGTGAAGCAGTCTGGGAACGGTATCCTGCCGCAGTCAGCGTCACAGTGAAGCAGTCTGGGAACAGTGTTCTCCCACTGTCAGTGTCACAGTGAAGCAGTCTGGGAATGGTGTCCTCGCAGTCAGTGTCACAGTGAAGCAGTCTGGGAACGGTATCCTGCCGCAGTCAGTGTCACAGTGTAGCAGTCTGGGAACGGTGTCCTCCCAGTGTCAGCGTCACAATGAAGCAGTCTGGGAACGGTATCCTGCCGCAGTCAGTGTCACAGTGAAGCAGTCTGGGAACGGTGTCATCCCACTGTCAGTGTCACAGTGAAGCAGTCTGGGAACGGTGTCGTCCCACTGTCAGCGTCACAGTGAAGCAGTCTGGGAACGGTGTCCTGCCGCAGTCAGCGTCACAGTGAAGCAGTCTGGGAACGGTGTCCTCCCACTGTCAGCGTCACAGTGAAGCAGTCTGGGAACGGTGTCCTGCCGCAGTCAGTGTCACAGTGAAGCAGTCTGGGAACGGTGTCATCCCACTGTCAGAGTCACAGTGAAGCAGTCTGGGAACGGTGTCCTGCCGCAGTCAGTGTCACAGTGAAGCAGTCTGGGAACGGTATCCTGCCGCAGTCAGCGTCACAGTGAAGCAGTCTGGGAACGGTGTCCTGCCGCAGTCAGTGTCACTGTGAAGCAGTCTGGGAACGGTGTCATCCCACTGTCAGCGTCACAATGAAGCAGTCTGGGAACGGTATCCTGCCGCAGTCAGTGTCACAGTGAAGCAGTCTGGGAACGGTGTCATCCCACTGTCAGTGTCACAGTGAAGCAGTCTGGGAACGGTGTCCTCCCAGCGTCACAGTGAAGCAGTCTGGGAACGGTGTCCTGCCGCAGTCAGCGTCACAGTGAAGCAGTATGGGAACGGTGTCCTCCCAGCGTCAGCGTCACAGTGAAGCAGTCTGGGAACGGTGTCCTGCCGCAGTCAGTGTCACAGTGAAGCAGTCTGGGAACGGTGTCCTCCCACTGTCAGCGTCACAGTGAAGCCGTCTGTGAACGGTGTCCTGCCGCAGTCAGTGTCACAGTGAAGCAGTCTGGGAACGGTGTCATCCCACTGTCAGCGTCACAGTGAAGCAGTCTGGGAACGGTGTCATCCCACTGTCGGCGCCACAGTGAAGCAGTCTGGGAACGGTATCCTGCCGCAGTCAGCGTCACAGTGAAGCAGTCTGGGAACAGTGTTCTCCCACTGTCAGTGTCACAGTGAAGCAGTCTGGGAATGGTGTCCTCGCAGTCAGTGTCACAGTGAAGCAGTCTGGGAACGGTATCCTGCCGCAGTCAGTGTCACAGTGTAGCAGTCTGGGAACGGTGTCCTCCCAGTGTCAGCGTCACAATGAAGCAGTCTGGGAACGGTATCCTGCCGCAGTCAGTGTCACAGTGAAGCAGTCTGGGAACGGTGTCATCCCACTGTCAGTGTCACAGTGAAGCAGTCTGGGAACGGTGTCGTCCCACTGTCAGCGTCACAGTGAAGCAGTCTGGGAACGGTGTCCTGCCGCAGTCAGCGTCACAGTGAAGCAGTCTGGGAACGGTGTCCTCCCACTGTCAGCATCACAGTGAAGCAGTCTGGGAACGGTGTCCTGCCGCAGTCAGTGTCACAGTGAAGCAGTCTGGGAACGGTGTCATCCCACTGTCAGAGTCACAGTGAAGCAGTCTGGGAACGGTGTCCTGCCGCAGTCAGCGTCACAGTGAAGCAGTCTGGGAACGGTGTCCTCCCACTGTCAGTGTCACAGTGAAGCAGTCTGGGAACGGTATCCTGCCGCAGTCAGCGTCACAGTGAAGCAGTCTGGGAACGGTGTCCTGCCGCAGTCAGTGTCACTGTGAAGCAGTCTGGGAACGGTGTCATCCCACTGTCAGCGTCACAATGAAGCAGTCTGGGAACGGTATCCTGCCGCAGTCAGTGTCACAGTGAAGCAGTCTGGGAACGGTGTCATCCCACTGTCAGTGTCACAGTGAAGCAGTCTGGGAACGGTATCCTGCCGCAGTCAGCGTCACAGTGAAGCAGTCTGGGAACGGTGTCCTCCCACTGTCAGCGTCACAGTGAAGCAGTCTGGGAACGGTGTCCTCCCACTGTCAGTGTCACAGTGAAGCAGTCTGGGAACGGCGTCCTGCCGCAGTCAGCGTCACAGTGAAGCAGTCTGGGAACGGTGTCCTGCCACAGTCAGCGTCACAGTGAAGCAGTCTGGGAACGGTGTCCTGCCGCAGTCAGCGTCACAGTGAAGCAGTCTGGGAACGGTGTCCTGCCGCAGTCAGCGTCACAGTGAAGCAGTCTGGGAACGGTGTCCTGCCGCAGTCAGTGTCACAGTGAAGCAGTCTGGGAACGGTGTCCTCCCACAGTTGGCGTCACAGTGAAGCAGTCTGGGAACGGTGTCCTGCCGCAGTCAGCATCACAGTGAAGCAGTCTGGGAACGGTGTCCTCCCACTGTCAGCGTCACAGTGAAGCAGACTGGGAACAGCATTCTCCCACTGTCAGCGTCACAGTGAAGCAGTCTGGGAACGGTGTCATCCCACTGTCAGCGTCACAGTGAAGCAGTCTGGGAACGGTGTCCTGCCGCAGTTAGCGTCACAGTGAAGCAGTCTGGGAACGGTGTCCTGCCGCAGTTAGCGTCACAGTGAAGCAGTCTGGGAACGGTGTCCTCCCACTGTCAGCGTCACAGTGAAGCAGTCTGGGAACAGTGTCCTGTCAGCGTCAGCGTCACAGTGAAGCAGTCTGGGAACGGTGTCCTCCCGCAGTCAGCGTCACAGTGAAGCAGTCTGGGAACGGTGTCCTGCCGCAGTCAGCGTCACAGTGAAGCAGTCTGGGAACGGTGTCCTCCCACCGTCAGCGTCACAGTGAAGCAGTCTGGGAACGGTGTCCTCCCAGCGTCAGCGTCACAGTGAAGCAGTCTGGGAACGGTGTCCTCCCACTGTCAGCGTCACAGTGAAGCAGTCTGGGAACGGTGTCCTCTCACTGTCAGCGTCACAGTGAAGCAGTCTGGGAACGGTGTCCTGCTGCAGTCAGCGTCACAGTGAAGCAGTCTGGGAACGGCGTCCTGCCGCAGTCAGCGTCACAGTGAAGCAGTCTGGGAACGGTGTCCTCCCACCGTCACAGTGAAGCAGTCTGGGAACGGTGTCCTCTCACTGTCAGCGTCACAGTGAAGCAGTCTGGGAACGGCGTCCTGCCGCAGTCAGCGTCACAGTGAAGCAGTCTGGGAACGGTGTCCTCCCAGCGTCACAGTGAAGCAGTCTGGGAACGGTGTCCTCCCACTGTCAGCGTCACAGTGAAGCAGTCTGGGGACGGTGTCCTGCCGCAGTCAGTGTCACAGTGAAGCAGTCTCGGAGCGGTGTCCTCCCACCGTCAGCGTCACAGTGAAGCAGTCTGGGAACGGTGTCCTCCCAGCGTCAGTGTCACAGTGAAGCAGTCTGGGAACAGTGTCCTGCCGCAGTCAGCGTCACAGTGAAGCAGTCTGGGAACGGTGTCCTCCCAGCGTCAGTGTAACAGTGAAGCAGTCTGGGAACGGTGTCCTCCCAGCGTCAGCGTCACAGTGAAGCAGTCTGGGAACGGTGTCCTCCCACCGTCAGCGTCACAGTGAAGCAGTCTGGGAACGGTGTCCTGCCGCAGTCAGTGTCACAGTGAAGCAGTCTGGGAACGGTGTCCTCCCAGCGTCACAGTGAAGCAGTCTGGGAACGGTGTCCTGCCGCAGTCAGTGTCACAGTGAAGCAGTCTGGGAACGGTGTCCTGCCGCAGTCAGTGTCACAGTGAAGCAGTCTGGGAACGGTATCCTCCCACTGTCAGCGTCACAGTGAAGCAGTCTGGGAACGGTGTCCTCCCACTGTCAGCGTCAAAGTGAAGCAGTCTGGGAACAGCGTCCTGCCGCAGTCAGTGTCACAGTGAAGCAGTCTGGGAACGGTGTCCTCCCAGCGTCACAGTGAAGCAGTCTGGGAACGGTGTCCTGCCGCAGTCAGTGTCACAGTGAAGCAGTCTGGGAACGGTGTCCTCCCACTGTCAGCGTCACAGTGAAGCAGTCTGGGAACGGTGTCCTGCCGCAGTCAGTGTCACAGTGAAGCAGTCTGGGAACGGTGTCATCCCACTGTCAGCGTCACAGTGAAGCAGTCTGGGAACGGTGTCATCCCACTGTCAGCGTCACAGTGAAGCAGTCTGGGAACGGTGTCCTCCCAGCGTCAGCGTCACAGTGAAGCAGTCTGGGAACGGTGTCCTCCCAGCGTCACAGTGAAGCAGTCTGGGAACGGTGTCCTGCCGCAGTCAGCGTCACAGTGAAGCAGTCTGGGAACGGTGTCCTGTCAGCGTCACAGTGAAGCAGTCTGGGAACGGTGTCCTGCCGCAGTCAGTGTCACAGTGAAGCAGTCTGGGAACGGTGTCCTCCCACTGTCAGCGTCACAGTGAAGCAGTCTGGGAACGGTATCCTGCCGCAGTCAGCGTCACAGTGAAGCAGTCTGGGAACGGTGTCCTCGCAGTCAGTGTCACAGTGAAGCAGTCTGGGAACGGTGTCCTCCCACTGTCAGCGTCACAGTGAAGCAGTCTGGGAACGGTATCCTGCCGCAGTCAGCGTCACAGTGAAGCAGTCTGGGAATGGTGTCCTCGCAGTCAGTGTCACAGTGAAGCAGTCTGGGAACGGTGTCCTCCCAGTGTCAGCGTCACAATGAAGCAGTCTGGGAACGGTATCCTGCCGCAGTCAGTGTCACAGTGAAGCAGTCTGGGAACGGTGTCATCCCACTGTCAGTGTCACAGTGAAGCAGTCTGGGAACGGTGTCGTCCCACTGTCAGCGTCACAGTGAAGCAGTCTGGGAACGGTGTCCTGCCGCAGTCAGCGTCACAGTGAAGCAGTCTGGGAACGGTGTCCTCCCACTGTCAGCGTCACAGTGAAGCAGTCTGGGAACGGTGTCCTGCCGCAGTCAGTGTCACAGTGAAGCAGTCTGGGAACGGTGTCATCCCACTGTCAGAGTCACAGTGAAGCAGTCTGGGAACGGTGTCCTGCCGCAGTCAGCGTCACAGTGAAGCAGTCTGGGAACGGTGTCCTCCCACTGTCAGTGTCACAGTGAAGCAGTCTGGGAACGGTATCCTGCCGCAGTCAGCGTCACAGTGAAGCAGTCTGGGAACGGTGTCCTGCCGCAGTCAGTGTCACTGTGAAGCAGTCTGGGAACGGTGTCATCCCACTGTCAGCGTCACAATGAAGCAGTCTGGGAACGGTATCCTGCCGCAGTCAGTGTCACAGTGAAGCAGTCTGGGAACGGTGTCATCCCACTGTCAGTGTCACAGTGAAGCAGTCTGGGAACGGTATCCTGCCGCAGTCAGCGTCACAGTGAAGCAGTCTGGGAACGGTGTCCTCCCACTGTCAGCGTCACAGTGAAGCAGTCTGGGAACGGTGTCCTCCCACTGTCAGTGTCACAGTGAAGCAGTCTGGGAACGGCGTCCTGCCGCAGTCAGCGTCACAGTGAAGCAGTCTGGGAACGGTGTCCTGCCACAGTCAGCGTCACAGTGAAGCAGTCTGGGAACGGTGTCCTGCCGCAGTCAGCGTCACAGTGAAGCAGTCTGGGAACGGTGTCCTGCCGCAGTCAGCGTCACAGTGAAGCAGTCTGGGAACGGTGTCCTGCCGCAGTCAGTGTCACAGTGAAGCAGTCTGGGAACGGTGTCCTCCCACAGTTGGCGTCACAGTGAAGCAGTCTGGGAACGGTGTCCTGCCGCAGTCAGCATCACAGTGAAGCAGTCTGGGAACGGTGTCCTCCCACTGTCAGCGTCACAGTGAAGCAGACTGGGAACAGCATTCTCCCACTGTCAGCGTCACAGTGAAGCAGTCTGGGAACGGTGTCATCCCACTGTCAGCGTCACAGTGAAGCAGTCTGGGAACGGTGTCCTGCCGCAGTTAGCGTCACAGTGAAGCAGTCTGGGAACGGTGTCCTGCCGCAGTTAGCGTCACAGTGAAGCAGTCTGGGAACGGTGTCCTCCCACTGTCAGCGTCACAGTGAAGCAGTCTGGGAACAGTGTCCTGTCAGCGTCAGCGTCACAGTGAAGCAGTCTGGGAACGGTGTCCTCCCGCAGTCAGCGTCACAGTGAAGCAGTCTGGGAACGGTGTCCTGCCGCAGTCAGCGTCACAGTGAAGCAGTCTGGGAACGGTGTCCTCCCACCGTCAGCGTCACAGTGAAGCAGTCTGGGAACGGTGTCCTCCCAGCGTCAGCGTCACAGTGAAGCAGTCTGGGAACGGTGTCCTCCCACTGTCAGCGTCACAGTGAAGCAGTCTGGGAACGGTGTCCTCTCACTGTCAGCGTCACAGTGAAGCAGTCTGGGAACGGTGTCCTGCTGCAGTCAGCGTCACAGTGAAGCAGTCTGGGAACGGCGTCCTGCCGCAGTCAGCGTCACAGTGAAGCAGTCTGGGAACGGTGTCCTCCCACCGTCACAGTGAAGCAGTCTGGGAACGGTGTCCTCTCACTGTCAGCGTCACAGTGAAGCAGTCTGGGAACGGCGTCCTGCCGCAGTCAGCGTCACAGTGAAGCAGTCTGGGAACGGTGTCCTCCCAGCGTCACAGTGAAGCAGTCTGGGAACGGTGTCCTCCCACTGTCAGCGTCACAGTGAAGCAGTCTGGGGACGGTGTCCTGCCGCAGTCAGTGTCACAGTGAAGCAGTCTCGGAGCGGTGTCCTCCCACCGTCAGCGTCACAGTGAAGCAGTCTGGGAACGGTGTCCTCCCAGCGTCAGTGTCACAGTGAAGCAGTCTGGGAACAGTGTCCTGCCGCAGTCAGCGTCACAGTGAAGCAGTCTGGGAACGGTGTCCTCCCAGCGTCAGTGTAACAGTGAAGCAGTCTGGGAACGGTGTCCTCCCAGCGTCAGCGTCACAGTGAAGCAGTCTGGGAACGGTGTCCTCCCACCGTCAGCGTCACAGTGAAGCAGTCTGGGAACGGTGTCCTGCCGCAGTCAGTGTCACAGTGAAGCAGTCTGGGAACGGTGTCCTCCCAGCGTCACAGTGAAGCAGTCTGGGAACGGTGTCCTGCCGCAGTCAGTGTCACAGTGAAGCAGTCTGGGAACGGTGTCCTGCCGCAGTCAGTGTCACAGTGAAGCAGTCTGGGAACGGTATCCTCCCACTGTCAGCGTCACAGTGAAGCAGTCTGGGAACGGTGTCCTCCCACTGTCAGCGTCAAAGTGAAGCAGTCTGGGAACAGCGTCCTGCCGCAGTCAGTGTCACAGTGAAGCAGTCTGGGAACGGTGTCCTCCCAGCGTCACAGTGAAGCAGTCTGGGAACGGTGTCCTGCCGCAGTCAGTGTCACAGTGAAGCAGTCTGGGAACGGTGTCCTCCCACTGTCAGCGTCACAGTGAAGCAGTCTGGGAACGGTGTCCTGCCGCAGTCAGTGTCACAGTGAAGCTGTCTGGGAACGGTGTCATCCCACTGTCAGCGTCACAGTGAAGCAGTCTGGGAACGGTGTCATCCCACTGTCAGCGTCACAGTGAAGCAGTCTGGGAACGGTGTCCTCCCAGCGTCAGCGTCACAGTGAAGCAGTCTGGGAACGGTGTCCTCCCAGCGTCACAGTGAAGCAGTCTGGGAACGGTGTCCTGCCGCAGTCAGCGTCACAGTGAAGCAGTCTGGGAACGGTGTCCTCCCAGCGTCAGCGTCACAGTGAAGCAGTCTGGGAACGGTGTCCTGCCGCAGTCAGTGTCACAGTGAAGCAGTCTGGGAACGGTGTCCTCCCACTGTCAGCGTCACAGTGAAGCAGTCTGGGAACGGTATCCTGCCGCAGTCAGCGTCACAGTGAAGCAGTCTGGGAACGGTGTCCTCGCAGTCAGTGTCACAGTGAAGCAGTCTGGGAACGGTGTCCTCCCACTGTCAGCGTCACAGTGAAGCAGTCTGGGAACGGTATCCTGCCGCAGTCAGCGTCACAGTGAAGCAGTCTGGGAATGGTGTCCTCGCAGTCAGTGTCACAGTGAAGCAGTCTGGGAACGGTGTCCTGCCGCAGTCAGCGTCACAGTGAAGCAGTCTGGGAACGGTGTCATCCCACTGTCAGCGTCACAATGAAGCAGTCTGGGAACGGTGTCCTGCCGCAGTCAGCGTCACAGTGAAGCAGTCTGGGAACGGTGTCCTGCCGCAGTCAGTGTCACAATGAAGCAGTCTGGGAACGGCGACCTGCCGCAGTCAGCGTCACAGTGAAGCAGTCTGGGAACGGTATCCTCCCACTGTCAGCGTCACAGTGAAGCAGTCTGGGAACGGTGTCATCCCACTGTCAGCGTCACAGTGAAGCAGTCTGGGAACGGTGTCATCCCACTGTCAGCGTCACAGTGAAGCAGTCTGGGAACGGTGTCATCCCACTGTCAGCGTCACAGTGAAGCAGTCTGGGAACGGTGTCCTGCCGCAGTCAGCGTCACAGTGAAGCAGTCTGGGAACGGTATCCTCCCACTGTCAGCGTCACAGTGAAGCAGTCTGGGAACGGCGTCCTGCTGCAGTCAGCGTCACAGTGAAGCAGTCTGGGAACGGTGTCCTCCCACAGTCGGCGTCACAGTGAAGCAGTCTGGGAACGGTGTCCTGCCGCAGTCAGCATCACAGTGAAGCAGTCTGGGAACGGTATCCTCCCACTGTCAGCGTCACAGTGAAGCAGTCTGGGAACGGTGTCCTGCCGCAGTCAGCATCACAGTGAATCAGTCTGGGAACGGTGTCCTCCCCCTGTCAGCGTCACAGTGAAGCAGTCTGGGAACGGTGTCCTCCCACTGTCAGCGTCACAGTGAAGCAGTCTGGGAACGGTGTTCTCCCACTGTCAGCGTCACAGTGAAGCAGTCTGGGAACGGTGTCATCCCACTGTCAACGTCACAGTGAAGCAGTCTGGGAACGGTGTCATCCCACTGTCAGCGTCACAGTGAAGCAGTCTGGGAACGGTGTCCTGCCGCAGTTAGCGTCACAGTGAAGCAGTCTGGGAACGGTGTCCTCCCACTGTCAGCGTCACAGTGAAGCAGTCTGGGAACAGTGTCCTCCCAGCGTCAGCGTCACAGTGAAGCAGTCTGGGAACGGTGTCCTCCCACCGTCAGCGTCACAGTGAAGCAGTCTGGGAACGGTGTCCTCCCAGCGTCAGCGTCACAGTGAAGCAGTCTGGGAACGGTGTCCTCCCACCGTCAGCGTCACAGTGAAGCAGTCTGGGAACGGTGTCCTCCCACCGTCAGCGTCACAGTGAAGCAGTCTGGGAACGGTGTCCTCCCACAGTCGGCGTCACAGTGAAGCAGTCTGGGAACGGTGTCCTGCCGCAGTCAGCATCACAGTGAAGCAGTCTGGGAACGGTATCCTCCCACTGTCAGCGTCACAGTGAAGCAGTCTGGGAACGGTGTCCTGCCGCAGTCAGCATCACAGTGAAGCAGTCTGGGAACGGTGTCCTCCCACTGTCAGCGTCACAGTGAAGCAGTCTGGGAACGGTGTCCTCCCACTGTCAGCGTCACAGTGAAGCAGTCTGGGAACGGTGTTCTCCCACTGTCAGCGTCACAGTGAAGCAGTCTGGGAACGGTGTCATCCCACTGTCAACGTCACAGTGAAGCAGTCTGGGAACGGTGTCATCCCATTGTCAGCGTCACAGTGAAGCAGTCTGGGAACGGTGTCCTGCCGCAGTCAGCGTCACAGTGAAGCAGTCTGGGAACGGTGTCCTGCCGCAGTCAGCGTCACAGTGAAGCAGTCTGGGAACGGTGTCCTCCCACTGTCAGCGTCACAGTGAAGCAGTCTGGGAACAGTGTCCTCCCAGCGTCAGCGTCACAGTGAAGCAGTCTGGGAACGGTGTCCTCCCACTGTCAGCGTCACAGTGAAGCAGTCTGGGAACGGTGTCCTCCCGCAGTCAGCGTCACAGTGAAGCAGTCTGGGAATGGTGTCCTGCCGCAGTCAGCATCACAGTGAAGCAGTCTGGGAACAGTGTCCTCCCACTGTCAGCGTCACAGTGAAGCAGTCTGGGAACAGCGTCCTGCCGCAGTCAGCGTCACAGTGAAGCAGTCTGGGAACGGTGTCCTCCCACCGTCAGCGACACAGTGAAGCAGTCTGGGAACGGTGTCCTCCCAGCGTCAGCGTCACAGTGAAGCAGTCTGGGAACGGTGTCCTCCCACTGTCAGCGTCACAGTGAAGCAGTCTGGGAACGGTGTCCTCTCACTGTCAGCGTCACAGTGAAGCAGTCTGGGAACAGCGTCCTGCCGCAGTCAGCGTCACAGTGAAGCAGTCTGGGAACGGTGTCCTGCCGCAGTCAGCGTCACAGTGAAGCAGTCTGGGAACGGTGTCCTCCCACTGTCAGCGTCACAGTGAAGCAGTCTGGGAACGGTGTCCTGCCGCAGTCAGCGTCACAGTGAAGCAGTCTGGGAACGGTGTCCTACCACTGTCAGCGTCACAGTGAAGCAGTCTGGGAACGGTGTCCTGCCGCAGTCAGCGTCACAGCGAAGCAGTCTGGGAACGGTGTCCTCCCACTGTCAGCGTCACAGTGAAGCAGTCTGGGAACGGTGTCCTGCCGCAGTCAGCGTCACAGTGAAGCAGTCTGGGAACGGTGTCCTCACTGTCAGTGTCACAGTGAAGCAGTCTGGGAACGGTGTCCTGCCGCAGTCAGCGTCACAGTGAAGCAGTCTGGGAACGGTGTCCTCCCACCGTCAGGGTCACAGTGAAGCAGTCTGGGAAGGGTGTCCTCCCACCGTCAGCGTCACAGTGAAGCAGTCTGGGAACAGTGTCCTCCCGCAGTCAGCGTCACAGTGAAGCAGTCTGGGAACGGTGTCCTCCCAGCGTCAGTGTCACAGTGAAGCAGTCTGGGAACAGTGTCCTGCCGCAGTCAGCGTCACAGTGAAGCAGTCTGGGAACGGTGTCCTCCCAGCGTCAGTGTCACAGTGAAGCAGTCTGGGAACGGTGTCCTCCCACCGTCAGCGTCACAGTGAAGCAGTCTGGGAACGGTGTCCTCCCAGCGTCAGCGTCACAGTGAAGCAGTCTGGGAACGGTGTCCTCCCACCGTCAGCGTCACAGTGAAGCAGTCTGGGAACGGTGTCCTGCCGCAGTCAGTGTCACAGTGAAGCAGTCTGGGAACGGTGTCCTCCCAGCGTCACAGTGAAGCAGTCTGGGAACGGTGTCCTGCCGCAGTCAGTGTCACAGTGAAGCAGTCTGGGAACGGTGTCCTGCCGCAGTCAGTGTCACAGTGAAGCAGTCTGGGAACGGTATCCTCCCACTGTCAGCGTCACAGTGAAGCAGTCTGGGAACGGTGTCCTCCCACTGTCAGCGTCAAAGTGAAGCAGTCTGGGAACAGCGTCCTGCCGCAGTCAGTGTCACAGTGAAGCAGTCTGGGAACGGTGTCCTCCCAGCGTCACAGTGAAGCAGTCTGGGAACGGTGTCCTGCCGCAGTCAGTGTCACAGTGAAGCAGTCTGGGAACGGTGTCCTCCCACTGTCAGCGTCACAGTGAAGCAGTCTGGGAACGGTGTCCTGCCGCAGTCAGTGTCACAGTGAAGCAGTCTGGGAACGGTGTCATCCCACTGTCAGCGTCACAGTGAAGCAGTCTGGGAACGGTGTCATCCCACTGTCAGCGTCACAGTGAAGCAGTCTGGGAACGGTGTCCTCCCAGCGTCAGCGTCACAGTGAAGCAGTCTGGGAACGGTGTCCTCCCAGCGTCACAGTGAAGCAGTCTGGGAACGGTGTCCTGCCGCAGTCAGCGTCACAGTGAAGCAGTCTGGGAACGGTGTCCTCCCAACGTCAGCGTCACAGTGAAGCAGTCTGGGAACGGTGTCCTCCCACTGTCAGCGTCGCAGTCTGGGAACGGTATCCTGCCGCAGTCAGCGTCACAGTGAAGCAGTCTGGGAATGGTGTCCTCGCAGTCAGTGTCACAGTGAAGCAGTCTGGGAACGGTGTCCTGCCGCAGTCAGCGTCACAGTGAAGCAGTCTGGGAACGGTGTCATCCCACTGTCAGCGTCACAATGAAGCAGTCTGGGAACGGTGTCCTGCCGCAGTCAGCGTCACAGTGAAGCAGTCTGGGAACGGTGTCCTGCCGCAGTCAGTGTCACAATTAAGCAGTCTGGGAACGGCGACCTGCCGCAGTCAGCGTCACAGTGAAGCAGTCTGGGAACGGTGTCCTCCCACTGTCAGCGTCACAGTGAAGCAGTCTGGGAACGGTATCCTCCCACTGTCAGCGTCACAGTGAAGCAGTCTGGGAACGGTGTCATCCCACTGTCAGCGTCACAGTGAAGCAGTCTGGGAACGGTGTCATCCCACTGTCAGCGTCACAGTGAAGCAGTCTGGGAACGGTGTCATCCCACTGTCAGCGTCACAGTGAAGCAGTCTGGGAACGGTGTCCTGCCGCAGTCAGCGTCACAGTGAAGCAGTCTGGGAACGGTATCCTCCCACTGTCAGCGTCACAGTGAAGCAGTCTGGGAACGGCGTCCTGCTGCAGTCAGCGTCACAGTGAAGCAGTCTGGGAACGGTGTCCTCCCACAGTCGGCGTCACAGTGAAGCAGTCTGGGAACGGTGTCCTGCCGCAGTCAGCATCACAGTGAAGCAGTCTGGGAACGGTATCCTCCCACTGTCAGCGTCACAGTGAAGCAGTCTGGGAACGGTGTCCTGCCGCAGTCAGCATCACAGTGAATCAGTCTGGGAACGGTGTCCTCCCCCTGTCAGCGTCACAGTGAAGCAGTCTGGGAACGGTGTCCTCCCACTGTCAGCGTCACAGTGAAGCAGTCTGGGAACGGTGTTCTCCCACTGTCAGCGTCACAGTGAAGCAGTCTGGGAACGGTGTCATCCCACTGTCAACGTCACAGTGAAGCAGTCTGGGAACGGTGTCATCCCACTGTCAGCGTCACAGTGAAGCAGTCTGGGAACGGTGTCCTGCCGCAGTTAGCGTCACAGTGAAGCAGTCTGGGAACGGTGTCCTCCCACTGTCAGCGTCACAGTGAAGCAGTCTGGGAACAGTGTCCTCCCAGCGTCAGCGTCACAGTGAAGCAGTCTGGGAACGGTGTCCTCCCACCGTCAGCGTCACAGTGAAGCAGTCTGGGAACGGTGTCCTCCCACCGTCAGCGTCACAGTGAAGCAGTCTGGGAACGGTGTCCTCCCAGCGTCAGCGTCACAGTGAAGCAGTCTGGGAACGGTGTCCTCCCACAGTCGGCGTCACAGTGAAGCAGTCTGGGAACGGTGTCCTGCCGCAGTCAGCATCACAGTGAAGCAGTCTGGGAACGGTATCCTCCCACTGTCAGCGTCACAGTGAAGCAGTCTGGGAACGGTGTCCTGCCGCAGTCAGCGTCACAGTGAAGCAGTCTGGGAACGGTGTCCTCCCACTGTCAGCGTCACAGTGAAGCAGTCTGGGAACGGTGTCCTCCCACTGTCAGTGTCACAGTGAAGCAGTCTGGGAACGGTGTTCTCCCACTGTCAGCGTCACAGTGAAGCAGTCTGGGAACGGTGTCATCCCACTGTCAACGTCACAGTGAAGCAGTCTGGGAACGGTGTCATCCCATTGTCAGCGTCACAGTGAAGCAGTCTGGGAACGGTGTCCTGCCGCAGTCAGCGTCACAGTGAAGCAGTCTGGGAACGGTGTCCTGCCGCAGTCAGCGTCACAGTGAAGCAGTCTGGGAACGGTGTCCTCCCACTGTCAGCGTCACAGTGAAGCAGTCTGGGAACAGTGTCCTCCCAGCGTCAGCGTCACAGTGAAGCAGTCTGGGAACGGTGTCCTCCCACTGTCAGCGTCACAGTGAAGCAGTCTGGGAACGGTGTCCTCCCGCAGTCAGCGTCACAGTGAAGCAGTCTGGGAACGGTGTCCTGCCGCAGTCAGCATCACAGTGAAGCACTCTGGGAACAGTGTCCTCCCACTGTCAGCGTCACAGTGAAGCAGTCTGGGAACAGCGTCCTGCCGCAGTCAGCGTCACAGTGAAGCAGTCTGGGAACGGTGTCCTCCCACCGTCAGCGACACAGTGAAGCAGTCTGGGAACGGTGTCCTCCCAGCGTCAGCGTCACAGTGAAGCAGTCTGGGAACGGTGTCCTCCCACTGTCAGCGTCACAGTGAAGCAGTCTGGGAACGGTGTCCTCTCACTGTCAGCGTCACAGTGAAGCAGTCTGGGAACAGCGTCCTGCCGCAGTCAGCGTCACAGTGAAGCAGTCTGGGAACGGTGTCCTGCCGCAGTCAGCGTCACAGTGAAGCAGTCTGGGAACGGTGTCCTCCCACTGTCAGCGTCACAGTGAAGCAGTCTGGGAACGGTGTCCTGCCGCAGTCAGCGTCACAGTGAAGCAGTCTGGGAACGGTGTCCTCCCACTGTCAGCGTCACAGTGAAGCAGTCTGGGAACGGTGTCCTGCCGCAGTCAGCGTCACAGCGAAGCAGTCTGGGAACGGTGTCCTCCCACTGTCAGCGTCACAGTGAAGCAGTCTGGGAACGGTGTCCTGCCGCAGTCAGCGTCACAGTGAAGCAGTCTGGGAACGGTGTCCTCACTGTCAGTGTCACAGTGAAGCAGTCTGGGAACGGTGTCCTGCCGCAGTCAGCGTCACAGTGAAGCAGTCTGGGAACGGTGTCCTCCCACCGTCAGGGTCACAGTGAAGCAGTCTGGGAAGGGTGTCCTCCCACCGTCAGCGTCACAGTGAAGCAGTCTGGGAACAGTGTCCTCCCGCAGTCAGCGTCACAGTGAAGCAGTCTGGGAACGGTGTCCTCCCAGCGTCAGTGTCACAGTGAAGCAGTCTGGGAACAGTGTCCTGCCGCAGTCAGCGTCACAGTGAAGCAGTCTGGGAACGGTGTCCTCCCAGCGTCAGTGTCACAGTGAAGCAGTCTGGGAACGGTGTCCTCCCACCGTCAGCGTCACAGTGAAGCAGTCTGGGAACGGTGTCCTCCCAGCGTCAGCGTCACAGTGAAGCAGTCTGGGAACGGTGTCCTCCCACCGTCAGCGTCACAGTGAAGCAGTCTGGGAACGGTGTCCTGCCGCAGTCAGTGTCACAGTGAAGCAGTCTGGGAACGGTGTCCTCCCAGCGTCACAGTGAAGCAGTCTGGGAACGGTGTCCTGCCGCAGTCAGTGTCACAGTGAAGCAGTCTGGGAACGGTGTCCTGCCGCAGTCAGTGTCACAGTGAAGCAGTCTGGGAACGGTATCCTCCCACTGTCAGCGTCACAGTGAAGCAGTCTGGGAACGGTGTCCTCCCACTGTCAGCGTCAAAGTGAAGCAGTCTGGGAACAGCGTCCTGCCGCAGTCAGTGTCACAGTGAAGCAGTCTGGGAACGGTGTCCTCCCAGCGTCACAGTGAAGCAGTCTGGGAACGGTGTCCTGCCGCAGTCAGTGTCACAGTGAAGCAGTCTGGGAACGGTGTCCTCCCACTGTCAGCGTCACAGTGAAGCAGTCTGGGAACGGTGTCCTCCCACCGTCAGCGTCACAGTGAAGCAGTCTGGGAACGGTGTCCTCCCAGCGTCAGCGTCACAGTGAAGCAGTCTGGGAACGGTGTCCTCCCACAGTCGGCGTCACAGTGAAGCAGTCTGGGAACGGTGTCCTGCCGCAGTCAGCATCACAGTGAAGCAGTCTGGGAACGGTATCCTCCCACTGTCAGCGTCACAGTGAAGCAGTCTGGGAACGGTGTCCTGCCGCAGTCAGCGTCACAGTGAAGCAGTCTGGGAACGGTGTCCTCCCACTGTCAGCGTCACAGTGAAGCAGTCTGGGAACGGTGTCCTCCCACTGTCAGTGTCACAGTGAAGCAGTCTGGGAACGGTGTTCTCCCACTGTCAGCGTCACAGTGAAGCAGTCTGGGAACGGTGTCATCCCACTGTCAACGTCACAGTGAAGCAGTCTGGGAACGGTGTCATCCCATTGTCAGCGTCACAGTGAAGCAGTCTGGGAACGGTGTCCTGCCGCAGTCAGCGTCACAGTGAAGCAGTCTGGGAACGGTGTCCTGCCGCAGTCAGCGTCACAGTGAAGCAGTCTGGGAACGGTGTCCTCCCACTGTCAGCGTCACAGTGAAGCAGTCTGGGAACAGTGTCCTCCCAGCGTCAGCGTCACAGTGAAGCAGTCTGGGAACGGTGTCCTCCCACTGTCAGCGTCACAGTGAAGCAGTCTGGGAACGGTGTCCTCCCGCAGTCAGCGTCACAGTGAAGCAGTCTGGGAACGGTGTCCTGCCGCAGTCAGCATCACAGTGAAGCACTCTGGGAACAGTGTCCTCCCACTGTCAGCGTCACAGTGAAGCAGTCTGGGAACAGCGTCCTGCCGCAGTCAGCGTCACAGTGAAGCAGTCTGGGAACGGTGTCCTCCCACCGTCAGCGACACAGTGAAGCAGTCTGGGAACGGTGTCCTCCCAGCGTCAGCGTCACAGTGAAGCAGTCTGGGAACGGTGTCCTCCCACTGTCAGCGTCACAGTGAAGCAGTCTGGGAACGGTGTCCTCTCACTGTCAGCGTCACAGTGAAGCAGTCTGGGAACAGCGTCCTGCCGCAGTCAGCGTCACAGTGAAGCAGTCTGGGAACGGTGTCCTGCCGCAGTCAGCGTCACAGTGAAGCAGTCTGGGAACGGTGTCCTCCCACTGTCAGCGTCACAGTGAAGCAGTCTGGGAACGGTGTCCTGCCGCAGTCAGCGTCACAGTGAAGCAGTCTGGGAACGGTGTCCTCCCACTGTCAGCGTCACAGTGAAGCAGTCTGGGAACGGTGTCCTGCCGCAGTCAGCGTCACAGCGAAGCAGTCTGGGAACGGTGTCCTCCCACTGTCAGCGTCACAGTGAAGCAGTCTGGGAACGGTGTCCTGCCGCAGTCAGCGTCACAGTGAAGCAGTCTGGGAACGGTGTCCTCACTGTCAGTGTCACAGTGAAGCAGTCTGGGAACGGTGTCCTGCCGCAGTCAGCGTCACAGTGAAGCAGTCTGGGAACGGTGTCCTCCCACCGTCAGGGTCACAGTGAAGCAGTCTGGGAAGGGTGTCCTCCCACCGTCAGCGTCACAGTGAAGCAGTCTGGGAACAGTGTCCTCCCGCAGTCAGCGTCACAGTGAAGCAGTCTGGGAACGGTGTCCTCCCAGCGTCAGTGTCACAGTGAAGCAGTCTGGGAACAGTGTCCTGCCGCAGTCAGCGTCACAGTGAAGCAGTCTGGGAACGGTGTCCTCCCAGCGTCAGTGTCACAGTGAAGCAGTCTGGGAACGGTGTCCTCCCACCGTCAGCGTCACAGTGAAGCAGTCTGGGAACGGTGTCCTCCCAGCGTCAGCGTCACAGTGAAGCAGTCTGGGAACGGTGTCCTCCCACCGTCAGCGTCACAGTGAAGCAGTCTGGGAACGGTGTCCTGCCGCAGTCAGTGTCACAGTGA
The DNA here is from genome assembly GCF_047496885.1 of Scyliorhinus torazame. Classification (NCBI taxonomy): domain Eukaryota; kingdom Metazoa; phylum Chordata; class Chondrichthyes; order Carcharhiniformes; family Scyliorhinidae; genus Scyliorhinus; species Scyliorhinus torazame. Next base: position 113,135,303 of record NC_092709.1, on the reverse strand, counting down.
AGCAGTCTGGGAACGGTGTCCTCCCAGCGTCACAGTGAAGCAGTCTGGGAACGGTGTCCTGCCGCAGTCAGTGTCACAGTGAAGCAGTCTGGGAACGGTGTCCTGCCGCAGTCAGTGTCACAGTGAAGCAGTCTGGGAACGGTATCCTCCCACTGTCAGCGTCACAGTGAAGCAGTCTGGGAACGGTGTCCTCCCACTGTCAGCGTCAAAGTGAAGCAGTCTGGGAACAGCGTCCTGCCGCAGTCAGTGTCACAGTGAAGCAGTCTGGGAACGGTGTCCTCCCAGCGTCACAGTGAAGCAGTCTGGGAACGGTGTCCTGCCGCAGTCAGTGTCACAGTGAAGCAGTCTGGGAACGGTGTCCTCCCACTGTCAGCGTCACAGTGAAGCAGTCTGGGAACGGTGTCCTGCCGCAGTCAGTGTCACAGTGAAGCAGTCTGGGAACGGTGTCATCCCACTGTCAGCGTCACAGTGAAGCAGTCTGGGAACGGTGTCATCCCACTGTCAGCGTCACAGTGAAGCAGTCTGGGAACGGTGTCCTCCCAGCGTCAGCGTCACAGTGAAGCAGTCTGGGAACGGTGTCCTCCCAGCGTCACAGTGAAGCAGTCTGGGAACGGTGTCCTGCCGCAGTCAGCGTCACAGTGAAGCAGTCTGGGAACGGTGTCCTCCCAACGTCAGCGTCACAGTGAAGCAGTCTGGGAACGGTGTCCTGCCGCAGTCAGTGTCACAGTGAAGCAGTCTGGGAACGGTGTCCTCCCACTGTCAGTGTCACAGTGAAGCAGTCTGGGAACGGTATCCTGCCGCAGTCAGCGTCACAGTGAAGCAGTCTGGGAATGGTGTCCTCGCAGTCAGTGTCACAGTGAAGCAGTCTGGGAACGGTGTCCTGCCGCAGTCAGCGTCACAGTGAAGCAGTCTGGGAACGGTGTCATCCCACTGTCAGCGTCACAATGAAGCAGTCTGGGAACGGTGTCCTGCCGCAGTCAGCGTCACAGTGAAGCAGTCTGGGAACGGTGTCCTGCCGCAGTCAGTGTCACAATGAAGCAGTCTGGGAACGGCGACCTGCCGCAGTCAGCGTCACAGTGAAGCAGTCTGGGAACGGTGTCCTCCCACTGTCAGCGTCACAGTGAAGCAGTCTGGGAACGGTATCCTCCCACTGTCAGCGTCACAGTGAAGCAGTCTGGGAACGGTGTCATCCCACTGTCAGCGTCACAGTGAAGCAGTCTGGGAACGGTGTCATCCCACTGTCAGCGTCACAGTGAAGCAGTCTGGGAACGGTGTCATCCCACTGTCAGCGTCACAGTGAAGCAGTCTGGGAACGGTGTCCTGCCGCAGTCAGCGTCACAGTGAAGCAGTCTGGGAACGGTATCCTCCCACTGTCAGCGTCACAGTGAAGCAGTCTGGGAACGGCGTCCTGCTGCAGTCAGCGTCACAGTGAAGCAGTCTGGGAACGGTGTCCTCCCACAGTCGGCGTCACAGTGAAGCAGTCTGGGAACGGTGTCCTGCCGCAGTCAGCATCACAGTGAAGCAGTCTGGGAACGGTATCCTCCCACTGTCAGCGTCACAGTGAAGCAGTCTGGGAACGGTGTCCTGCCGCAGTCAGCATCACAGTGAATCAGTCTGGGAACGGTGTCCTCCCCCTGTCAGCGTCACAGTGAAGCAGTCTGGGAACGGTGTCCTCCCACTGTCAGCGTCACAGTGAAGCAGTCTGGGAACGGTGTTCTCCCACTGTCAGCGTCACAGTGAAGCAGTCTGGGAACGGTGTCATCCCACTGTCAACGTCACAGTGAAGCAGTCTGGGAACGGTGTCATCCCACTGTCAGCGTCACAGTGAAGCAGTCTGGGAACGGTGTCCTGCCGCAGTTAGCGTCACAGTGAAGCAGTCTGGGAACGGTGTCCTCCCACTGTCAGCGTCACAGTGAAGCAGTCTGGGAACAGTGTCCTCCCAGCGTCAGCGTCACAGTGAAGCAGTCTGGGAACGGTGTCCTCCCACCGTCAGCGTCACAGTGAAGCAGTCTGGGAACGGTGTCCTCCCACCGTCAGCGTCACAGTGAAGCAGTCTGGGAACGGTGTCCTCCCAGCGTCAGCGTCACAGTGAAGCAGTCTGGGAACGGTGTCCTCCCACAGTCGGCGTCACAGTGAAGCAGTCTGGGAACGGTGTCCTGCCGCAGTCAGCATCACAGTGAAGCAGTCTGGGAACGGTATCCTCCCACTGTCAGCGTCACAGTGAAGCAGTCTGGGAACGGTGTCCTGCCGCAGTCAGCATCACAGTGAAGCAGTCTGGGAACGGTGTCCTCCCACTGTCAGCGTCACAGTGAAGCAGTCTGGGAACGGTGTCCTCCCACTGTCAGTGTCACAGTGAAGCAGTCTGGGAACGGTGTTCTCCCACTGTCAGCGTCACAGTGAAGCAGTCTGGGAACGGTGTCATCCCACTGTCAACGTCACAGTGAAGCAGTCTGGGAACGGTGTCATCCCATTGTCAGCGTCACAGTGAAGCAGTCTGGGAACGGTGTCCTGCCGCAGTCAGCGTCACAGTGAAGCAGTCTGGGAACGGTGTCCTGCCGCAGTCAGCGTCACAGTGAAGCAGTCTGGGAACGGTGTCCTCCCACTGTCAGCGTCACAGTGAAGCAGTCTGGGAACAGTGTCCTCCCAGCGTCAGCGTCACAGTGAAGCAGTCTGGGAACGGTGTCCTCCCACTGTCAGCGTCACAGTGAAGCAGTCTGGGAACGGTGTCCTCCCGCAGTCAGCGTCACAGTGAAGCAGTCTGGGAACGGTGTCCTGCCGCAGTCAGCATCACAGTGAAGCACTCTGGGAACAGTGTCCTCCCACTGTCAGCGTCACAGTGAAGCAGTCTGGGAACAGCGTCCTGCCGCAGTCAGCGTCACAGTGAAGCAGTCTGGGAACGGTGTCCTCCCACCGTCAGCGACACAGTGAAGCAGTCTGGGAACGGTGTCCTCCCAGCGTCAGCGTCACAGTGAAGCAGTCTGGGAACGGTGTCCTCCCACTGTCAGCGTCACAGTGAAGCAGTCTGGGAACGGTGTCCTCTCACTGTCAGCGTCACAGTGAAGCAGTCTGGGAACAGCGTCCTGCCGCAGTCAGCGTCACAGTGAAGCAGTCTGGGAACGGTGTCCTGCCGCAGTCAGCGTCACAGTGAAGCAGTCTGGGAACGGTGTCCTCCCACTGTCAGCGTCACAGTGAAGCAGTCTGGGAACGGTGTCCTGCCGCAGTCAGCGTCACAGTGAAGCAGTCTGGGAACGGTGTCCTCCCACTGTCAGCGTCACAGTGAAGCAGTCTGGGAACGGTGTCCTGCCGCAGTCAGCGTCACAGCGAAGCAGTCTGGGAACGGTGTCCTCCCACTGTCAGCGTCACAGTGAAGCAGTCTGGGAACGGTGTCCTGCCGCAGTCAGCGTCACAGTGAAGCAGTCTGGGAACGGTGTCCTCACTGTCAGTGTCACAGTGAAGCAGTCTGGGAACGGTGTCCTGCCGCAGTCAGCGTCACAGTGAAGCAGTCTGGGAACGGTGTCCTCCCACCGTCAGGGTCACAGTGAAGCAGTCTGGGAAGGGTGTCCTCCCACCGTCAGCGTCACAGTGAAGCAGTCTGGGAACAGTGTCCTCCCGCAGTCAGCGTCACAGTGAAGCAGTCTGGGAACGGTGTCCTCCCAGCGTCAGTGTCACAGTGAAGCAGTCTGGGAACAGTGTCCTGCCGCAGTCAGCGTCACAGTGAAGCAGTCTGGGAACGGTGTCCTCCCAGCGTCAGTGTCACAGTGAAGCAGTCTGGGAACGGTGTCCTCCCACCGTCAGCGTCACAGTGAAGCAGTCTGGGAACGGTGTCCTCCCACCGTCAGCGTCACAGTGAAGCAGTCTGGGAACGGTGTCCTCCCACCGTCAGCGTCACAGTGAAGCAGTCTGGGAACGGTGTCCTCCCAGCGTCAGCGTCACAGTGAAGCTGTCTGGGAACGGTGTCCTCCCACTGTCAGCGTCACAGTGAAGCAGTCTGGGAACAGTGTCCTGCCGCAGTCAGCGTCACAGTGAAGCAGTCTGGGAACAGTGTCCTCCCACTGTCAGCGTCACAGTGAAGCAGTCTGGGAACGGTGTCCTCCCACCGTCAGCGTCACAGTGAAGCAGTCTGGGAACGGTGTCCTCCCACCGTCAGCGTCACAGTGAAGCAGTCTGGGAACGGTGTCCTCCCACCGTCAGCGTCACAGTGAAGCAGTCTGGGAACGGTGTCCTCCCAGCGTCAGCGTCACAGTGAAGCAGTCTGGGAACAGTGTCCTCCCACTGTCAGCGTCACAGTGAAGCAGTCTGGGAACAGTGTCCTGCCGCAGTCAGCGTCACAGTGAAGCAGTCTGGGAACAGTGTCCTGCCGCAGTCAGCGTCACAGTGAAGCAGTCTGGGAACAGTGTCCTGCCGCAGTCAGCGTCACAGTGAAGCAGTCTGGGAACGGTGTCCTGTTAGCGTCACAGTGAAGCAGTCTGGGAACAGTGTCCTCCCACAGTCGGCGTCACAGTGAAGCAGTCTGGGAACGGTGTCCTGCCGCAGTCAGTGTCACAGTGAAGCAGTCTGGGAATGGCGTCCTCCCACAGTCAGTGTCACAGTGAAGCAGTCTGGGAACGGTGTCCTCCCACTGTCAGAGTCACAGTGAAGCAGTCTGGGAACGGTGTCCTGCCGCAGTCAGCTTCACAGTGAAGCAGTCTGGGGACGGTGTCCTCCCACTGTCAGCGTCACAGTGAAGCAGTCTGGGAACGGTGTCCTCCCACTGTCAGCGTCACAGTGAAGCAGTCTGGGAACGGTGTCCTCCCACTGTCAGCGTCACAGTGAAGCAGTCTGGGAATGGTGTCCTCCCACTGTCAGCGTCACAGTGAAGCAGTCTGGGAACGGTGTCCTGCCGCAGTCAGCGTCACAGTGAAGCAGTCTGGGAACGGTGTCCTCCCACTGTCAGCGTCACAGTGAAGCAGTCTGGGAACGGCGTCCTGCCGCAGTCAGCGTCACAGTGAAGCAGTCTGGGAACGGTGTCATCCCACTGTCAGCGTCACAGTGAAGCAGTCTGGGAACGGTGTCCTGCCGCAGTCAGCGTCACAGTGAAGCAGTCTGGGAACGGTGTCCTCCCACTGTCAGCGTCACAGTGAAGCAGTCTGGGAACGGTGTCCTGCCGCAGTCAGCGTCACAGTGAAGCAGTCTGGGAACGGTGTCCTCCCAGCGTCACAGTGAAGCAGTCTGGGAACGGTGTCCTGCCGCAGTCAGTGTCACAGTGAAGCAGTCTGGGAACGGTGTCCTGCCGCAGTCAGTGTCACAGTGAAGCAGTCTGGGAACGGTATCCTCCCACTGTCAGCGTCACAGTGAAGCAGTCTGGGAACGGTGTCCTCCCACTGTCAGCGTCAAAGTGAAGCAGTCTGGGAACAGCGTCCTGCCGCAGTCAGTGTCACAGTGAAGCAGTCTGGGAACGGTGTCCTCCCAGCGTCACAGTGAAGCAGTCTGGGAACGGTGTCCTGCCGCAGTCAGTGTCACAGTGAAGCAGTCTGGGAACGGTGTCCTCCCACTGTCAGCGTCACAGTGAAGCAGTCTGGGAACGGTGTCCTGCCGCAGTCAGTGTCACAGTGAAGCAGTCTGGGAACGGTGTCATCCCACTGTCAGCGTCACAGTGAAGCAGTCTGGGAACGGTGTCATCCCACTGTCAGCGTCACAGTGAAGCAGTCTGGGAACGGTGTCCTCCCAGCGTCAGCGTCACAGTGAAGCAGTCTGGGAACGGTGTCCTCCCAGCGTCACAGTGAAGCAGTCTGGGAACGGTGTCCTGCCGCAGTCAGCGTCACAGTGAAGCAGTCTGGGAACGGTGTCCTCCCAACGTCAGCGTCACAGTGAAGCAGTCTGGGAACGGTGTCCTGCCGCAGTCAGTGTCACAGTGAAGCAGTCTGGGAACGGTGTCCTCCCACTGTCAGCGTCACAGTGAAGCAGTCTGGGAACGGTATCCTGCCGCAGTCAGCGTCACAGTGAAGCAGTCTGGGAATGGTGTCCTCGCAGTCAGTGTCACAGTGAAGCAGTCTGGGAACGGTGTCCTGCCGCAGTCAGCGTCACAGTGAAGCAGTCTGGGAACGGTGTCATCCCACTGTCAGCGTCACAATGAAGCAGTCTGGGAACGGTGTCCTGCCGCAGTCAGCGTCACAGTGAAGCAGTCTGGGAACGGTGTCCTGCCGCAGTCAGTGTCACAATGAAGCAGTCTGGGAACGGCGACCTGCCGCAGTCAGCGTCACAGTGAAGCAGTCTGGGAACGGTGTCCTCCCACTGTCAGCGTCACAGTGAAGCAGTCTGGGAACGGTATCCTCCCACTGTCAGCGTCACAGTGAAGCAGTCTGGGAACGGTGTCATCCCACTGTCAGCGTCACAGTGAAGCAGTCTGGGAACGGTGTCATCCCACTGTCAGCGTCACAGTGAAGCAGTCTGGGAACGGTGTCATCCCACTGTCAGCGTCACAGTGAAGCAGTCTGGGAACGGTGTCCTGCCGCAGTCAGCGTCACAGTGAAGCAGTCTGGGAACGGTATCCTCCCACTGTCAGCGTCACAGTGAAGCAGTCTGGGAACGGCGTCCTGCTGCAGTCAGCGTCACAGTGAAGCAGTCTGGGAACGGTGTCCTCCCACAGTCGGCGTCACAGTGAAGCAGTCTGGGAACGGTGTCCTGCCGCAGTCAGCATCACAGTGAAGCAGTCTGGGAACGGTATCCTCCCACTGTCAGCGTCACAGTGAAGCAGTCTGGGAACGGTGTCCTGCCGCAGTCAGCATCACAGTGAATCAGTCTGGGAACGGTGTCCTCCCCCTGTCAGCGTCACAGTGAAGCAGTCTGGGAACGGTGTCCTCCCACTGTCAGCGTCACAGTGAAGCAGTCTGGGAACGGTGTTCTCCCACTGTCAGCGTCACAGTGAAGCAGTCTGGGAACGGTGTCATCCCACTGTCAACGTCACAGTGAAGCAGTCTGGGAACGGTGTCATCCCACTGTCAGCGTCACAGTGAAGCAGTCTGGGAACGGTGTCCTGCCGCAGTTAGCGTCACAGTGAAGCAGTCTGGGAACGGTGTCCTCCCACTGTCAGCGTCACAGTGAAGCAGTCTGGGAACAGTGTCCTCCCAGCGTCAGCGTCACAGTGAAGCAGTCTGGGAACGGTGTCCTCCCACCGTCAGCGTCACAGTGAAGCAGTCTGGGAACGGTGTCCTCCCACCGTCAGCGTCACAGTGAAGCAGTCTGGGAACGGTGTCCTCCCAGCGTCAGCGTCACAGTGAAGCAGTCTGGGAACGGTGTCCTCCCACAGTCGGCGTCACAGTGAAGCAGTCTGGGAACGGTGTCCTGCCGCAGTCAGCATCACAGTGAAGCAGTCTGGGAACGGTATCCTCCCACTGTCAGCGTCACAGTGAAGCAGTCTGGGAACGGTGTCCTGCCGCAGTCAGCATCACAGTGAAGCAGTCTGGGAACGGTGTCCTCCCACTGTCAGCGTCACAGTGAAGCAGTCTGGGAACGGTGTCCTCCCACTGTCAGTGTCACAGTGAAGCAGTCTGGGAACGGTGTTCTCCCACTGTCAGCGTCACAGTGAAGCAGTCTGGGAACGGTGTCATCCCACTGTCAACGTCACAGTGAAGCAGTCTGGGAACGGTGTCATCCCATTGTCAGCGTCACAGTGAAGCAGTCTGGGAACGGTGTCCTGCCGCAGTCAGCGTCACAGTGAAGCAGTCTGGGAACGGTGTCCTGCCGCAGTCAGCGTCACAGTGAAGCAGTCTGGGAACGGTGTCCTCCCACTGTCAGCGTCACAGTGAAGCAGTCTGGGAACAGTGTCCTCCCAGCGTCAGCGTCACAGTGAAGCAGTCTGGGAACGGTGTCCTCCCACTGTCAGCGTCACAGTGAAGCAGTCTGGGAACGGTGTCCTCCCGCAGTCAGCGTCACAGTGAAGCAGTCTGGGAACGGTGTCCTGCCGCAGTCAGCATCACAGTGAAGCACTCTGGGAACAGTGTCCTCCCACTGTCAGCGTCACAGTGAAGCAGTCTGGGAACAGCGTCCTGCCGCAGTCAGCGTCACAGTGAAGCAGTCTGGGAACGGTGTCCTCCCACCGTCAGCGACACAGTGAAGCAGTCTGGGAACGGTGTCCTCCCAGCGTCAGCGTCACAGTGAAGCAGTCTGGGAACGGTGTCCTCCCACTGTCAGCGTCACAGTGAAGCAGTCTGGGAACGGTGTCCTCTCACTGTCAGCGTCACAGTGAAGCAGTCTGGGAACAGCGTCCTGCCGCAGTCAGCGTCACAGTGAAGCAGTCTGGGAACGGTGTCCTGCCGCAGTCAGCGTCACAGTGAAGCAGTCTGGGAACGGTGTCCTCCCACTGTCAGCGTCACAGTGAAGCAGTCTGGGAACGGTGTCCTGCCGCAGTCAGCGTCACAGTGAAGCAGTCTGGGAACGGTGTCCTCCCACTGTCAGCGTCACAGTGAAGCAGTCTGGGAACGGTGTCCTGCCGCAGTCAGCGTCACAGCGAAGCAGTCTGGGAACGGTGTCCTCCCACTGTCAGCGTCACAGTGAAGCAGTCTGGGAACGGTGTCCTGCCGCAGTCAGCGTCACAGTGAAGCAGTCTGGGAACGGTGTCCTCACTGTCAGTGTCACAGTGAAGCAGTCTGGGAACGGTGTCCTGCCGCAGTCAGCGTCACAGTGAAGCAGTCTGGGAACGGTGTCCTCCCACCGTCAGGGTCACAGTGAAGCAGTCTGGGAAGGGTGTCCTCCCACCGTCAGCGTCACAGTGAAGCAGTCTGGGAACAGTGTCCTCCCGCAGTCAGCGTCACAGTGAAGCAGTCTGGGAACGGTGTCCTCCCAGCGTCAGTGTCACAGTGAAGCAGTCTGGGAACAGTGTCCTGCCGCAGTCAGCGTCACAGTGAAGCAGTCTGGGAACGGTGTCCTCCCAGCGTCAGTGTCACAGTGAAGCAGTCTGGGAACGGTGTCCTCCCACCGTCAGCGTCACAGTGAAGCAGTCTGGGAACGGTGTCCTCCCACCGTCAGCGTCACAGTGAAGCAGTCTGGGAACGGTGTCCTCCCACCGTCAGCGTCACAGTGAAGCAGTCTGGGAACGGTGTCCTCCCAGCGTCAGCGTCACAGTGAAGCTGTCTGGGAACGGTGTCCTCCCACTGTCAGCGTCACAGTGAAGCAGTCTGGGAACAGTGTCCTGCCGCAGTCAGCGTCACAGTGAAGCAGTCTGGGAACAGTGTCCTCCCACTGTCAGCGTCACAGTGAAGCAGTCTGGGAACGGTGTCCTCCCACCGTCAGCGTCACAGTGAAGCAGTCTGGGAACGGTGTCCTCCCACCGTCAGTGTCACAGTGAAGCAGTCTGGGAACGGTGTCCTCCCACCGTCAGCGTCACAGTGAAGCAGTCTGGGAACGGTGTCCTCCCAGCGTCAGCGTCACAGTGAAGCAGTCTGGGAACAGTGTCCTCCCACTGTCAGCGTCACAGTGAAGCAGTCTGGGAACAGTGTCCTGCCGCAGTCAGCGTCACAGTGAAGCAGTCTGGGAACAGTGTCCTGCCGCAGTCAGCGTCACAGTGAAGCAGTCTGGGAACAGTGTCCTGCCGCAGTCAGCGTCACAGTGAAGCAGTCTGGGAACGGTGTCCTGTTAGCGTCACAGTGAAGCAGTCTGGGAACAGTGTCCTCCCACAGTCGGCGTCACAGTGAAGCAGTCTGGGAACGGTGTCCTGCCGCAGTCAGTGTCACAGTGAAGCAGTCTGGGAATGGCGTCCTCCCACAGTCAGTGTCACAGTGAAGCAGTCTGGGAACGGTGTCCTCCCACTGTCAGAGTCACAGTGAAGCAGTCTGGGAACGGTGTCCTGCCGCAGTCAGCTTCACAGTGAAGCAGTCTGGGGACGGTGTCCTCCCACTGTCAGCGTCACAGTGAAGCAGTCTGGGAACGGTGTCCTCCCACTGTCAGCGTCACAGTGAAGCAGTCTGGGAACGGTGTCCTCCCACTGTCAGCGTCACAGTGAAGCAGTCTGGGAATGGTGTCCTCCCACTGTCAGCGTCACAGTGAAGCAGTCTGGGAACGGTGTCCTGCCGCAGTCAGCGTCACAGTGAAGCAGTCTGGGAACGGTGTCCTCCCACTGTCAGCGTCACAGTGAAGCAGTCTGGGAACGGCGTCCTGCCGCAGTCAGCGTCACAGTGAAGCAGTCTGGGAACGGTGTCATCCCACTGTCAGCGTCACAGTGAAGCAGTCTGGGAACGGTGTCCTGCCGCAGTCAGCGTCACAGTGAAGCAGTCTGGGAACGGTGTCCTCCCACTGTCAGCGTCACAGTGAAGCAGTCTGGGAACGGTGTCCTGCCGCAGTCAGCGTCACAGTGAAGCAGTCTGGGAATGGTGTCCTCCTAGCGTCACAGTGAAGCAGTCTGGGAACGGTGTCCTCCCACAGTCAGTGTCACAGTGAAGCAGTCTGGGAACGGTGTCCTGCCGCAGTCAGTGTCACAGTGAAGCAGTCTGGGAACGGTGTCATCCCACTGTCAGCGTCACAGTGAAGCAGTCTGGGAACGGTGTCATCCCACTGTCAGCGTCACAGTGAAGCAGTCTGGGAACGCTGTCCTGCCGCAGTCAGTGTCACAGTGAAGCAGTCTGGGAACGGTGTCATCCCACTGTCAGCGTCACAGTGAAGCAGTCTGGGAACGGTGTCCTCCCACTGTCAGCGTCACAGTGAAGCAGTCTGGGAACAGTGTTGTCCCACTGTCAGCGTCACAGTGAAGCAGTCTGGGAACGGTGTCATCCCACTGTCAGCGTCACAGTGAAGCAGTCTGGGAACGGTGTCCTGCCGCAGTTAGCGTCACAGTGAAGCAGTCTGGGAACGGTGTCCTCCCACTGTCAGTGTCACAGTGAAGCAGTCTGGGAACGGTGTCCTGCCGCAGTCAGCGTCACAGTGAAGCAGTCTGGGAACGGTGTCCTCCCACTGTCAGCGTCACAGTGAAGCAGTCTGGGAACGGTGTCCTCCCACCGTCAGTGTCACAGTGAAGCAGTCTGGGAACGATGTCCTGTCAGCGTCACAGTGAAGCAGTCTGGGAACGGTGTCCTGCCGCAGTCAGCGTCACAGTGAAGCAGTCTGGGAACGGTGTCCTCCCAGCGTCACAGTGAAGCAGTCTGGGAACGGTGTCCTGCCGCAGTCAGTGTCACAGTGAAGCAGTCTGGGAACGGTGTCCTCCCACTGTCAGCGTCACAGTGAAGCAGTCTGGGAACGGTGTCCTGCCGCAGTCAGTGTCACAGTGAAGCAGTCTGGGAACGGTGTCATCCCACTGTCAGCGTCACCGTGAAGCAGTCTGGGAACGGTGTCATCCCACTGTCGGCGTCACATAGAAGCAGTCTGGGAACGGTATCCTGCCGCAGTCAGCATCACAGTGAAGCAGTCTGGGAACAGTGTTCTCCCGCTGTCCGTGTCACAGTGAAGCAGTCTGGGAATGGTGTCCTCTCAGTCAGTGTCACAGTGAAGCAGTCTGGGAACGGTATCCTGCCGCAGTCAGCGTCACAGTGAAGCAGTCTGGGAACGGTGTCCTCCCACAGTCGGCGTCACAGTGAAGCAGTCTGGGAACGGTGTCCTGCCGCAGTCAGCATCACAGTGAAGCAGTCTGGGAACGGTGTCCTCCCACTGTCAGCGTCACAGTGAAGCAGTCTGGGAACGGTGTCCTCCCACTGTCAGCGTCACAGTGAAGCAGTCTGGGGACGGTGTTCTCCCACTGTCAGCGTCACAGTGAAGCAGTCTGGGAACGGTGTCATCCCACTGTCAACGTCACAGTGAAGCAGTCTGGGAACGGTGTCATCCCATTGTCAGCGTCACAGTGAAGCAGTCTGGGAACGGTGTCCTGCCGCAGTCAGCGTCACAGTGAAGCAGTCTGGGAACGGTGTCCTGCCGCAGTCAGCGTCACAGTGAAGCAGTCTGGGAACGGTGTCCTCCCACTGTCAGCGTCACAGTGAAGCAGTCTGGGAACAGTGTCCTCCCAGCGTCAGCGTCACAGTGAAGCAGTCTGGGAACGGTGTCCTCCCACTGTCAGCGTCACAGTGAAGCAGTCTGGGAACGGTGTCCTCCCGCAGTCAGCGTCACAGTGAAGCAGTCTGGGAACGGTGTCCTGCCGCAGTCAGCATCACAGTGAAGCAGTCTGGGAACAGTGTCCTCCCACTGTCAGCGTCACAGTGAAGCAGTCTGGGAACAGCGTCCTGCCGCAGTCAGCGTCACAGTGAAGCAGTCTGGGAACGGTGTCCTCCCACCGTCAGCGACACAGTGAAGCAGTCTGGGAACGGTGTCCTCCCAGCGTCAGCGTCACAGTGAAGCAGTCTGGGAACGGTGTCCTCCCACTGTCAGCGTCACAGTGAAGCAGTCTGGGAACGGTGTCCTCTCACTGTCAGCGTCACAGTGAAGCAGTCTGGGAACAGCGTCCTGCCGCAGTCAGCGTCACAGTGAAGCAGTCTGGGAACGGTGTCCTGCTGCAGTCAGCGTCACAGTGAAGCAGTCTGGGAACGGTGTCCTCCCACTGTCAGCGTCACAGTGAAGCAGTCTGGGAACGGTGTCCTGCCGCAGTCAGCGTCACAGTGAAGCAGTCTGGGAACGGTGTCCTCCCACTGTCAGCGTCACAGTGAAGCAGTCTGGGAACGGTGTCCTGCCGCAGTCAGCGTCACAGCGAAGCAGTCTGGGAACGGTGTCCTCCCACTGTCAGCGTCACAGTGAAGCAGTCTGGGAACGGTGTCCTGCCGCAGTCAGCGTCACAGTGAAGCAGTCTGGGAACGGTGTCCTCACTGTCAGTGTCACAGTGAAGCAGTCTGGGAACGGTGTCCTGCCGCAGTCAGCGTCACAGTGAAGCAGTCTGGGAACGGTGTCCTCCCACCGTCAGGGTCACAGTGAAGCAGTCTGGGAAGGGTGTCCTCCCACCGTCAGCGTCACAGTGAAGCAGTCTGGGAACAGTGTCCTCCCGCAGTCAGCGTCACAGTGAAGCAGTCTGGGAACGGTGTCCTCCCAGCGTCAGTGTCACAGTGAAGCAGTCTGGGAACAGTGTCCTGCCGCAGTCAGCGTCACAGTGAAGCAGTCTGGGAACGGTGTCCTCCCAGCGTCAGTGTCACAGTGAAGCAGTCTGGGAACGGTGTCCTCCCACCGTCAGCGTCACAGTGAAGCAGTCTGGGAACGGTGTCCTCCCACCGTCAGCGTCACAGTGAAGCAGTCTGGGAACGGTGTCCTCCCACCGTCAGCGTCACAGTGAAGCAGTCTGGGAACGGTGTCCTCCCAGCGTCAGCGTCACAGTGAAGCTGTCTGGGAACGGTGTCCTCCCACTGTCAGCGTCACAGTGAAGCAGTCTGGGAACGGTGTCCTGCCGCAGTCAGCGTCACAGTGAAGCAGTCTGGGAACAGTGTCCTCCCACTGTCAGCGTCACAGTGAAGCAGTCTGGGAACGGTGTCCTCCCACTGTCAGCGTCACAGTGAAGCAGTCTGGGAACGGTGTCCTCCCACCGTCAGTGTCACAGTGAAGCAGTCTGGGAACGGTGTCCTCCCACCGTCAGCGTCACAGTGAAGCAGTCTGGGAACGGTGTCCTCCCAGCGTCAGCGTCACAGTGAAGCAGTCTGGGAACAGTGTCCTCCCACTGTCAGCGTCACAGTGAAGCAGTCTGGGAACAGTGTCCTGCCGCAGTCAGCGTCACAGTGAAGCAGTCTGGGAACAGTGTCCTGCCGCAGTCAGCGTCACAGTGAAGCAGTCTGGGAACAGTGTCCTGCCGCAGTCAGCGTCACAGTGAAGCAGTCTGGGAACGGTGTCCTGTCAGCGTCACAGTGAAGCAGTCTGGGAACAGTGTCCTCCCACAGTCGGCGTCACAGTGAAGCAGTCTGGGAACGGTGTCCTGCCGCAGTCAGTGTCACAGTGAAGCAGTCTGGGAATGGCGTCCTCCCACTGTCAGAGTCACAGTGAAGCAGTCTGGGAACGGTGTCCTCCCACTGTCAGAGTCACAGTGAAGCAGTCTGGGAACGGTGTCCTGCCGCAGTCAGCTTCACAGTGAAGCAGTCTGGGAACGGTGTCCTGTCAGCGTCACAGTGAAGCAGTCTGGGAACGGTGTCCTGCCGCAGTCAGTGTCACAGTGAAGCAGTCTGGGAACGGTGTCCTGCCGCAGTCAGTGTCACAGTGAAGCAGTCTGGGAACGGTATCCTCCCAGTGTCAGCGTCACAGTGAAGCAGTCTGGGAACGGTATCCTGCCGCAGTCAGTGTCACAGTGAAGCAGTCTGCGAACGGTGTCCTCCCAGCGTCACAGTGAAGCAGTCTGGGAACGGTGTCCTCCCAGTGTCAGCGTCACAGTGAAGCAGTCTGGGAACGGTGTCCTGCCGCAGTCAGTGTCACAGTGAAGCAGTCTGGGAACGGTGTCCTGCCGCAGTCAGTGTCACAGTGAAGCAGTCTGGGAACGGTGTCCTGCCGCAGTCAGTGTCACAGTGAAGCAGTCTGGGAACGGTGTCCTGCCGCAGTCAGTGTCACAGTGAAGCAGTCTGGGAACGGTATCCTCCCAGTGTCAGCGTCACAGTGAAGCAGTCTGGGAACGGTGTCCTGCCGCAGTCAGTGTCACAGTGAAGCAGTCTGGGAACGGTGTCCTCCCAGCGTCACAGTGAAGCAGTCTGGGAACGGTGTCCTGCCGCACTCAGCGTCACAGTGAAGCAGTCTGGGAACGGTGTCCTCCCACCGTCAGCGTCACAGTGAAGCAGTCTGGGAACGGTGTCCTGCCGCAGTCAGTGTCACGGTGAAGCAGTCTGGGAACGGTGTCCTCCCACTGTCAGCGTCACAGTGAAGCAGTCTGGGAACGGTGTCCTCGCAGTCAGTGTCACAGTGAAGCAGTCTGGGAACGGTATCCTGCCGCAGTCAGCGTCACAGTGAAGCAGTCTGGGAACGGTGTCCTGCCGCAGTCAGTGTCACAGTGAAGCAATCTGGGAACGGTGTCATCCCACTGTCAGTGTCACAGTGAAGCAGTCTGGGAACGGTATCCTGCCGCAGTCAGTGTCACAGTGAAGCAGTCTGGGAACGGTGTCATCCCACTGTCAGTGTCACAGTGAAGCAGTCTGGGAACGGTATCCTGCCGCAGTCAGCGTCACAGTGAAGCAGTCTGGGAACGGTGTCCTCCCACAGTCGGCGTCACAGTGAAGCAGTCTGGGAACGGTGTCCTGCCGCAGTCAGCATCACAGTGAAGCAGTCTGGGAACGGTGTCCTCCCACTGTCAGCGTCACAGTGAAGCAGTCTGGGAACGGTGTCCTCCCACCGTCAGTGTCACAGTGAAGCAGTCTGGGAACGGTGTCCTGTCAGCGTCACAGTGAAGCAGTCTGGGAACGGTGTCCTGCCGCAGTCAGCGTCACAGTGAAGCAGTCTGGGAACGGTGTCCTGCCGCAGTCAGTGTCACAGTGAAGCAGTCTGGGAACGGTGTCCTCCCAGCGTCACAGTGAAGCAGTCTGGGAACGGTGTCCTGCCGCAGTCAGTGTCACAGTGAAGCAGTCTGGGAACGGTGTCCTGCCGCAGTCAGTGTCACAGTGAAGCAGTCTGGGAACGGTATCCTCCCAGTGTCAGCGTCACAGTGAAGCAGTCTGGGAACGGTATCCTGCCGCAGTCAGTGTCACAGTGAAGCAGTCTGCGAACGGTGTCCTCCCAGCGTCACAGTGAAGCAGTCTGGGAACGGTGTCCTCCCAGTGTCAGCGTCACAGTGAAGCAGTCTCGGAGCGGTGTCCTCCCACCGTCAGCGTCACAGTGAAGCAGTCTGGGAACGGTGTCCTCCCAGCGTCAGTGTCACAGTGAAGCAGTCTGGGAACAGTGTCCTGCCGCAGTCAGCGTCACAGTGAAGCAGTCTGGGAACGGTGTCCTCCCAGCGTCAGTGTAACAGTGAAGCAGTCTGGGAACGGTGTCCTCCCAGCGTCAGCGTCACAGTGAAGCAGTCTGGGAACGGTGTCCTCCCACCGTCAGCGTCACAGTGAAGCAGTCTGGGAACGGTGTCCTGCCGCAGTCAGTGTCACAGTGAAGCAGTCTGGGAACGGTGTCCTCCCAGCGTCACAGTGAAGCAGTCTGGGAACGGTGTCCTGCCGCAGTCAGTGTCACAGTGAAGCAGTCTGGGAACGGTGTCCTGCCGCAGTCAGTGTCACAGTGAAGCAGTCTGGGAACGGTATCCTCCCACTGTCAGCGTCACAGTGAAGCAGTCTGGGAACGGTGTCCTCCCACTGTCAGCGTCAAAGTGAAGCAGTCTGGGAACAGCGTCCTGCCGCAGTCAGTGTCACAGTGAAGCAGTCTGGGAACGGTGTCCTCCCAGCGTCACAGTGAAGCAGTCTGGGAACGGTGTCCTGCCGCAGTCAGTGTCACAGTGAAGCAGTCTGGGAACGGTGTCCTCCCACTGTCAGCGTCACAGTGAAGCAGTCTGGGAACGGTGTCCTGCCGCAGTCAGTGTCACAGTGAAGCAGTCTGGGAACGGTGTCATCCCACTGTCAGCGTCACAGTGAAGCAGTCTGGGAACGGTGTCATCCCACTGTCAGCGTCACAGTGAAGCAGTCTGGGAACGGTGTCCTCCCAGCGTCAGCGTCACAGTGAAGCAGTCTGGGAACGGTGTCCTCCCAGCGTCACAGTGAAGCAGTCTGGGAACGGTGTCCTGCCGCAGTCAGCATCACAGTGAAGCAGTCTGGGAACGGTGTCCTCCCAGCGTCAGCGTCACAGTGAAGCAGTCTGGGAACGGTGTCCTGCCGCAGTCAGTGTCACAGTGAAGCAGTCTGGGAACGGTGTCCTCCCACTGTCAGCGTCACAGTGAAGCAGTCTGGGAACGGTATCCTGCCGCAGTCAGCGTCACAGTGAAGCAGTCTGGGAACGGTGTCCTCGCAGTCAGTGTCACAGTGAAGCAGTCTGGGAACGGTGTCCTCCCACTGTCAGCGTCACAGTGAAGCAGTCTGGGAACGGTATCCTGCCGCAGTCAGCGTCACAGTGAAGCAGTCTGGGAATGGTGTCCTCGCAGTCAGTGTCACAGTGAAGCAGTCTGGGAACGGTGTCCTGCCGCAGTCAGCGTCACAGTGAAGCAGTCTGGGAACGGTGTCATCCCACTGTCAGCGTCACAATGAAGCAGTCTGGGAACGGTGTCCTGCCGCAGTCAGCGTCACAGTGAAGCAGTCTGGGAACGGTGTCCTGCCGCAGTCAGTGTCACAATGAAGCAGTCTGGGAACGGCGACCTGCCGCAGTCAGCGTCACAGTGAAGCAGTCTGGGAACGGTATCCTCCCACTGTCAGCGTCACAGTGAAGCAGTCTGGGAACGGTGTCATCCCACTGTCAGCGTCACAGTGAAGCAGTCTGGGAACGGTGTCATCCCACTGTCAGCGTCACAGTGAAGCAGTCTGGGAACGGTGTCATCCCACTGTCAGCGTCACAGTGAAGCAGTCTGGGAACGGTGTCCTGCCGCAGTCAGCGTCACAGTGAAGCAGTCTGGGAACGGTATCCTCCCACTGTCAGCGTCACAGTGAAGCAGTCTGGGAACGGCGTCCTGCTGCAGTCAGCGTCACAGTGAAGCAGTCTGGGAACGGTGTCCTCCCACAGTCGGCGTCACAGTGAAGCAGTCTGGGAACGGTGTCCTGCCGCAGTCAGCATCACAGTGAAGCAGTCTGGGAACGGTATCCTCCCACTGTCAGCGTCACAGTGAAGCAGTCTGGGAACGGTGTCCTGCCGCAGTCAGCATCACAGTGAATCAGTCTGGGAACGGTGTCCTCCCCCTGTCAGCGTCACAGTGAAGCAGTCTGGGAACGGTGTCCTCCCACTGTCAGCGTCACAGTGAAGCAGTCTGGGAACGGTGTTCTCCCACTGTCAGCGTCACAGTGAAGCAGTCTGGGAACGGTGTCATCCCACTGTCAACGTCACAGTGAAGCAGTCTGGGAACGGTGTCATCCCACTGTCAGCGTCACAGTGAAGCAGTCTGGGAACGGTGTCCTGCCGCAGTTAGCGTCACAGTGAAGCAGTCTGGGAACGGTGTCCTCCCACTGTCAGCGTCACAGTGAAGCAGTCTGGGAACGGTGTCCTCCCAGCGTCAGCGTCACAGTGAAGCAGTCTGGGAACGGTGTCCTCCCACCGTCAGCGTCACAGTGAAGCAGTCTGGGAACGGTGTCCTCCCACCGTCAGCGTCACAGTGAAGCAGTCTGGGAACGGTGTCCTCCCAGCGTCAGCGTCACAGTGAAGCAGTCTGGGAACGGTGTCCTCCCACAGTCGGCGTCACAGTGAAGCAGTCTGGGAACGGTGTCCTGCCGCAGTCAGCATCACAGTGAAGCAGTCTGGGAACGGTATCCTCCCACTGTCAGCGTCACAGTGAAGCAGTCTGGGAACGGTGTCCTGCCGCAGTCAGCATCACAGTGAAGCAGTCTGGGAACGGTGTCCTCCCACTGTCAGCGTCACAGTGAAGCAGTCTGGGAACGGTGTCCTCCCACTGTCAGCGTCACAGTGAAGCAGTCTGGGAACGGTGTTCTCCCACTGTCAGCGTCACAGTGAAGCAGTCTGGGAACGGTGTCATCCCACTGTCAACGTCACAGTGAAGCAGTCTGGGAACGGTGTCATCCCATTGTCAGCGTCACAGTGAAGCAGTCTGGGAACGGTGTCCTGCCGCAGTCAGCGTCACAGTGAAGCAGTCTGGGAACGGTGTCCTGCCGCAGTCAGCGTCACAGTGAAGCAGTCTGGGAACGGTGTCCTCCCACTGTCAGCGTCACAGTGAAGCAGTCTGGGAACAGTGTCCTCCCAGCGTCAGCGTCACAGTGAAGCAGTCTGGGAACGGTGTCCTCCCACTGTCAGCGTCACAGTGAAGCAGTCTGGGAACGGTGTCCTCCCGCAGTCAGCGTCACAGTGAAGCAGTCTGGGAACGGTGTCCTGCCGCAGTCAGCGTCACAGTGAAGCAGTCTGGGAACAGTGTCCTCCCACTGTCAGCGTCACAGTGAAGCAGTCTGGGAACAGCGTCCTGCCGCAGTCAGCGTCACAGTGAAGCAGTCTGGGAACGGTGTCCTCCCACCGTCAGCGACACAGTGAAGCAGTCTGGGAACGGTGTCCTCCCACTGTCAGCGTCACAGTGAAGCAGTCTGGGAACGGTGTCCTCTCACTGTCAGCGTCACAGTGAAGCAGTCTGGGAACAGCGTCCTGCCGCAGTCAGCGTCACAGTGAAGCAGTCTGGGAACGGTGTCCTGCCGCAGTCAGCGTCACAGTGAAGCAGTCTGGGAACGGTGTCCTCCCACTGTCAGCGTCACAGTGAAGCAGTCTGAGAACGGTGTCCTGCCGCAGTCAGCGTCACAGTGAAGCAGTCTGGGAACGGTGTCCTCCCACTGTCAGCGTCACAGTGAAGCAGTCTGGGAACGGTGTCCTGCCGCAGTCAGCGTCACAGCGAAGCAGTCTGGGAACGGTGTCCTCCCACTGTCAGCGTCACAGTGAAGCAGTCTGGGAACGGTGTCCTGCCGCAGTCAGCGTCACAGTGAAGCAGTCTGGGAACGGTGTCCTCACTGTCAGTGTCACAGTGAAGCAGTCTGGGAACGGTGTCCTGCCGCAGTCAGCGTCACAGTGAAGCAGTCTGGGAACGGTGTCCTCCCACCGTCAGAGTCACAGTGAAGCAGTCTGGGAAGGGTGTCCTCCCACCGTCAGCGTCACAGTGAAGCAGTCTGGGAACAGTGTCCTCCCGCAGTCAGCGTCACAGTGAAGCAGTCTGGGAACGGTGTCCTCCCAGCGTCAGTGTCACAGTGAAGCAGTCTGGGAACAGTGTCCTGCCGCAGTCAGCGTCACAGTGAAGCAGTCTGGGAACGGTGTCCTCCCAGCGTCAGTGTCACAGTGAAGCAGTCTGGGAACGGTGTCCTCCCACCGTCAGCGTCACAGTGAAGCAGTCTGGGAACGGTGTCCTCCCAGCGTCAGCGTCACAGTGAAGCAGTCTGGGAACGGTGTCCTCCCACCGTCAGCGTCACAGTGAAGCAGTCTGGGAACGGTGTCCTGCCGCAGTCAGTGTCACAGTGAAGCAGTCTGGGAACGGTGTCCTCCCAGCGTCACAGTGAAGCAGTCTGGGAACGGTGTCCTGCCGCAGTCAGTGTCACAGTGAAGCAGTCTGGGAACGGTGTCCTGCCGCAGTCAGTGTCACAGTGAAGCAGTCTGGGAACGGTATCCTCCCACTGTCAGCGTCACAGTGAAGCAGTCTGGGAACGGTGTCCTCCCACTGTCAGCGTCAAAGTGAAGCAGTCTGGGAACAGCGTCCTGCCGCAGTCAGTGTCACAGTGAAGCAGTCTGGGAACGGTGTCCTCCCAGCGTCACAGTGAAGCAGTCTGGGAACGGTGTCCTGCCGCAGTCAGTGTCACAGTGAAGCAGTCTGGGAACGGTGTCCTCCCACTGTCAGCGTCACAGTGAAGCAGTCTGGGAACGGTGTCCTGCCGCAGTCAGTGTCACAGTGAAGCAGTCTGGGAACGGTGTCATCCCACTGTCAGCGTCACAGTGAAGCAGTCTGGGAACGGTGTCATCCCACTGTCAGCGTCACAGTGAAGCAGTCTGGGAACGGTGTCCTCCCAGCGTCAGCGTCACAGTGAAGCAGTCTGGGAACGGTGTCCTCCCAGCGTCACAGTGAAGCAGTCTGGGAACGGTGTCCTGCCGCAGTCAGCGTCACAGTGAAGCAGTCTGGGAACGGTGTCCTCCCAACGTCAGCGTCACAGTGAAGCAGTCTGGGAACGGTGTCCTGCCGCAGTCAGTGTCACAGTGAAGCAGTCTGGGAACGGTGTCCTCCCACTGTCAGCGTCACAGTGAAGCAGTCTGGGAACGGTATCCTGCCGCAGTCAGCGTCACAGTGAAGCAGTCTGGGAATGGTGTCCTCGCAGTCAGTGTCACAGTGAAGCAGTCTGGGAACGGTGTCCTGCCGCAGTCAGCGTCACAGTGAAGCAGTCTGGGAACGGTGTCATCCCGCTGTCAGCGTCACAATGAAGCAGTCTGGGAACGGTGTCCTGCCGCAGTCAGCGTCACAGTGAAGCAGTCTGGGAACGGTGTCCTGCCGCAGTCAGTGTCACAATGAAGCAGTCTGGGAACGGTGTCCTCCCACTGTCAGCGTCACAGTGAAGCAGTCTGGGAACGGTATCCTCCCACTGTCAGCGTCACAGTGAAGCAGTCTGGGAACGGTGTCATCCCACTGTCAGCGTCACAGTGAAGCAGTCTGGGAACGGTGTCATCCCACTGTCAGCGTCACAGTGAAGCAGTCTGGGAACGGTGTCATCCCACTGTCAGCGTCACAGTGAAGCAGTCTGGGAACGGTGTCCTGCCGCAGTCAGCGTCACAGTGAAGCAGTCTGGGAACGGTATCCTCCCACTGTCAGCGTCACAGTGAAGCAGTCTGGGAACGGCGTCCTGCTGCAGTCAGCGTCACAGTGAAGCAGTCTGGGAACGGTGTCCTCCCACAGTCGGCGTCACAGTGAAGCAGTCTGGGAACGGTGTCCTGCCGCAGTCAGCATCACAGTGAAGCAGTCTGGGAACGGTATCCTCCCACTGTCAGCGTCACAGTGAAGCAGTCTGGGAACGGTGTCCTGCCGCAGTCAGCATCACAGTGAATCAGTCTGGGAACGGTGTCCTCCCCCTGTCAGCGTCACAGTGAAGCAGTCTGGGAACGGTGTCCTCCCACTGTCAGCGTCACAGTGAAGCAGTCTGGGAACGGTGTTCTCCCACTGTCAGCGTCACAGTGAAGCAGTCTGGGAACGGTGTCATCCCACTGTCAACGTCACAGTGAAGCAGTCTGGGAACGGTGTCATCCCACTGTCAGCGTCACAGTGAAGCAGTCTGGGAACGGTGTCCTGCCGCAGTTAGCGTCACAGTGAAGCAGTCTGGGAACGGTGTCCTCCCACTGTCAGCGTCACAGTGAAGCAGTCTGGGAACAGTGTCCTCCCAGCGTCAGCGTCACAGTGAAGCAGTCTGGGAACGGTGTCCTCCCACCGTCAGCGTCACAGTGAAGCAGTCTGGGAACGGTGTCCTCCCACCGTCAGCGTCACAGTGAAGCAGTCTGGGAACGGTGTCCTCCCAGCGTCAGCGTCACAGTGAAGCAGTCTGGGAACGGTGTCCTCCCACAGTCGGCGTCACAGTGAAGCAGTCTGGGAACGGTGTCCTGCCGCAGTCAGCATCACAGTGAAGCAGTCTGGGAACGGTATCCTCCCACTGTCAGCGTCACAGTGAAGCAGTCTGGGAACGGTGTCCTGCCGCAGTCAGCATCACAGTGAAGCAGTCTGGGAACGGTGTCCTCCCACTGTCAGCGTCACAGTGAAGCAGTCTGGGAACGGTGTCCTCCCACTGTCAGTGTCACAGTGAAGCAGTCTGGGAACGGTGTTCTTCCACTGTCAGCGTCACAGTGAAGCAGTCTGGGAACGGTGTCATCCCACTGTCAACGTCACAGTGAAGCAGTCTGGGAACGGTGTCATCCCATTGTCAGCGTCACAGTGAAGCAGTCTGGGAACGGTGTCCTGCCGCAGTCAGCGTCACAGTGAAGCAGTCTGGGAACGGTGTCCTGCCGCAGTCAGCGTCACAGTGAAGCAGTCTGGGAACGGTGTCCTCCCACTGTCAGCGTCACAGTGAAGCAGTCTGGGAACAGTGTCCTCCCAGCGTCAGCGTCACAGTGAAGCAGTCTGGGAACGGTGTCCTCCCACTGTCAGCGTCACAGTGAAGCAGTCTGGGAACGGTGTCCTCCCGCAGTCAGCGTCACAGTGAAGCAGTCTGGGAACGGTGTCCTGCCGCAGTCAGCATCACAGTGAAGCAGTCTGGGAACAGTGTCCTCCCACTGTCAGCGTCACAGTGAAGCAGTCTGGGAACAGCGTCCTGCCGCAGTCAGCGTCACAGTGAAGCAGTCTGGGAACGGTGTCCTCCCACCGTCAGCGACACAGTGAAGCAGTCTGGGAACGGTGTCCTCCCAGCGTCAGCGTCACAGTGAAGCAGTCTGGGAACGGTGTCCTCCCACTGTCAGCGTCACAGTGAAGCAGTCTGGGAACGGTGTCCTCTCACTGTCAGCGTCACAGTGAAGCAGTCTGGGAACAGCGTCCTGCCGCAGTCAGCGTCACAGTGAAGCAGTCTGGGAACGGTGTCCTGCCGCAGTCAGCGTCACAGTGAAGCAGTCTGGGAACGGTGTCCTCCCACTGTCAGCGTCACAGTGAAGCAGTCTGGGAACGGTGTCCTGCCGCAGTCAGCGTCACAGTGAAGCAGTCTGGGAACGGTGTCCTCCCACTGTCAGCGTCACAGTGAAGCAGTCTGGGAACGGTGTCCTGCCGCAGTCAGCGTCACAGCGAAGCAGTCTGGGAACGGTGTCCTCCCACTGTCAGCGTCACAGTGAAGCAGTCTGGGAACGGTGTCCTGCCGCAGTCAGCGTCACAGTGAAGCAGTCTGGGAACGGTGTCCTCACTGTCAGTGTCACAGTGAAGCAGTCTGGGAACGGTGTCCTGCCGCAGTCAGCGTCACAGTGAAGCAGTCTGGGAACGGTGTCCTCCCACCGTCAGGGTCACAGTGAAGCAGTCTGGGAAGGGTGTCCTCCCACCGTCAGCGTCACAGTGAAGCAGTCTGGGAACAGTGTCCTCCCGCAGTCAGCGTCACAGTGAAGCAGTCTGGGAACGGTGTCCTCCCAGCGTCAGTGTCACAGTGAAGCAGTCTGGGAACAGTGTCCTGCCGCAGTCAGCGTCACAGTGAAGCAGTCTGGGAACGGTGTCCTCCCAGCGTCAGTGTCACAGTGAAGCAGTCTGGGAACGGTGTCCTCCCACCGTCAGCGTCACAGTGAAGCAGTCTGGGAACGGTGTCCTCCCACCGTCAGCGTCACAGTGAAGCAGTCTGGGAACGGTGTCCTCCCACCGTCAGCGTCACAGTGAAGCAGTCTGGGAACGGTGTCCTCCCAGCGTCAGCGTCACAGTGAAGCTGTCTGGGAACGGTGTCCTCCCACTGTCAGCGTCACAGTGAAGCAGTCTGGGAACAGTGTCCTGCCGCAGTCAGCGTCACAGTGAAGCAGTCTGGGAACAGTGTCCTCCCACTGTCAGCGTCACAGTGAAGCAGTCTGGGAACGGTGTCCTCCCACCGTCAGCGTCACAGTGAAGCAGTCTGGGAACGGTGTCCTCCCACCGTCAGTGTCACAGTGAAGCAGTCTGGGAACGGTGTCCTCCCACCGTCAGCGTCACAGTGAAGCAGTCTGGGAACGGTGTCCTCCCACCGTCAGCGTCACAGTGAAGCAGTCTGGGAACGGTGTCCTCCCAGCGTCAGCGTCACAGTGAAGCAGTCTGGGAACAGTGTCCTCCCACTGTCAGCGTCACAGTGAAGCAGTCTGGGAACAGTGTCCTGCCGCAGTCAGCGTCACAGTGAAGCAGTCTGGGAACAGTGTCCTGCCGCAGTCAGCGTCACAGTGAAGCAGTCTGGGAACAGTGTCCTGCCGCAGTCAGCGTCACAGTGAAGCAGTCTGGGAACGGTGTCCTGTTAGCGTCACAGTGAAGCAGTCTGGGAACAGTGTCCTCCCACAGTCGGCGTCACAGTGAAGCAGTCTGGGAACGGTGTCCTGCCGCAGTCAGTGTCACAGTGAAGCAGTCTGGGAATGGCGTCCTCCCACAGTCAGTGTCACAGTGAAGCAGTCTGGGAACGGTGTCCTCCCACTGTCAGAGTCACAGTGAAGCAGTCTGGGAACGGTGTCCTGCCGCAGTCAGCTTCACAGTGAAGCAGTCTGGGGACGGTGTCCTCCCACTGTCAGCGTCACAGTGAAGCAGTCTGGGAACGGTGTCCTCCCACTGTCAGCGTCACAGTGAAGCAGTCTGGGAATGGTGTCCTCCCACTGTCAGCGTCACAGTGAAGCAGTCTGGGAATGGTGTCCTCCCACTGTCAGCGTCACAGTGAAGCAGTCTGGGAACGGTGTCCTGCCGCAGTCAGCGTCACAGTGAAGCAGTCTGGGAACGGTGTCCTCCCACTGTCAGCGTCACAGTGAAGCAGTCTGGGAACGGCGTCCTGCCGCAGTCAGCGTCACAGTGAAGCAGTCTGGGAACGGTGTCATCCCACTGTCAGCGTCACAGTGAAGCAGTCTGGGAACGGTGTCCTGCCGCAGTCAGCGTCACAGTGAAGCAGTCTGGGAACGGTGTCCTCCCACTGTCAGCGTCACAGTGAAGCAGTCTGGGAACGGTGTCCTGCCGCAGTCAGCGTCACAGTGAAGCAGTCTGGGAATGGTGTCCTCCTAGCGTCACAGTGAAGCAGTCTGGGAACGGTGTCCTCCCACAGTCAGTGTCACAGTGAAGCAGTCTGGGAACGGTGTCCTGCCGCAGTCAGTGTCACAGTGAAGCAGTCTGGGAACGGTGTCATCCCACTGTCAGCGTCACAGTGAAGCAGTCTGGGAACGGTGTCATCCCACTGTCAGCGTCACAGTGAAGCAGTCTGGGAACGCTGTCCTGCCGCAGTCAGTGTCACAGTGAAGCAGTCTGGGAACGGTGTCATCCCACTGTCAGCGTCACAGTGAAGCAGTCTGGGAACGGTGTCCTCCCACTGTCAGCGTCACAGTGAAGCAGTCTGGGAACAGTGTTGTCCCACTGTCAGCGTCACAGTGAAGCAGTCTGGGAACGGTGTCATCCCACTGTCAGCGTCACAGTGAAGCAGTCTGGGAACGGTGTCCTGCCGCAGTTAGCGTCACAGTGAAGCAGTCTGGGAACGGTGTCCTCCCACTGTCAGTGTCACAGTGAAGCAGTCTGGGAACGGTGTCCTGCCGCAGTCAGCGTCACAGTGAAGCAGTCTGGGAACGGTGTCCTCCCACTGTCAGCGTCACAGTGAAGCAGTCTGGGAACGGTGTCCTCCCACCGTCAGTGTCACAGTGAAGCAGTCTGGGAACGATGTCCTGTCAGCGTCACAGTGAAGCAGTCTGGGAACGGTGTCCTGCCGCAGTCAGCGTCACAGTGAAGCAGTCTGGGAACGGTGTCCTCCCAGCGTCACAGTGAAGCAGTCTGGGAACGGTGTCCTGCCGCAGTCAGTGTCACAGTGAAGCAGTCTGGGAACGGTGTCCTCCCACTGTCAGCGTCACAGTGAAGCAGTCTGGGAACAGTGTCCTGCCGCAGTCAGCGTCACAGTGAAGCAGTCTGGGAACGGTGTCCTGTTAGCGTCACAGTGAAGCAGTCTGGGAACAGTGTCCTCCCACAGTCGGCGTCACAGTGAAGCAGTCTGGGAACGGTGTCCTGCCGCAGTCAGTGTCACAGTGAAGCAGTCTGGGAATGGCGTCCTCCCACAGTCAGTGTCACAGTGAAGCAGTCTGGGAACGGTGTCCTCCCACTGTCAGAGTCACAGTGAAGCAGTCTGGGAACGGTGTCCTGCCGCAGTCAGCTTCACAGTGAAGCAGTCTGGGGACGGTGTCCTCCCACTGTCAGCGTCACAGTGAAGCAGTCTGGGAACGGTGTCCTCCCACTGTCAGCGTCACAGTGAAGCAGTCTGGGAATGGTGTCCTCCCACTGTCAGCGTCACAGTGAAGCAGTCTGGGAATGGTGTCCTCCCACTGTCAGCGTCACAGTGAAGCAGTCTGGGAACGGTGTCCTGCCGCAGTCAGCGTCACAGTGAAGCAGTCTGGGAACGGTGTCCTCCCACTGTCAGCGTCACAGTGAAGCAGTCTGGGAACGGCGTCCTGCCGCAGTCAGCGTCACAGTGAAGCAGTCTGGGAACGGTGTCATCCCACTGTCAGCGTCACAGTGAAGCAGTCTGGGAACGGTGTCCTGCCGCAGTCAGCGTCACAGTGAAGCAGTCTGGGAACGGTGTCCTCCCACTGTCAGCGTCACAGTGAAGCAGTCTGGGAACGGTGTCCTGCCGCAGTCAGCGTCACAGTGAAGCAGTCTGGGAATGGTGTCCTCCTAGCGTCACAGTGAAGCAGTCTGGGAACGGTGTCCTCCCACAGTCAGTGTCACAGTGAAGCAGTCTGGGAACGGTGTCCTGCCGCAGTCAGTGTCACAGTGAAGCAGTCTGGGAACGGTGTCATCCCACTGTCAGCGTCACAGTGAAGCAGTCTGGGAACGGTGTCATCCCACTGTCAGCGTCACAGTGAAGCAGTCTGGGAACGCTGTCCTGCCGCAGTCAGTGTCACAGTGAAGCAGTCTGGGAACGGTGTCATCCCACTGTCAGCGTCACAGTGAAGCAGTCTGGGAACGGTGTCCTCCCACTGTCAGCGTCACAGTGAAGCAGTCTGGGAACAGTGTTGTCCCACTGTCAGCGTCACAGTGAAGCAGTCTGGGAACGGTGTCATCCCACTGTCAGCGTCACAGTGAAGCAGTCTGGGAACGGTGTCCTGCCGCAGTTAGCGTCACAGTGAAGCAGTCTGGGAACGGTGTCCTCCCACTGTCAGTGTCACAGTGAAGCAGTCTGGGAACGGTGTCCTGCCGCAGTCAGCGTCACAGTGAAGCAGTCTGGGAACGGTGTCCTCCCACTGTCAGCGTCACAGTGAAGCAGTCTGGGAACGGTGTCCTCCCACCGTCAGTGTCACAGTGAAGCAGTCTGGGAACGATGTCCTGTCAGCGTCACAGTGAAGCAGTCTGGGAACGGTGTCCTGCCGCAGTCAGCGTCACAGTGAAGCAGTCTGGGAACGGTGTCCTCCCAGCGTCACAGTGAAGCAGTCTGGGAACGGTGTCCTGCCGCAGTCAGTGTCACAGTGAAGCAGTCTGGGAACGGTGTCCTCCCACTGTCAGCGTCACAGTGAAGCAGTCTGGGAACGGTGTCCTGCCGCAGTCAGTGTCACAGTGAAGCAGTCTGGGAACGGTGTCATCCCACTGTCAGCGTCACCGTGAAGCAGTCTGGGAACGGTGTCATCCCACTGTCGGCGTCACAGTGAAGCAGTCTGGGAACGGTATCCTGCCGCAGTCAGCGTCACAGTGAAGCAGTCTGGGAACAGTGTTCTCCCGCTGTCCGTGTCACAGTGAAGCAGTCTGGGAATGGTGTCCTCTCAGTCAGTGTCACAGTGAAGCAGTCTGGGAACGGTATCCTGCCGCAGTCAGCGTCACAGTGAAGCAGTCTGGGAACGGTGTCCTCCCACAGTCGGCGTCACAGTGAAGCAGTCTGGGAACGGTGTCCTGCCGCAGTCAGCATCACAGTGAAGCAGTCTGGGAACGGTGTCCTCCCACTGTCAGCGTCACAGTGAAGCAGTCTGGGAACAGTGTCCTCCCACTGTCAGCGTCACAGTGAAGCAGTCTGGGGACGGTGTTCTCCCACTGTCAGCGTCACAGTGAAGCAGTCTGGGAACGGTGTCATCCCACTGTCAACGTCACAGTGAAGCAGTCTGGGAACGGTGTCATCCCATTGTCAGCGTCACAGTGAAGCAGTCTGGGAACGGTGTCCTGCCGCAGTCAGCGTCACAGTGAAGCAGTCTGGGAACGGTGTCCTGCCGCAGTCAGCGTCACAGTGAAGCAGTCTGGGAACGGTGTCCTCCCACTGTCAGCGTCACAGTGAAGCAGTCTGGGAACAGTGTCCTCCCAGCGTCAGCGTCACAGTGAAGCAGTCTGGGAACGGTGTCCTCCCACTGTCAGCGTCACAGTGAAGCAGTCTGGGAACGGTGTCCTCCCGCAGTCAGCGTCACAGTGAAGCAGTCTGGGAACGGTGTCCTGCCGCAGTCAGCATCACAGTGAAGCAGTCTGGGAACAGTGTCCTCCCACTGTCAGCGTCACAGTGAAGCAGTCTGGGAACAGCGTCCTGCCGCAGTCAGCGTCACAGTGAAGCAGTCTGGGAACGGTGTCCTCCCACCGTCAGCGACACAGTGAAGCAGTCTGGGAACGGTGTCCTCCCAGCGTCAGCGTCACAGTGAAGCAGTCTGGGAACGGTGTCCTCCCACTGTCAGCGTCACAGTGAAGCAGTCTGGGAACGGTGTCCTCTCACTGTCAGCGTCACAGTGAAGCAGTCTGGGAACAGCGTCCTGCCGCAGTCAGCGTCACAGTGAAGCAGTCTGGGAACGGTGTCCTGCCGCAGTCAGCGTCACAGTGAAGCAGTCTGGGAACGGTGTCCTCCCACTGTCAGCGTCACAGTGAAGCAGTCTGGGAACGGTGTCCTGCCGCAGTCAGCGTCACAGTGAAGCAGTCTGGGAACGGTGTCCTCCCACTGTCAGCGTCACAGTGAAGCAGTCTGGGAACGGTGTCCTGCCGCAGTCAGCGTCACAGCGAAGCAGTCTGGGAACGGTGTCCTCCCACTGTCAGCGTCACAGTGAAGCAGTCTGGGAACGGTGTCCTGCCGCAGTCAGCGTCACAGTGAAGCAGTCTGGGAACGGTGTCCTCACTGTCAGTGTCACAGTGAAGCAGTCTGGGAACGGTGTCCTGCCGCAGTCAGCGTCACAGTGAAGCAGTCTGGGAACGGTGTCCTCCCACCGTCAGGGTCACAGTGAAGCAGTCTGGGAAGGGTGTCCTCCCACCGTCAGCGTCACAGTGAAGCAGTCTGGGAACAGTGTCCTCCCGCAGTCAGCGTCACAGTGAAGCAGTCTGGGAACGGTGTCCTCCCAGCGTCAGTGTCAC
Organism: Scyliorhinus torazame; assembly: GCF_047496885.1. Taxonomy (NCBI): domain Eukaryota; kingdom Metazoa; phylum Chordata; class Chondrichthyes; order Carcharhiniformes; family Scyliorhinidae; genus Scyliorhinus; species Scyliorhinus torazame. Next base: position 113,105,872 of record NC_092709.1, on the reverse strand, counting down.
AGTGAAGCAGTCTGGGAACAGTGTCCTGCCGCAGTCAGCGTCACAGTGAAGCAGTCTGGGAACGGTGTCCTCCCAGCGTCAGTGTCACAGTGAAGCAGTCTGGGAACGGTGTCCTCCCACCGTCAGCGTCACAGTGAAGCAGTCTGGGAACGGTGTCCTCCCACCGTCAGCGTCACAGTGAAGCAGTCTGGGAACGGTGTCCTCCCAGCGTCAGCGTCACAGTGAAGCAGTCTGGGAACAGTGTCCTCCCACTGTCAGCGTCACAGTGAAGCAGTCTGGGAACAGTGTCCTGCCGCAGTCAGCGTCACAGTGAAGCAGTCTGGGAACAGTGTCCTGCCGCAGTCAGCGTCACAGTGAAGCAGTCTGGGAACAGTGTCCTGCCGCAGTCAGCGTCACAGTGAAGCAGTCTGGGAACGGTGTCCTGTTAGCGTCACAGTGAAGCAGTCTGGGAACAGTGTCCTCCCACAGTCGGCGTCACAGTGAAGCAGTCTGGGAACGGTGTCCTGCCGCAGTCAGTGTCACAGTGAAGCAGTCTGGGAATGGCGTCCTCCCACAGTCAGTGTCACAGTGAAGCAGTCTGGGAACGGTGTCCTCCCACTGTCAGAGTCACAGTGAAGCAGTCTGGGAACGGTGTCCTGCCGCAGTCAGCTTCACAGTGAAGCAGTCTGGGGACGGTGTCCTCCCACTGTCAGCGTCACAGTGAAGCAGTCTGGGAACGGTGTCCTCCCACTGTCAGCGTCACAGTGAAGCAGTCTGGGAACGGTGTCCTCCCACTGTCAGCGTCACAGTGAAGCAGTCTGGGAATGGTGTCCTCCCACTGTCAGCGTCACAGTGAAGCAGTCTGGGAACGGTGTCCTGCCGCAGTCAGCGTCACAGTGAAGCAGTCTGGGAACGGTGTCCTCCCACTGTCAGCGTCACAGTGAAGCAGTCTGGGAACGGCGTCCTGCCGCAGTCAGCGTCACAGTGAAGCAGTCTGGGAACGGTGTCATCCCACTGTCAGCGTCACAGTGAAGCAGTCTGGGAACGGTGTCCTGCCGCAGTCAGCGTCACAGTGAAGCAGTCTGGGAACGGTGTCCTCCCACTGTCAGCGTCACAGTGAAGCAGTCTGGGAATGGTGTCCTGCCGCAGTCAGCGTCACAGTGAAGCAGTCTGGGAATGGTGTCCTCCTAGCGTCACAGTGAAGCAGTCTGGGAACGGTGTCCTCCCACAGTCAGTGTCACAGTGAAGCAGTCTGGGAACGGTGTCCTGCCGCAGTCAGTGTCACAGTGAAGCAGTCTGGGAACGGTGTCATCCCACTGTCAGCGTCACAGTGAAGCAGTCTGGGAACGGTGTCATCCCACTGTCAGCGTCACAGTGAAGCAGTCTGGGAACGCTGTCCTGCCGCAGTCAGTGTCACAGTGAAGCAGTCTGGGAACGGTGTCATCCCACTGTCAGCGTCACAGTGAAGCAGTCTGGGAACGGTGTCCTCCCACTGTCAGCGTCACAGTGAAGCAGTCTGGGAACAGTGTTGTCCCACTGTCAGCGTCACAGTGAAGCAGTCTGGGAACGGTGTCATCCCACTGTCAGCGTCACAGTGAAGCAGTCTGGGAACGGTGTCCTGCCGCAGTTAGCGTCACAGTGAAGCAGTCTGGGAACGGTGTCCTCCCACTGTCAGTGTCACAGTGAAGCAGTCTGGGAACGGTGTCCTGCCGCAGTCAGCGTCACAGTGAAGCAGTCTGGGAACGGTGTCCTCCCACTGTCAGCGTCACAGTGAAGCAGTCTGGGAACGGTGTCCTCCCACCGTCAGTGTCACAGTGAAGCAGTCTGGGAACGATGTCCTGTCAGCGTCACAGTGAAGCAGTCTGGGAACGGTGTCCTGCCGCAGTCAGCGTCACAGTGAAGCAGTCTGGGAACGGTGTCCTCCCAGCGTCACAGTGAAGCAGTCTGGGAACGGTGTCCTGCCGCAGTCAGTGTCACAGTGAAGCAGTCTGGGAACGGTGTCCTCCCACTGTCAGCGTCACAGTGAAGCAGTCTGGGAACGGTGTCCTGCCGCAGTCAGTGTCACAGTGAAGCAGTCTGGGAACGGTGTCATCCCACTGTCAGCGTCACCGTGAAGCAGTCTGGGAACGGTGTCATCCCACTGTCGGCGTCACATAGAAGCAGTCTGGGAACGGTATCCTGCCGCAGTCAGCATCACAGTGAAGCAGTCTGGGAACAGTGTTCTCCCGCTGTCCGTGTCACAGTGAAGCAGTCTGGGAATGGTGTCCTCTCAGTCAGTGTCACAGTGAAGCAGTCTGGGAACGGTATCCTGCCGCAGTCAGCGTCACAGTGAAGCAGTCTGGGAACGGTGTCCTCCCACAGTCGGCGTCACAGTGAAGCAGTCTGGGAACGGTGTCCTGCCGCAGTCAGCATCACAGTGAAGCAGTCTGGGAACGGTGTCCTCCCACTGTCAGCGTCACAGTGAAGCAGTCTGGGAACAGTGTCCTCCCACTGTCAGCGTCACAGTGAAGCAGTCTGGGGACGGTGTTCTCCCACTGTCAGCGTCACAGTGAAGCAGTCTGGGAACGGTGTCATCCCACTGTCAACGTCACAGTGAAGCAGTCTGGGAACGGTGTCATCCCATTGTCAGCGTCACAGTGAAGCAGTCTGGGAACGGTGTCCTGCCGCAGTCAGCGTCACAGTGAAGCAGTCTGGGAACGGTGTCCTGCCGCAGTCAGCGTCACAGTGAAGCAGTCTGGGAACGGTGTCCTCCCACTGTCAGCGTCACAGTGAAGCAGTCTGGGAACAGTGTCCTCCCAGCGTCAGCGTCACAGTGAAGCAGTCTGGGAACGGTGTCCTCCCACTGTCAGCGTCACAGTGAAGCAGTCTGGGAACGGTGTCCTCCCGCAGTCAGCGTCACAGTGAAGCAGTCTGGGAACGGTGTCCTGCCGCAGTCAGCATCACAGTGAAGCAGTCTGGGAACAGTGTCCTCCCACTGTCAGCGTCACAGTGAAGCAGTCTGGGAACAGCGTCCTGCCGCAGTCAGCGTCACAGTGAAGCAGTCTGGGAACGGTGTCCTCCCACCGTCAGCGACACAGTGAAGCAGTCTGGGAACGGTGTCCTCCCAGCGTCAGCGTCACAGTGAAGCAGTCTGGGAACGGTGTCCTCCCACTGTCAGCGTCACAGTGAAGCAGTCTGGGAACGGTGTCCTCTCACTGTCAGCGTCACAGTGAAGCAGTCTGGGAACAGCGTCCTGCCGCAGTCAGCGTCACAGTGAAGCAGTCTGGGAACGGTGTCCTGCCGCAGTCAGCGTCACAGTGAAGCAGTCTGGGAACGGTGTCCTCCCACTGTCAGCGTCACAGTGAAGCAGTCTGGGAACGGTGTCCTGCCGCAGTCAGCGTCACAGTGAAGCAGTCTGGGAACGGTGTCCTCCCACTGTCAGCGTCACAGTGAAGCAGTCTGGGAACGGTGTCCTGCCGCAGTCAGCGTCACAGCGAAGCAGTCTGGGAACGGTGTCCTCCCACTGTCAGCGTCACAGTGAAGCAGTCTGGGAACGGTGTCCTGCCGCAGTCAGCGTCACAGTGAAGCAGTCTGGGAACGGTGTCCTCACTGTCAGTGTCACAGTGAAGCAGTCTGGGAACGGTGTCCTGCCGCAGTCAGCGTCACAGTGAAGCAGTCTGGGAACGGTGTCCTCCCACCGTCAGGGTCACAGTGAAGCAGTCTGGGAAGGGTGTCCTCCCACCGTCAGCGTCACAGTGAAGCAGTCTGGGAACAGTGTCCTCCCGCAGTCAGCGTCACAGTGAAGCAGTCTGGGAACGGTGTCCTCCCAGCGTCAGTGTCACAGTGAAGCAGTCTGGGAACAGTGTCCTGCCGCAGTCAGCGTCACAGTGAAGCAGTCTGGGAACGGTGTCCTCCCAGCGTCAGTGTCACAGTGAAGCAGTCTGGGAACGGTGTCCTCCCACCGTCAGCGTCACAGTGAAGCAGTCTGGGAACGGTGTCCTCCCACCGTCAGCGTCACAGTGAAGCAGTCTGGGAACGGTGTCCTCCCACCGTCAGCGTCACAGTGAAGCAGTCTGGGAACGGTGTCCTCCCAGCGTCAGCGTCACAGTGAAGCTGTCTGGGAACGGTGTCCTCCCACTGTCAGCGTCACAGTGAAGCAGTCTGGGAACGGTGTCCTGCCGCAGTCAGCGTCACAGTGAAGCAGTCTGGGAACAGTGTCCTCCCACTGTCAGCGTCACAGTGAAGCAGTCTGGGAACGGTGTCCTCCCACCGTCAGCGTCACAGTGAAGCAGTCTGGGAACGGTGTCCTCCCACCGTCAGTGTCACAGTGAAGCAGTCTGGGAACGGTGTCCTCCCACCGTCAGCGTCACAGTGAAGCAGTCTGGGAACGGTGTCCTCCCAGCGTCAGCGTCACAGTGAAGCAGTCTGGGAACAGTGTCCTCCCACTGTCAGCGTCACAGTGAAGCAGTCTGGGAACAGTGTCCTGCCGCAGTCAGCGTCACAGTGAAGCAGTCTGGGAACAGTGTCCTGCCGCAGTCAGCGTCACAGTGAAGCAGTCTGGGAACAGTGTCCTGCCGCAGTCAGCGTCACAGTGAAGCAGTCTGGGAACGGTGTCCTGTCAGCGTCACAGTGAAGCAGTCTGGGAACAGTGTCCTCCCACAGTCGGCGTCACAGTGAAGCAGTCTGGGAACGGTGTCCTGCCGCAGTCAGTGTCACAGTGAAGCAGTCTGGGAATGGCGTCCTCCCACTGTCAGAGTCACAGTGAAGCAGTCTGGGAACGGTGTCCTCCCACTGTCAGAGTCACAGTGAAGCAGTCTGGGAACGGTGTCCTGCCGCAGTCAGCTTCACAGTGAAGCAGTCTGGGAACGGTGTCCTGTCAGCGTCACAGTGAAGCAGTCTGGGAACGGTGTCCTGCCGCAGTCAGTGTCACAGTGAAGCAGTCTGGGAACGGTGTCCTGCCGCAGTCAGTGTCACAGTGAAGCAGTCTGGGAACGGTATCCTCCCAGTGTCAGCGTCACAGTGAAGCAGTCTGGGAACGGTATCCTGCCGCAGTCAGTGTCACAGTGAAGCAGTCTGCGAACGGTGTCCTCCCAGCGTCACAGTGAAGCAGTCTGGGAACGGTGTCCTCCCAGTGTCAGCGTCACAGTGAAGCAGTCTGGGAACGGTGTCCTGCCGCAGTCAGTGTCACAGTGAAGCAGTCTGGGAACGGTGTCCTGCCGCAGTCAGTGTCACAGTGAAGCAGTCTGGGAACGGTGTCCTGCCGCAGTCAGTGTCACAGTGAAGCAGTCTGGGAACGGTGTCCTGCCGCAGTCAGTGTCACAGTGAAGCAGTCTGGGAACGGTATCCTCCCAGTGTCAGCGTCACAGTGAAGCAGTCTGGGAACGGTGTCCTGCCGCAGTCAGTGTCACAGTGAAGCAGTCTGGGAACGGTGTCCTCCCAGCGTCACAGTGAAGCAGTCTGGGAACGGTGTCCTGCCGCACTCAGCGTCACAGTGAAGCAGTCTGGGAACGGTGTCCTCCCACCGTCAGCGTCACAGTGAAGCAGTCTGGGAACGGTGTCCTGCCGCAGTCAGTGTCACAGTGAAGCAGTCTGGGAACGGTGTCCTCCCACTGTCAGCGTCACAGTGAAGCAGTCTGGGAACGGTGTCCTCGCAGTCAGTGTCACAGTGAAGCAGTCTGGGAACGGTATCCTGCCGCAGTCAGCGTCACAGTGAAGCAGTCTGGGAACGGTGTCCTGCCGCAGTCAGTGTCACAGTGAAGCAATCTGGGAACGGTGTCATCCCACTGTCAGTGTCACAGTGAAGCAGTCTGGGAACGGTATCCTGCCGCAGTCAGTGTCACAGTGAAGCAGTCTGGGAACGGTGTCATCCCACTGTCAGTGTCACAGTGAAGCAGTCTGGGAACGGTATCCTGCCGCAGTCAGCGTCACAGTGAAGCAGTCTGGGAACGGTGTCCTCCCACAGTCGGCGTCACAGTGAAGCAGTCTGGGAACGGTGTCCTGCCGCAGTCAGCATCACAGTGAAGCAGTCTGGGAACGGTGTCCTCCCACTGTCAGCGTCACAGTGAAGCAGTCTGGGAACGGTGTCCTCCCACCGTCAGTGTCACAGTGAAGCAGTCTGGGAACGGTGTCCTGTCAGCGTCACAGTGAAGCAGTCTGGGAACGGTGTCCTGCCGCAGTCAGCGTCACAGTGAAGCAGTCTGGGAACGGTGTCCTGCCGCAGTCAGTGTCACAGTGAAGCAGTCTGGGAACGGTGTCCTCCCAGCGTCACAGTGAAGCAGTCTGGGAACGGTGTCCTGCCGCAGTCAGTGTCACAGTGAAGCAGTCTGGGAACGGTGTCCTGCCGCAGTCAGTGTCACAGTGAAGCAGTCTGGGAACGGTATCCTCCCAGTGTCAGCGTCACAGTGAAGCAGTCTGGGAACGGTATCCTGCCGCAGTCAGTGTCACAGTGAAGCAGTCTGCGAACGGTGTCCTCCCAGCGTCACAGTGAAGCAGTCTGGGAACGGTGTCCTCCCAGTGTCAGCGTCACAGTGAAGCAGTCTCGGAGCGGTGTCCTCCCACCGTCAGCGTCACAGTGAAGCAGTCTGGGAACGGTGTCCTCCCAGCGTCAGTGTCACAGTGAAGCAGTCTGGGAACAGTGTCCTGCCGCAGTCAGCGTCACAGTGAAGCAGTCTGGGAACGGTGTCCTCCCAGCGTCAGTGTAACAGTGAAGCAGTCTGGGAACGGTGTCCTCCCAGCGTCAGCGTCACAGTGAAGCAGTCTGGGAACGGTGTCCTCCCACCGTCAGCGTCACAGTGAAGCAGTCTGGGAACGGTGTCCTGCCGCAGTCAGTGTCACAGTGAAGCAGTCTGGGAACGGTGTCCTCCCAGCGTCACAGTGAAGCAGTCTGGGAACGGTGTCCTGCCGCAGTCAGTGTCACAGTGAAGCAGTCTGGGAACGGTGTCCTGCCGCAGTCAGTGTCACAGTGAAGCAGTCTGGGAACGGTATCCTCCCACTGTCAGCGTCACAGTGAAGCAGTCTGGGAACGGTGTCCTCCCACTGTCAGCGTCAAAGTGAAGCAGTCTGGGAACAGCGTCCTGCCGCAGTCAGTGTCACAGTGAAGCAGTCTGGGAACGGTGTCCTCCCAGCGTCACAGTGAAGCAGTCTGGGAACGGTGTCCTGCCGCAGTCAGTGTCACAGTGAAGCAGTCTGGGAACGGTGTCCTCCCACTGTCAGCGTCACAGTGAAGCAGTCTGGGAACGGTGTCCTGCCGCAGTCAGTGTCACAGTGAAGCAGTCTGGGAACGGTGTCATCCCACTGTCAGCGTCACAGTGAAGCAGTCTGGGAACGGTGTCATCCCACTGTCAGCGTCACAGTGAAGCAGTCTGGGAACGGTGTCCTCCCAGCGTCAGCGTCACAGTGAAGCAGTCTGGGAACGGTGTCCTCCCAGCGTCACAGTGAAGCAGTCTGGGAACGGTGTCCTGCCGCAGTCAGCATCACAGTGAAGCAGTCTGGGAACGGTGTCCTCCCAGCGTCAGCGTCACAGTGAAGCAGTCTGGGAACGGTGTCCTGCCGCAGTCAGTGTCACAGTGAAGCAGTCTGGGAACGGTGTCCTCCCACTGTCAGCGTCACAGTGAAGCAGTCTGGGAACGGTATCCTGCCGCAGTCAGCGTCACAGTGAAGCAGTCTGGGAACGGTGTCCTCGCAGTCAGTGTCACAGTGAAGCAGTCTGGGAACGGTGTCCTCCCACTGTCAGCGTCACAGTGAAGCAGTCTGGGAACGGTATCCTGCCGCAGTCAGCGTCACAGTGAAGCAGTCTGGGAATGGTGTCCTCGCAGTCAGTGTCACAGTGAAGCAGTCTGGGAACGGTGTCCTGCCGCAGTCAGCGTCACAGTGAAGCAGTCTGGGAACGGTGTCATCCCACTGTCAGCGTCACAATGAAGCAGTCTGGGAACGGTGTCCTGCCGCAGTCAGCGTCACAGTGAAGCAGTCTGGGAACGGTGTCCTGCCGCAGTCAGTGTCACAATGAAGCAGTCTGGGAACGGCGACCTGCCGCAGTCAGCGTCACAGTGAAGCAGTCTGGGAACGGTATCCTCCCACTGTCAGCGTCACAGTGAAGCAGTCTGGGAACGGTGTCATCCCACTGTCAGCGTCACAGTGAAGCAGTCTGGGAACAGTGTCCTCCCAGCGTCAGCGTCACAGTGAAGCAGTCTGGGAACAGTGTCCTCCCACTGTCAGCGTCACAGTGAAGCAGTCTGGGAACGGTGTCCTCCCGCAGTCAGCGTCACAGTGAAGCAGTCTGGGAACGGTGTCCTCCCACCGTCAGCGACACAGTGAAGCAGTCTGGGAACGGTGTCCTCCCAGCGTCAGCGTCACAGTGAAGCAGTCTGGGAACGGTGTCCTCCCACTGTCAGCGTCACAGTGAAGCAGTCTGGGAACGGTGTCCTCTCACTGTCAGCGTCACAGTGAAGCAGTCTGGGAACAGCGTCCTGCCGCAGTCAGCGTCACAGTGAAGCAGTCTGGGAACGGTGTCCTGCCGCAGTCAGCGTCACAGTGAAGCAGTCTGGGAACGGTGTCCTCCCACTGTCAGCGTCACAGTGAAGCAGTCTGGGAACGGTGTCCTGCCGCAGTCAGCGTCACAGTGAAGCAGTCTGGGAACGGTGTCCTCCCACTGTCAGCGTCACAGTGAAGCAGTCTGGGAACGGTGTCCTGCCGCAGTCAGCGTCACAGCGAAGCAGTCTGGGAACGGTGTCCTCCCACTGTCAGCGTCACAGTGAAGCAGTCTGGGAACGGTGTCCTGCCGCAGTCAGCGTCACAGTGAAGCAGTCTGGGAACGGTGTCCTCACTGTCAGTGTCACAGTGAAGCAGTCTGGGAACGGTGTCCTGCCGCAGTCAGCGTCACAGTGAAGCAGTCTGGGAACGGTGTCCTCCCACCGTCAGGGTCACAGTGAAGCAGTCTGGGAAGGGTGTCCTCCCACCGTCAGCGTCACAGTGAAGCAGTCTGGGAACAGTGTCCTCCCGCAGTCAGCGTCACAGTGAAGCAGTCTGGGAACGGTGTCCTCCCAGCGTCAGTGTCACAGTGAAGCAGTCTGGGAACAGTGTCCTGCCGCAGTCAGCGTCACAGTGAAGCAGTCTGGGAACGGTGTCCTCCCAGCGTCAGTGTCACAGTGAAGCAGTCTGGGAACGGTGTCCTCCCACCGTCAGCGTCACAGTGAAGCAGTCTGGGAACGGTGTCCTCCCACCGTCAGCGTCACAGTGAAGCAGTCTGGGAACGGTGTCCTCCCACCGTCAGCGTCACAGTGAAGCAGTCTGGGAACGGTGTCCTCCCAGCGTCAGCGTCACAGTGAAGCTGTCTGGGAACGGTGTCCTCCCACTGTCAGCGTCACAGTGAAGCAGTCTGGGAACGGTGTCCTGCCGCAGTCAGCGTCACAGTGAAGCAGTCTGGGAACAGTGTCCTCCCACTGTCAGCGTCACAGTGAAGCAGTCTGGGAACGGTGTCCTCCCACTGTCAGCGTCACAGTGAAGCAGTCTGGGAACGGTGTCCTCCCACCGTCAGTGTCACAGTGAAGCAGTCTGGGAACGGTGTCCTCCCACCGTCAGCGTCACAGTGAAGCAGTCTGGGAACGGTGTCCTCCCAGCGTCAGCGTCACAGTGAAGCAGTCTGGGAACAGTGTCCTCCCACTGTCAGCGTCACAGTGAAGCAGTCTGGGAACAGTGTCCTGCCGCAGTCAGCGTCACAGTGAAGCAGTCTGGGAACAGTGTCCTGCCGCAGTCAGCGTCACAGTGAAGCAGTCTGGGAACAGTGTCCTGCCGCAGTCAGCGTCACAGTGAAGCAGTCTGGGAACGGTGTCCTGTCAGCGTCACAGTGAAGCAGTCTGGGAACAGTGTCCTCCCACAGTCGGCGTCACAGTGAAGCAGTCTGGGAACGGTGTCCTGCCGCAGTCAGTGTCACAGTGAAGCAGTCTGGGAATGGCGTCCTCCCACTGTCAGAGTCACAGTGAAGCAGTCTGGGAACGGTGTCCTCCCACTGTCAGAGTCACAGTGAAGCAGTCTGGGAACGGTGTCCTGCCGCAGTCAGCTTCACAGTGAAGCAGTCTGGGAACGGTGTCCTGTCAGCGTCACAGTGAAGCAGTCTGGGAACGGTGTCCTGCCGCAGTCAGTGTCACAGTGAAGCAGTCTGGGAACGGTGTCCTGCCGCAGTCAGTGTCACAGTGAAGCAGTCTGGGAACGGTATCCTCCCAGTGTCAGCGTCACAGTGAAGCAGTCTGGGAACGGTATCCTGCCGCAGTCAGTGTCACAGTGAAGCAGTCTGCGAACGGTGTCCTCCCAGCGTCACAGTGAAGCAGTCTGGGAACGGTGTCCTCCCAGTGTCAGCGTCACAGTGAAGCAGTCTGGGAACGGTGTCCTGCCGCAGTCAGTGTCACAGTGAAGCAGTCTGGGAACGGTGTCCTGCCGCAGTCAGTGTCACAGTGAAGCAGTCTGGGAACGGTGTCCTGCCGCAGTCAGTGTCACAGTGAAGCAGTCTGGGAACGGTGTCCTGCCGCAGTCAGTGTCACAGTGAAGCAGTCTGGGAACGGTATCCTCCCAGTGTCAGCGTCACAGTGAAGCAGTCTGGGAACGGTGTCCTGCCGCAGTCAGTGTCACAGTGAAGCAGTCTGGGAACGGTGTCCTCCCAGCGTCACAGTGAAGCAGTCTGGGAACGGTGTCCTGCCGCACTCAGCGTCACAGTGAAGCAGTCTGGGAACGGTGTCCTCCCACCGTCAGCGTCACAGTGAAGCAGTCTGGGAACGGTGTCCTGCCGCAGTCAGTGTCACAGTGAAGCAGTCTGGGAACGGTGTCCTCCCACTGTCAGCGTCACAGTGAAGCAGTCTGGGAACGGTGTCCTCGCAGTCAGTGTCACAGTGAAGCAGTCTGGGAACGGTATCCTGCCGCAGTCAGCGTCACAGTGAAGCAGTCTGGGAACGGTGTCCTGCCGCAGTCAGTGTCACAGTGAAGCAATCTGGGAACGGTGTCATCCCACTGTCAGTGTCACAGTGAAGCAGTCTGGGAACGGTATCCTGCCGCAGTCAGTGTCACAGTGAAGCAGTCTGGGAACGGTGTCATCCCACTGTCAGTGTCACAGTGAAGCAGTCTGGGAACGGTATCCTGCCGCAGTCAGCGTCACAGTGAAGCAGTCTGGGAACGGTGTCCTCCCACAGTCGGCGTCACAGTGAAGCAGTCTGGGAACGGTGTCCTGCCGCAGTCAGCATCACAGTGAAGCAGTCTGGGAACGGTGTCCTCCCACTGTCAGCGTCACAGTGAAGCAGTCTGGGAACGGTGTCCTCCCACCGTCAGTGTCACAGTGAAGCAGTCTGGGAACGGTGTCCTGTCAGCGTCACAGTGAAGCAGTCTGGGAACGGTGTCCTGCCGCAGTCAGCGTCACAGTGAAGCAGTCTGGGAACGGTGTCCTGCCGCAGTCAGTGTCACAGTGAAGCAGTCTGGGAACGGTGTCCTCCCAGCGTCACAGTGAAGCAGTCTGGGAACGGTGTCCTGCCGCAGTCAGTGTCACAGTGAAGCAGTCTGGGAACGGTGTCCTGCCGCAGTCAGTGTCACAGTGAAGCAGTCTGGGAACGGTATCCTCCCAGTGTCAGCGTCACAGTGAAGCAGTCTGGGAACGGTATCCTGCCGCAGTCAGTGTCACAGTGAAGCAGTCTGCGAACGGTGTCCTCCCAGCGTCACAGTGAAGCAGTCTGGGAACGGTGTCCTCCCAGTGTCAGCGTCACAGTGAAGCAGTCTCGGAGCGGTGTCCTCCCACCGTCAGCGTCACAGTGAAGCAGTCTGGGAACGGTGTCCTCCCAGCGTCAGTGTCACAGTGAAGCAGTCTGGGAACAGTGTCCTGCCGCAGTCAGCGTCACAGTGAAGCAGTCTGGGAACGGTGTCCTCCCAGCGTCAGTGTAACAGTGAAGCAGTCTGGGAACGGTGTCCTCCCAGCGTCAGCGTCACAGTGAAGCAGTCTGGGAACGGTGTCCTCCCACCGTCAGCGTCACAGTGAAGCAGTCTGGGAACGGTGTCCTGCCGCAGTCAGTGTCACAGTGAAGCAGTCTGGGAACGGTGTCCTCCCAGCGTCACAGTGAAGCAGTCTGGGAACGGTGTCCTGCCGCAGTCAGTGTCACAGTGAAGCAGTCTGGGAACGGTGTCCTGCCGCAGTCAGTGTCACAGTGAAGCAGTCTGGGAACGGTATCCTCCCACTGTCAGCGTCACAGTGAAGCAGTCTGGGAACGGTGTCCTCCCACTGTCAGCGTCAAAGTGAAGCAGTCTGGGAACAGCGTCCTGCCGCAGTCAGTGTCACAGTGAAGCAGTCTGGGAACGGTGTCCTCCCAGCGTCACAGTGAAGCAGTCTGGGAACGGTGTCCTGCCGCAGTCAGTGTCACAGTGAAGCAGTCTGGGAACGGTGTCCTCCCACTGTCAGCGTCACAGTGAAGCAGTCTGGGAACGGTGTCCTGCCGCAGTCAGTGTCACAGTGAAGCAGTCTGGGAACGGTGTCATCCCACTGTCAGCGTCACAGTGAAGCAGTCTGGGAACGGTGTCATCCCACTGTCAGCGTCACAGTGAAGCAGTCTGGGAACGGTGTCCTCCCAGCGTCAGCGTCACAGTGAAGCAGTCTGGGAACGGTGTCCTCCCAGCGTCACAGTGAAGCAGTCTGGGAACGGTGTCCTGCCGCAGTCAGCATCACAGTGAAGCAGTCTGGGAACGGTGTCCTCCCAGCGTCAGCGTCACAGTGAAGCAGTCTGGGAACGGTGTCCTGCCGCAGTCAGTGTCACAGTGAAGCAGTCTGGGAACGGTGTCCTCCCACTGTCAGCGTCACAGTGAAGCAGTCTGGGAACGGTATCCTGCCGCAGTCAGCGTCACAGTGAAGCAGTCTGGGAACGGTGTCCTCGCAGTCAGTGTCACAGTGAAGCAGTCTGGGAACGGTGTCCTCCCACTGTCAGCGTCACAGTGAAGCAGTCTGGGAACGGTATCCTGCCGCAGTCAGCGTCACAGTGAAGCAGTCTGGGAATGGTGTCCTCGCAGTCAGTGTCACAGTGAAGCAGTCTGGGAACGGTGTCCTGCCGCAGTCAGCGTCACAGTGAAGCAGTCTGGGAACGGTGTCATCCCACTGTCAGCGTCACAATGAAGCAGTCTGGGAACGGTGTCCTGCCGCAGTCAGCGTCACAGTGAAGCAGTCTGGGAACGGTGTCCTGCCGCAGTCAGTGTCACAATGAAGCAGTCTGGGAACGGCGACCTGCCGCAGTCAGCGTCACAGTGAAGCAGTCTGGGAACGGTATCCTCCCACTGTCAGCGTCACAGTGAAGCAGTCTGGGAACGGTGTCATCCCACTGTCAGCGTCACAGTGAAGCAGTCTGGGAACGGTGTCATCCCACTGTCAGCGTCACAGTGAAGCAGTCTGGGAACGGTGTCATCCCACTGTCAGCGTCACAGTGAAGCAGTCTGGGAACGGTGTCCTGCCGCAGTCAGCGTCACAGTGAAGCAGTCTGGGAACGGTATCCTCCCACTGTCAGCGTCACAGTGAAGCAGTCTGGGAACGGCGTCCTGCTGCAGTCAGCGTCACAGTGAAGCAGTCTGGGAACGGTGTCCTCCCACAGTCGGCGTCACAGTGAAGCAGTCTGGGAACGGTGTCCTGCCGCAGTCAGCATCACAGTGAAGCAGTCTGGGAACGGTATCCTCCCACTGTCAGCGTCACAGTGAAGCAGTCTGGGAACGGTGTCCTGCCGCAGTCAGCATCACAGTGAATCAGTCTGGGAACGGTGTCCTCCCCCTGTCAGCGTCACAGTGAAGCAGTCTGGGAACGGTGTCCTCCCACTGTCAGCGTCACAGTGAAGCAGTCTGGGAACGGTGTTCTCCCACTGTCAGCGTCACAGTGAAGCAGTCTGGGAACGGTGTCATCCCACTGTCAACGTCACAGTGAAGCAGTCTGGGAACGGTGTCATCCCACTGTCAGCGTCACAGTGAAGCAGTCTGGGAACGGTGTCCTGCCGCAGTTAGCGTCACAGTGAAGCAGTCTGGGAACGGTGTCCTCCCACTGTCAGCGTCACAGTGAAGCAGTCTGGGAACAGTGTCCTCCCAGCGTCAGCGTCACAGTGAAGCAGTCTGGGAACGGTGTCCTCCCACCGTCAGCGTCACAGTGAAGCAGTCTGGGAACGGTGTCCTCCCACCGTCAGCGTCACAGTGAAGCAGTCTGGGAACGGTGTCCTCCCAGCGTCAGCGTCACAGTGAAGCAGTCTGGGAACGGTGTCCTCCCACAGTCGGCGTCACAGTGAAGCAGTCTGGGAACGGTGTCCTGCCGCAGTCAGCATCACAGTGAAGCAGTCTGGGAACGGTATCCTCCCACTGTCAGCGTCACAGTGAAGCAGTCTGGGAACGGTGTCCTGCCGCAGTCAGCATCACAGTGAAGCAGTCTGGGAACGGTGTCCTCCCACTGTCAGCGTCACAGTGAAGCAGTCTGGGAACGGTGTCCTCCCACTGTCAGCGTCACAGTGAAGCAGTCTGGGAACGGTGTTCTCCCACTGTCAGCGTCACAGTGAAGCAGTCTGGGAACGGTGTCATCCCACTGTCAACGTCACAGTGAAGCAGTCTGGGAACGGTGTCATCCCATTGTCAGCGTCACAGTGAAGCAGTCTGGGAACGGTGTCCTGCCGCAGTCAGCGTCACAGTGAAGCAGTCTGGGAACGGTGTCCTGCCGCAGTCAGCGTCACAGTGAAGCAGTCTGGGAACGGTGTCCTCCCACTGTCAGCGTCACAGTGAAGCAGTCTGGGAACAGTGTCCTCCCAGCGTCAGCGTCACAGTGAAGCAGTCTGGGAACGGTGTCCTCCCACTGTCAGCGTCACAGTGAAGCAGTCTGGGAACGGTGTCCTCCCGCAGTCAGCGTCACAGTGAAGCAGTCTGGGAACGGTGTCCTGCCGCAGTCAGCATCACAGTGAAGCAGTCTGGGAACAGTGTCCTCCCACTGTCAGCGTCACAGTGAAGCAGTCTGGGAACAGCGTCCTGCCGCAGTCAGCGTCACAGTGAAGCAGTCTGGGAACGGTGTCCTCCCACCGTCAGCGACACAGTGAAGCAGTCTGGGAACGGTGTCCTCCCAGCGTCAGCGTCACAGTGAAGCAGTCTGGGAACGGTGTCCTCCCACTGTCAGCGTCACAGTGAAGCAGTCTGGGAACGGTGTCCTCTCACTGTCAGCGTCACAGTGAAGCAGTCTGGGAACAGCGTCCTGCCGCAGTCAGCGTCACAGTGAAGCAGTCTGGGAACGGTGTCCTGCCGCAGTCAGCGTCACAGTGAAGCAGTCTGGGAACGGTGTCCTCCCACTGTCAGCGTCACAGTGAAGCAGTCTGAGAACGGTGTCCTGCCGCAGTCAGCGTCACAGTGAAGCAGTCTGGGAACGGTGTCCTCCCACTGTCAGCGTCACAGTGAAGCAGTCTGGGAACGGTGTCCTGCCGCAGTCAGCGTCACAGCGAAGCAGTGTGGGAACGGTGTCCTCCCACTGTCAGCGTCACAGTGAAGCAGTCTGGGAACGGTGTCCTGCCGCAGTCAGCGTCACAGTGAAGCAGTCTGGGAACGGTGTCCTCACTGTCAGTGTCACAGTGAAGCAGTCTGGGAACGGTGTCCTGCCGCAGTCAGCGTCACAGTGAAGCAGTCTGGGAACGGTGTCCTCCCACCGTCAGAGTCACAGTGAAGCAGTCTGGGAAGGGTGTCCTCCCACCGTCAGCGTCACAGTGAAGCAGTCTGGGAACAGTGTCCTCCCGCAGTCAGCGTCACAGTGAAGCAGTCTGGGAACGGTGTCCTCCCAGCGTCAGTGTCACAGTGAAGCAGTCTGGGAACAGTGTCCTGCCGCAGTCAGCGTCACAGTGAAGCAGTCTGGGAACGGTGTCCTCCCAGCGTCAGTGTCACAGTGAAGCAGTCTGGGAACGGTGTCCTCCCACCGTCAGCGTCACAGTGAAGCAGTCTGGGAACGGTGTCCTCCCAGCGTCAGCGTCACAGTGAAGCAGTCTGGGAACGGTGTCCTCCCACCGTCAGCGTCACAGTGAAGCAGTCTGGGAACGGTGTCCTGCCGCAGTCAGTGTCACAGTGAAGCAGTCTGGGAACGGTGTCCTCCCAGCGTCACAGTGAAGCAGTCTGGGAACGGTGTCCTGCCGCAGTCAGTGTCACAGTGAAGCAGTCTGGGAACGGTGTCCTGCCGCAGTCAGTGTCACAGTGAAGCAGTCTGGGAACGGTATCCTCCCACTGTCAGCGTCACAGTGAAGCAGTCTGGGAACGGTGTCCTCCCACTGTCAGCGTCAAAGTGAAGCAGTCTGGGAACAGCGTCCTGCCGCAGTCAGTGTCACAGTGAAGCAGTCTGGGAACGGTGTCCTCCCAGCGTCACAGTGAAGCAGTCTGGGAACGGTGTCCTGCCGCAGTCAGTGTCACAGTGAAGCAGTCTGGGAACGGTGTCCTCCCACTGTCAGCGTCACAGTGAAGCAGTCTGGGAACGGTGTCCTGCCGCCGTCAGTGTCACAGTGAAGCAGTCTGGGAACGGTGTCATCCCACTGTCAGCGTCACAGTGAAGCAGTCTGGGAACGGTGTCATCCCACTGTCAGCGTCACAGTGAAGCAGTCTGGGAACGGTGTCCTCCCAGCGTCAGCGTCACAGTGAAGCAGTCTGGGAACGGTGTCCTCCCAGCGTCACAGTGAAGCAGTCTGGGAACGGTGTCCTGCCGCAGTCAGCGTCACAGTGAAGCAGTCTGGGAACGGTGTCCTCCCAACGTCAGCGTCACAGTGAAGCAGTCTGGGAACGGTGTCCTGCCGCAGTCAGTGTCACAGTGAAGCAGTCTGGGAACGGTGTCCTCCCACTGTCAGCGTCACAGTGAAGCAGTCTGGGAACGGTATCCTGCCGCAGTCAGCGTCACAGTGAAGCAGTCTGGGAATGGTGTCCTCGCAGTCAGTGTCACAGTGAAGCAGTCTGGGAACGGTGTCCTGCCGCAGTCAGCGTCACAGTGAAGCAGTCTGGGAACGGTGTCATCCCACTGTCAGCGTCACAATGAAGCAGTCTGGGAACGGTGTCCTGCCGCAGTCAGCGTCACAGTGAAGCAGTCTGGGAACGGTGTCCTGCCGCAGTCAGCGTCACAGTGAAGCAGTCTGGGAACGGTGTCCAGCCGCAGTCAGCGTCACAGTGAAGCAGTCTGGGAACGGTGTCCTGCCGCAGTCAGTGTCACAATGAAGCAGTCTGGGAACGGCGACCTGCCGCAGTCAGCGTCACAGTGAAGCAGTCTGGGAACGGTGTCCTCCCACTGTCAGCGTCACAGTGAAGCAGTCTGGGAACGGTATCCTCCCACTGTCAGCGTCACAGTGAAGCAGTCTGGGAACGGTGTCATCCCACTGTCAGCGTCACAGTGAAGCAGTCTGGGAACGGTGTCATCCCACTGTCAGCGTCACAGTGAAGCAGTCTGGGAACGGTGTCATCCCACTGTCAGCGTCACAGTGAAGCAGTCTGGGAACGGTGTCCTGCCGCAGTCAGCGTCACAGTGAAGCAGTCTGGGAACGGTATCCTCCCACTGTCAGCGTCACAGTGAAGCAGTCTGGGAACGGCGTCCTGCTGCAGTCAGCGTCACAGTGAAGCAGTCTGGGAACGGTGTCCTCCCACAGTCGGCGTCACAGTGAAGCAGTCTGGGAACGGTGTCCTGCCGCAGTCAGCATCACAGTGAAGCAGTCTGGGAACGGTATCCTCCCACTGTCAGCGTCACAGTGAAGCAGTCTGGGAACGGTGTCCTGCCGCAGTCAGCATCACAGTGAATCAGTCTGGGAACGGTGTCCTCCCCCTGTCAGCGTCACAGTGAAGCAGTCTGGGAACGGTGTCCTCCCACTGTCAGCGTCACAGTGAAGCAGTCTGGGAACGGTGTTCTCCCACTGTCAGCGTCACAGTGAAGCAGTCTGGGAACGGTGTCATCCCACTGTCAACGTCACAGTGAAGCAGTCTGGGAACGGTGTCATCCCACTGTCAGCGTCACAGTGAAGCAGTCTGGGAACGGTGTCCTGCCGCAGTTAGCGTCACAGTGAAGCAGTCTGGGAACGGTGTCCTCCCACTGTCAGCGTCACAGTGAAGCAGTCTGGGAACAGTGTCCTCCCAGCGTCAGCGTCACAGTGAAGCAGTCTGGGAACGGTGTCCTCCCACCGTCAGCGTCACAGTGAAGCAGTCTGGGAACGGTGTCCTCCCACCGTCAGCGTCACAGTGAAGCAGTCTGGGAACGGTGTCCTCCCAGCGTCAGCGTCACAGTGAAGCAGTCTGGGAACGGTGTCCTCCCACAGTCGGCGTCACAGTGAAGCAGTCTGGGAACGGTGTCCTGCCGCAGTCAGCATCACAGTGAAGCAGTCTGGGAACGGTATCCTCCCACTGTCAGCGTCACAGTGAAGCAGTCTGGGAACGGTGTCCTGCCGCAGTCAGCATCACAGTGAAGCAGTCTGGGAACGGTGTCCTCCCACTGTCAGCGTCACAGTGAAGCAGTCTGGGAACGGTGTCCTCCCACTGTCAGTGTCACAGTGAAGCAGTCTGGGAACGGTGTTCTCCCACTGTCAGCGTCACAGTGAAGCAGTCTGGGAACGGTGTCATCCCACTGTCAACGTCACAGTGAAGCAGTCTGGGAACGGTGTCATCCCATTGTCAGCGTCACAGTGAAGCAGTCTGGGAACGGTGTCCTGCCGCAGTCAGCGTCACAGTGAAGCAGTCTGGGAACGGTGTCCTGCCGCAGTCAGCGTCACAGTGAAGCAGTCTGGGAACGGTGTCCTCCCACTGTCAGCGTCACAGTGAAGCAGTCTGGGAACAGTGTCCTCCCAGCGTCAGCGTCACAGTGAAGCAGTCTGGGAACGGTGTCCTCCCACTGTCAGCGTCACAGTGAAGCAGTCTGGGAACGGTGTCCTCCCGCAGTCAGCGTCACAGTGAAGCAGTCTGGGAACGGTGTCCTGCCGCAGTCAGCATCACAGTGAAGCAGTCTGGGAACAGTGTCCTCCCACTGTCAGCGTCACAGTGAAGCAGTCTGGGAACAGCGTCCTGCCGCAGTCAGCGTCACAGTGAAGCAGTCTGGGAACGGTGTCCTCCCACCGTCAGCGACACAGTGAAGCAGTCTGGGAACGGTGTCCTCCCAGCGTCAGCGTCACAGTGAAGCAGTCTGGGAACGGTGTCCTCCCACTGTCAGCGTCACAGTGAAGCAGTCTGGGAACGGTGTCCTCTCACTGTCAGCGTCACAGTGAAGCAGTCTGGGAACAGCGTCCTGCCGCAGTCAGCGTCACAGTGAAGCAGTCTGGGAACGGTGTCCTGCCGCAGTCAGCGTCACAGTGAAGCAGTCTGGGAACGGTGTCCTCCCACTGTCAGCGTCACAGTGAAGCAGTCTGGGAACGGTGTCCTGCCGCAGTCAGCGTCACAGTGAAGCAGTCTGGGAACGGTGTCCTCCCACTGTCAGCGTCACAGTGAAGCAGTCTGGGAACGGTGTCCTGCCGCAGTCAGCGTCACAGCGAAGCAGTCTGGGAACGGTGTCCTCCCACTGTCAGCGTCACAGTGAAGCAGTCTGGGAACGGTGTCCTGCCGCAGTCAGCGTCACAGTGAAGCAGTCTGGGAACGGTGTCCTCACTGTCAGTGTCACAGTGAAGCAGTCTGGGAACGGTGTCCTGCCGCAGTCAGCGTCACAGTGAAGCAGTCTGGGAACGGTGTCCTCCCACCGTCAGGGTCACAGTGAAGCAGTCTGGGAAGGGTGTCCTCCCACCGTCAGCGTCACAGTGAAGCAGTCTGGGAACAGTGTCCTCCCGCAGTCAGCGTCACAGTGAAGCAGTCTGGGAACGGTGTCCTCCCAGCGTCAGTGTCACAGTGAAGCAGTCTGGGAACAGTGTCCTGCCGCAGTCAGCGTCACAGTGAAGCAGTCTGGGAACGGTGTCCTCCCAGCGTCAGTGTCACAGTGAAGCAGTCTGGGAACGGTGTCCTCCCACCGTCAGCGTCACAGTGAAGCAGTCTGGGAACGGTGTCCTCCCACCGTCAGCGTCACAGTGAAGCAGTCTGGGAACGGTGTCCTCCCACCGTCAGCGTCACAGTGAAGCAGTCTGGGAACGGTGTCCTCCCAGCGTCAGCGTCACAGTGAAGCTGTCTGGGAACGGTGTCCTCCCACTGTCAGCGTCACAGTGAAGCAGTCTGGGAACAGTGTCCTGCCGCAGTCAGCGTCACAGTGAAGCAGTCTGGGAACAGTGTCCTCCCACTGTCAGCGTCACAGTGAAGCAGTCTGGGAACGGTGTCCTGTCAGCGTCACAGTGAAGCAGTCTGGGAACGGTGTCCTCCCACCGTCAGTGTCACAGTGAAGCAGTCTGGGAACGGTGTCCTCCCACCGTCAGCGTCACAGTGAAGCAGTCTGGGAACGGTGTCCTCCCAGCGTCAGCGTCACAGTGAAGCAGTCTGGGAACAGTGTCCTCCCACTGTCAGCGTCACAGTGAAGCAGTCTGGGAACAGTGTCCTGCCGCAGTCAGCGTCACAGTGAAGCAGTCTGGGAACAGTGTCCTGCCGCAGTCAGCGTCACAGTGAAGCAGTCTGGGAACAGTGTCCTGCCGCAGTCAGCGTCACAGTGAAGCAGTCTGGGAACGGTGTCCTGTTAGCGTCACAGTGAAGCAGTCTGGGAACAGTGTCCTCCCACAGTCGGCGTCACAGTGAAGCAGTCTGGGAACGGTGTCCTGCCGCAGTCAGTGTCACAGTGAAGCAGTCTGGGAATGGCGTCCTCCCACAGTCAGTGTCACAGTGAAGCAGTCTGGGAACGGTGTCCTCCCACTGTCAGAGTCACAGTGAAGCAGTCTGGGAACGGTGTCCTGCCGCAGTCAGCTTCACAGTGAAGCAGTCTGGGGACGGTGTCCTCCCACTGTCAGCGTCACAGTGAAGCAGTCTGGGAACGGTGTCCTCCCACTGTCAGCGTCACAGTGAAGCAGTCTGGGAACGGTGTCCTCCCACTGTCAGCGTCACAGTGAAGCAGTCTGGGAATGGTGTCCTCCCACTGTCAGCGTCACAGTGAAGCAGTCTGGGAACGGTGTCCTGCCGCAGTCAGCGTCACAGTGAAGCAGTCTGGGAACGGTGTCCTCCCACTGTCAGCGTCACAGTGAAGCAGTCTGGGAACGGCGTCCTGCCGCAGTCAGCGTCACAGTGAAGCAGTCTGGGAACGGTGTCATCCCACTGTCAGCGTCACAGTGAAGCAGTCTGGGAACGGTGTCCTGCCGCAGTCAGCGTCACAGTGAAGCAGTCTGGGAACGGTGTCCTCCCACTGTCAGCGTCACAGTGAAGCAGTCTGGGAACGGTGTCCTGCCGCAGTCAGCGTCACAGTGAAGCAGTCTGGGAATGGTGTCCTCCTAGCGTCACAGTGAAGCAGTCTGGGAACGGTGTCCTCCCACAGTCAGTGTCACAGTGAAGCAGTCTGGGAACGGTGTCCTGCCGCAGTCAGTGTCACAGTGAAGCAGTCTGGGAACGGTGTCATCCCACTGTCAGCGTCACAGTGAAGCAGTCTGGGAACGGTGTCATCCCACTGTCAGCGTCACAGTGAAGCAGTCTGGGAACGCTGTCCTGCCGCAGTCAGTGTCACAGTGAAGCAGTCTGGGAACGGTGTCATCCCACTGTCAGCGTCACAGTGAAGCAGTCTGGGAACGGTGTCCTCCCACTGTCAGCGTCACAGTGAAGCAGTCTGGGAACAGTGTTGTCCCACTGTCAGCGTCACAGTGAAGCAGTCTGGGAACGGTGTCATCCCACTGTCAGCGTCACAGTGAAGCAGTCTGGGAACGGTGTCCTGCCGCAGTTAGCGTCACAGTGAAGCAGTCTGGGAACGGTGTCCTCCCACTGTCAGTGTCACAGTGAAGCAGTCTGGGAACGGTGTCCTGCCGCAGTCAGCGTCACAGTGAAGCAGTCTGGGAACGGTGTCCTCCCACTG
This sequence comes from Scyliorhinus torazame, assembly GCF_047496885.1. Classification (NCBI taxonomy): domain Eukaryota; kingdom Metazoa; phylum Chordata; class Chondrichthyes; order Carcharhiniformes; family Scyliorhinidae; genus Scyliorhinus; species Scyliorhinus torazame. The sequence goes on along the minus strand of NC_092709.1, from coordinate 113,083,998 downwards.
TCAGCGTCACAGTGAAGCAGTCTGGGAACGGTGTCCTCCCACCGTCAGTGTCACAGTGAAGCAGTCTGGGAACGATGTCCTGTCAGCGTCACAGTGAAGCAGTCTGGGAACGGTGTCCTGCCGCAGTCAGCGTCACAGTGAAGCAGTCTGGGAACGGTGTCCTCCCAGCGTCACAGTGAAGCAGTCTGGGAACGGTGTCCTGCCGCAGTCAGTGTCACAGTGAAGCAGTCTGGGAACGGTTTCCTCCCACTGTCAGCGTCACAGTGAAGCAGTCTGGGAACGGTGTCCTGCCGCAGTCAGTGTCACAGTGAAGCAGTCTGGGAACGGTGTCATCCCACTGTCAGCGTCACCGTGAAGCAGTCTGGGAACGGTGTCATCCCACTGTCGGCGTCACAGTGAAGCAGTCTGGGAACGGTATCCTGCCGCAGTCAGCGTCACAGTGAAGCAGTCTGGGAACAGTGTTCTCCCGCTGTCCGTGTCACAGTGAAGCAGTCTGGGAATGGTGTCCTCTCAGTCAGTGTCACAGTGAAGCAGTCTGGGAACGGTATCCTGCCGCAGTCAGCGTCACAGTGAAGCAGTCTGGGAACGGTGTCCTCCCACAGTCGGCGTCACAGTGAAGCAGTCTGGGAACGGTGTCCTGCCGCAGTCAGCATCACAGTGAAGCAGTCTGGGAACGGTGTCCTCCCACTGTCAGCGTCACAGTGAAGCAGTCTGGGAACAGTGTCCTCCCACTGTCAGCGTCACAGTGAAGCAGTCTGGGGACGGTGTTCTCCCACTGTCAGCGTCACAGTGAAGCAGTCTGGGAACGGTGTCATCCCACTGTCAACGTCACAGTGAAGCAGTCTGGGAACGGTGTCATCCCATTGTCAGCGTCACAGTGAAGCAGTCTGGGAACGGTGTCCTGCCGCAGTCAGCGTCACAGTGAAGCAGTCTGGGAACGGTGTCCTGCCGCAGTCAGCGTCACAGTGAAGCAGTCTGGGAACGGTGTCCTCCCACTGTCAGCGTCACAGTGAAGCAGTCTGGGAACAGTGTCCTCCCAGCGTCAGCGTCACAGTGAAGCAGTCTGGGAACGGTGTCCTCCCACTGTCAGCGTCACAGTGAAGCAGTCTGGGAACGGTGTCCTCCCGCAGTCAGCGTCACAGTGAAGCAGTCTGGGAACGGTGTCCTGCCGCAGTCAGCATCACAGTGAAGCAGTCTGGGAACAGTGTCCTCCCACTGTCAGCGTCACAGTGAAGCAGTCTGGGAACAGCGTCCTGCCGCAGTCAGCGTCACAGTGAAGCAGTCTGGGAACGGTGTCCTCCCACCGTCAGCGACACAGTGAAGCAGTCTGGGAACGGTGTCCTCCCAGCGTCAGCGTCACAGTGAAGCAGTCTGGGAACGGTGTCCTCCCACTGTCAGCGTCACAGTGAAGCAGTCTGGGAACGGTGTCCTCTCACTGTCAGCGTCACAGTGAAGCAGTCTGGGAACAGCGTCCTGCCGCAGTCAGCGTCACAGTGAAGCAGTCTGGGAACGGTGTCCTGCCGCAGTCAGCGTCACAGTGAAGCAGTCTGGGAACGGTGTCCTCCCACTGTCAGCGTCACAGTGAAGCAGTCTGGGAACGGTGTCCTGCCGCAGTCAGCGTCACAGTGAAGCAGTCTGGGAACGGTGTCCTCCCACTGTCAGCGTCACAGTGAAGCAGTCTGGGAACGGTGTCCTGCCGCAGTCAGCGTCACAGCGAAGCAGTCTGGGAACGGTGTCCTCCCACTGTCAGCGTCACAGTGAAGCAGTCTGGGAACGGTGTCCTGCCGCAGTCAGCGTCACAGTGAAGCAGTCTGGGAACGGTGTCCTCACTGTCAGTGTCACAGTGAAGCAGTCTGGGAACGGTGTCCTGCCGCAGTCAGCGTCACAGTGAAGCAGTCTGGGAACGGTGTCCTCCCACCGTCAGGGTCACAGTGAAGCAGTCTGGGAAGGGTGTCCTCCCACCGTCAGCGTCACAGTGAAGCAGTCTGGGAACAGTGTCCTCCCGCAGTCAGCGTCACAGTGAAGCAGTCTGGGAACGGTGTCCTCCCAGCGTCAGTGTCACAGTGAAGCAGTCTGGGAACAGTGTCCTGCCGCAGTCAGCGTCACAGTGAAGCAGTCTGGGAACGGTGTCCTCCCAGCGTCAGTGTCACAGTGAAGCAGTCTGGGAACGGTGTCCTCCCACCGTCAGCGTCACAGTGAAGCAGTCTGGGAACGGTGTCCTCCCACCGTCAGCGTCACAGTGAAGCAGTCTGGGAACGGTGTCCTCCCACCGTCAGCGTCACAGTGAAGCAGTCTGGGAACGGTGTCCTCCCAGCGTCAGCGTCACAGTGAAGCTGTCTGGGAACGGTGTCCTCCCACTGTCAGCGTCACAGTGAAGCAGTCTGGGAACAGTGTCCTGCCGCAGTCAGCGTCACAGTGAAGCAGTCTGGGAACAGTGTCCTCCCACTGTCAGCGTCACAGTGAAGCAGTCTGGGAACGGTGTCCTCCCACTGTCAGCGTCACAGTGAAGCAGTCTGGGAACGGTGTCCTCCCACCGTCAGTGTCACAGTGAAGCAGTCTGGGAACGGTGTCCTCCCACCGTCAGCGTCACAGTGAAGCAGTCTGGGAACGGTGTCCTCCCAGCGTCAGCGTCACAGTGAAGCAGTCTGGGAACAGTGTCCTCCCACTGTCAGCGTCACAGTGAAGCAGTCTGGGAACAGTGTCCTGCCGCAGTCAGCGTCACAGTGAAGCAGTCTGGGAACAGTGTCCTGCCGCAGTCAGCGTCACAGTGAAGCAGTCTGGGAACAGTGTCCTGCCGCAGTCAGCGTCACAGTGAAGCAGTCTGGGAACGGTGTCCTGTCAGCGTCACAGTGAAGTAGTCTGGGAACAGTGTCCTCCCACAGTCGGCGTCACAGTGAAGCAGTCTGGGAACGGTGTCCTGCCGCAGTCAGTGTCACAGTGAAGCAGTCTGGGAATGGCGTCCTCCCACTGTCAGAGTCACAGTGAAGCAGTCTGGGAACGGTGTCCTCCCACTGTCAGAGTCACAGTGAAGCAGTCTGGGAACGGTGTCCTGCCGCAGTCAGCTTCACAGTGAAGCAGTCTGGGAACGGTGTCCTGTCAGCGTCACAGTGAAGCAGTCTGGGAACGGTGTCCTGCCGCAGTCAGTGTCACAGTGAAGCAGTCTGGGAACGGTGTCCTGCCGCAGTCAGTGTCACAGTGAAGCAGTCTGGGAACGGTATCCTCCCAGTGTCAGCGTCACAGTGAAGCAGTCTGGGAACGGTATCCTGCCGCAGTCAGTGTCACAGTGAAGCAGTCTGCGAACGGTGTCCTCCCAGCGTCACAGTGAAGCAGTCTGGGAACGGTGTCCTCCCAGTGTCAGCGTCACAGTGAAGCAGTCTGGGAACGGTGTCCTGCCGCAGTCAGTGTCACAGTGAAGCAGTCTGGGAACGGTGTCCTGCCGCAGTCAGTGTCACAGTGAAGCAGTCTGGGAACGGTGTCCTGCCGCAGTCAGTGTCACAGTGAAGCAGTCTGGAAACGGTGTCCTGCCGCAGTCAGTGTCACAGTGAAGCAGTCTGGGAACGGTATCCTCCCAGTGTCAGCGTCACAGTGAAGCAGTCTGGGAACGGTGTCCTGCCGCAGTCAGTGTCACAGTGAAGCAGTCTGGGAACGGTGTCCTCCCAGCGTCACAGTGAAGCAGTCTGGGAACGGTGTCCTGCCGCACTCAGCGTCACAGTGAAGCAGTCTGGGAACGGTGTCCTCCCACCGTCAGCGTCACAGTGAAGCAGTCTGGGAACGGTGTCCTGCCGCAGTCAGTGTCACAGTGAAGCAGTCTGGGAACGGTGTCCTCCCACTGTCATCGTCACAGTGAAGCAGTCTGGGAACGGTGTCCTCGCAGTCAGTGTCACAGTGAAGCAGTCTGGGAACGGTATCCTGCCGCAGTCAGCGTCACAGTGAAGCAGTCTGGGAACGGTGTCCTGCCGCAGTCAGTGTCACAGTGAAGCAATCTGGGAACGGTGTCATCCCACTGTCAGTGTCACAGTGAAGCAGTCTGGGAACGGTATCCTGCCGCAGTCAGTGTCACAGTGAAGCAGTCTGGGAACGGTGTCATCCCACTGTCAGTGTCACAGTGAAGCAGTCTGGGAACGGTATCCTGCCGCAGTCAGCGTCACAGTGAAGCAGTCTGGGAACGGTGTCCTCCCACAGTCGGCGTCACAGTGAAGCAGTCTGGGAACGGTGTCCTGCCGCAGTCAGCATCACAGTGAAGCAGTCTGGGAACGGTGTCCTCCCACTGTCAGCGTCACAGTGAAGCAGTCTGGGAACGGTGTCCTCCCACCGTCAGTGTCACAGTGAAGCAGTCTGGGAACGGTGTCCTGTCAGCGTCACAGTGAAGCAGTCTGGGAACGGTGTCCTGCCGCAGTCAGCGTCACAGTGAAGCAGTCTGGGAACGGTGTCCTGCCGCAGTCAGTGTCACAGTGAAGCAGTCTGGGAACGGTGTCCTCCCAGCGTCACAGTGAAGCAGTCTGGGAACGGTGTCCTGCCGCAGTCAGTGTCACAGTGAAGCAGTCTGGGAACGGTGTCCTGCCGCAGTCAGTGTCACAGTGAAGCAGTCTGGGAACGGTATCCTCCCAGTGTCAGCGTCACAGTGAAGCAGTCTGGGAACGGTATCCTGCCGCAGTCAGTGTCACAGTGAAGCAGTCTGCGAACGGTGTCCTCCCAGCGTCACAGTGAAGCAGTCTGGGAACGGTGTCCTCCCAGTGTCAGCGTCACAGTGAAGCAGTCTGGGAACGGTGTCCTGCCGCAGTCAGCGTCACAGTGAAGCAGTCTGGGAACGGTGTCCTCCCACTGTCAGCGTCACAGTGAAGCAGTCTGGGAACGGTATCCTCCCACTGTCAGCGTCACAGTGAAGCAGTCTGGGAACGGTGTCATCCCACTGTCAGCGTCACAGTGAAGCAGTCTGGGAACGGTGTCATCCCACTGTCAGCGTCACAGTGAAGCAGTCTGGGAACGGTGTCATCCCACTGTCAGCGTCACAGTGAAGCAGTCTGGGAACGGTGTCCTGCCGCAGTCAGCGTCACAGTGAAGCAGTCTGGGAACGGTATCCTCCCACTGTCAGCGTCACAGTGAAGCAGTCTGGGAACGGCGTCCTGCTGCAGTCAGCGTCACAGTGAAGCAGTCTGGGAACGGTGTCCTCCCACAGTCGGCGTCACAGTGAAGCAGTCTGGGAACGGTGTCCTGCCGCAGTCAGCATCACAGTGAAGCAGTCTGGGAACGGTATCCTCCCACTGTCAGCGTCACAGTGAAGCAGTCTGGGAACGGTGTCCTGCCGCAGTCAGCATCACAGTGAATCAGTCTGGGAACGGTGTCCTCCCCCTGTCAGCGTCACAGTGAAGCAGTCTGGGAACGGTGTCCTCCCACTGTCAGCGTCACAGTGAAGCAGTCTGGGAACGGTGTTCTCCCACTGTCAGCGTCACAGTGAAGCAGTCTGGGAACGGTGTCATCCCACTGTCAACGTCACAGTGAAGCAGTCTGGGAACGGTGTCATCCCACTGTCAGCGTCACAGTGAAGCAGTCTGGGAACGGTGTCCTGCCGCAGTTAGCGTCACAGTGAAGCAGTCTGGGAACGGTGTCCTCCCACTGTCAGCGTCACAGTGAAGCAGTCTGGGAACAGTGTCCTCCCAGCGTCAGCGTCACAGTGAAGCAGTCTGGGAACGGTGTCCTCCCACCGTCAGCGTCACAGTGAAGCAGTCTGGGAACGGTGTCCTCCCACCGTCAGCGTCACAGTGAAGCAGTCTGGGAACGGTGTCCTCCCAGCGTCAGCGTCACAGTGAAGCAGTCTGGGAACGGTGTCCTCCCACAGTCGGCGTCACAGTGAAGCAGTCTGGGAACGGTGTCCTGCCGCAGTCAGCATCACAGTGAAGCAGTCTGGGAACGGTATCCTCCCACTGTCAGCGTCACAGTGAAGCAGTCTGGGAACGGTGTCCTGCCGCAGTCAGCATCACAGTGAAGCAGTCTGGGAACGGTGTCCTCCCACTGTCAGCGTCACAGTGAAGCAGTCTGGGAACGGTGTCCTCCCACTGTCAGTGTCACAGTGAAGCAGTCTGGGAACGGTGTTCTCCCACTGTCAGCGTCACAGTGAAGCAGTCTGGGAACGGTGTCATCCCACTGTCAACGTCACAGTGAAGCAGTCTGGGAACGGTGTCACCCCATTGTCAGCGTCACAGTGAAGCAGTCTGGGAACGGTGTCCTGCCGCAGTCAGCGTCACAGTGAAGCAGTCTGGGAACGGTGTCCTGCCGCAGTCAGCGTCACAGTGAAGCAGTCTGGGAACGGTGTCCTCCCACTGTCAGCGTCACAGTGAAGCAGTCTGGGAACGGTGTCCTGCCGCAGTCAGCGTCACAGTGAAGCAGTCTGGGAATGGTGTCCTCCTAGCGTCACAGTGAAGCAGTCTGGGAACGGTGTCCTCCCACAGTCAGTGTCACAGTGAAGCAGTCTGGGAACGGTGTCCTGCCGCAGTCAGTGTCACAGTGAAGCAGTCTGGGAACGGTGTCATCCCACTGTCAGCGTCACAGTGAAGCAGTCTGGGAACGGTGTCATCCCACTGTCAGCGTCACAGTGAAGCAGTCTGGGAACGGTGTCCTGCCGCAGTCAGCGTCACAGTGAAGCAGTCTGGGAACGGTGTCCTCCCACTGTCAGCGTCACAGTGAAGCAGTCTGGGAACGGTGTCCTCCCACCGTCAGTGTCACAGTGAAGCAGTCTGGGAACGATGTCCTGTCAGCGTCACAGTGAAGCAGTCTGGGAACGGTGTCCTGCCGCAGTCAGCGTCACAGTGAAGCAGTCTGGGAACGGTGTCCTCCCAGCGTCACAGTGAAGCAGTCTGGGAACGGTGTCCTGCCGCAGTCAGTGTCACAGTGAAGCAGTCTGGGAACGGTGTCCTCCCACTGTCAGCGTCACAGTGAAGCAGTCTGGGAACGGTGTCCTGCCGCAGTCAGTGTCACAGTGAAGCAGTCTGGGAACGGTGTCATCCCACTGTCAGCGTCACCGTGAAGCAGTCTGGGAACGGTGTCATCCCACTGTCGGCGTCACAGTGAAGCAGTCTGGGAACGGTATCCTGCCGCAGTCAGCGTCACAGTGAAGCAGTCTGGGAACAGTGTTCTCCCGCTGTCCGTGTCACAGTGAAGCAGTCTGGGAATGGTGTCCTCTCAGTCAGTGTCACAGTGAAGCAGTCTGGGAACGGTATCCTGCCGCAGTCAGCGTCACAGTGAAGCAGTCTGGGAACGGTGTCCTCCCACAGTCGGCGTCACAGTGAAGCAGTCTGGGAACGGTGTCCTGCCGCAGTCAGCATCACAGTGAAGCAGTCTGGGAACGGTGTCCTCCCACTGTCAGCGTCACAGTGAAGCAGTCTGGGAACAGTGTCCTCCCACTGTCAGCGTCACAGTGAAGCAGTCTGGGGACGGTGTTCTCCCACTGTCAGCGTCACAGTGAAGCAGTCTGGGAACGGTGTCATCCCACTGTCAACGTCACAGTGAAGCAGTCTGGGAACGGTGTCATCCCATTGTCAGCGTCACAGTGAAGCAGTCTGGGAACGGTGTCCTGCCGCAGTCAGCGTCACAGTGAAGCAGTCTGGGAACGGTGTCCTGCCGCAGTCAGCGTCACAGTGAAGCAGTCTGGGAACGGTGTCCTCCCACTGTCAGCGTCACAGTGAAGCAGTCTGGGAACAGTGTCCTCCCAGCGTCAGCGTCACAGTGAAGCAGTCTGGGAACGGTGTCCTCCCACTGTCAGCGTCACAGTGAAGCAGTCTGGGAACGGTGTCCTCCCGCAGTCAGCGTCACAGTGAAGCAGTCTGGGAACGGTGTCCTGCCGCAGTCAGCATCACAGTGAAGCAGTCTGGGAACAGTGTCCTCCCACTGTCAGCGTCACAGTGAAGCAGTCTGGGAACAGCGTCCTGCCGCAGTCAGCGTCACAGTGAAGCAGTCTGGGAACGGTGTCCTCCCACCGTCAGCGACACAGTGAAGCAGTCTGGGAACGGTGTCCTCCCAGCGTCAGCGTCACAGTGAAGCAGTCTGGGAACGGTGTCCTCCCACTGTCAGCGTCACAGTGAAGCAGTCTGGGAACGGTGTCCTCTCACTGTCAGCGTCACAGTGAAGCAGTCTGGGAACAGCGTCCTGCCGCAGTCAGCGTCACAGTGAAGCAGTCTGGGAACGGTGTCCTGCCGCAGTCAGCGTCACAGTGAAGCAGTCTGGGAACGGTGTCCTCCCACTGTCAGCGTCACAGTGAAGCAGTCTGGGAACGGTGTCCTGCCGCAGTCAGCGTCACAGTGAAGCAGTCTGGGAACGGTGTCCTCCCACTGTCAGCGTCACAGTGAAGCAGTCTGGGAACGGTGTCCTGCCGCAGTCAGCGTCACAGCGAAGCAGTCTGGGAACGGTGTCCTCCCACTGTCAGCGTCACAGTGAAGCAGTCTGGGAACGGTGTCCTGCCGCAGTCAGCGTCACAGTGATGCAGTCTGGGAACGGTGTCCTCACTGTCAGTGTCACAGTGAAGCAGTCTGGGAACGGTGTCCTGCCGCAGTCAGCGTCACAGTGAAGCAGTCTGGGAACGGTGTCCTCCCACCGTCAGGGTCACAGTGAAGCAGTCTGGGAAGGGTGTCCTCCCACCGTCAGCGTCACAGTGAAGCAGTCTGGGAACAGTGTCCTCCCGCAGTCAGCGTCACAGTGAAGCAGTCTGGGAACGGTGTCCTCCCAGCGTCAGTGTCACAGTGAAGCAGTCTGGGAACAGTGTCCTGCCGCAGTCAGCGTCACAGTGAAGCAGTCTGGGAACGGTGTCCTCCCAGCGTCAGTGTCACAGTGAAGCAGTCTGGGAACGGTGTCCTCCCACCGTCAGCGTCACAGTGAAGCAGTCTGGGAACGGTGTCCTCCCACCGTCAGCGTCACAGTGAAGCAGTCTGGGAACGGTGTCCTCCCACCGTCAGCGTCACAGTGAAGCAGTCTGGGAACGGTGTCCTGCCGCAGTCAGCGTCACAGTGAAGCAGTCTGGGAACGGTGTCCTCCCACTGTCAGCGTCACAGTGAAGCAGTCTGGGAACGGTATCCTCCCACTGTCAGCGTCACAGTGAAGCAGTCTGGGAACGGTGTCATCCCACTGTCAGCGTCACAGTGAAGCAGTCTGGGAACGGTGTCATCCCACTGTCAGCGTCACAGTGAAGCAGTCTGGGAACGGTGTCATCCCACTGTCAGCGTCACAGTGAAGCAGTCTGGGAACGGTGTCCTGCCGCAGTCAGCGTCACAGTGAAGCAGTCTGGGAACGGTATCCTCCCACTGTCAGCGTCACAGTGAAGCAGTCTGGGAACGGCGTCCTGCTGCAGTCAGCGTCACAGTGAAGCAGTCTGGGAACGGTGTCCTCCCACAGTCGGCGTCACAGTGAAGCAGTCTGGGAACGGTGTCCTGCCGCAGTCAGCATCACAGTGAAGCAGTCTGGGAACGGTATCCTCCCACTGTCAGCGTCACAGTGAAGCAGTCTGGGAACGGTGTCCTGCCGCAGTCAGCATCACAGTGAATCAGTCTGGGAACGGTGTCCTCCCCCTGTCAGCGTCACAGTGAAGCAGTCTGGGAACGGTGTCCTCCCACTGTCAGCGTCACAGTGAAGCAGTCTGGGAACGGTGTTCTCCCACTGTCAGCGTCACAGTGAAGCAGTCTGGGAACGGTGTCATCCCACTGTCAACGTCACAGTGAAGCAGTCTGGGAACGGTGTCATCCCACTGTCAGCGTCACAGTGAAGCAGTCTGGGAACGGTGTCCTGCCGCAGTTAGCGTCACAGTGAAGCAGTCTGGGAACGGTGTCCTCCCACTGTCAGCGTCACAGTGAAGCAGTCTGGGAACAGTGTCCTCCCAGCGTCAGCGTCACAGTGAAGCAGTCTGGGAACGGTGTCCTCCCACCGTCAGCGTCACAGTGAAGCAGTCTGGGAACGGTGTCCTCCCACCGTCAGCGTCACAGTGAAGCAGTCTGGGAACGGTGTCCTCCCAGCGTCAGCGTCACAGTGAAGCAGTCTGGGAACGGTGTCCTCCCACAGTCGGCGTCACAGTGAAGCAGTCTGGGAACGGTGTCCTGCCGCAGTCAGTGTCACAGTGAAGCAGTCTGGGAACGGTGTCCTCCCACCGTCAGCGTCACAGTGAAGCAGTCTGGGAACGGTGTCCTCCCACCGTCAGCGTCACAGTGAAGCAGTCTGGGAACGGTGTCCTCCCAGTGTCAGCGTCACAGTGAAGCAGTCTGGGAACGGTGTCCTGCCGCAGTCAGCGTCACAGTGAAGCAGTCTGGGAACGGTGTCCTCCCACTGTCAGCGTCACAGTGAAGCAGTCTGGGAACGGTATCCTCCCACTGTCAGCGTCACAGTGAAGCAGTCTGGGAACGGTGTCATCCCACTGTCAGCGTCACAGTGAAGCAGTCTGGGAACGGTGTCATCCCACTGTCAGCGTCACAGTGAAGCAGTCTGGGAACGGTGTCATCCCACTGTCAGCGTCACAGTGAAGCAGTCTGGGAACGGTGTCCTGCCGCAGTCAGCGTCACAGTGAAGCAGTCTGGGAACGGTATCCTCCCACTGTCAGCGTCACAGTGAAGCAGTCTGGGAACGGCGTCCTGCTGCAGTCAGCGTCACAGTGAAGCAGTCTGGGAACGGTGTCCTCCCACAGTCGGCGTCACAGTGAAGCAGTCTGGGAACGGTGTCCTGCCGCAGTCAGCATCACAGTGAAGCAGTCTGGGAACGGTATCCTCCCACTGTCAGCGTCACAGTGAAGCAGTCTGGGAACGGTGTCCTGCCGCAGTCAGCATCACAGTGAATCAGTCTGGGAACGGTGTCCTCCCCCTGTCAGCGTCACAGTGAAGCAGTCTGGGAACGGTGTCCTCCCACTGTCAGCGTCACAGTGAAGCAGTCTGGGAACGGTGTTCTCCCACTGTCAGCGTCACAGTGAAGCAGTCTGGGAACGGTGTCATCCCACTGTCAACGTCACAGTGAAGCAGTCTGGGAACGGTGTCATCCCACTGTCAGCGTCACAGTGAAGCAGTCTGGGAACGGTGTCCTGCCGCAGTTAGCGTCACAGTGAAGCAGTCTGGGAACGGTGTCCTCCCACTGTCAGCGTCACAGTGAAGCAGTCTGGGAACAGTGTCCTCCCAGCGTCAGCGTCACAGTGAAGCAGTCTGGGAACGGTGTCCTCCCACCGTCAGCGTCACAGTGAAGCAGTCTGGGAACGGTGTCCTCCCACCGTCAGCGTCACAGTGAAGCAGTCTGGGAACGGTGTCCTCCCAGCGTCAGCGTCACAGTGAAGCAGTCTGGGAACGGTGTCCTCCCACAGTCGGCGTCACAGTGAAGCAGTCTGGGAACGGTGTCCTGCCGCAGTCAGCATCACAGTGAAGCAGTCTGGGAACGGTATCCTCCCACTGTCAGCGTCACAGTGAAGCAGTCTGGGAACGGTGTCCTGCCGCAGTCAGCATCACAGTGAAGCAGTCTGGGAACGGTGTCCTCCCACTGTCAGCGTCACAGTGAAGCAGTCTGGGAACGGTGTCCTCCCACTGTCAGTGTCACAGTGAAGCAGTCTGGGAACGGTGTTCTCCCACTGTCAGCGTCACAGTGAAGCAGTCTGGGAACGGTGTCATCCCACTGTCAACGTCACAGTGAAGCAGTCTGGGAACGGTGTCACCCCATTGTCAGCGTCACAGTGAAGCAGTCTGGGAACGGTGTCCTGCCGCAGTCAGCGTCACAGTGAAGCAGTCTGGGAACGGTGTCCTGCCGCAGTCAGCGTCACAGTGAAGCAGTCTGGGAACGGTGTCCTCCCACTGTCAGCGTCACAGTGAAGCAGTCTGGGAACGGTGTCCTGCCGCAGTCAGCGTCACAGTGAAGCAGTCTGGGAATGGTGTCCTCCTAGCGTCACAGTGAAGCAGTCTGGGAACGGTGTCCTCCCACAGTCAGTGTCACAGTGAAGCAGTCTGGGAACGGTGTCCTGCCGCAGTCAGTGTCACAGTGAAGCAGTCTGGGAACGGTGTCATCCCACTGTCAGCGTCACAGTGAAGCAGTCTGGGAACGGTGTCATCCCACTGTCAGCGTCACAGTGAAGCAGTCTGGGAACGCTGTCCTGCCGCAGTCAGTGTCACAGTGAAGCAGTCTGGGAACGGTGTCATCCCACTGTCAGCGTCACAGTGAAGCAGTCTGGGAACGGTGTCCTCCCACTGTCAGCGTCACAGTGAAGCAGTCTGGGAACAGTGTTGTCCCACTGTCAGCGTCACAGTGAAGCAGTCTGGGAACGGTGTCATCCCACTGTCAGCGTCACAGTGAAGCAGTCTGGGAACGGTGTCCTGCCGCAGTTAGCGTCACAGTGAAGCAGTCTGGGAACGGTGTCCTCCCACTGTCAGTGTCACAGTGAAGCAGTCTGGGAACGGTGTCCTGCCGCAGTCAGCGTCACAGTGAAGCAGTCTGGGAACGGTGTCCTCCCACTGTCAGCGTCACAGTGAAGCAGTCTGGGAACGGTGTCCTCCCACCGTCAGTGTCACAGTGAAGCAGTCTGGGAACGATGTCCTGTCAGCGTCACAGTGAAGCAGTCTGGGAACGGTGTCCTGCCGCAGTCAGCGTCACAGTGAAGCAGTCTGGGAACGGTGTCCTCCCAGCGTCACAGTGAAGCAGTCTGGGAACGGTGTCCTGCCGCAGTCAGTGTCACAGTGAAGCAGTCTGGGAACGGTGTCCTCCCACTGTCAGCGTCACAGTGAAGCAGTCTGGGAACGGTGTCCTGCCGCAGTCAGTGTCACAGTGAAGCAGTCTGGGAACGGTGTCATCCCACTGTCAGCGTCACCGTGAAGCAGTCTGGGAACGGTGTCATCCCACTGTCGGCGTCACAGTGAAGCAGTCTGGGAACGGTATCCTGCCGCAGTCAGCGTCACAGTGAAGCAGTCTGGGAACAGTGTTCTCCCGCTGTCCGTGTCACAGTGAAGCAGTCTGGGAATGGTGTCCTCTCAGTCAGTGTCACAGTGAAGCAGTCTGGGAACGGTATCCTGCCGCAGTCAGCGTCACAGTGAAGCAGTCTGGGAACGGTGTCCTCCCACAGTCGGCGTCACAGTGAAGCAGTCTGGGAACGGTGTCCTGCCGCAGTCAGCATCACAGTGAAGCAGTCTGGGAACGGTGTCCTCCCACTGTCAGCGTCACAGTGAAGCAGTCTGGGAACAGTGTCCTCCCACTGTCAGCGTCACAGTGAAGCAGTCTGGGGACGGTGTTCTCCCACTGTCAGCGTCACAGTGAAGCAGTCTGGGAACGGTGTCATCCCACTGTCAACGTCACAGTGAAGCAGTCTGGGAACGGTGTCATCCCATTGTCAGCGTCACAGTGAAGCAGTCTGGGAACGGTGTCCTGCCGCAGTCAGCGTCACAGTGAAGCAGTCTGGGAACGGTGTCCTGCCGCAGTCAGCGTCACAGTGAAGCAGTCTGGGAACGGTGTCCTCCCACTGTCAGCGTCACAGTGAAGCAGTCTGGGAACAGTGTCCTCCCAGCGTCAGCGTCACAGTGAAGCAGTCTGGGAACGGTGTCCTCCCACTGTCAGCGTCACAGTGAAGCAGTCTGGGAACGGTGTCCTCCCGCAGTCAGCGTCACAGTGAAGCAGTCTGGGAACGGTGTCCTGCCGCAGTCAGCATCACAGTGAAGCAGTCTGGGAACAGTGTCCTCCCACTGTCAGCGTCACAGTGAAGCAGTCTGGGAACAGCGTCCTGCCGCAGTCAGCGTCACAGTGAAGCAGTCTGGGAACGGTGTCCTCCCACCGTCAGCGACACAGTGAAGCAGTCTGGGAACGGTGTCCTCCCAGCGTCAGCGTCACAGTGAAGCAGTCTGGGAACGGTGTCCTCCCACTGTCAGCGTCACAGTGAAGCAGTCTGGGAACGGTGTCCTCTCACTGTCAGCGTCACAGTGAAGCAGTCTGGGAACAGCGTCCTGCCGCAGTCAGCGTCACAGTGAAGCAGTCTGGGAACGGTGTCCTGCCGCAGTCAGCGTCACAGTGAAGCAGTCTGGGAACGGTGTCCTCCCACTGTCAGCGTCACAGTGAAGCAGTCTGGGAACGGTGTCCTGCCGCAGTCAGCGTCACAGTGAAGCAGTCTGGGAACGGTGTCCTCCCACTGTCAGCGTCACAGTGAAGCAGTCTGGGAACGGTGTCCTGCCGCAGTCAGCGTCACAGCGAAGCAGTCTGGGAACGGTGTCCTCCCACTGTCAGCGTCACAGTGAAGCAGTCTGGGAACGGTGTCCTGCCGCAGTCAGCGTCACAGTGATGCAGTCTGGGAACGGTGTCCTCACTGTCAGTGTCACAGTGAAGCAGTCTGGGAACGGTGTCCTGCCGCAGTCAGCGTCACAGTGAAGCAGTCTGGGAACGGTGTCCTCCCACCGTCAGGGTCACAGTGAAGCAGTCTGGGAAGGGTGTCCTCCCACCGTCAGCGTCACAGTGAAGCAGTCTGGGAACAGTGTCCTCCCGCAGTCAGCGTCACAGTGAAGCAGTCTGGGAACGGTGTCCTCCCAGCGTCAGTGTCACAGTGAAGCAGTCTGGGAACAGTGTCCTGCCGCAGTCAGCGTCACAGTGAAGCAGTCTGGGAACGGTGTCCTCCCAGCGTCAGTGTCACAGTGAAGCAGTCTGGGAACGGTGTCCTCCCACCGTCAGCGTCACAGTGAAGCAGTCTGGGAACGGTGTCCTCCCACCGTCAGCGTCACAGTGAAGCAGTCTGGGAACGGTGTCCTCCCACCGTCAGCGTCACAGTGAAGCAGTCTGGGAACGGTGTCCTCCCAGCGTCAGCGTCACAGTGAAGCTGTCTGGGAACGGTGTCCTCCCACTGTCAGCGTCACAGTGAAGCAGTCTGGGAACAGTGTCCTGCCGCAGTCAGCGTCACAGTGAAGCAGTCTGGGAACAGTGTCCTCCCACTGTCAGCGTCACAGTGAAGCAGTCTGGGAACGGTGTCCTCCCACTGTCAGCGTCACAGTGAAGCAGTCTGGGAACGGTGTCCTCCCACCGTCAGTGTCACAGTGAAGCAGTCTGGGAACGGTGTCCTCCCACCGTCAGCGTCACAGTGAAGCAGTCTGGGAACGGTGTCCTCCCAGCGTCAGCGTCACAGTGAAGCAGTCTGGGAACAGTGTCCTCCCACTGTCAGCGTCACAGTGAAGCAGTCTGGGAACAGTGTCCTGCCGCAGTCAGCGTCACAGTGAAGCAGTCTGGGAACAGTGTCCTGCCGCAGTCAGCGTCACAGTGAAGCAGTCTGGGAACAGTGTCCTGCCGCAGTCAGCGTCACAGTGAAGCAGTCTGGGAACGGTGTCCTGTCAGCGTCACAGTGAAGCAGTCTGGGAACAGTGTCCTCCCACAGTCGGCGTCACAGTGAAGCAGTCTGGGAACGGTGTCCTGCCGCAGTCAGTGTCACAGTGAAGCAGTCTGGGAATGGCGTCCTCCCACTGTCAGAGTCACAGTGAAGCAGTCTGGGAACGGTGTCCTCCCACTGTCAGAGTCACAGTGAAGCAGTCTGGGAACGGTGTCCTGCCGCAGTCAGCTTCACAGTGAAGCAGTCTGGGAACGGTGTCCTGTCAGCGTCACAGTGAAGCAGTCTGGGAACGGTGTCCTGCCGCAGTCAGTGTCACAGTGAAGCAGTCTGGGAACGGTGTCCTGCCGCAGTCAGTGTCACAGTGAAGCAGTCTGGGAACGGTATCCTCCCAGTGTCAGCGTCACAGTGAAGCAGTCTGGGAACGGTATCCTGCCGCAGTCAGTGTCACAGTGAAGCAGTCTGCGAACGGTGTCCTCCCAGCGTCACAGTGAAGCAGTCTGGGAACGGTGTCCTCCCAGTGTCAGCGTCACAGTGAAGCAGTCTGGGAACGGTGTCCTGCCGCAGTCAGTGTCACAGTGAAGCAGTCTGGGAACGGTGTCCTGCCGCAGTCAGTGTCACAGTGAAGCAGTCTGGGAACGGTGTCCTGCCGCAGTCAGTGTCACAGTGAAGCAGTCTGGGAACGGTGTCCTGCCGCAGTCAGTGTCACAGTGAAGCAGTCTGGGAACGGTATCCTCCCAGTGTCAGCGTCACAGTGAAGCAGTCTGGGAACGGTGTCCTGCCGCAGTCAGTGTCACAGTGAAGCAGTCTGGGAACGGTGTCCTCCCAGCGTCACAGTGAAGCAGTCTGGGAACGGTGTCCTGCCGCACTCAGCGTCACAGTGAAGCAGTCTGGGAACGGTGTCCTCCCACCGTCAGCGTCACAGTGAAGCAGTCTGGGAACGGTGTCCTGCCGCAGTCAGTGTCACAGTGAAGCAGTCTGGGAACGGTGTCCTCCCACTGTCAGCGTCACAGTGAAGCAGTCTGGGAACGGTGTCCTCGCAGTCAGTGTCACAGTGAAGCAGTCTGGGAACGGTATCCTGCCGCAGTCAGCGTCACAGTGAAGCAGTCTGGGAACGGTGTCCTGCCGCAGTCAGTGTCACAGTGAAGCAATCTGGGAACGGTGTCATCCCACTGTCAGTGTCACAGTGAAGCAGTCTGGGAACGGTATCCTGCCGCAGTCAGTGTCACAGTGAAGCAGTCTGGGAACGGTGTCATCCCACTG
Source organism: Scyliorhinus torazame (assembly GCF_047496885.1). Taxonomy (NCBI): domain Eukaryota; kingdom Metazoa; phylum Chordata; class Chondrichthyes; order Carcharhiniformes; family Scyliorhinidae; genus Scyliorhinus; species Scyliorhinus torazame. The sequence goes on along the minus strand of NC_092709.1, from coordinate 113,067,452 downwards.
TCAGTGTCACAGTGAAGCAGTCTGGGAACGGTATCCTGCCGCAGTCAGCGTCACAGTGAAGCAGTCTGGGAACGGTGTCCTCCCACAGTCGGCGTCACAGTGAAGCAGTCTGGGAACGGTGTCCTGCCGCAGTCAGCATCACAGTGAAGCAGTCTGGGAACGGTGTCCTCCCACCGTCAGCGTCACAGTGAAGCAGTCTGGGAACGGTGTCCTCCCACCGTCAGTGTCACAGTGAAGCAGTCTGGGAACGGTGTCCTGTCAGCGTCACAGTGAAGCAGTCTGGGAACGGTGTCCTGCCGCAGTCAGCGTCACAGTGAAGCAGTCTGGGAACGGTGTCCTGCCGCAGTCAGTGTCACAGTGAAGCAGTCTGGGAACGGTGTCCTCCCAGCGTCACAGTGAAGCAGTCTGGGAACGGTGTCCTGCCGCAGTCAGTGTCACAGTGAAGCAGTCTGGGAACGGTGTCCTGCCGCAGTCAGTGTCACAGTGAAGCAGTCTGGGAACGGTATCCTCCCAGTGTCAGCGTCACAGTGAAGCAGTCTGGGAACGGTATCCTGCCGCAGTCAGTGTCACAGTGAAGCAGTCTGCGAACGGTGTCCTCCCAGCGTCACAGTGAAGCAGTCTGGGAACGGTGTCCTGCCGCAGTTAGCGTCACAGTGAAGCAGTCTGGGAACGGTGTCCTCCCACTGTCAGCGTCACAGTGAAGCAGTCTGGGAACAGTGTCCTCCCAGCGTCAGCGTCACAGTGAAGCAGTCTGGGAACGGTGTCCTCCCACCGTCAGCGTCACAGTGAAGCAGTCTGGGAACGGTGTCCTCCCACCGTCAGCGTCACAGTGAAGCAGTCTGGGAACGGTGTCCTCCCAGCGTCAGCGTCACAGTGAAGCAGTCTGGGAACGGTATCCTCCCAGTGTCAGCGTCACAGTGAAGCAGTCTGGGAACGGTGTCCTGCCGCAGTCAGTGTCACAGTGAAGCAGTCTGGGAACGGTGTCCTCCCAGCGTCACAGTGAAGCAGTCTGGGAACGGTGTCCTGCCGCACTCAGCGTCACAGTGAAGCAGTCTGGGAACGGTGTCCTCCCACCGTCAGCGTCACAGTGAAGCAGTCTGGGAACGGTGTCCTGCCGCAGTCAGTGTCACAGTGAAGCAGTCTGGGAACGGTGTCCTCCCACTGTCAGCGTCACAGTGAAGCAGTCTGGGAACGGTGTCCTCGCAGTCAGTGTCACAGTGAAGCAGTCTGGGAACGGTATCCTGCCGCAGTCAGCGTCACAGTGAAGCAGTCTGGGAACGGTGTCCTGCCGCAGTCAGTGTCACAGTGAAGCAATCTGGGAACGGTGTCATCCCACTGTCAGTGTCACAGTGAAGCAGTCTGGGAACGGTATCCTGCCGCAGTCAGTGTCACAGTGAAGCAGTCTGGGAACGGTGTCATCCCACTGTCAGTGTCACAGTGAAGCAGTCTGGGAACGGTATCCTGCCGCAGTCAGCGTCACAGTGAAGCAGTCTGGGAACGGTGTCCTCCCACAGTCGGCGTCACAGTGAAGCAGTCTGGGAACGGTGTCCTGCCGCAGTCAGCATCACAGTGAAGCAGTCTGGGAACGGTGTCCTCCCACTGTCAGCGTCACAGTGAAGCAGTCTGGGAACGGTGTCCTCCCACTGTCAGCGTCACAGTGAAGCAGTCTGGGAACAGTATTCTCCCACTGTCAGCGTCACAGTGAAGCAGTCTGGGAATGGTGTCATCCCACTGTCAGCGTCACAGTGAAGCAGTCTGGGAACGGTGTCATCCCACTGTCAGCGTCACAGTGAAGCAGTCTGGGAACGGTGTCCTGCCGCAGTTAGCGTCACAGTGAAGCAGTCTGGGAACGGTGTCCTCCCACTGTCAGCGTCACAGTGAAGCAGTCTGGGAACAGTGTCCTCCCAGCGTCAGCGTCACAGTGAAGCAGTCTGGGAACGGTGTCCTGCCGCAGTCAGCGTCACAGTGAAGCAGTCTGGGAACGGTGTCCTGCCGCAGTCAGTGTCACAGTGAAGCAGTCTGGGAACGGTGTCCTGCCGCAGTCAGTGTCACAGTGAAGCAGTCTGGGAACGGTGTCCTGCCGCAGTCAGCGTCACAGTGAAGCAGTCTGGGAACGGTGTCCTCCCACTGTCAGTGTCACAGTGAAGCAGTCTGGGAACGGTGTCCTGCCGCAGTCAGTGTCACAGTGAAGCAGTCTGGGAACGGTGTCCTGCCGCAGTCAGTGTCACAGTGAAGCAGTCTGGGAACGGTATCCTCCCAGTGTCAGCGTCACAGTGAAGCAGTCTGGGAACGGTGTCCTCCCACTGTCAGCGTCACAGTGAAGCAGTCTGGGAACAGCGTCCTGCCGCAGTCAGCGTCACAGTGAAGCAGTCTGGGAACGGTGTCCTCCCACTGTCAGCGTCACAGTGAAGCAGTCTGGGAACAGCGTCCTGCCGCAGTCAGCGTCACAGTGAAGCAGTCTGGGAACGGTGTCCTCCCACCGTCAGCGTCACAGTGAAGCAGTCTGGGAACGGTGTCCTCCCAGCGTCAGCGTCACAGTGAAGCAGTCTGAGAACGGTGTCCTCCCACTGTCAGCGTCACAGTGAAGCAGTCTGGGAAATGTGTCCTCTCACTGTCAGCGTCACAGTGAAGCAGTCTGGGAACAGCGTCCTGCCGCAGTCAGCGTCACAGTGAAGCAGTCTGGGAACGGTGTCCTGCCGCAGTCAGCGTCACAGTGAAGCAGTCTGGGAACGGTGTCCTCCCACTGTCAGCGTCACAGTGAAGCAGTCTGGGAACGGTGTCCTGCCGCAGTCAGCGTCACAGTGAAGCAGTCTGGGAACGGTGTCCTCCCACTGTCAGCGTCACAGTGAAGCAGTCTGGGAACGGTGTCCTGCCGCAGTCAGCGTCACAGTGAAGCAGTCTGGGAACGGTGTCCTCCCACTGTCAGCGTCACAGTGAAGCAGTCTGGGGACGGTGTCCTGCCGCAGTCAGCGTCACAGTGAAGCAGTCTGGGAACGGTGTCCTCCCACCGTCAGCGTCACAGTGAAGCAGTCTGGGAACAGTGTCCTCCCGCAGTCAGGGTCACAGTGAAGCAGTCTGGGAACGGTGTCCTCCCAGCGTCAGTGTCACAGTGAAGCAGTCTGGGAACAGTGTCCTGCCGCAGTCAGCGTCGCAGTGAAGCAGTCTGGGAACGGTGTCCTCCCAGCGTCAGTGTAACAGTGAAGCAGTCTGGGAACGGTGTCCTCCCACCGTCAGCGTCACAGTGAAGCAGTCTGGGAACGGTGTCCTGCCGCAGTCAGTGTCACAGTGAAGCAGTCTGGGAACGGTGTCCTCCCAGCGTCACAGTGAAGCAGTCTGGGAACGGTGTCCTGCCGCAGTCAGTATCACAGTGAAGCAGTCTGGGAACGGAGTCCTGCCGCAGTCAGTGTCACAGTGAAGCAGTCTGGGAACGGTATCCTCCCACTGTCAGCGTCACAGTGAAGCAGTCTGGGAACGGTGTCCTCCCACTGTCAGCGTCAAAGTGAAGCAGTCTGGGAACAGCGTCCTGCCGCAGTCAGTGTCACAGTGAAGCAGTCTGGGAACGGTGTCCTCCCACTGTCAGCGTCACAGTGAAGCAGTCTGGGAACGGTGTCCTGCCGCAGTCAGTGTCACAGTGAAGCAGTCTGGGAACGGTGTCATCCCACTGTCAGCGTCACAGTGAAGCAGTCTGGGAACGGTGTCATCCCACTGTCAGCGTCACAGTGAAGCAGTCTGGGAACGGTGTCCTCCCAGCGTCAGCGTCACAGTGAAGCAGTCTGGGAACGGTGTCCTCCCAGCGTCAGCGTCACAGTGAAGCAGTCTGGGAACGGTGTCCTCACAGCGTCACAGTGAAGCAGTCTGGGAACGGTGTCCTGCCGCAGTCAGCGTCACAGTGAAGCAGTCTGGGAACGGTGTCCTCACAGCGTCACAGTGAAGCAGTCTGGGAACGGTGTCCTGCCGCAGTCAGTGTCACAGTGAAGCAGTCTGGGAACGGTGTCCTCCCACTGTCAGCGTCACAGTGAAGCAGTCTGGGAACGGTGTCCTGCCGCAGTCAGTGTCACAGTGAAGCAGTCTGGGAACGGTGTCATCCCACTGTCGGCGTCACAGTGAAGCAGTCTGGGAACGGTATCCTGCCGCAGTCAGCGTCACAGTGAAGCAGTCTGGGAACAGTGTTCTCCCGCTGTCCGTGTCACAGTGAAGCAGTCTGGGAATGGTGTCCTCGCAGTCAGTGTCACAGTGAAGCAGTCTGGGAACGGTATCCTGCCGCAGTCAGCGTCACAGTGAAGCAGTCTGGGAACGGTGTCCTGCCGCAGTCAGTGTCACAGTGAAGCAGTCTGGGAACGGTGTCATCCCACTGTCAGCGTCACAATGAAGCAGTCTGGGAACGGTATCCTGCCGCAGTCAGTCTCACAGTGAAGCAGTCTGGGAACGGTGTCATCCCACTGTCAGTGTCACAGTGAAGCAGTCTGGGAACGGTGTCCTGCCGCAGTCAGCGTCACAGTGAAGCAGTCTGGGAACGGTGTCCTGCCGCAGTCAGCGTCACAGTGAAGCAGTCTGGGAACGGTGTCCTCCCACAGTCGGCGTCACAGTGAAGCAGTCTGGGAACGGTGTCCTGCCGCAGTCAGCATCACAGTGAAGCAGTCTGGGAACGGTGTCCTCCCACTGTCAGCGTCACAGTGAAGCAGTCTGGGAACGGTGTCCTCCCACTGTCAGCGTCACAGTGAAGCAGTCTGGGAACGGTGTTCTCCCACTGTCAGCGTCACAGTGAAGCAGTCTGGGAACGGTGTCATCCCACTGTCAGCGTCACAGTGAAGCAGTCTGGGAACGGTGTCATCCCACTGTCAGCGTCACAGTGAAGCAGTCTGGGAACGGTGTCCTGCCGCAGTTAGCGTCACAGTGAAGCAGTCTGGGAATGGTGTCCTCCCACTGTCAGCGTCACAGTGAAGCAGCCTGGGAACAGTGTCCTCCCAGCGTCAGCGTCACAGTGAAGCAGTCTGGGAACGGTGTCCTCCCACTGTCAGCGTCACAGTGAAGCAGTCTGGGAACGGTGTCCTCCCGCAGTCAGCGTCACAGTGAAGCAGTCTGGGAACGGTGTCCTGCCGCAGTCAGCGTCACAGTGAAGCAGTCTGGGAACAGCGTCCTGCCGCAGTCAGCGTCACAGTGAAGCAGTCTGGGAACGGTGTCCTCCCAGCGTCAGCGTCACAGTGAAGCAGTCTGGGAACGGTGTCCTGCCGCAGTCAGTGTCACAGTGAAGCAGTCTGGGAACGGTGTCCTCCCACAGTCGGCGTCACAGTGAAGCAGTCTGGGAACGGTGTCCTGCCGCAGTCAGCGTCACAGTGAAGCAGTCTGGGAACGGTGTCCTCCCACTGTCAGCGTCACAGTGCAGCAGTCTGGGAACGGTGTCCTGCCGCAGTCAGCGTCACAGTGAAGCAGTCTGGGAACGGTGTCCTCCCACTGTCAGCGTCACAGTGAAGCAGTCTGGGAACAGTATTCTCCCACTGTCAGCGTCACAGTGAAGCAGTCTGGGAATGGTGTCATCCCACTGTCAGCGTCACAGTGAAGCAGTCTGGGAACGGTGTCATCCCACTGTCAGCGTCACAGTGAAGCAGTCTGGGAACGGTGTCCTGCCGCAGTTAGCGTCACAGTGAAGCAGTCTGGGAACGGTGTCCTCCCAGCGTCAGCGTCACAGTGAAGCAGTCTGGGAACGGTGTCCTCACAGCGTCACAGTGAAGCAGTCTGGGAACGGTGTCCTGCCGCAGTCAGCGTCACAGTGAAGCAGTCTGGGAACGGTGTCCTCACAGCGTCACAGTGAAGCAGTCTGGGAACGGTGTCCTGCCGCAGTCAGTGTCACAGTGAAGCAGTCTGGGAACGGTGTCCTCCCACTGTCAGCGTCACAGTGAAGCAGTCTGGGAACGGTGTCCTGCCGCAGTCAGTGTCACAGTGAAGCAGTCTGGGAACGGTGTCATCCCACTGTCAGCGTCACCGTGAAGCAGTCTGGGAACGGTGTCATCCCACTGTCGGCGTCACAGTGAAGCAGTCTGGGAACGGTATCCTGCCGCAGTCAGCGTCACAGTGAAGCAGTCTGGGAACAGTGTTCTCCCGCTGTCCGTGTCACAGTGAAGCAGTCTGGGAATGGTGTCCTCGCAGTCAGTGTCACAGTGAAGCAGTCTGGGAACGGTATCCTGCCGCAGTCAGCGTCACAGTGAAGCAGTCTGGGAACGGTGTCCTGCCGCAGTCAGTGTCACAGTGAAGCAGTCTGGGAATGGTGTCCTCCCACTGTCAGCGTCACAGTGAAGCAGCCTGGGAACAGTGTCCTCCCAGCGTCAGCGTCACAGTGAAGCAGTCTGGGAACGGTGTCCTCCCACTGTCAGCGTCACAGTGAAGCAGTCTGGGAACGGTGTCCTCCCGCAGTCAGCGTCACAGTGAAGCAGTCTGGGAACGGTGTCCTGCCGCAGTCAGCGTCACAGTGAAGCAGTCTGGGAACAGCGTCCTGCCGCAGTCAGCGTCACAGTGAAGCAGTCTGGGAACGGTGTCCTCCCAGCGTCAGCGTCACAGTGAAGCAGTCTGGGAACGGTGTCCTGCCGCAGTCAGTGTCACAGTGAAGCAGTCTGGGAACGGTGTCCTCCCACAGTCGGCGTCACAGTGAAGCAGTCTGGGAACGGTGTCCTGCCGCAGTCAGCGTCACAGTGAAGCAGTCTGGGAACGGTGTCCTCCCACTGTCAGCGTCACAGTGCAGCAGTCTGGGAACGGTGTCCTGCCGCAGTCAGCGTCACAGTGAAGCAGTCTGGGAACGGTGTCCTCCCACTGTCAGCGTCACAGTGAAGCAGTCTGGGAACAGTATTCTCCCACTGTCAGCGTCACAGTGAAGCAGTCTGGGAATGGTGTCATCCCACTGTCAGCGTCACAGTGAAGCAGTCTGGGAACGGTGTCATCCCACTGTCAGCGTCACAGTGAAGCAGTCTGGGAACGGTGTCCTGCCGCAGTTAGCGTCACAGTGAAGCAGTCTGGGAACGGTGTCCTCCCAGCGTCAGCGTCACAGTGAAGCAGTCTGGGAACGGTGTCCTCACAGCGTCACAGTGAAGCAGTCTGGGAACGGTGTCCTGCCGCAGTCAGCGTCACAGTGAAGCAGTCTGGGAACGGTGTCCTCACAGCGTCACAGTGAAGCAGTCTGGGAACGGTGTCCTGCCGCAGTCAGTGTCACAGTGAAGCAGTCTGGGAACGGTGTCCTCCCACTGTCAGCGTCACAGTGAAGCAGTCTGGGAACGGTGTCCTGCCGCAGTCAGTGTCACAGTGAAGCAGTCTGGGAACGGTGTCATCCCACTGTCAGCGTCACCGTGAAGCAGTCTGGGAACGGTGTCATCCCACTGTCGGCGTCACAGTGAAGCAGTCTGGGAACGGTATCCTGCCGCAGTCAGCGTCACAGTGAAGCAGTCTGGGAACAGTGTTCTCCCGCTGTCCGTGTCACAGTGAAGCAGTCTGGGAATGGTGTCCTCGCAGTCAGTGTCACAGTGAAGCAGTCTGGGAACGGTATCCTGCCGCAGTCAGCGTCACAGTGAAGCAGTCTGGGAACGGTGTCCTGCCGCAGTCAGTGTCACAGTGAAGCAGTCTGGGAACGGTGTCATCCCACTGTCAGCGTCACAATGAAGCAGTCTGGGAACGGTATCCTGCCGCAGTCAGTCTCACAGTGAAGCAGTCTGGGAACGGTGTCATCCCACTGTCAGTGTCACAGTGAAGCAGTCTGGGAACGGTGTCCTGCCGCAGTCAGCGTCACAGTGAAGCAGTCTGGGAACGGTGTCCTGCCGCAGTCAGCGTCACAGTGAAGCAGTCTGGGAACGGTGTCCTCCCACAGTCGGCGTCACAGTGAAGCAGTCTGGGAACGGTGTCCTGCCGCAGTCAGCATCACAGTGAAGCAGTCTGGGAACGGTGTCCTCCCACTGTCAGCGTCACAGTGAAGCAGTCTGGGAACGGTGTCCTCCCACTGTCAGCGTCACAGTGAAGCAGTCTGGGAACGGTGTTCTCCCACTGTCAGCGTCACAGTGAAGCAGTCTGGGAACGGTGTCATCCCACTGTCAGCGTCACAGTGAAGCAGTCTGGGAACGGTGTCATCCCACTGTCAGCGTCACAGTGAAGCAGTCTGGGAACGGTGTCCTGCCGCAGTTAGCGTCACAGTGAAGCAGTCTGGGAATGGTGTCCTCCCACTGTCAGCGTCACAGTGAAGCAGCCTGGGAACAGTGTCCTCCCAGCGTCAGCGTCACAGTGAAGCAGTCTGGGAACGGTGTCCTCCCACTGTCAGCGTCACAGTGAAGCAGTCTGGGAACGGTGTCCTCCCGCAGTCAGCGTCACAGTGAAGCAGTCTGGGAACGGTGTCCTGCCGCAGTCAGCGTCACAGTGAAGCAGTCTGGGAACAGCGTCCTGCCGCAGTCAGCGTCACAGTGAAGCAGTCTGGGAACGGTGTCCTCCCAGCGTCAGCGTCACAGTGAAGCAGTCTGGGAACGGTGTCCTGCCGCAGTCAGTGTCACAGTGAAGCAGTCTGGGAACGGTGTCCTCCCACAGTCGGCGTCACAGTGAAGCAGTCTGGGAACGGTGTCCTGCCGCAGTCAGCGTCACAGTGAAGCAGTCTGGGAACGGTGTCCTCCCACTGTCAGCGTCACAGTGCAGCAGTCTGGGAACGGTGTCCTGCCGCAGTCAGCGTCACAGTGAAGCAGTCTGGGAACGGTGTCCTCCCACTGTCAGCGTCACAGTGAAGCAGTCTGGGAACAGTATTCTCCCACTGTCAGCGTCACAGTGAAGCAGTCTGGGAATGGTGTCATCCCACTGTCAGCGTCACAGTGAAGCAGTCTGGGAACGGTGTCATCCCACTGTCAGCGTCACAGTGAAGCAGTCTGGGAACGGTGTCCTGCCGCAGTTAGCGTCACAGTGAAGCAGTCTGGGAACGGTGTCCTCCCACTGTCAGCGTCACAGTGAAGCAGTCTGGGAACAGTGTCCTCCCAGCGTCAGCGTCACAGTGAAGCAGTCTGGGTACGGTGTCCTGCCGCAGTCAGCGTCACAGTGAAGCAGTCTGGGAACGGTGTCCTGCCGCAGTCAGTGTCACAGTGAAGCAGTCTGGGAACGGTGTCCTGCCGCAGTCAGTGTCACAGTGAAGCAGTCTGGGAACGGTGTCCTGCCGCAGTCAGCGTCACAGTGAAGCAGTCTGGGAACGGTGTCCTCCCACTGTCAGTGTCACAGTGAAGCAGTCTGGGAACGGTGTCCTGCCGCAGTCAGTGTCACAGTGAAGCAGTCTGGGAACGGTGTCCTGCCGCAGTCAGTGTCACAGTGAAGCAGTCTTGGAACGGTATCCTCCCAGTGTCAGCGTCACAGTGAAGCAGTCTGGGAACGGTGTCCTCCCACTGTCAGCGTCACAGTGAAGCAGTCTGGGAACAGCGTCCTGCCGCAGTCAGCGTCACAGTGAAGCAGTCTGGGAACGGTGTCCTCCCACTGTCAGCGTCACAGTGAAGCAGTCTGGGAACGGTGTCCTCCCACCGTCAGCGTCACAGTGAAGCAGTCTGGGAACGGTGTCCTCCCAGCGTCAGCGTCACAGTGAAGCAGTCTGAGAACGGTGTCCTCCCACTGTCAGCGTCACAGTGAAGCAGTCTGGGAAATGTGTCCTCTCACTGTCAGCGTCACAGTGAAGCAGTCTGGGAACAGCGTCCTGCCGCAGTCAGCGTCACAGTGAAGCAGTCTGGGAACGGTGTCCTGCCGCAGTCAGCGTCACAGTGAAGCAGTCTGGGAACGGTGTCCTCCCACTGTCAGCGTCACAGTGAAGCAGTCTGGGGACGGTGTCCTGCCGCAGTCAGCGTCACAGTGAAGCAGTCTGGGAACGGTGTCCTCCCACCGTCAGCGTCACAGTGAAGCAGTCTGGGAACAGTGTCCTCCCGCAGTCAGGGTCACAGTGAAGCAGTCTGGGAACGGTGTCCTCCCAGCGTCAGTGTCACAGTGAAGCAGTCTGGGAACAGTGTCCTGCCGCAGTCAGCGTCGCAGTGAAGCAGTCTGGGAACGGTGTCCTCCCAGCGTCAGTGTAACAGTGAAGCAGTCTGGGAACGGTGTCCTCCCACCGTCAGCGTCACAGTGAAGCAGTCTGGGAACGGTGTCCTGCCGCAGTCAGTGTCACAGTGAAGCAGTCTGGGAACGGTGTCCTGCCGCAGTCAGCGTCACAGTGAAGCAGTCTGGGAACGGTGTCCTCCCACTGTCAGTGTCACAGTGAAGCAGTCTGGGAACGGTGTCCTGCCGCAGTCAGTGTCACAGTGAAGCAGTCTGGGAACGGTGTCCTGCCGCAGTCAGTGTCACAGTGAAGCAGTCTTGGAACGGTATCCTCCCAGTGTCAGCGTCACAGTGAAGCAGTCTGGGAACGGTGTCCTCCCACTGTCAGCGTCACAGTGAAGCAGTCTGGGAACAGCGTCCTGCCGCAGTCAGCGTCACAGTGAAGCAGTCTGGGAACGGTGTCCTCCCACTGTCAGCGTCACAGTGAAGCAGTCTGGGAACGGTGTCCTCCCACCGTCAGCGTCACAGTGAAGCAGTCTGGGAACGGTGTCCTCCCAGCGTCAGCGTCACAGTGAAGCAGTCTGAGAACGGTGTCCTCCCACTGTCAGCGTCACAGTGAAGCAGTCTGGGAAATGTGTCCTCTCACTGTCAGCGTCACAGTGAAGCAGTCTGGGAACAGCGTCCTGCCGCAGTCAGCGTCACAGTGAAGCAGTCTGGGAACGGTGTCCTGCCGCAGTCAGCGTCACAGTGAAGCAGTCTGGGAACGGTGTCCTCCCACTGTCAGCGTCACAGTGAAGCAGTCTGGGGACGGTGTCCTGCCGCAGTCAGCGTCACAGTGAAGCAGTCTGGGAACGGTGTCCTCCCACCGTCAGCGTCACAGTGAAGCAGTCTGGGAACAGTGTCCTCCCGCAGTCAGGGTCACAGTGAAGCAGTCTGGGAACGGTGTCCTCCCAGCGTCAGTGTCACAGTGAAGCAGTCTGGGAACAGTGTCCTGCCGCAGTCAGCGTCGCAGTGAAGCAGTCTGGGAACGGTGTCCTCCCAGCGTCAGTGTAACAGTGAAGCAGTCTGGGAACGGTGTCCTCCCACCGTCAGCGTCACAGTGAAGCAGTCTGGGAACGGTGTCCTGCCGCAGTCAGTGTCACAGTGAAGCAGTCTGGGAACGGTGTCCTCCCAGCGTCACAGTGAAGCAGTCTGGGAACGGTGTCCTGCCGCAGTCAGTATCACAGTGAAGCAGTCTGGGAACGGAGTCCTGCCGCAGTCAGTGTCACAGTGAAGCAGTCTGGGAACGGTATCCTCCCACTGTCAGCGTCACAGTGAAGCAGTCTGGGAACGGTGTCCTCCCACTGTCAGCGTCAAAGTGAAGCAGTCTGGGAACAGCGTCCTGCCGCAGTCAGTGTCACAGTGAAGCAGTCTGGGAACGGTGTCCTCCCACTGTCAGCGTCACAGTGAAGCAGTCTGGGAACGGTGTCCTGCCGCAGTCAGTGTCACAGTGAAGCAGTCTGGGAACGGTGTCATCCCACTGTCAGCGTCACAGTGAAGCAGTCTGGGAACGGTGTCATCCCACTGTCAGCGTCACAGTGAAGCAGTCTGGGAACGGTGTCCTCCCAGCGTCAGCGTCACAGTGAAGCAGTCTGGGAACGGTGTCCTCCCAGCGTCAGCGTCACAGTGAAGCAGTCTGGGAACGGTGTCCTCACAGCGTCACAGTGAAGCAGTCTGGGAACGGTGTCCTGCCGCAGTCAGCGTCACAGTGAAGCAGTCTGGGAACGGTGTCCTCCCAGCGTCACAGTGAAGCAGTCTGGGAACGGTGTCCTGCCGCAGTCAGTGTCACAGTGAAGCAGTCTGGGAACGGTGTCCTCCCACTGTCAGCGTCACAGTGAAGCAGTCTGGGAACGGTGTCCTGCCGCAGTCAGTGTCACAGTGAAGCAGTCTGGGAACGGTGTCATCCCACTGTCAGCGTCACCGTGAAGCAGTCTGGGAACGGTGTCATCCCACTGTCGGCGTCACAGTGAAGCAGTCTGGGAACGGTATCCTGCCGCAGTCAGCGTCACAGTGAAGCAGTCTGGGAACAGTGTTCTCCCGCTGTCCGTGTCACAGTGAAGCAGTCTGGGAATGGTGTCCTCGCAGTCAGTGTCACAGTGAAGCAGTCTGGGAACGGTATCCTGCCGCAGTCAGCGTCACAGTGAAGCAGTCTGGGAACGGTGTCCTGCCGCAGTCAGTGTCACAGTGAAGCAGTCTGGGAACGGTGTCATCCCACTGTCAGCGTCACAATGAAGCAGTCTGGGAACGGTATCCTGCCGCAGTCAGTCTCACAGTGAAGCAGTCTGGGAACGGTGTCATCCCACTGTCAGTGTCACAGTGAAGCAGTTTGGGAACGGTATCCTGCCGCAGTCAGCGTCACAGTGAAGCAGTCTGGGAACGGTGTCCTGCCGCAGTCAGCGTCACAGTGAAGCAGTCTGGGAACGGTGTCCTGCCGCAGTCAGCGTCACAGTGAAGCAGTCTGGGAACGGTGTCCTCCCACAGTCGGCGTCACAGTGAAGCAGTCTGGGAACGGTGTCCTGCCGCAGTCAGCATCACAGTGAAGCAGTCTGGGAACGGTGTCCTCCCACTGTCAGCGTCACAGTGAAGCAGTCTGGGAACGGTGTCCTCCCACTGTCAGCGTCACAGTGAAGCAGTCTGGGAACGGTGTTCTCCCACTGTCAGCGTCACAGTGAAGCAGTCTGGGAACGGTGTCATCCCACGGTCAGCGTCACAGTGAAGCAGTCTGGGAACGGTGTCATCCCACTGTCAGCGTCACAGTGAAGCAGTCTGGGAACGGTGTCCTGCCGCAGTTAGCGTCACAGTGAAGCAGTCTGGGAATGGTGTCCTCCCACTGTCAGCGTCACAGTGAAGCAGCCTGGGAACAGTGTCCTCCCAGCGTCAGCGTCACAGTGAAGCAGTCTGGGAACGGTGTCCTCCCACTGTCAGCGTCACCGTGAAGCAGTCTGGGAACGGTGTCCTCCCGCAGTCAGCGTCACAGTGAAGCAGTCTGGGAACGGTGTCCTGCCGCAGTCAGCGTCACAGTGAAGCAGTCTGGGAACAGCGTCCTGCCGCAGTCAGCGTCACAGTGAAGCAGTCTGGGAACGGTGTCCTCCCAGCGTCAGCGTCACAGTGAAGCAGTCTGGGAACGGTGTCCTGCCGCAGTCAGTGTCACAGTGAAGCAGTCTGGGAACGGTGTCCTCCCACAGTCGGCGTCACAGTGAAGCAGTCTGGGAACGGTGTCCTGCCGCAGTCAGCGTCACAGTGAAGCAGTCTGGGAACGGTGTCCTCCCACTGTCAGCGTCACAGTGCAGCAGTCTGGGAACGGTGTCCTGCCGCAGTCAGCGTCACAGTGAAGCAGTCTGGGAACGGTGTCCTCCCACTGTCAGCGTCACAGTGAAGCAGTCTGGGAACGGTGTCCTGCCGCAGTCAGCGTCACAGTGAAGCAGTCTGGGAACGGCGTCCTGCCGCAGTCAGCGTCACAGTGAAGCAGTCTGGGAACGGTGTCCTGCTGCAGTCAGCGTCACAGTGAAGCAGTCTGGGAACGGTGTCATCCCACTGTCAGCGTCACAGTGAAGCAGTCTGGGAACAGTGTCCTCCCACAGTCGGCGTCACAGTGAAGCAGTCTGGGAACGGTGTCCTGCCGCAGTCAGCGTCACAGTGAAGCAGTCTGGGAACGGTGTCCTCCCACAGTCGGCGTCACAGTGAAGCAGTCTGGGAACGGTGTCCTGCCGCAGTCAGCGTCACAGTGAAGCAGTCTGGGAACGGTGTCCTCCCAGCGTCAGCGTCACAGTGAAGCAGTCTGGGAACGGTGTCCTCACAGCGTCACAGTGAAGCAGTCTGGGAACGGTGTCCTGCCGCAGTCAGCGTCACAGTGAAGCAGTCTGGGAACGGTGTCCTCCCAGCGTCAGCGTCACAGTGAAGCAGTCTGGGAACGGTGTCCTCCCACTTTCAGCGTCACAGTGAAGCAGTCTGGGAACGGTGTCCTGCCGCAGTCAGTGTCACAGTGAAGCAGTCTGGGAACGGTGTCATCCCACTGTCAGCGTCACAGTGAAGCAGTCTGGGAACGGTGTCATCCCACTGTCGGCGTCACAGTGAAGCAGTCTGGGAACGGTGTCCTGCCGCAGTCAGCGTCACAGTGAAGCAGTCTGGGAACAGTGTTCTCCCGCTGTCCGTGTCACAGTGAAGCAGTCTGGGAATGGTGTCCTCCCAGTCAGTGTCACAGTGAAGCAGTCTGGGAACGGTATCCTGCCGCAGTCAGCGTCACAGTGAAGCAGTCTGGGAACGGTGTCCTGCCGCAGTCAGTGTCACAGTGAAGCAGTCTGGGAACGGTGTCATCCCACTGTCAGCGTCACAATGAAGCAGTCTGGGAACGGTATCCTGCCGCAGTCAGTGTCACAGTGAAGCAGTCTAGGAACGGTGTCATCCCACTGTCAGTGTCACAGTGAAGCAGTCTGGGAACGTTATCCTGCCGCAGTCAGCGTCACAGTGAAGCAGTCTGGGAACGGTGTCCTGCCGCAGTCAGCGTCACAGTGAAGCAGTCTGGGAACGGTGTCCTCCCACAGTCGGCGTCACAGTGAAGCAGTCTGGGAACGGTGTCCTGCCGCAGTCAGCATCACAGTGAAGCAGTCTGGGAACGGTGTCCTCCCACTGTCAGCGTCACAGTGAAGCAGTCTGGGAACGGTGTCCTCCCACTGTCAGCGTCACAGTGAAGCAGTCTGGGAACGGTGTCATCCCACTGTCAGCGTCACAGTGAAGCAGTCTGGGAACGGTGTCCTGCAGCAGTTAGCGTCACAGTGAAGCAGTCTGGGAACGGTGTCCTCCCACTGTCAGCGTCACAGTGAAGCAGCCTGGGAACAGTGTCCTCCCAGCGTCAGCGTCACAGTGAAGCAGTCTGGGGACGGTGTCCTCCCACTGTCAGCGTCACAGTGAAGCAGTCTGGGAACGGTGTCCTCCCGCAGTCAGCGTCACAGTGAAGCAGTCTGGGAACGGTGTCCTGCCGCAGTCAGCGTCACAGTGAAGCAGTCTGGGAACAGTGTCCTCCCACTGTCAGCGTCACAGTGAAGCAGTCTGGGAACAGCGTCCTGCCGCAGTCAGCGTCACAGTGAAGCAGTCTGGGAACGGTGTCCTCCCACCGTCAGCGTCACAGTGAAGCAGTCTGGGAACGGTGTCCTCCCAGCGTCAGCGTCACAGTGAAGCAGTCTGGGAACGGTGTCCTGCCGCAGTCAGTGTCACAGTGAAGCAGTCTGGGAACGGTGTCCTCCCACAGTCGGCGTCACAGTGAAGCAGTCTGGGAACGGTGTCCTGCCGCAGTCAGCGTCACAGTGAAGCAGTCTGGGAACGGTGTCCTCCCACTGTCAGCGTCACAGTGCAGCAGTCTGGGAACGGTGTCCTGCCGCAGTCAGCGTCACAGTGAAGCAGTCTGGGAACGGTGTCCTCCCACTGTCAGCGTCACAGTGAAGCAGTCTCGGAACGGTGTCCTGCCGCAGTCTGCGTCACAGTGAAGCAGTCTGGGAACAGTGTTCTCCCACTGTCAGTGTCACAGTGAAGCAGTCTGGGAATGGTGTCCTTGCAGTCAGTGTCACAGTGAAGCAGTCTGGGAACGGTATCCTGCCGCAGTCAGCGTCACAGTGAAGCAGTCTGGGAACGGTGTCCTGCCGCAGTCAGTGTCACAGTGAAGCAGTCTGGGAACGGTGTCATCCCACTGTCAGCGTCACAATGAAGCAGTCAGGGAACGGTATCCTGCCGCAGTCAGCGTCACAGTGAAGCAGTCTGGGAACGGTGTCATCCCACTGTCAGTGTCACAGTGAAGCAGTCTGGGAATGGTGTCCTCGCAGTCAGTGTCACAGTGAAGCAGTCTGGGAACGGTATCCTCCCAGCGTCACAATGAAGCAGTCTGGGAACGGCGTCCTGCCGCAGTCAGTGTCACAGTGAAGCAGTCTGGGAACGGTGTCATCCCACTGTCAGTGTCACAGTGAAGCAGTCTGGGAACGGTATCCTGCCGCAGTCAGCGTCACAGTGAAGCAGTCTGGGAACGGCGTCCTGCCGCAGTCAGTGTCACAGTGAAGCAGTCTGGGAACGGTGTCATCCCACTGTCAGTGTCACAGTGAAGCAGTCTGGGAACGGTATCCTGCCGCAGTCAGCGTCACAGTGAAGCAGTCTGGGAACGGTGTCCTGCCGCAGTCAGCGTCACAGCGAAGCAGTCTGGGAACGGTGTCATCCCAGTGTCAGCTTCACAGTGAAGCAGTCTGGGAACGGTGTCCTGCCGCAGTCAGTATCACAGTGAAGCAGTCTGGGAACGGTGTCCTGCCGCAGTCAGCGTCACAGTGAAGCAGTCTGGGAACGGTGTCCTCCCACTGTCAGCGTCACAGTGAAGCAGTCTGGGAACGGTGTCCTGCCGCAGTCAGCGTCACAGTGAAGCAGTCTGGGAACGGTGTCCTGCCGCAGTCAGTGTCACAGTGAAGCAGTCTGGGAACGGTGTCATCCCAGTGTCAGTGTCACAGTGAAGCAGTCTGGGAACGGTGTCATCCCAGTGTCAGCATCACAGTGAAGCAGTCTGGGAACGGTGTCCTGCCGCAGTCCGCGTCACAGCGAAGCAGTCTGGGAACGGTGTCATCCCAGTGTCAGTGTCACAGTGAAGCAGTCTGGGAACGGTGTCCTGCCGCAGTCAGCGTCACAGTGAAGCAGTCTGGGAACGGTGTCCTCCCACCGTCAGCATCACAGTGAAGCAGTCTGGGAACGGTGTCCTCCCACTGTCAGCGTCACAGTGAAGCAGTCTGGGAACGGTGTCATCCCACTGTCAGCGTCACAGTGAAGCAGTCTGGGAACGGTGTCCTGCCGCAGTCAGCGTCACAGTGAAGCAGTCTGGGAACGGCGTCCTGCCGCAGTCAGCGTCACAGTGAAGCAGTCTGGGAACGGCGTCCTGCCGCAGTCAGCGTCACAGTGAAGCAGTCTGGGAACGGTGTCCTGCCGCAGTCAGTGTCACAGTGACGCAGTCTGGGAACGGTATCCTGCCGCAGTCAGTGTCACAGTGAAGCAGTCTGGGAACGGCGTCCTCCCACTGTCAGCGTCACAGTGACGCAGTCTGGGAACGGTGTCATCCCACTGTCAGCGTCACAGTGAAGCAGTCTGGGAACGGTGTCCTCCCACAGTCGGCGTCACAGTGAAGCAGTCTGGGAACGGTGTCCTGCCGCAGTCAGCGTCACAGTGAAGCAGTCTGGGAACGGTGTCCTCCCACAGTCGGCGTCACAGTGAAGCAGTCTGGGAACGGTGTCCTCCCAGTGTCACAGTGAAGCAGTCTGGGAACGGTGTCCTCCCACTGTCAGCGTCACAGTGAAGCAGTCTGGGAACGGTGTCCTGCCGCAGTCAGCGTCACAGTGAAGCAGTCTGGGAACGGTGTCATCCCACTGTCAGCGTCACAGTGAAGCAGTCTGGGAATGGTATCCTGCCGCAGTCAGCGTCACAGTGAAGCAGTCGGGAACGGCGTCCTGCCGCAGTCAGCGTCACAGCGAAGCAGTCAGCGTCACAGTGAAGCAGTCTGGGAACGGTGTCATCCCACTGTCAGCGTCACAGTGAAGCAGTCTGGGAACGGTGTCCTCCCACAGTCGGCGTCACAGTGAAGCAGTCTGGGAACGGTGTCCTGCCGCAGTCAGCATCACAGTGAAGCAGTCTGGGAACGGTGTCCTCCCACCGTCAGCGTCACAGTGAAGCAGTCTGGGAACGGTGTCCTCCCACCGTCAGCGTCACAGTGAAGCAGTCTGGGAATGGTGTCCTCCCAGCGTCAGCGTCACAGTGAAGCAGTCTGGGAACGGTGTCCTCCCACTGTCAGCGTCACAGTGAAGCAGTCTGGGAACAGTGTCCTGCCGCAGTCAGCGTCACAGTGAAGCAGTCTGGGAACAGTGTCCTGCCGCAGTCAGCGTCACAGTGAAGCAGTCTGGGAACGGTGTCCTCCCAGCGTCAGCGTCACAGTGAAGCAGTCTGGGAACAGTGTCCTCCCACAGTCGGCGTCACAGTGAAGCAGTCTGGGAACGGTGTCCTGCCGCAGTCAGTGTCACAGTGAAGCAGTCTGGGAATGGCGTCCTCCCACAGTCAGTGTCACAGTGAAGCAGTCTGGGAACGGTGTCCTCCCACTGTCAGAGTCACAGTGAAGCAGTCTGGGAATGGTGTCCTGCCGCAGTCAGCTTCACAGTGAAGCAGTCTGGGGACGGTGTCCTCCCACTGTCAGTGTCACAGTGAAGCAGTCTGGGAACGGTGTCCTCCCACTGTCAGCGTCACAGTGAAGCAGTCTGGGAACGGTGTCCTCCCACTGTCAGCGTCACAGTGAAGCAGTCTGGGAATGGTGTCCTCCCACTGTCAGCGTCACAGTGAAGCAGTCTGGGAACGGTGTCCTGCCGCAGTCAGCGTCACAGTGAAGCAGTCTGGGAACGGTATCCTGCCGCAGTCAGCGTCACAGTGAAGCAGTCTGGGAACGGTGTCATCCCACTGTCAGCGTCACAGTGAAGCAGTCTGGGAACGGTGTCCTGCCACAGTCAGCGTCATAGTGAAGCAGTCTGGGAACGGTGTCCTGCCGCAGTCAGTGTCACAGTGAAGCAGTCTGGGAACGGTGTCTTGCCGCCATCAGCGTCACAGTGAAGCAGTCTGGGAACGGTGTCCTGCCACAGTCAGCGTCATAGTGAAGCAGTCTGGGAACGGTGTCCTGCCGCAGTCAGTGTCACAGTGAAGCAGTCTGGGAACGGTGTCCTCCCAGCGTCACAGTGAAGCAGTCTGGGAACGGTGTCCTGCCGCAGTCAGTGTCACAGTGAAGCAGTCTGGGAAAGGTGTCCTCCCAGCGTCACAGTGAAGCAGTCTGGGAACGGTGTCCTGCCGCAGTCAGTATCACAGTGAAGCAGTCTGGGAACGGTGTCCTGCCGCAGTCAGTGTCACAGTGAAGCAGTCTGGGAATGGTATCCTCCCACTGTCAGCGTCACAGTGAAGCAGTCTGGGAACGGTGTCCTCCCACTGTCAGCGTCACAGTGAAGCAGTCTGGGAACAGCGTCCTGCCGCAGTCAGTGTCACAGTGAAGCAGTCTGGGAACGGTGTCCTCCCAGCGTCACAGTGAAGCAGTCTGGGAACGGTGTCCTGCCGCAGTCAGTGTCACAGTGAAGCAGTCTGGGAACGGTGTCCTCCCACTGTCAGCGTCACAGTGAAGAAGTCTGGGAACGGTGTCCTGCCGCAGTCAGTGTCACAGTGAAGCCGTCTGGGAACGGTGTCATCCCACTGTCAGCGTCACAGTGAAGCAGTCTGGGAACGGTGTCATCCCACTGTCAGCGTCGCAGTGAAGCAGTCTGGGAACGGTGTCCTCCCAGCGTCAGCGTCACAGTGAAGCAGTCTGGGAACGGTGTCCTCCCAGCGTCACAGTGAAGCAGTCTGGGAACGGTGTCCTCCCAGCGTCACAGTGAAGCAGTCTGGGAACGGTGTCCTGCCGCAGTCAGCGTCACAGTGAAGCAGTCTGGGAACGGCGTCCTGCCGCAGTCAGCGTCACAGTGAAGCAGTCTGGGAACGGCGTCCTGCCGCAGTCAGCGTCACAGTGAAGCAGTCTGGGAACGGTGTCCTACCGCAGTCAGTGTCACAGTGACGCAGTCTGGGAACGGTATCCTGCCGCAGTCAGTGTCACAGTGAAGCAGTCTGGGAACGGCGTCCTCCCACTGTCAGCGTCACAGTGACGCAGTCTGGGAACGGTGTCATCCCACTGTCAGCGTCACAGTGAAGCAGTCTGGGAACGGTGTCCTCCCACAGTCGGCGTCACAGTGAAGCAGTCTGGGAACGGTGTCCTGCCGCAGTCAGCGTCACAGTGAAGCAGTCTGGGAACGGTGTCCTCCCACAGTCGGCGTCACAGTGAAGCAGTCTGGGAACGGTGTCCTCCCAGTGTCACAGTGAAGCAGTCTGGGAACGGTGTCCTCCCACTGTCAGCGTCACAGTGAAGCAGTCTGGGAACGGTGTCCTGCCGCAGTCAGCGTCACAGTGAAGCAGTCTGGGAACGGTGTCATCCCACTGTCAGCGTCACAGTGAAGCAGTCTGGGAATGGTATCCTGCCGCAGTCAGCGTCACAGTGAAGCAGTCGGGAACGGCGTCCTGCCGCAGTCAGCGTCACAGCGAAGCAGTCAGCGTCACAGTGAAGCAGTCTGGGAACGGTGTCATCCCACTGTCAGCGTCACAGTGAAGCAGTCTGGGAACGGTGTCCTCCCACAGTCGGCGTCACAGTGAAGCAGTCTGGGAACGGTGTCCTGCCGCAGTCAGCATCACAGTGAAGCAGTCTGGGAACGGTGTCCTCCCACCGTCAGCGTCACAGTGAAGCAGTCTGGGAACGGTGTCCTCCCACCGTCAGCGTCACAGTGAAGCAGTCTGGGAATGGTATCCTCCCAGCGTCAGCGTCACAGTGAAGCAGTCTGGGAACGGTGTCCTCCCACTGTCAGCGTCACAGTGAAGCAGTCTGGGAACAGTGTCCTGCCGCAGTCAGCGTCACAGTGAAGCAGTCTGGGAACAGTGTCCTGCCGCAGTCAGCGTCACAGTGAAGCAGTCTGGGAACGGTGTCCTCCCAGCGTCAGCGTCACAGTGAAGCAGTCTGGGAACAGTGTCCTCCCACAGTCGGCGTCACAGTGAAGCAGTCTGGGAACGGTGTCCTGCCGCAGTCAGTGTCACAGTGAAGCAGTCTGGGAATGGCGTCCTCCCACAGTCAGTGTCACAGTGAAGCAGTCTGGGAACGGTGTCCTCCCACTGTCAGAGTCACAGTGAAGCAGTCTGGGAATGGTGTCCTGCCGCAGTCAGCTTCACAGTGAAGCAGTCTGGGGACGGTGTCCTCCCACTGTCAGTGTCACAGTGAAGCAGTCTGGGAACGGTGTCCTCCCACTGTCAGCGTCACAGTGAAGCAGTCTGGGAACGGTGTCCTGCCGCAGTCAGTGTCACAGTGAAGCAGTCTGGGAACGGTGTCATCCCAGTGTCAGTGTCACAGTGAAGCAGTCTGGGAACGGTGTCATCCCAGTGTCAGCATCACAGTGAAGCAGTCTGGGAACGGTGTCCTCCCAGTGTCAGCGTCACAGTGAAGCAGTCTGGGAACGGTGTCCTCCCACAGTCGGCGTCACAGTGAAGCAGTCTGGGAACGGTGTCCTGCCGCAGTCAGCATCACAGTGAAGCAGTCTGGGAACGGTGTCCTCCCACTGTCAGCGTCACAGTGAAGCAGCCTGGGAACGGTGTTCTCCCACTGTCAGCGTCACAGTGAAGCAGTCTGGGAACGGTGTCATCCCACTGTCAGCGTCACAGTGAAGCAGTCTGGGAACGGTGTCATCCCACTGTCAGCGTCACAGTGAAGCAGTCTGGGAACGGTGTCCTGCCGCAGTTAGCGTCACAGTGAAGCAGTCTGGGAACGGTGTCCTCCCACTGTCAGTGTCACAGTGAAGCAGTCTGGGAACGGTGTCCTCCCACCGTCAGCGTCACAGTGAAGCAGTCTGGGAATGGTGTCCTTCCGCAGTCAGCGTCACAGTGAAGCAGTCTGGGAACGGTGTCCTGCCGCAGTCAGTGTCACAGTGAAGCAGTCTGGGAACGGTGTCCTCCCAGCGTCACAGTGAAGCAGTCTGGGAACGGTGTCCTGCCGCAGTCAGTGTCACAGTGAAGCAGTCTGGGAACGGTGTCCTGCCGCAGTCAGTGTCACAGTGAAGCAGTCTGGGAACGGTATCCTCCCACTGTCAGCGTCGCAGTGAAGCAGTCTGGGAACGGTGTCCTCCCACTGTCAGCGTCACAGTGAAGCAGTCTGGGAACAGCGTCCTGCCGCAGTCAGTGTCACAGTGAAGCAGTCTGGGAACGGTGTCCTCCCAGCGTCACAGTGAAGCAGTCTGGGAACGGTGTCCTGCCGCAGTCAGTGTCACAGTGAATCAGTCTGGGAACGGTGTCCTCCCACAGTCAGCGTCACAGTGAAGCAGTCTGGGAACGGTGTCCTGCCGCAGTCAGTGTCACAGTGAAGCAGTCTGGGAACGGTGTCATCCCACTGTCAGCATCACAGTGAAGCAGTCTGGGAACGGTGTCCTCCCAGCGTCAGCGTCACAGTGAAGCAGTCTGGGAACGGTGTCCTCCCAGCGTCAGCGTCACAGTGAAGCAGTCTGGGAACGGTGTCCTCCCAGCGTCACAGTGAAGCAGTCTGGGAACGGTGACCTCCCACCGTCAGCGTCACAGTGAAGCAGTCTGGGAACGGTGTCCTCCCAGCGTCACAGTGAAGCAGTCTGGGAACGGTGTCCTCCCACTGTCAGCGTCACAGTGAAGCAGTCTGGGAACGGTGTCCTGCCGCAGTCAGCGTCACAGTGAAGCAGTCTGGGAACGGTATCCTGCCGCAGTCAGCGTCACAGTGAAGCAGTCTGGGAACGGTGTCCTGCCGCAGTCAGTGTCACAGTGAAGCAGTCTGGGAACGGCGTCCTCCCAGTGTCAGCGTCACAGTGAAGCAGTCTGGGAACGGTATCCTGCCGCAGTCAGCGTCACAGTGAAGCAGTCTGGGAACGGTGTCATCCCACTGTCAGCGTCACAGTGAAGCAGTCTGGGAACGGTGTCCTGCCGCATTCAGCGTCACAGTGAAGCAGTCTGGGAACGGTGTCCTCCCACTGTCAGCGTCACAGTGAAGCAGTCTGGGAACGGTGTCCTCCCACTGTCAGTGTCACAGTGAAGCAGTCTGGGAACGGTGTCCTCCCAGCGTCAGCGTCACAGTGAAGCAGTCTGGGAACGGTGTTCTCCCACAGTCGGCGTCACAGTGAAGCAGTCTGGGAACGGTGTCCTCCCACAGTCAGCGTCACAGTGAAGCAGTCTGGGAACGGTGTCCTCCCAGCGTCACAGTGAAGCAGTCTGGGAACGGTGTCCTGCCGCAGTCAGTGTCACAGTGAAGCAGTCTGGGAAAGGTGTCCTCCCAGCGTCACAGTGAAGCAGTCTGGGAACGGTGTCCTGCCGCAGTCAGTGTCACAGTGAAGCAGTCTGGGAACGGTGTCCTCCCACTGTCAGCGTCACAGTGAAGCAGTCTGGGAACGGTGTCATCCCACTGTCAGCGTCACAGTGAAGTAGTCTGGGAACGGTGTCATCCCACTGTCGGCGTCACAGTGAAGCAGTCTGGGAACGGTATCCTGCCGCAGTCAGTGTCACAGTGAAGCAGTCTGGGAACGGTGTCATCCCACTGTCAGTGTCACAGTTAAGCAGTCTGGGAACAGTGTCCTCCCAGCATCACAGCGAAGCAGTCTGGGAACGGTGTCCTGCAGCAGTCAGCGTCACAGTGAAGCAGTCTGGGAACGGTGTCCTCCCACAGTCGGCGTCACAGTGAAGCAGTCTGGGAACGGTGTCCTGCCGCAGTCAGCATCACAGTGAAGCAGTCTGGGAATGGTGTCCTCCCACCGTCAGCGTCACAGTGAAGCAGTCTGGGAACGGTGTCCTGCCGCAGTCAGCGTCACAGTGAAGCAGTCTGGGAACGGTGTCCTCCCACTGTCAGCGTCACAGTGAAGCAGTCTGGGAACGGTGTCCTCCCACTGTCAGCGTCACAGTGAAGCAGTCTGGGAACGGTGTTCTCCCACTGTCAGCGTCACAGTGAAGCAGTCTGGGAACGGTGTCATCCCACTGTCAGCGTCACAGTGAAGCAGTCTGGGAACGGTGTCCTGCCGCAGTCAGTGTCACAGTGAAGCAGTCTGGGAACGGTGTCATCCCACTGTCAGCGTCACAGTGAAGCAGTCTGGGAACGGTGTCCTGCCGCAGTTAGCGTCACAGTGAAGCAGTCTGGGAACGGTGTCCTCCCACTGTCAGTGTCACAGTGAAGCAGTCTGGGAACGGTGTCCTCCCACCGTCAGCGTCACAGTGAAGCAGTCTGGGAACAGTGTCCTGCCGCAGTCAGCGTCACAGTGAAGCAGTCTGGGAACAGTGTCCTGCCGCAGTCAGTGTCACAGTGAAGCAGTCTGGGAACGGTGTCCTGCCGCAGTCAGTGTCACAGTGAAGCAGTCTGGGAAAGGTGTCCTCCCAGCGTCACAGTGAAGCAGTCTGGGAACGGTGTCCTGCCGCAGTCAGTGTCACAGTGAAGCAGTCTGGGAACGGTGTCCTGCCGCAGTCAGTGTCACAGTGAAGCAGTCTGGGAACGGTGTCCTCCCAGCGTCAGCGTCACAGTGAAGCAGTCTGGGAACGGTGTCCTCCCACCGTCAGCGTCACAGTGAAGCAGTCTGGGAACGGTGTCCTCCCACTGTCAGCGTCACAGTGAAGCAGTCTGGGAACAGCGTCCTGCCGCAGTCAGTGTCACAGTGAAGCAGTCTGGGAACGGTGTCCTCCCAGCGTCACAGTGAAGCAGTCTGGGAACGGTGTCCTGCCGCAGTCAGTGTCACAGTGAAGCAGTCTGGGAACGGTGTCCCCCCACTGTCAGCGTCACAGTGAAGCAGTCTGGGAACGGTGTCCTGCCGCAGTCAGTGTCACAGTGAAGCAGTCTGGGAACGGTGTCATCCCACTGTCAGCGTCACAGTGAAGCAGTCTGGGAACGGTGTCATCCCACTGTCAGCGTCACAGTGAAGCAGTCTGGGAACGGTGTCCTGCCGCAGTTAGCGTCACAGTGAAGCAGTCTGGGAACGGTATCCTGCCGCAGTCAGTGTCACAGTGAAGCAGTCTGGGAACGGTGTCCTCCCAGCGTCAGCGTCACAGTGAAGCAGTCTGGGAACGGTGTCCTCCCAGCGTCAGCGTCACAGTGAAGCAGTCTGGGAACGGTGTCCTCCCAGCGTCACAGTGAAGCAGTCTGGGAACGGTGTCCTGCCGCAGTCAGCGTCACAGTGAAGCAGTCTGGGAACGGTGTCCTCCCAGTGTCAGCGTCACAGAGAAGCAGTCTGGGAACGGTGTCCTCCCACAGTCGGCGTCACAGTGAAGCAGTCTGGGAACGGTGTCCTGCCGCAGTCAGCATCACAGTGAAGCAGTCTGGGAACGGTGTCCTCCCACTGTCAGCGTCACAGTGAAGCAGTCTGGGAACGGTGTCCTCCCACTGTCAGCGTCACAGTGAAGCCGTCTGGGAACGGTGTCATCCCACTGTCAGCGTCACAGTGAAGCCGTCTGGGAACGGTGTCATCCCACTGTCAGCGTCACAGTGAAGCAGTCTGGGAACGGTGTCCTGCCGCAGTCAGCGTCACAGTGAAGCAGTCTGGGAACGGTGTCCTCCCAGTGTCAGCGTCACAGAGAAGCAGTCTGGGAACGGTGTCCTCCCACAGTCGGCGTCACAGTGAAGCAGTCTGGGAACGGTGTCCTGCCGCAGTCAGCATCACAGTGAAGCAGTCTGGGAACGGTGTCCTCCCACTGTCAGCGTCACAGTGAAGCAGTCTGGGAACGGTGTCCTCCCACTGTCAGCGTCACAGTGAAGCCGTCTGGGAACGGTGTCATCCCACTGTCAGCGTCACAGTGAAGCCGTCTGGGAACGGTGTCATCCCACTGTCAGCGTCACAGTGAAGCAGTCTGGGAACGGTGTCATCCCACTGTCAGCGTCACAGTGAAGCAGTCTGGGAACGGTGTCCTGCCGCAGTTAGCGTCACAGTGAAGCAGTCTGGGAACGGTGTCCTCCCACTGTCAGTGTCACAGTGAAGCAGTCTGGGAACGGTGTCCTTCCGCAGTCAGCGTCACAGTGAAGCAGTCTGGGAACGGTGTCCTCCCACCGTCAGCGTCACAGTGAAGCAGTCTGGGAACGGTGTCCTTCCGCAGTCAGCGTCACAGTGAAGCAGTCTGGGAACGGTGTCCTGCCGCAGTCAGTGTCACAGTGAAGCAGTCTGGGAACGGTGTCCTCCCAGTGTCACAGTGAAGCAGTCTGGGAACGGTGTCCTGCCGCAGTCAGTGTCACAGTGAAGCAGTCTGGGAACGGTGTCCTGCCGCAGTCAGTGTCACAGTGAAGCAGTCTGGGAACGGTATCCTCCCACTGTCAGCGTCACAGTGAAGCAGTCTGGGAACGGTGTCCTCCCACTGCCAGCGTCACAGTGAAGCAGTCTGGGAACAGCGTCCTGCCGCAGTCAGTGTCACAGTGAAGCAGTCTGGGAACGGTGTCCTCCCAGCGTCACAGTGAAGCAGTCTGGGAACGGTGTCCTGCCGCAGTCAGTGTCACAGTGAAGCAGTCTGGGAACGGTGTCCTCCCACTGTCAGCGTCACAGTGAAGCAGTCTGGGAACGGTGTCCTGCCGCAGTCAGTGTCACAGTGAAGCAGTCTGGGAATGGTGTCATCCCACTGTCAGCGTCACAGTGAAGCAGTCTGGGAACGGTGTCATCCCACTGTCAGCGTCACAGTGAAGCAGTCTGGGAACGGTGTCCTCCCAGCGTCAGCGTCACAGTGAAGCAGTCTGGGAACGGTGTCCTCCCAGCGTCAGCGTCACAGTGAAGCAGTCTGGGAACGGTGTCCTCCCAGCGTCACAGTGAAGCAGTCTGGGAACGGTGTCCTGCCGCAGTCAGCGTCACAGTGAAGCAGTCTGGGAACGGTGTCCTCCCAGCGTCAGCGTCACAGTGAAGCAGTCTGGGAACGGTGTCCTGCCGCAGTCAGTGTCACAGTGAAGCAGTCTGGGAACGGTGTCCTCCCACTGTCAGCGGCACAGTGAAGCAGTCTGGGAACGGTGTCCTGCCGCAGTCAGTGTCACAGTGAAGCAGTCTGGGAACGGTGTCATCCCACTGTCAGCGTCACAGTGAAGCAGTCTGGGAACGGTGTCATCCCACTGTCGGCGTCACAGTGAAGCAGTCTGGGAACGGTATCCTGCCGCAGTCAGCGTCACAGTGAAGCAGTCTGGGAACAGTGTTCTCCCACTGTCAGTGTCACAGTGAAGCAGTCTGGGAATGGTGTCCTCGCAGTCAGTGTCACAGTGAAGCAGTCTGGGAACGGTATCCTGCCGCAGTCAGCGTCACAGTGAAGCAGTCTGGGAACGGTGTCCTGCCGCAGTCAGTGTCACAGTGAAGCAGTCTGGAAACGGTGTCATCCCACTGTCAGCGTCACAATGAAGCAGTCTGGGAACGGTATCCTGCCGCAGTCAGTGTCACAGTGAAGCAGTCTGGGAACGGTGTCATCCCACTGTCAGTGTCACAGTGAAGCAGTCTGGGAACGGTGTCCTGCCGCAGTCAGCGTCACAGCGAAGCAGTCTGGGAACGGTGTCCTCCCACTGTCAGCGTCACAGTGAAGCAGTCTGGGAACGGTGTCCTGCCGCAGTCAGTGTCACAGTGAAGCAGTCTGGGAACGGTGTCATCCCACTGTCAGCGTCACAGTGAAGCAGTCTGGGAACGGTATCCTGCCGCAGTCAGCGTCACAGTGAAGCAGTCTGGGAACGGCGTCCTGCCGCAGTCAGTGTCACAGTGAAGCAGTCTGGGAACGGTGTCCTGCCGCAGTCAGCGTCACAGCGAAGCAGTCTGGGAACGGTGTCATCCCAGTGTCAGCGTCACAGTGAAGCAGTCTGGGAACGGTGTCATCCCACTGTCAGTGTCACAGTGAAGCAGTCTGGGAACGGTGTCCTGCCGCAGTCAGTGTCACAGTGAAGCAGTCTGGGAACGGTGTCCTGCCGCAGTCAGTGTCACAGTGAAGCAGTCTGGGAACGGTATCCTCCCACTGTCAGCGTCACAGTGAAGCAGTCTGGGAACGGTGTCCTCCCACTGCCAGCGTCACAGTGAAGCAGTCTGGGAACAGCGTCCTGCCGCAGTCAGTGTCACAGTGAAGCAGTCTGGGAACGGTGTCCTCCCAGCGTCACAGTGAAGCAGTCTGGGAACGGTGTCCTGCCGCAGTCAGTGTCACAGTGAAGCAGTCTGGGAACGGTGTCCTCCCACTGTCAGCGTCACAGTGAAGCAGTCTGGGAACGGTGTCCTGCCGCAGTCAGTGTCACAGTGAAGCAGTCTGGGAATGGTGTCATCCCACTGTCAGCGTCACAGTGAAGCAGTCTGGGAACGGTGTCATCCCACTGTCAGCGTCACAGTGAAGCAGTCTGGGAACGGTGTCCTCCCAGCGTCAGCGTCACAGTGAAGCAGTCTGGGAACGGTGTCCTCCCAGCGTCAGCGTCACAGTGAAGCAGTCTGGGAACGGTGTCCTCCCAGCGTCACAGTGAAGCAGTCTGGGAACGGTGTCCTGCCGCAGTCAGCGTCACAGTGAAGCAGTCTGGGAACGGTGTCCTCCCAGCGTCAGCGTCACAGTGAAGCAGTCTGGGAACGGTGTCCTGCCGCAGTCAGTGTCACAGTGAAGCAGTCTGGGAACGGTGTCCTCCCACTGTCAGCGGCACAGTGAAGCAGTCTGGGAACGGTGTCCTGCCGCAGTCAGTGTCACAGTGAAGCAGTCTGGGAACGGTGTCATCCCACTGTCAGCGTCACAGTGAAGCAGTCTGGGAACGGTGTCATCCCACTGTCGGCGTCACAGTGAAGCAGTCTGGGAACGGTATCCTGCCGCAGTCAGCGTCACAGTGAAGCAGTCTGGGAACAGTGTTCTCCCACTGTCAGTGTCACAGTGAAGCAGTCTGGGAATGGTGTCCTCGCAGTCAGTGTCACAGTGAAGCAGTCTGGGAACGGTATCCTGCCGCAGTCAGCGTCACAGCGAAGCAGTCTGGGAACGGTGTCATCCCAGTGTCAGCGTCACAGTGAAGCAGTCTGGGAACGGTGTCATCCCACTGTCAGTGTCACAGTGAAGCAGTCTGGGAACGGTATTCTGCCGCAGTCAGTGTCACAGTGAAGCAGTCTGGAAACGGTGTCATCCCACTGTCAGCGTCACAATGAAGCAGTCTGGGAACGGTATCCTGCCGCAGTCAGTGTCACAGTGAAGCAGTCTGGGAACGGTGTCATCCCACTGTCAGTGTCACAGTGAAGCAGTCTGGGAACGGTGTCCTGCCGCAGTCAGCGTCACAGCGAAGCAGTCTGGGAACGGTGTCCTCCCACTGTCAGCGTCACAGTGAAGCAGTCTGGGAACGGTGTCCTGCCGCAGTCAGTGTCACAGTGAAGCAGTCTGGGAACGGTGTCATCCCACTGTCAGCGTCACAGTGAAGCAGTCTGGGAACGGTATCCTGCCGCAGTCAGCGTCACAGTGAAGCAGTCTGGGAACGGCGTCCTGCCGCAGTCAGTGTCACAGTGAAGCAGTCTGGGAACGGTGTCCTGCCGCAGTCAGCGTCACAGCGAAGCAGTCTGGGAACGGTGTCATCCCAGTGTCAGCGTCACAGTGAAGCAGTCTGGGAACGGTGTCATCCCACTGTCAGTGTCACAGTGAAGCAGTCTGGGAACGGTATTCTGCCGCAGTCAGTGTCACAGTGAAGCAGTCTGGGAACGGTATTCTGCCGCAGTCAGTGTCACAGTGAAGCAGTCTGGGAACGGCGTCCTGCCGCAGTCAGTGTCACAGTGAAGCAGTCTGGGAACGGCGTCCTGCCGCAGTCAGCGTCACAGTGAAGCAGTCTGGGAACGGTGTCATCCCACTGTCAGTGTCACAGTGAAGCAGTCTGGGAACGGTATCCTGCCGCAGTCAGTGTCACAGTGAAGCAGTCTGGGAACAGCGTCCTGCCGCAGTTAGCGTCACAGTGAAGCAGTCTGGGAACGGTGTCCTCCCACTGTCAGCGTCACAGTGAAGCAGTCTGGGAACGGTATCCTGCCGCAGTCAGCGTCACAGTGAAGCAGTCTGGGAACGGTGTCATCCCACTGTCAGCGTCACAGTGAAGCAGTCTGGGAACAGTGTCATCCCACTGTCAGCGTCACAGTGAAGCAGTCTGGGAACGGTATCCTGCCGCAGTCAGCGTCACAGTGAAGCAGTCTGGGAACGGTGTCATCCAACTGTCAGCGTCACAGTGAAGCAGTCTGGGAACGGTGTCCTCCCACAGTCGGCGTCACAGTGAAGCAGTCTGGGAACGGTGTCATCCCACTGTCAGCGTCACAGTGAAGCAGTCTGGGAACGGTATCCTGCCGCAGTCAGTGTCACAGTGAAGCAGTCTGGGAACGGTGTCCTGCCGCAGTCAGCGTCACAGTGAAGCAGTCTGGGAACGGTGTCCTGCCGCAGTCAGCGTCACAGTGAAGCAGTCTGGGAACGGCGTCATCCCGCCGTCAGCGTCACAGTGAAGCAGTCTGGGAACGGTGTCCTGCCGCAGTCAGTGTCACAGTGAAGCAGTCTGGGAACGGTGTCCTGCCGCAGTCAGCGTCACAGTGAAGCAGTCTGGGAACGGTGTCATCCCACTGTCAGCGTCACAGTGAAGCAGTCTGGGAACGGTGTCCTGCCGCAGTCAGTGTCACAGTGAAGCAGTCTGGGAAAGGTGTCCTCCCAGCGTCACAGTGAAGCAGTCTGGGAACGGTGTCCTGCCGCAGTCAGTGTCACAGTGAAGCAGTCTGGGAACGGTGTCCTGCCGCAGTCAGTGTCACAGTGAAGCAGTCTGGGAACGGTGTCCTCCCAGCGTCAGCGTCACAGTGAAGCAGTCTGGGAACGGTGTCCTCCCACCGTCAGCGTCACAGTGAAGCAGTCTGGGAACGGTGTCCTCCCACTGTCAGCGTCACAGTGAAGCAGTCTGGGAACGGTGTCCTCCCACTGTCAGCGTCACAGTGAAGCAGTCTGGGAACAGCGTCCTGCCGCAGTCAGTGTCACAGTGAAGCAGTCTGGGAACGGTGTCCTCCCACTGTCAGCGTCACAGTGAAGCAGTCTGGGAACGGTGTCCCGCCGCAGTCAGTGTTACAGTGAAGCAGTCTGGGAACGGTGTCCTCCCAGCGTCACAGTGAAGCAGTCTGGGAACGGTGTCCTGCCGCAGTCAGTGTCACAGTGAAGCAGTCTGGGAACGGTGTCCTCCCACTGTCAGCGTCACAGTGAAGCAGTCTGGGAACGGTGTCCTGCCGCAGTCAGTGTCACAGTGAAGCAGTCTGGGAACGGTGTCATCCCACTGTCAGCGTCACAGTGAAGCAGTCTGGGAACGGTGTCATCCCACTGTCAGAGTCACAGTGAAGCAGTCTGGGAACGGTGTCCTGCCGCAGTTAGCGTCACAGTGAAGCAGTCTGGGAACGGTATCCTGCCGCAGTCAGTGTCGCAGTGAAGCAGTCTGGGAACGGTGTCCTCCCAGCGTCAGCGTCACAGTGAAGCAGTCTGGGAACGGTGTCCTCCCAGCGTCAGCGTCACAGTGAAGCAGTCTGGGAACGGTGTCCTCCCAGCGTCACAGTGAAGCAGTCTGGGAACGGTGTCCTGCCGCAGTCAGCGTCACAGTGAAGCAGTCTGGGAACGGTGTCCTCCCAGTGTCAGCGTCACAGTGAAGCAGTCTGGGAATGGTGTCCTGCCGCAGTCAGCGTCACAGTGAAGCAGTCTGGGAACGGTGTCCTCCCAGCGTCACAGTGAAGCAGTCTGGGAACGGTGTCCTGCCGCAGTCGGCGTCACAGTGAAGCAGTCTGGGAACGGTGTCCTGCCGCAGTCAGCATCACAGTGAAGCAGTCTGGGAACGGTGTCCTCCCACTGCCAGCGTCACAGTGAAGCAGTCTGGGAACGGTGTCCTCCCACTGTCAGCGTCACAGTGAAGCAGTCTGGGAACGGTGTTCTCCCACTGTCAGCGTCACAGTGAAGCAGTCTGGGAACGGTGTTCTCCCACTGTCAGCGTCACAGTGAAGCAGTCTGGGAACGGTGTCATCCCACTGTCAGCGTCACAGTGAAGCAGTCTGGGAACGGTGTCATCCCACTGTCAGCGTCACAGTGAAGCAGTCTGGGAAAGGTGTCCTGCCGCAGTCAGTGTCACAGTGAAGCAGTCTGGGAACGGTGTCCTTCCGCAGTCTGCGTCACAGTGAAGCAGTCTGGGAACGGTGTCCTCCCACTGTCAGCGTCACAGTGAAGCAGTCTGGGAACGGTGTCCTGCCGCAGTTAGCGTCACAGTGAAGCAGTCTGGGAACGGTGTCCTCCCACCGTCAGCGTCACAGTGAAGCAGTCTGGGAACGGTGTCCTTCCGCAGTCAGCGTCACAGTGAAGCAGTCTGGGAACGGTGTCCTGCCGCAGTCAGTGTCACAGTGAAGCAGTCTGGGAACGGTGTCCTCCCAACGTCACAGTGAAGCAGTCTGGGAACGGTGTCCTGCCGCAGTCATTGTCACAGTGAAGCAGTCTGGGAACGGTGTCCTGCCGCAGTCAGTGTCACAGTGAAGCAGTCTGGGAACGGTATCCTCCCACTGTCAGTGTCACAGTGAAGCAGTCTGGGAACGGTGTCATCCCACTGTCAACGTCACAGTGAAGCAGTCTGGGAACGGTGTCATCCCACTGTCAGAGTCACAGTGAAGCAGTCTGGGAACGGTGTCCTGCCGCAGTTAGCGTCACAGTGAAGCAGTCTGGGAACGGTATCCTGCCGCAGTCAGTGTCACAGTGAAGCAGTCTGGGAACGGTGTCCTGTCAGCGTCAGCGTCACAGTGAAGCAGTCTGGGAACGGTGTCCTCCCAGCGTCAGCGTCACAGTGAAGCAGTCTGGGAACGGTGTCCTCCCAGCGTCACAGTGAAGCAGTCTGGGAACGGTGTCCTGCCGCAGTCAGCGTCACAGTGAAGCAGTCTGGGAACGGTGTCCTCCCAGTGTCAGCGTCACAGTGAAGCAGTCTGGGAATGGTGTCCTGCCGCAGTCAGCGTCACAGTGAAGCAGTCTGGGAACGGTGTCCTCCCAGTGTCAGCGTCACAGTGAAGCAGTCTGGGAACGGTGTCCTCCCACAGTCGGCGTCACAGTGAAGCAGTCTGGGAACGGTGTCCTGCCGCAGTCAGCATCACAGTGAAGCAGTCTGGGAACGGTGTCCTCCCACTGTCAGCGTCACAGTAAAGCAGTCTGGGAACGGTGTCCTCCCACTGTCAGCGTCACAGTGAAGCAGTCTGGGAACGGTGTTCTCCCACTGTCAGCGTCACAGTGAAGCAGTCTGGGAACGGTGTCATCCCACTGTCAGCGTCACAGTGAAGCAGTCTGGGAACGGTGTCATCCCACTGTCAGCGTCACAGTGAAGCAGTCTGGGAACGGTGTCCTGCCGCAGTTAGCGTCACAGTGAAGCAGTCTGGGAACGGTGTCCTCCCACTGTCAGTGTCACAGTGAAGCAGTCTGGGAACGGTGTCCTTCCGCAGTCAGCGTCACAGTGAAGCAGTCTGGGAACGGTGTCCTCCCACTGTCAGCGTCACAGTGAAGCAGTCTGGGAACGGTGTCCTGCCGCAGTTAGCGTCACAGTGAAGCAGTCTGGGAACGGTGTCCTCCCACCGTCAGCGGCACAGTGAAGCAGTCTGGGAACGGTGTCCTTCCGCAGTCAGCGTCACAGTGAAGCAGTCTGGGAATGGTGTCCTGCCGCAGTCAGTGTCACAGTGAAGCAGTCTGGGAACGGTGTCCTCCCAGCGTCACAGTGAAGCAGTCTGGGAACGGTGTCCTGCCGCAGTCAGTGTCACAGTGAAGCAGTCTGGGAACGGTGTCCTGCCGCAGTCAGTGTCACAGTGAAGCAGTCTGGGAACGGTATCCTCCCACTGTCAGCGTCACAGTGAAGCAGTCTGGGAACGGTGTTCTCCCACTGTCAGCGTCACAGTGAAGCAGTCTGGGAACGGTGTCCTCCCACTGTCAGCGTCACAGTGAAGCAGTCTGGGAACGGTGTCATCCCACTGTCAGCGTCACAGTGAAGCAGTCTGGGAACGGTGTCATCCCACTGTCAGCGTCACAGTGAAGCAGTCTGGGAAAGGTGTCCTGCCGCAGTCAGTGTCACAGTGAAGCAGTCTGGGAACGGTGTCCTGCCGCAGTCAGTGTCACAGTGAAGCAGTCTGGGAACGGTGTCATCCCACTGTCAGCGTCACAGTGAAGCAGTCTGGGAACGGTGTCATCCCACTGTCAGCGTCACAGTGAAGCAGTCTGGGAACGGTGTCCTCCCAGCGTCAGCGTCACAGTGAAGCAGTCTGGGAACGGTGTCCTCCCAGCGTCAGCGTCACAGTGAAGCAGTCTGGGAACGGTGTCCTCCCAGCGTCACAGTGAAGCAGTCTGGGAACGGTGTCCTGCCGCAGTCAGCGTCACAGTGAAGCAGTCTGGGAACGGTGTCCTCCCAGCGTCAGCGTCACAGTGAAGCAGTCTGGGAACGGTGTCCTGCCGCAGTCAGTGTCACAGTGAAGCAGTCTGGGAACGGTGTCCTGCCGCAGTCAGTGTCACAGTGAAGCAGTCTGGGAACGGTGTCATCCCACTGTCAGCATCACAGTGAAGCAGTCTGGGAACGGTGTCATCCCACTGTCGGCGTCACAGTGAAGCAGTCTGGGAACGGTATCCTGCCGCAGTCAGCGTCACAGTGAAGCAGTCTGGGAACAGTGTTCTCCCACTGTCAGTGTCACAGTGAAGCAGTCTGGGAATGGTGTCCTCGCAGTCAGTGTCACAGTGAAGCAGTCTGGGAACGGTATCCTGCCGCAGTCAGCGTCACAGTGAAGCAGTCTGGGAACGGTGTCCTGCCGCAGTCAGTGTAACAGTGAAGCAGTCTGGGAACGGTGTCATCCCACTGTCAGCGTCACAATGAAGCAGTCTGGGAACGGTATCCTGCCGCAGTTAGTGTCACAGTGAAGCAGTCTGGGAACGGTGTCATCCCACTGTCAGTGTCACAGTGAAGCAGTCTGGGAACGGTGTCCTGCCGCAGTCAGCGTCACAGCGAAGCAGTCTGGGAACGGTGTCCTCCCACTGTCAGCGTCACAGTGAAGCAGTCTGGGAACGGTGTCCTGCCGCAGTCAGTGTCACAGTGAAGCAGTCTGGGAACGGTATCCTGCCGCAGTCAGTGTCACAGTGAAGCAGTCTGGGAACGGCGTCCTGCCGCAGTCAGTGTCACAGTGAAGCAGTCTGGGAACGGTGTCCTGCCGCAGTCAGCGTCACAGCGAAGCAGTCTGGGAACGGTGTCATCCCAGTGTCAGCGTCACAGTGAAGCAGTCTGGGAACGGTGTCATCCCACTGTCAGTGTCACAGTGAAGCAGTCTGGGAACGGTATTCTGCCGCAGTCAGCGTCACAGTGAAGCAGTCTGGGAACGGTATCCTGCCGCAGTCAGTGTCACAGTGAAGCAGTCTGGGAACGGCGTCCTGCCGCAGTCAGCGTCACAGTGAAGCAGTCTGGGAACGGTGTCATCCCACTGTCAGTGTCACAGTGAAGCAGTCTGGGAACGGTATCCTGCCGCAGTCAGTGTCACAGTGAAGCAGTCTGGGAACAGCGTCCTGCCGCAGTTAGCGTCACAGTGAAGCAGTCTGGGAACGGTGTCATCCCACTGTCAGCGTCACAGTGAAGCAGTCTGGGAACGGTATCCTGCCGCAGTCAGCGTCACAGTGAAGCAGTCTGGGAACGGTGTCATCCCACTGTCAGCGTCACAGTGAAGCAGTCTGGGAACGGTGTCCTCCCACAGTCGGCGTCACAGTGAAGCAGTCTGGGAACGGTGTCATCCCACTGTCAGCGTCACAGTGAAGCAGTCTGGGAACGGTATCCTGCCGCAGTCAGCGTCACAGTGAAGCAGTCTGGGAACGGTGTCATGTCAGTGTCACAGTGAAGCAGTCTGGGAAAGGTGTCCTCCCAGCGTCAGCGTCACAGTGAAGCAGTCTGGGAACGGTGTCCTCCCAGCGTCACAGTGAAGCAGTCTGGGAACGGTGTCCTGCCGCAGTCAGCGTCACAGTGAAGCAGTCTGGGAACGGTGTCCTCCCAGCGTCAGCGTCACAGTGAAGCAGTCTGGGAACGGTGTCCTGCCGCAGTCAGTGTCACAGTGAAGCAGTCTGGGAACGGTGTCCTGCCGCAGTCAGTGTCACAGTGAAGCAGTCTGGGAACGGTGTCATCCCACTGTCAGCGTCACAGTGAAGCAGTCTGGGAACGGTGTCATCCCACTGTCGGCGTCACAGTGAAGCAGTCTGGGAACGGTATCCTGCCGCAGTCAGCGTCACAGTGAAGCAGTCTGGGAACAGTGTTCTCCCACTGTCAGTGTCACAGTGAAGCAGTCTGGGAATGGTGTCCTCGCAGTCAGTGTCACAGTGAAGCAGTCTGGGAACGGTATCCTGCCGCAGTCAGCGTCACAGTGAAGCAGTCTGGGAACGGTGTCCTGCCGCAGTCAGTGAAGCAGTCTGGGAACGGTGTCATCCCACTGTCAGCGTCACAATGAAGCAGTCTGGGAACGGTATCCTGCCGCAGTTAGTGTCACAGTGAAGCAGTCTGGGAACGGTGTCATCCCACTGTCAGTGTCACAGTGAAGCAGTCTGGGAACGGTGTCCTGCCGCAGTCAGCGTCACAGCGAAGCAGTCTGGGAACGGTGTCCTCCCACTGTCAGCGTCACAGTGAAGCAGTCTGGGAACGGTGTCCTGCCGCAGTCAGTGTCACAGTGAAGCAGTCTGGGAATGGTGTCATCCCACTGTCAGCGTCACAGTGAAGCAGTCTGGGAACGGTATCCTGCCGCAGTCAGCGTCACAGTGAAGCAGTCTGGGAACGGTATCCTCCCACTGTCAGCGGCACAGTGAAGCAGTCTGGGAACGGTGTCCTGCCGCAGTCAGTGTCACAGTGAAGCAGTCTGGGAACGGTGTCATCCCACTGTCAGCGTCACAGTGAAGCAGTCTGGGAACGGTGTCATCCCACTGTCGGCGTCACAGTGAAGCAGTCTGGGAACGGTATCCTGCCGCAGTCAGCGTCACAGTGAAGCAGTCTGGGAACAGTGTTCTCCCACTGTCAGTGTCACAGTGAAGCAGTCTGGGAATGGTGTCCTCGCAGTCAGTGTCACAGTGAAGCAGTCTGGGAACGGTATCCTGCCGCAGTCAGCGTCACAGTGAAGCAGTCTGGGAACGGTGTCCTGCCGCAGTCAGTGTCACAGTGAAGCAGTCTGGAAACGGTGTCATCCCACTGTCAGCGTCACAATGAAGCAGTCTGGGAACGGTATCCTGCCGCAGTCAGTGTCACAGTGAAGCAGTCTGGGAACGGTGTCATCCCACTGTCAGTGTCACAGTGAAGCAGTCTGGGAACGGTGTCCTGCCGCAGTCAGCGTCACAGCGAAGCAGTCTGGGAACGGTGTCCTCCCACTGTCAGCGTCACAGTGAAGCAGTCTGGGAACGGTGTCCTGCCGCAGTCAGTGTCACAGTGAAGCAGTCTGGGAACGGTGTCATCCCACTGTCAGCGTCACAGTGAAGCAGTCTGGGAACGGTATCCTGCCGCAGTCAGCGTCACAGTGAAGCAGTCTGGGAACGGCGTCCTGCCGCAGTCAGTGTCACAGTGAAGCAGTCTGGGAACGGTGTCCTGCCGCAGTCAGCGTCACAGCGAAGCAGTCTGGGAACGGTGTCATCCCAGTGTCAGCGTCACAGTGAAGCAGTCTGGGAACGGTGTCATCCCACTGTCAGTGTCACAGTGAAGCAGTCTGGGAACGGTGTCCTGCCGCAGTCAGTGTCACAGTGAAGCAGTCTGGGAACGGTGTCCTGCCGCAGTCAGTGTCACAGTGAAGCAGTCTGGGAACGGTATCCTCCCACTGTCAGCGTCACAGTGAAGCAGTCTGGGAACGGTGTCCTCCCACTGCCAGCGTCACAGTGAAGCAGTCTGGGAACAGCGTCCTGCCGCAGTCAGTGTCACAGTGAAGCAGTCTGGGAACGGTGTCCTCCCAGCGTCACAGTGAAGCAGTCTGGGAACGGTGTCCTGCCGCAGTCAGTGTCACAGTGAAGCAGTCTGGGAACGGTGTCCTCCCACTGTCAGCGTCACAGTGAAGCAGTCTGGGAACGGTGTCCTGCCGCAGTCAGTGTCACAGTGAAGCAGTCTGGGAATGGTGTCATCCCACTGTCAGCGTCACAGTGAAGCAGTCTGGGAACGGTGTCATCCCACTGTCAGCGTCACAGTGAAGCAGTCTGGGAACGGTGTCCTCCCAGCGTCAGCGTCACAGTGAAGCAGTCTGGGAACGGTGTCCTCCCAGCGTCAGCGTCACAGTGAAGCAGTCTGGGAACGGTGTCCTCCCAGCGTCACAGTGAAGCAGTCTGGGAACGGTGTCCTGCCGCAGTCGGCGTCACAGTGAAGCAGTCTGGGAACGGTGTCCTGCCGCAGTCAGCATCACAGTGAAGCAGTCTGGGAACGGTGTCCTCCCACTGCCAGCGTCACAGTGAAGCAGTCTGGGAACGGTGTCCTCCCACTGTCAGCGTCACAGTGAAGCAGTCTGGGAACGGTGTTCTCCCACTGTCAGCGTCACAGTGAAGCAGTCTGGGAACGGTGTTCTCCCACTGTCAGCGTCACAGTGAAGCAGTCTGGGAACGGTGTCATCCCACTGTCAGCG
Source organism: Scyliorhinus torazame (assembly GCF_047496885.1). Classification (NCBI taxonomy): domain Eukaryota; kingdom Metazoa; phylum Chordata; class Chondrichthyes; order Carcharhiniformes; family Scyliorhinidae; genus Scyliorhinus; species Scyliorhinus torazame. The sequence goes on along the minus strand of NC_092709.1, from coordinate 113,029,242 downwards.
TCACAGTGAAGCAGTCTGGGAACGGTGTCATCCCACTGTCAGCGTCACAGTGAAGCAGTCTGGGAAAGGTGTCCTGCCGCAGTCAGTGTCACAGTGAAGCAGTCTGGGAACGGTGTCCTTCCGCAGTCTGCGTCACAGTGAAGCAGTCTGGGAACGGTGTCCTCCCACTGTCAGCGTCACAGTGAAGCAGTCTGGGAACGGTGTCCTGCCGCAGTTAGCGTCACAGTGAAGCAGTCTGGGAACGGTGTCCTCCCACCGTCAGCGTCACAGTGAAGCAGTCTGGGAACGGTGTCCTTCCGCAGTCAGCGTCACAGTGAAGCAGTCTGGGAACGGTGTCCTGCCGCAGTCAGTGTCACAGTGAAGCAGTCTGGGAACGGTGTCCTCCCAACGTCACAGTGAAGCAGTCTGGGAACGGTGTCCTGCCGCAGTCATTGTCACAGTGAAGCAGTCTGGGAACGGTGTCCTGCCGCAGTCAGTGTCACAGTGAAGCAGTCTGGGAACGGTATCCTCCCACTGTCAGTGTCACAGTGAAGCAGTCTGGGAACGGTGTCATCCCACTGTCAACGTCACAGTGAAGCAGTCTGGGAACGGTGTCATCCCACTGTCAGAGTCACAGTGAAGCAGTCTGGGAACGGTGTCCTGCCGCAGTTAGCGTCACAGTGAAGCAGTCTGGGAACGGTATCCTGCCGCAGTCAGTGTCACAGTGAAGCAGTCTGGGAACGGTGTCCTGTCAGCGTCAGCGTCACAGTGAAGCAGTCTGGGAACGGTGTCCTCCCAGCGTCAGCGTCACAGTGAAGCAGTCTGGGAACGGTGTCCTCCCAGCGTCACAGTGAAGCAGTCTGGGAACGGTGTCCTGCCGCAGTCAGCGTCACAGTGAAGCAGTCTGGGAACGGTGTCCTCCCAGTGTCAGCGTCACAGTGAAGCAGTCTGGGAATGGTGTCCTGCCGCAGTCAGCGTCACAGTGAAGCAGTCTGGGAACGGTGTCCTCCCAGTGTCAGCGTCACAGTGAAGCAGTCTGGGAACGGTGTCCTCCCACAGTCGGCGTCACAGTGAAGCAGTCTGGGAACGGTGTCCTGCCGCAGTCAGCATCACAGTGAAGCAGTCTGGGAACGGTGTCCTCCCACTGTCAGCGTCACAGTAAAGCAGTCTGGGAACGGTGTCCTCCCACTGTCAGCGTCACAGTGAAGCAGTCTGGGAACGGTGTTCTCCCACTGTCAGCGTCACAGTGAAGCAGTCTGGGAACGGTGTCATCCCACTGTCAGCGTCACAGTGAAGCAGTCTGGGAACGGTGTCATCCCACTGTCAGCGTCACAGTGAAGCAGTCTGGGAACGGTGTCCTGCCGCAGTTAGCGTCACAGTGAAGCAGTCTGGGAACGGTGTCCTCCCACTGTCAGTGTCACAGTGAAGCAGTCTGGGAACGGTGTCCTTCCGCAGTCAGCGTCACAGTGAAGCAGTCTGGGAACGGTGTCCTCCCACTGTCAGCGTCACAGTGAAGCAGTCTGGGAACGGTGTCCTGCCGCAGTTAGCGTCACAGTGAAGCAGTCTGGGAACGGTGTCCTCCCACCGTCAGCGGCACAGTGAAGCAGTCTGGGAACGGTGTCCTTCCGCAGTCAGCGTCACAGTGAAGCAGTCTGGGAATGGTGTCCTGCCGCAGTCAGTGTCACAGTGAAGCAGTCTGGGAACGGTGTCCTCCCAGCGTCACAGTGAAGCAGTCTGGGAACGGTGTCCTGCCGCAGTCAGTGTCACAGTGAAGCAGTCTGGGAACGGTGTCCTGCCGCAGTCAGTGTCACAGTGAAGCAGTCTGGGAACGGTATCCTCCCACTGTCAGCGTCACAGTGAAGCAGTCTGGGAACGGTGTTCTCCCACTGTCAGCGTCACAGTGAAGCAGTCTGGGAACGGTGTCCTCCCACTGTCAGCGTCACAGTGAAGCAGTCTGGGAACGGTGTCATCCCACTGTCAGCGTCACAGTGAAGCAGTCTGGGAACGGTGTCATCCCACTGTCAGCGTCACAGTGAAGCAGTCTGGGAAAGGTGTCCTGCCGCAGTCAGTGTCACAGTGAAGCAGTCTGGGAACGGTGTCCTGCCGCAGTCAGTGTCACAGTGAAGCAGTCTGGGAACGGTGTCATCCCACTGTCAGCGTCACAGTGAAGCAGTCTGGGAACGGTGTCATCCCACTGTCAGCGTCACAGTGAAGCAGTCTGGGAACGGTGTCCTCCCAGCGTCAGCGTCACAGTGAAGCAGTCTGGGAACGGTGTCCTCCCAGCGTCAGCGTCACAGTGAAGCAGTCTGGGAACGGTGTCCTCCCAGCGTCACAGTGAAGCAGTCTGGGAACGGTGTCCTGCCGCAGTCAGCGTCACAGTGAAGCAGTCTGGGAACGGTGTCCTCCCAGCGTCAGCGTCACAGTGAAGCAGTCTGGGAACGGTGTCCTGCCGCAGTCAGTGTCACAGTGAAGCAGTCTGGGAACGGTGTCCTGCCGCAGTCAGTGTCACAGTGAAGCAGTCTGGGAACGGTGTCATCCCACTGTCAGCATCACAGTGAAGCAGTCTGGGAACGGTGTCATCCCACTGTCGGCGTCACAGTGAAGCAGTCTGGGAACGGTATCCTGCCGCAGTCAGCGTCACAGTGAAGCAGTCTGGGAACAGTGTTCTCCCACTGTCAGTGTCACAGTGAAGCAGTCTGGGAATGGTGTCCTCGCAGTCAGTGTCACAGTGAAGCAGTCTGGGAACGGTATCCTGCCGCAGTCAGCGTCACAGTGAAGCAGTCTGGGAACGGTGTCCTGCCGCAGTCAGTGTAACAGTGAAGCAGTCTGGGAACGGTGTCATCCCACTGTCAGCGTCACAATGAAGCAGTCTGGGAACGGTATCCTGCCGCAGTTAGTGTCACAGTGAAGCAGTCTGGGAACGGTGTCATCCCACTGTCAGTGTCACAGTGAAGCAGTCTGGGAACGGTGTCCTGCCGCAGTCAGCGTCACAGCGAAGCAGTCTGGGAACGGTGTCCTCCCACTGTCAGCGTCACAGTGAAGCAGTCTGGGAACGGTGTCCTGCCGCAGTCAGTGTCACAGTGAAGCAGTCTGGGAACGGTATCCTGCCGCAGTCAGTGTCACAGTGAAGCAGTCTGGGAACGGCGTCCTGCCGCAGTCAGTGTCACAGTGAAGCAGTCTGGGAACGGTGTCCTGCCGCAGTCAGCGTCACAGCGAAGCAGTCTGGGAACGGTGTCATCCCAGTGTCAGCGTCACAGTGAAGCAGTCTGGGAACGGTGTCATCCCACTGTCAGTGTCACAGTGAAGCAGTCTGGGAACGGTATTCTGCCGCAGTCAGCGTCACAGTGAAGCAGTCTGGGAACGGTATCCTGCCGCAGTCAGTGTCACAGTGAAGCAGTCTGGGAACGGCGTCCTGCCGCAGTCAGCGTCACAGTGAAGCAGTCTGGGAACGGTGTCATCCCACTGTCAGTGTCACAGTGAAGCAGTCTGGGAACGGTATCCTGCCGCAGTCAGTGTCACAGTGAAGCAGTCTGGGAACAGCGTCCTGCCGCAGTTAGCGTCACAGTGAAGCAGTCTGGGAACGGTGTCATCCCACTGTCAGCGTCACAGTGAAGCAGTCTGGGAACGGTATCCTGCCGCAGTCAGCGTCACAGTGAAGCAGTCTGGGAACGGTGTCATCCCACTGTCAGCGTCACAGTGAAGCAGTCTGGGAACGGTGTCCTCCCACAGTCGGCGTCACAGTGAAGCAGTCTGGGAACGGTGTCATCCCACTGTCAGCGTCACAGTGAAGCAGTCTGGGAACGGTATCCTGCCGCAGTCAGCGTCACAGTGAAGCAGTCTGGGAACGGTGTCATGTCAGTGTCACAGTGAAGCAGTCTGGGAAAGGTGTCCTCCCAGCGTCAGCGTCACAGTGAAGCAGTCTGGGAACGGTGTCCTCCCAGCGTCACAGTGAAGCAGTCTGGGAACGGTGTCCTGCCGCAGTCAGCGTCACAGTGAAGCAGTCTGGGAACGGTGTCCTCCCAGCGTCAGCGTCACAGTGAAGCAGTCTGGGAACGGTGTCCTGCCGCAGTCAGTGTCACAGTGAAGCAGTCTGGGAACGGTGTCCTGCCGCAGTCAGTGTCACAGTGAAGCAGTCTGGGAACGGTGTCATCCCACTGTCAGCGTCACAGTGAAGCAGTCTGGGAACGGTGTCATCCCACTGTCGGCGTCACAGTGAAGCAGTCTGGGAACGGTATCCTGCCGCAGTCAGCGTCACAGTGAAGCAGTCTGGGAACAGTGTTCTCCCACTGTCAGTGTCACAGTGAAGCAGTCTGGGAATGGTGTCCTCGCAGTCAGTGTCACAGTGAAGCAGTCTGGGAACGGTATCCTGCCGCAGTCAGCGTCACAGTGAAGCAGTCTGGGAACGGTGTCCTGCCGCAGTCAGTGTAACAGTGAAGCAGTCTGGGAACGGTGTCATCCCACTGTCAGCGTCACAATGAAGCAGTCTGGGAACGGTATCCTGCCGCAGTTAGTGTCACAGTGAAGCAGTCTGGGAACGGTGTCATCCCACTGTCAGTGTCACAGTGAAGCAGTCTGGGAACGGTGTCCTGCCGCAGTCAGCGTCACAGCGAAGCAGTCTGGGAACGGTGTCCTCCCACTGTCAGCGTCACAGTGAAGCAGTCTGGGAACGGTGTCCTGCCGCAGTCAGTGTCACAGTGAAGCAGTCTGGGAATGGTGTCATCCCACTGTCAGCGTCACAGTGAAGCAGTCTGGGAACGGTATCCTGCCGCAGTCAGCGTCACAGTGAAGCAGTCTGGGAACGGTATCCTGCCGCAGTCAGTGTCACAGTGAAGCAGTCTGGGAACGGCGTCCTGCCGCAGTCAGTGTCACAGTGAAGCAGTCTGGGAACGGTGTCCTGCCGCAGTCAGCGTCACAGCGAAGCAGTCTGGGAACGGTGTCATCCCAGTGTCAGCGTCACAGTGAAGCAGTCTGGGAACGGTGTCATCCCACTGTCAGTGTCACAGTGAAGCAGTCTGGGAACGGTATTCTGCCGCAGTCAGCGTCACAGTGAAGCAGTCTGGGAACGGTATCCTGCCGCAGTCAGTGTCACAGTGAAGCAGTCTGGGAACGGCGTCCTGCCGCAGTCAGCGTCACAGTGAAGCAGTCTGGGAACGGTGTCATCCCACTGTCAGTGTCACAGTGAAGCAGTCTGGGAACGGTATCCTGCCGCAGTCAGTGTCACAGTGAAGCAGTCTGGGAACAGCGTCCTGCCGCAGTTAGCGTCACAGTGAAGCAGTCTGGGAACGGTGTCATCCCACTGTCAGCGTCACAGTGAAGCAGTCTGGGAACGGTATCCTGCCGCAGTCAGCGTCACAGTGAAGCAGTCTGGGAACGGTGTCATCCCACTGTCAGCGTCACAGTGAAGCAGTCTGGGAACGGTGTCCTCCCACAGTCGGCGTCACAGTGAAGCAGTCTGGGAACGGTGTCATCCCACTGTCAGCGTCACAGTGAAGCAGTCTGGGAACGGTATCCTGCCGCAGTCAGCGTCACAGTGAAGCAGTCTGGGAACGGTGTCATGTCAGTGTCAGTGTCACAGTGAAGCAGTCTGGGAAAGGTGTCCTGCCGCAGTCAGCGTCACAGTGAAGCAGTCTGGGAACGGTGTCATCCCAGTGTCAGTGTCACAGTGAAGCAGTCTGGGAACGGTGTCCTGCCGCAGTCAGCGTCACAGTGAAGCAGTCTGGGAACGGCGTCCTGCCGCAGTCAGCGTCACAGTGAAGCAGTCTGGGAACGGTGTCCTGCCGCAGTCAGCGTCACAGTGAAGCAGTCTGGGAACGGTATCCTGCCGCAGTCAGCGTCACAGTGAAGCAGTCTGGGAACGGTGTCATCCCACTGTCAGCGTCACAGTGAAGCAGTCTGGGAACGGTATCCTGCCGCAGTCAGCGTCACAGTGAAGCAGTCTGGGAACGGTGTCCTCCCACAGTTGGCGTCACAGTGAAGCAGTCTGGGAACGGTGTCCTGCCGCAGTCAGCATCACAGTGAAGCAGTCTGGGAACGGTGTCCTCCCACTGTCAACGTCACAGTGAAGCAGTCTGGGAACGGTGTCCTCCCACCGTCAGCGTCACAGTGAAGCAGTCTGGGAACGGTGTCCTCCCAGCGTCAGCGTCACAGTGAAGCAGTCTGGGAACGGTGTCCTCCCACTGTCAGCGTCACAGTGAAGCAGTCTGGGAACGGTGTCCTGCCGCAGTCAGTGTCACAGTGAAGCAGTCTGGGAACAGTGTCCTGCCGCAGTCAGCGTCACAGTGAAGCAGTCTGGGAACGGTGTCCTCCCAGCGTCAGCGTCACAGTGAAGCAGTCTGGGAACAGTGTCCTCCCACAGTCGGCGTCACAGTGAAGCAGTCTGGGAACGGTGTAAGCAGTCTGGGAACGGTGTCATCCCACTGTCAGCGTCACAGTGAAGCAGTCTGGGAACGGTATCCTGCCGCAGTCAGCGTCACAGTGAAGCAGTCTGGGAACGGTGTCATGTCAGTGTCAGTGTCACAGTGAAGCAGTCTGGGAAAGGTGTCCTGCCGCAGTCAGCGTCACAGTGAAGCAGTCTGGGAACGGTGTCATCCCAGTGTCAGTGTCACAGTGAAGCAGTCTGGGAACGGTGTCCTGCCGCAGTCAGCGTCACAGTGAAGCAGTCTGGGAACGGCGTCCTGCCGCAGTCAGCGTCACAGTGAAGCAGTCTGGGAACGGTGTCCTGCCGCAGTCAGCGTCACAGTGAAGCAGTCTGGGAACGGTATCCTGCCGCAGTCAGCGTCACAGTGAAGCAGTCTGGGAACGGTGTCATCCCACTGTCAGCGTCACAGTGAAGCAGTCTGGGAACGGTATCCTGCCGCAGTCAGCGTCACAGTGAAGCAGTCTGGGAACGGTGTCCTCCCACAGTTGGCGTCACAGTGAAGCAGTCTGGGAACGGTGTCCTGCCGCAGTCAGCATCACAGTGAAGCAGTCTGGGAACGGTGTCCTCCCACCGTCAACGTCACAGTGAAGCAGTCTGGGAACGGTGTCCTCCCACCGTCAGCGTCACAGTGAAGCAGTCTGGGAACGGTGTCCTCCCAGCGTCAGCGTCACAGTGAAGCAGTCTGGGAACGGTGTCCTCCCACTGTCAGCGTCACAGTGAAGCAGTCTGGGAACAGTGTCCTGCCGCAGTCAGTGTCACAGTGAAGCAGTCTGGGAACAGTGTCCTGCCGCAGTCAGCGTCACAGTGAAGCAGTCTGGGAACGGTGTCCTCCCAGCGTCAGCGTCACAGTGAAGCAGTCTGGGAACAGTGTCCTCCCACAGTCGGCGTCACAGTGAAGCAGTCTGGGAACGGTGTAAGCAGTCTGGGAACGGTGTCATCCCACTGTCAGCGTCACAGTGAAGCAGTCTGGGAACAGTGTCCTCCCAGCGTCAGCGTCACAGTGAAGCAGTCTGGGAACGGTGTCCTCCCAGCGCCAGCGTCACAGTGAAGCAGTCTGGGAACGGTGTCCTCCCAGCGTCACAGTGAAGCAGTCTGGGAACGGTGTCCTGCCGCAGTCAGCGTCACAGTGAAGCAGTCTGGGAACGGTGTCCTCCCAGTGTCAGCGTCACAGTGAAGCAGTCTGGGAACGGTGTCCTCCCAGTGTCAGCGTCACAGTGAAGCAGTCTGGGAACGGTGTCCTCCCACAGTCGGCGTCACAGTGAAGCAGTCTGGGAACGGTGTCCTGCCGCAGTCAGCATCACAGTGAAGCAGTCTGGGAACGGTGTCCTCCCACTGTCAGCGTCACAGTGAAGCAGTCTGGGAACGGTGTCCTCCCACTGTCAGCGTCACAGTGAAGCAGTCTGGGAACGGTGTTTTCCCACTGTCAGCGTCACAGTGAAGTAGTCTGGGAACGGTGTCATCCCAGTGTCAGTGTCACAGTGAAGCAGTCTGGGAACGGTGTCCTGCCGCAGTCAGCGTCACAGTGAAGCAGTCTGGGAACGGTGTCATCCCAGTGTCAGTGTCACAGTGAAGCAGTCTGGGAACGGTGTCCTGCCGCAGTCAGCGTCACAGTGAAGCAGTCTGGGAACGGCGTCCTGCCGCAGTCAGCGTCACAGTGAAGCAGTCTGGGAACGGTGTCCTGCCGCAGTCAGCGTCACAGTGAAGCAGTCTGGGAACGGTATCCTGCCGCAGTCAGCGTCACAGTGAAGCAGTCTGGGAACGGTGTCATCCCACTGTCAGCGTCACAGTGAAGCAGTCTGGGAACGGTATCCTGCCGCAGTCAGCGTCACAGTGAAGCAGTCTGGGAACGGTGTCCTCCCACAGTTGGCGTCACAGTGAAGCAGTCTGGGAACGGTGTCCTGCCGCAGTCAGCATCACAGTGAAGCAGTCTGGGAACGGTGTCCTCCCAGCGTCAGCGTCACAGTGAAGCAGTCTGGGAACAGTGTCCTCCCACAGTCGGCGTCACAGTGAAGCTTACTGGGAATGGTGTCCTGCCGCAGTCAGTGTCACAGTGAAGCAGTCTGGGAATGGCGTCCTCCCACAGTCAGTGTCACAGTGAAGCAGTCTGGGAACGGTGTCCTCCCACTGTCAGAGTCACAGTGAAGCAGTCTGGGAATGGTGTCCTGCCGCAGTCAGCTTCACAGTGAAGCAGTCTGGGGACGGTGTCCTCCCACTGTCAGTGTCACAGTGAAGCAGTCTGGGAACGGTGTCCTCCCACTGTCAGCGTCACAGTGAAGCAGTCTGGGAACGGTGTCCTCCCACTGTCAGCGTCACAGTGAAGCCGTCTGGGAATGGTGTCCTCCCACTGTCAGCGTCACAGTGAAGCAGTCTGGGAACGGTGTCCTGCCGCAGTCAGCGTCACAGTGAAGCAGTCTGGGAACGGTATCCTCCCACTGTCAGCGTCACAGTGAAGCAGTCTGGGAACGGTGTCCTGCCGCAGTCAGCGTCACAGTGAAGCAGTCTGGGAACGGTGTCATCCCACTGTCAGCGTCACAGTGAAGCAGTCTGGGAACAGTGTCCTGCCGCCATCAGCGTCACAGTGAAGCAGTCTGGGAACGGTGTCCTGCCACAGTCAGCGTCACAGTGAAGCTGTCTGGGAACGGTGTCCTGCCGCAGTCAGTGTCACAGTGAAGCAGTCTGGGAACGGTGTCCTCCCAGCGTCACAGTGAAGCAGTCTGGGAACGGTGTCCTGCCGCAGTCAGTGTCACAGTGAAGCAGTCTGGGAAAGGTGTCCTCCCAGCGTCACAGTGAAGCAGTCTGGGAACGGTATCCTGCCGCAGTCAGTATCACAGTGAAGCAGTCTGGGAACGGTGTCCTGCCGCAGTCAGTGTCACAGTGAAGCAGTCTGGGAACGGTATCCTCCCACTGTCAGCGTCACAGTGAAGCAGTCTGGGAACGGTGTCCTCCCACTGTCAGCGTCACAGTGAAGCAGTCTGGGAACAGCGTCCTGCCGCAGTCAGTGTCACAGTGAAGCAGTCTGGGAACGGTGTCCTCCCAGCGTCACAGTGAAGCAGTCTGGGAACGGTGTCCTGCCGCAGTCAGTGTCACAGTGAAGCAGTCTGGGAACGGTGTCCTCCCACTGTCAGCGTCACAGTCAAGAAGTCTGGGAACGGTGTCCTGCCGCAGTCAGTGTCACAGTGAAGCAGTCTGGGAACGGTGTCATCCCACTGTCAGCGTCACAGTGAAGCAGTCTGGGAACGGTGTCATCCCACTGTCAGCGTCACAGTGAAGCAGTCTGGGAACAGTGTCCTCCCAGCGTCAGCGTCACAGTGAAGCAGTCTGGGAACGGTGTCCTCCCAGCGCCAGCGTCACAGTGAAGCAGTCTGGGAACGGTGTCCTCCCAGCGTCACAGTGAAGCAGTCTGGGAACGGTGTCCTGCCGCAGTCAGCGTCACAGTGAAGCAGTCTGGGAACGGTGTCCTCCCAGTGTCAGCGTCACAGTGAAGCAGTCTGGGAACGGTGTCCTCCCAGTGTCAGCGTCACAGTGAAGCAGTCTGGGAACGGTGTCCTCCCACAGTCGGCGTCACAGTGAAGCAGTCTGGGAACGGTGTCCTGCCGCAGTCAGCATCACAGTGAAGCAGTCTGGGAACGGTGTCCTCCCACTGTCAGCGTCACAGTGAAGCAGTCTGGGAACGGTGTCCTCCCACTGTCAGCGTCACAGTGAAGCAGTCTGGGAACGGTGTTCTCCCACTGTCAGCGTCACAGTGAAGTAGTCTGGGAACGGTGTCATCCCACTGTCAGCGTCACAGTGAAGCAGTCTGGGAACGGTGTCATCCCACTGTCAGCGTCACAGTGAAGCAGTCTGGGAACGGTGTCCTGCCGCAGTTAGCGTCACAGTGAAGCAGTCTGGGAACGGTGTCCTCCCACTGTCAGTGTCACAGTGAAGCAGTCTGGGAACGGTGTCCTCCCACCGTCAGCGTCACAGTGAAGCAGTCTGGGAACGGTGTCCTTCCGCAGTCAGCGTCACAGTGAAGCAGTCTGGGAACGGTGTCATCCCACTGTCAGCGTCACAGTGAAGCAGTCTGGGAACAGTGTCCTGCCGCCATCAGCGTCACAGTGAAGCAGTCTGGGAACGGTGTCCTGCCACAGTCAGCGTCACAGTGAAGCTGTCTGGGAACGGTGTCCTGCCGCAGTCAGTGTCACAGTGAAGCAGTCTGGGAACGGTGTCCTCCCAGCGTCACAGTGAAGCAGTCTGGGAACGGTGTCCTGCCGCAGTCAGTGTCACAGTGAAGCAGTCTGGGAAAGGTGTCCTCCCAGCGTCACAGTGAAGCAGTCTGGGAACGGTATCCTGCCGCAGTCAGTATCACAGTGAAGCAGTCTGGGAACGGTGTCCTGCCGCAGTCAGTGTCACAGTGAAGCAGTCTGGGAACCGTATCCTCCCACTGTCAGCGTCACAGTGAAGCAGTCTGGGAACGGTGTCCTCCCACTGTCAGCGTCACAGTGAAGCAGTCTGGGAACAGCGTCCTGCCGCAGTCAGTGTCACAGTGAAGCAGTCTGGGAACGGTGTCCTCCCAGCGTCACAGTGAAGCAGTCTGGGAACGGTGTCCTGCCGCAGTCAGTGTCACAGTGAAGCAGTCTGGGAACGGTGTCCTCCCACTGTCAGCGTCACAGTGAAGAAGTCTGGGAACGGTGTCCTGCCGCAGTCAGTGTCACAGTGAAGCAGTCTGGGAACGGTGTCATCCCACTGTCAGCGTCACAGTGAAGCAGTCTGGGAACGGTGTCATCCCACTGTCAGCGTCACAGTGAAGCAGTCTGGGAACAGTGTCCTCCCAGCGTCAGCGTCACAGTGAAGCAGTCTGGGAACGGTGTCCTCCCAGCGCCAGCGTCACAGTGAAGCAGTCTGGGAACGGTGTCCTCCCAGCGTCACAGTGAAGCAGTCTGGGAACGGTGTCCTGCCGCAGTCAGCGTCACAGTGAAGCAGTCTGGGAACGGTGTCCTCCCAGTGTCAGCGTCACAGTGAAGCAGTCTGGGAACGGTGTCCTCCCAGTGTCAGCGTCACAGTGAAGCAGTCTGGGAACGGTGTCCTCCCACAGTCGGCGTCACAGTGAAGCAGTCTGGGAACGGTGTCCTGCCGCAGTCAGCATCACAGTGAAGCAGTCTGGGAACGGTGTCCTCCCACTGTCAGCGTCACAGTGAAGCAGTGTGGGAACGGTGTCCTCCCACTGTCAGCGTCACAGTGAAGCAGTCTGGGAACGGTGTTCTCCCACTGTCAGCGTCACAGTGAAGTAGTCTGGGAACGGTGTCATCCCACTGTCAGCGTCACAGTGAAGCAGTCTGGGAACGGTGTCATCCCACTGTCAGCGTCACAGTGAAGCAGTCTGGGAACGGTGTCCTGCCGCAGTTAGCGTCACAGTGAAGCAGTCTGGGAACGGTGTCCTCCCACTGTCAGTGTCACAGTGAAGCAGTCTGGGAACGGTGTCCTCCCACCGTCAGCGTCACAGTGAAGCAGTCTGGGAACGGTGTCCTTCCGCAGTCAGCGTCACAGTGAAGCAGTCTGGGAACGGTGTCCTGCCGCAGTCAGTGTCACAGTGAAGCAGTCTGGGAACGGTGTCCTCCCAGCGTCACGGTGAAGCAGTCTGGGAACGGTGTCCTGCCGCAGTCAGTGTCACAGTGAAGCAGTCTGGGAACGGTGTCCTGCCGCAGTCAGTGTCACAGTGAAGCAGTCTGGGAACGGTATCCTCCCACTGTCAGCGTCACAGTGAAGCAGTCTGGGAACGGTGTCCTCCCACTGTCAGCGTCACAGTGAAGCAGTCTGGGAACAGCGTCCTGCCGCAGTCAGTGTCACAGTGAAGCAGTCTGGGAACGGTGTCCTCCCAGCGTCACAGTGAAGCAGTCTGGGAACGGTGTCCTGCCGCAGTCAGTGTCACAGTGAAGCAGTCTGGGAACGGTGTCCTCCCACTGTCAGCGTCACAGTGAAGCAGTCTGGGAACGGTGTCCTGCCGCAGTCAGTGTCACAGTGAAGCAGTCTGGGAACGGTGTCATCCCACTGTCAGCGTCACAGTGAAGCAGTCTGGGAACGGTGTCATCCCACTGTCAGCGTCACAGTGAAGCAGTCTGTGAACGGTGTCCTCCCAGCGTCAGCGTCACAGTGAAGCAGTCTGGGAACGGTGTCCTCCCAGCGTCAGCGTCACAGTGAAGCAGTCTGGGAACGGTGTCCTCCCAGCGTCACAGTGAAGCAGTCTGGGAACGGTGACCTCCCACCGTCAGCGTCACAGTGAAGCAGTCTGGGAACGGTGTCCTCCCAGCGTCACAGTGAAGCAGTCTGGGAACGGTATCCTCCCACTGTCAGCGTCACAGTGAAGCAGTCTGGGAACGGTGTCCTGCCGCAGTCAGCGTCACAGTGAAGCAGTCTGGGAACGGTATCCTGCCGCAGTCAGCGTCACAGTGAAGCAGTCTGGGAACGGTGTCCTGCCGCAGTCAGTGTCACAGTGAAGCAGTCTGGGAACGGCGTCCTCCCAGTGTCAGCGTCACAGTGAAGCAGTCTGGGAACGGTATCCTGCCGCAGTCAGCGTCACAGTGAAGCAGTCTGGGAACGGTGTCATCCCACTGTCAGCGTCACAGTGAAGCAGTCTGGGAACGGTGTCCTGCCGCACTCAGCGTCACAGTGAAGCAGTCTGGGAACGGTGTCATCCCACTGTCAGCGTCACAGTGAAGCAGTCTGGGAACGGTGTCCTCCCAGCGTCAGCGTCACAGTGAAGCAGTCTGGGAACGGTGTCCTCCCAGCGTCACAGTGAAGCAGTCTGGGAACGGTGACCTCCCACCGTCAGCGTCACAGTGAAGCAGTCTGGGAACGGTGTCCTCCCAGCGTCACAGTGAAGCAGTCTGGGAACGGTATCCTCCCACTGTCAGCGTCACAGTGAAGCAGTCTGGGAACGGTGTCCTGCCGCAGTCAGCGTCACAGTGAAGCAGTCTGGGAACGGTATCCTGCCGCAGTCAGCGTCACAGTGAAGCAGTCTGGGAACGGTGTCCTGCCGCAGTCAGTGTCACAGTGAAACAGTCTGGGAACGGTGTCCTGCCGCAGTCAGTGTCACAGTGAAGCAGTCTGGGAACGGCGTCCTCCCAGTGTCAGCGTCACAGTGAAGCAGTCTGGGAACGGTATCCTGCCGCAGTCAGCGTCACAGTGAAGCAGTCTGGGAACGGTGTCATCCCACTGTCAGCGTCACAGTGAAGCAGTCTGGGAACGGTGTCCTGCCGCAGTCAGCGTCACAGTGAAGCAGTCTGGGAACGGTGTCCTCCCAGCGTCAGCGTCACAGTGAAGCAGTCTGGGAACGGTGTTCTCCCACAGTCGGCGTCACAGTGAAGCAGTCTGGGAACGGTGTCCTCCCACAGTCAGCGTCACAGTGAAGCAGCCTGGGAACGGTGTCCTCCCAGCGTCACAGTGAAGCAGTCTGGGAACGGTGTCCTGCCGCAGTCAGTGTCACAGTGAAGCAGTCTGGGAACGGTGTCATCCCACTGTCAGCGTCACAGTGAAGCAGTCTGGGAACGGTGTCCTGCCGCACTCAGCGTCACAGTGAAGCAGTCTGGGAACGGTGTCCTCCCAGCGTCAGCGTCACAGTGAAGCAGTCTGGGAACGGTGTTCTCCCACAGTCGGCGTCACAGTGAAGCAGTCTGGGAACGGTGTCCTCCCACAGTCAGCGTCACAGTGAAGCAGCCTGGGAACGGTGTCCTCCCAGCGTCACAGTGAAGCAGTCTGGGAACGGTGTCCTGCCGCAGTCAGTGTCACAGTGAAGCAGTCTGGGAAAGGTGTCCTCCCAGCGTCACAGTAAAGCAGTCTGGGAACGGTGTCCTGCCGCAGTCAGTGTCACAGTGAAGCAGTCTGGGAACGGTGTCCTGCCGCAGTCAGTGTCACAGTGAAGCAGTCTGGGAACGGTATCCTCCCACTGTCAGCGTCACAGTGAAGCAGTCTGGGAACGGTGTCCTCCCACTGTCAGCGTCACAGTGAAGCAGTCTGGGAACAGCGTCCTGCCGCAGTCAGTGTCACAGTGAAGCAGTCTGGGAACGGTGTCCTCCCAGCGTCACAGTGAAGCAGTCTGGGAACGGTGTCCTGCCGCAGTCAGTGTCACAGTGAAGCAGTCTGGGAACCGTGTCATCCCACTGTCAGCGTCACAGTGAAGCAGTCTGGGAACGGTGTCATCCCACTGTCAGCGTCACAGTGAAGCAGTCTGGGAACGGTGTCCTCCCAGCGTCAGCGTCACAGTGAAGCAGTCTGGGAACGGTGTCCTCCCAGCGTCACAGTGAAGCAGTCTGGGAACGGTGTCCTGCCGCAGTCAGTGTCACAGTGAAGCAGTCTGGGAACGGTGTCATCCCACTGTCAGCGTCACAGTGAAGCAGTCTGGGAACGGTGTCATCCCACTGTCAGCGTCACAGTGAAGCAGTCTGGGAACGGTGTCCTCCCAGTGTCAGCGTCACAGTGAAGCAGTCTGGGAACGGTGTCCTGCCGCAGTCAGCGTCACAGTGAAGCAGTCTGGGAACGGCGTCCTGCCGCAGTCAGCGTCACAGTGAAGCAGTCTGGGAACGGTGTCCTCCCACAGTCAGTGTCACAGTGAAGCAGTCTGGGAACGGTGTCCTGCCGCAGTCAGCATCACAGTGAAGCAGTCTGGGAACGGTGTCCTCCCACTGTCAGCGTCACAGTGAAGCAGTCTGGGAACGGTGTCCTCCCACTGTCAGCGTCACAGTGAAGCAGTCTGGGAACGGTGTTCTCCCACTGTCAGCGTCACAGTGAAGCAGTCTGGGAACGGTGTCATCCCACTGTCAGCGTCACAGTGAAGCAGTCTGGGAACGGTGTCATCCCACTGTCAGCGTCACAGTGAAGCAGTCTGGGAACGGTGTTCTGCCGCAGTTAGCGTCACAGTGAAGCAGTCTGGGAACGGTGTCCTCCCACTGTCAGTGTCACAGTGAAGCAGTCTGGGAACGGTGTCCTCCCACCGTCAGCGTCACAGTGAAGCAGTCTGGGAACGGTGTCCTTCCGCAGTCAGCGTCACAGTGAAGCAGTCTGGGAACGGTGTCCTGCCGCAGTCAGTGTCACAGTGAAGCAGTCTGGGAACGGTGTCCTCCCAGCGTCACAGTGAAGCAGTCTGGGAACGGTGTCCTGCCGCAGTCAGTGTCACAGTGAAGCAGTCTGGGAACGGTGTCCTGCCGCAGTCAGTGTCACAGTGAAGCAGTCTGGGAACGGTATCCTCCCACTGTCAGCGTCACAGTGAAGCAGTCTGGGAACAGCGTCCTGCCGCAGTCAGTGTCACAGTGAAGCAGTCTGGGAACGGTGTCCTCCCAGCGTCACAGTGAAGCAGTCTGGGAACGGTGTCCTGCCGCAGTCAGTGTCACAGTGAAGCAGTCTGGGAACGGTGTCCTCCCACTGTCAGCGTCACAGTGAAGCAGTCTGGGAACGGTGTCCTGCCGCAGTCAGTGTCACAGTGAAGCAGTCTGGGAACGGTGTCATCCCACTGTCAGCGTCACAGTGAAGCAGTCTGGGAACGGTGTCCTCCCAGCGTCACAGTGAAGCAGTCTGGGAACGGTGTTCTCCCAGCGTCACAGTGAAGCAGTCTGGGAACGGTGTCCTCCCAGCGTCACAGTGAAGCAGTCTGGGAACGGTGTCCTGCCGCAGTCAGCGTCACAGTGAAGCAGTCTGGGAACGGTGTCCTCCCAGCGGCAGCGTCACAGTGAAGCAGTCTGGGAATGGTGTCCTGCCGCAGTCAGTGTCACAGTGAAGCAGTCTGGGAACGGTGTCCTCCCACTGTCAGCGTCACAGTGAAGCAGTCTGGGAACGGTGTCCTGCCGCAGTCAGTGTCACAGTGAAGCAGTCTGGGAACGGTGTCATTCCACTGTCAGCGTCACAGTGAAGCAGTCTGGGAACGGTGTCATCCCACTGTCGGCGTCACAGTGAAGCAGTCTGGGAACGGTATCCTGCCGCAGTCAGCGTCACAGTGAAGCAGTCTGGGAACGGTGTCCTCCCACTGTCAGTGTCACAGTGAAGCAGTCTGGGAATGGTGTCCTCGCAGTCAGTGTCACAGTGAAGCAGTCTGGGAACGGTATCCTGCCGCAGTCAGCGTCACAGTGAAGCAGTCTGGGAACGGTGTCCTGCCGCAGTCAGTGTCACAGTGAAGCAGTCTGGGAACGGTGTCATCCCACTGTCAGTGTCACAGTGAAGCAGTCTGGGAACGGTATCCTGCCGCAGTCAGCGTCACAGTGAAGCAGTCTGGGAACGGCGTCCTGCCGCAGTCAGCGTCACAGTGAAGCAGTCTGGGAACGGTGTCCTGCCGCAGTCAGTGTCACAGTGAAGCAGTCTGGGAACGGTGCCCTCCCACTGTCAGCGTCACAGTGAAGCAGTCTGGGAACGGTGTCCTGCCTCAGTCAGCGTCACAGTGAAGCAGTCTGGGAACGGTGTCCTCCCACAGTCGGCGTCACAGTGAAGCAGTCTGGGAACGGTGTCCTGCCGCAGTCAGCATCACAGTGAAGCAGTCTGGGAACGGTGTCCTCCCACCGTCAGCGTCACAGTGAAGCAGTCTGGGAACGGTGTCCTCCCACCGTCAGCGTCACAGTGAAGCAGTCTGGGAACGGTGTCCTCCCACCGTCAGCGTCACAGTGAAGCAGTCTGGGAACGGTGTCCTCCCACCGTCAGCGTCACAGTGAAGCAGTCTGGGTACGGTGTCCTCCCACCGTCAGCGTCACAGTGAAGCAGTCTGGGAACGGTGTCCTCCCAGCGTCAGCGTCACAGTGAAGCAGTCTGGGAACGGTGTCCTCCCACTGTCAGCGTTGTCATGATATTCAAACACACACATCATGATGGACACACTAACAGGCAAATCAGAGTACACAACACCACAACCAATCACAGACAAGAACACCAACCACATAAAAAGCACGAGCACGACACCTGGAGGTCAGTAGGTATGGGGAGAAGGAAACAAGAAAGAGCTGTTGAAACACCACAAGCAGGGAGCCCCCCACGTGCAGAGTGCAAAGACCAAGTTGTAAATAGTGAGTTTAAATAAAGAAGCGTTGTACCATATGCAACTGTGTTGGCTCATCTGTGTGTCAGAACACCCAACACCACATGGTACAGGAGTGGATCGATACCTGCCTACCAACCTGCCATTCTGGACATGGACCACACCGGCAAACCGCAGCCGATGCAAGTCACGGGGAACCTAGGCACCAACTGGAAGATCTACAGGCAGCGATTTGACCTGTACATCCGTGCCACCGAAAAACAGAATGCCTCGGATGATTCGAAGATTGCAATGCTCCTCTTCTACGCAGGCCCCCACCCAAACGATGTCTTTAATTCACTGGTGTTCGAAGAAGGTGAAAACCAGGCCAAATATGACACGGTCATCCTCAAACTGGACCAGCACTTTCAAACTGAAGTAAACGAAACTTTCGAAAGATACATCTTTCAGCAACGCCTGCAAGGTAAGGAGGAGCTTTTTCAACCCTTTTTGACGCACCTCCGGATTCTGGCGCAGTCCTGCGGTTACGGCACCACTACAGAGTCCATGATCAGGGACCAGATTGTTTTTGGCGTTGCCTCTAGTGGCCTACGCCAGCAGCTTCTTAAAATAAAGAGCCTCACCTTAGCGTCTGCTGTGGAAGCCTGTGTCCTCCATGAAAATGCTACCTGCCGTTTTGCCCGATTTCAGGCGTCCGAGTTGGCACGGAGGGGGTCCCCAGCCGTCGAATCGGCAAGCCAGGCCGCCCACGACGTTGAACGCATCCAGGCCGTCGATTTCTTCCCGCCCCACGGCCCGGACGACAGCGGCCGCTTCCCGCGCTTTTCGCGGTCTCCCGCGCAGGTGCGCGCCAAAAATAACGGCCACAACGAGGGACGCACTGCGCAGGCGCGCCCACCGCAAGATCGCACTGCGCATGCGCAGTGGCGCAACGAACGTCGTGACGTCATGACGTGCAGCAATTGTGGAGGTCTACACTTAAAAGGGCAATGTCCTGCAAAATACCGACAGTGCAACAGATGTGCCATGATAGGACACTACGCAGCCCGCTGTCGTGCGGCTCAACCCATGGATCCGGCGCATCCTCGACAACCTCGCACACGAGTCAGGACCGTCCAGCCCACGCATCAAGACTTCCAGTTAAGTGATGCAGATGACCAGGATGACTTCCGAGTTGCCGTCATTGATGTCAACAAGGTCAATGCCATCAATCCAGACGATGAGTGGTGTGCCACCCTGACGGTCAACCGATCGCGCGTCGCCTTCCGTCTGGACACCGGCGCATCCGCCAACCTGATTGCTTACTCTGCAGTCCAGGCCATGAAGGTCAAACCACCCATCACACCATCCCGGCTTAAGATGGTTGACTATAACGGGAACGTTATCCCGTCCGTAGGATCTTGCCAGCTACAGGTGACTCACAAGAGGTACACGGCCACACTCCCCTTCGAAGTTGTGGGCTCATCAAAGGACTCGTTACTGGGCGCACAGGCGTGTAAGGTCCTTCACCTGGTACAGCGCATCATGTCTCTCTCTCCAGATGAGATATCCGACTTCCCGGATGCTGAGTTCCACGCGAATCTCCATTCCCTCCTCGCTCACAACCAGGAGGTTTTTGAAGGCATGGGGACATTGCCACACACGTACAAGATTCGACTCAGACCGGACGCCATCCCTGTCGTTCACGCACCTCGCAGGGTTCCTGCGCCTCTCAAAGACCGCCTCAAGGCACAACTGCAGATTCTTCAGGACCAAGGGGTCCTATCCAAGGTCACGGAGCCCACGCCATGGGTCAGCTCCATGGTCTGTGTAAAGAAGCCCTCTGGCGAGCTCCGTATATGTATAGATCCAAAAGATCTGAACAACAACATCATGCGGGAACACTATCCCATCCCGAAACGAGAAGACCTCACCAGCGAGATGGCGCGAGCCAACATATTCACTAAATTGGATGCGTCCAAAGGATTCTGGCAGATCAAACTGGACCCGGCCAGCCGAAGACTATGCACATTCAACACCCCTTTTGGCAGATTCTGCTACAACCGGATGCCATTCGGCATCATTTCGGCATCTGAAGTATTCCACCGCATTATGGAGCAGATGATGGAAGGCATCGAAGGGGTACGTGTATATGTGGACGATATCATCATTTGGTCCACCACTCCGCAGGAACACATGCATCGTCTTCGACGTGTCTTCACCCGCATACGGCAAAATGGCCTGCGTCTCAACCGTGCGAAGTGTGCTTTCGGCCAGACGGAGCTGAAATTCCTCGGGGACCACATCTCAAGGTCCGGGGTCCGTCCCGATGCAGACAAGGTTAGCGCCATCACAGCCATGCCACGACCGGCTGACAAGAAGGCTGTCTTAAGATTCCTGGGCATGGTCAACTTCCTTGGGAAGTTCATTCCCAACCTGGCTTCTCATACAACAAACATGCGCCATCTCGTAAAAAAATCGACGGAATTCAACTGGCACCAGTCGCATCAGCGGGAATGGGAGGAGCTCAAGCACAAACTGGTCACGGCACCAGTGCTGGCCTTCTTTGACACGACTCGCCCTACAAAGATCTCAACAGACGCCAGCCAATCTGGTATTGGAGCGGTACTCCTGCAAAAAGACAGCACGTCATCATGGGCCCCGGTTGCGTATGCCTCACGAGCCATGACCCCTACCGAACAGCGCTACGCGCAAATCGAAAAAGAATGCCTGGGCTTGTTAACTGGACTGGACAAGTTCCACGACTATGTGTATGGCCTGCCACGATTCACGGTCGAAACTGACCACCGCCCCCTGGTCAACATCATTAACAAAGACCTGAACGACATGACTCCTCGCCTCCAGCGCATCTTACTTAAACTCAGGAGGTACGATTTTGAACTGATCTACACTCCGGGGAAGGAACTCATAGTGGCGGACACTCTTTCCCGAGCAGTGAGCACACCACCAGATGCGGAGGGGTTCGTGCGTCAAATTGAGGCACACGTGACTCTGACAGCAGCAAATATGCCAGCTGATGATCCTTGTCTGGCCCACATACGCGCAGAGACGGCGACTGACCCTCTGCTGCAGCGAGTGATGCGCCACATGACGGAAGGGTGGCTAAAAGGGCAGTGCCCCCAGTTTTATAATGTGCGAGATGATCTCACCAATATAGACGGGGTCCTTATGAAATCGCATAGGATCGTCATTCCACACAGTGTGCGCCAGATGATTCTTCGTCAACTACACGAAGGCCACTTGGGCGTCGAAAAATGCAGACGAAGGGCCCGGGAGGCGGTATATTGGCCGGGTATTAATGAAGACATAGCCAACATGGTGCTCAACTGCACAACCTGTCAGAGGTTTCAGCCAGCGCAACCTCCGGAAACACTTCTACCACACGAGATGGTGACGTCCCCCTGGGCGAAGGTGGGTGTTGACCTATTTCACGCGCTCGGCAGAGATTACATTGTTATTATAGACTACTTCTCAAACTACCCGGAAGTCATGCCTCTCCATGATCTGACGTCGTCCGCAGTCATTGGGGCCTGCAAGGAAACGTTTGCTCGCCATGGCATTCCAAGGACTGTCATGTCAGACAATGGACCTTGTTTTGCCAGCCGTGAATGGTCGTCCTTTGCCGCAGCATATGGTTTCACTCATGTGACATCCAGCCCTCTGCATCCACAATCGAACGGGAAGGCTGAAAAGGGTGTCCACATCGCAAAGCGGCTCCTGTGCAAGGCGGCTGATGCCGGATCGGACTTTAACCTTGCCTTGCTGGCCTATCGATCGGCCCCGTTATCCACGGGCCTCTCGCCAGCGCAGCTACTAATGGGTCGCTCCCTCAGGACGACGGTACCTTCCGTCCTGGCACCGATAACAGACCATGAGGCGGTTCTTCGGAACATGCAACTGCAGCGTGATCGCCAGAAAGGTCGGTACGACACACGAGCGACGGACCTGCCCCCCCTGTCCTCCGGAGACAAAGTACGCGTCCATCAACCGTATGGTGGCTGGTCAGCACCGGCCGAAGTCCTCCGACAAGTGGCTCCCCGCTCGTTCCTGGTTCGCATGCCGGATGGTTCCGTGCGTCGCCGCAATCGGCGCGCCCTTCGCCGACTTCCACGCTCACAGCCACACAACACGCCAGATCCTCAACAGGCTTCCGAGGATGACTTTGTGGAGCTGCCGCACATCACGCCCTTTCCATCGCCACCCATGGCCATGCCTGCACAGCAGCCGGTGGTTCTTGATCCACCCTTAAGGCGGTCAACCCGAATTCGTCGCAAACCCATTAGAATGGACTTATAATACAGTTCATATGTTTAATAAGTTGGACAATTTTACATGATAACCTGTTGTTGTTTATCGTTCCAGATGTCGTCTGACTGGACAACTGTTCAAATTTTTTTTCTTCTTCTCTCGTTCGCATTTCTGTTATGTTATGGTACAACTGGATTCATGTGACGCACTCGACATCGCCCCATGTACATAGTTCCGTCATAGACACATGCTGCACACGACACACACACACTCTTAGATGCACTCACGTCACGATCATATTTATTACCACGTAGGCACATATCTTTGTAAAAAGGGGGGATGTCATGATATTCAAACACACACATCATGATGGACACACTAACAGGCAAATCAGAGTACACAACACCACAACCAATCACAGACAAGAACACCAACCACATAAAAAGCACGAGCACGACACCTGGAGGTCAGTAGGTATGGGGAGAAGGAAACAAGAAAGAGCTGTTGAAACACCACAAGCAGGGAGCCCCCCACGTGCAGAGTGCAAAGACGAAGTTGTAAATAGTGAGTTTAAATAAAGAAGCGTTGTACCATATGCAACTGTGTTGGCTCATCTGTGTGTCAGAACACCCAACACCACAAGCGTCACAGTGAAGCAGTCTGGGAACAGTGTCCTGCCGCAGTCAGCGTCACAGTGAAGCAGTCTGGGAACAGTGTCCTGCCGCAGTCAGCGTCACAGTGAACCAGTCTGGGAACGGTGTCCTCCCAGCGTCAGCGTCACAGTGAAGCAGTCTGGGAACAGTGTCCTCCCACAGTCGGCGTCACAGTGAAGCAGTCTGGGAACGGTGTCCTGCCGCAGTCAGTGTCACAGTGAAGCAGTCTGGGAATGGCGTCCTCCCACAGTCAGTGTCACAGTGAAGCAGTCTGGGAACGGTGTCCTCCCACTGTCAGAGTCACAGTGAAGCAGTCTGGGAACGGTGTCCTGCCGCAGTCAGCGTCACAGTGAAGCAGTCTGGGAACGGTGTCCTCCCACTGTCAGAGTCACAGTGAAGCAGTCTGGGAATGGTGTCCTGCCGCAGTCAGCTTCACAGTGAAGCAGTCTGGGGACGGTGTCCTCCAACTGTCAGTGTCACAGTGAAGCAGTCTGGGAACGGTGTCCTCCCACTGTCAGCGTCACAGTGAAGCAGTCTGGGAATGGTGTCCTCCCACTGTCAGCGTCACAGTGAAGCAGTCTGGGAACGGTGTCCTGCCGCAGTCAACGTCACAGTGAAGCAGTCTGAGAACGGTATCCTGCCGCAGTCAGCGTCACAGTGAAGCAGTCTGGGAACGGTGTCATCCCACCGTCAGCGTCACAGTGAAGCAGTCTGGGAACGGTGTCCTCCCACAGTCAGTGTCACAGTGAAGCAGTCTGGGAACGGTGTCCTGCCGCAGTCAGTGTCACAGTGAAGCAGTCTGGGAACGGTGTCCTCCCACAGTCAGTGTCACAGTGAAGCAGTCTGGGAACGGTGTCCTGCCGCAGTCAGCATCACAGTGAAGCAGTCTGGGAACGGTGTCCTCCCACTGTCAGCGTCACAGTGAAGCAGTCTGGGAACGGTGTCCTCCCACTGTCAGCGTCACAGTGAAGCAGTCTGGGAACGGTGTTCTCCCACTGTCAGCGTCACAGTGAAGCAGTCTGGGAACGGTGTCATCCCACTGTCAGCGTCACAGTGAAGCAGTCTGGGAACGGTGTCATCCCACTGTCAGCGTCACAGTGAAGCAGTCTGGGAACGGTGTCCTGCCGCAGTTAGCGTCACAGTGAAGCAGTCTGGGAACGGTGTCCTCCCACTGTCAGTGTCACAGTGAAGCAGTCTGGGAACGGTGTCCTGCCGCAGTCAGTGTCACAGTGAAGCAGTCTGGGAACGGTGTCCTCCCACAGTCAGTGTCACAGTGAAGCAGTCTGGGAACGGTGTCCTGCCGCAGTCAGCATCACAGTGAAGCAGTCTGGGAACGGTGTACTCCCACTGTCAGCGTCACAGTGAAGCAGTCTGGGAACGGTGTCCTCCCACTGTCAGCGTCACAGTGAAGCAGTCTGGGAACGGTGTTCTCCCACTGTCAGCGTCACAGTGAAGCAGTCTGGGAACGGTGTCATCCCACTGTCAGCGTCACAGTGAAGCAGTCTGGGAACGGTGTCATCCCACTGTCAGCGTCACAGTGAAGCAGTCTGGGAACGGTGTCCTGCCGCAGTTAGCGTCACAGTGAAGCAGTCTGGGAACGGTGTCCTCCCACTGTCAGTGTCACAGTGAAGCAGTCTGGGAACGGTGTCCTCCCTCCGTCAGCGTCACAGTGAAGCAGTCTGGGAACGGTGTCCTTCCGCAGTCAGCGTCACAGTGAAGCAGTCTGGGAACGGTGTCCTGCCGCAGTCAGTGTCACAGTGAAGCAGTCTGGGAACGGTGTCCTCCCAGCGTCACAGTGAAGCAGTCTGGGAACGGTGTCCTGCCGCAGTCAGTGTCACAGTGAAGCAGTCTGGGAACGGTGTCCTGCCGCAGTCAGTGTCACAGTGAAGCAGTCTGGGAACGGTATCCTCCCACTGTCAGCGTCACAGTGAAGCAGTCTGGGAACGGTGTCCTCCCACTGTCAGCGTCACAGTGAAGCAGTCTGGGAACAGCGTCCTGCCGCAGTCAGTGTCACAGTGAAGCAGTCTGGGAACGGTGTCCTCCCAGCGTCACAGTGAAGCAGTCTGGGAACGGTGTCCTGCCGCAGTCAGTGTCACAGTGAAGCAGTCTGGGAACGGTGTCCTCCCACTGTCAGCGTCACAGTGAAGCAGTCTGGGAACGGTGTCCTGCCGCAGTCAGTGTCACAGTGAAGCAGTCTGGGAACGGTGTCATCCCACTGTCAGCGTCACAGTGAAGCAGTCTGGGAACGGTGTCCTCCCAGCGTCACAGTGAAGCAGTCTGGGAACGGTGTCCTCCCAGCGTCACAGTGAAGCAGTCTGGGAACGGTGTCCTCCCAGCGTCACAGTGAAGCAGTCTGGGAACGGTGTCCTGCCGCAGTCAGCGTCACAGTGAAGCAGTCTGGGAACGGTGTCCTCCCAGCGGCAGCGTCACAGTGAAGCAGTCTGGGAACAGCGTCCTGCCGCAGTCAGTGTCACAGTGAAGCAGTCTGGGAACGGTGTCCTCCCAGCGTCACAGTGAAGCAGTCTGGGAACGGTGTCCTCCCACCGTCAGCGTCACAGTGAAGCAGTCTGGGAACGGTGTCCTCCCACCGTAAGCGTCACAGTGAAGCAGTCTGGGAACGGTGTCCTGCCGCACTCAGCGTCACAGTGAAGCAGTCTGGGAACGGTGTCCTGCCGCAGTCAGCGTCACAGTGAAGCAGTCTGGGAACGGTGTCCTGCCGCAGTCAGTGTCACAGTGAAGCAGTCTGGGAACGGTGTCCTGCCGCAGTCAGTGTCACAGTGAAGCAGTCTGGGAACGGTGTCATCCCACTGTCAGCGTCACAGTGAAGCAGTCTGGGAACGGTGTCATCCCACTGTCAGCGTCACAGTGAAGCAGTCTGGGAACGGTGTCCTCCCAGCGTCAGCGTCACAGTGAAGCAGTCTGGGAACGGTGTTCTCCCAGCGTCACAGTGAAGCAGTCTGGGAACGGTGTCCTCCCAGTGTCAGCGTCACAGTGAAGCAGTCTGGGAATGGTGTCCTGCCGCAGTCAGCGTCACAGTGAAGCAGTCTGGGAACGGCGTCCTGCCGCAGTCAGCGTCACAGTGAAGCAGTCTGGGAACGGTGTCCTCCCACAGTCAGTGTCACAGTGAAGCAGTCTGGGAACGGTGTCCTGCCGCAGTCAGCATCACAGTGAAGCAGTCTGGGAACGGTGTCCTCCCACTGTCAGCGTCACAGTGAAGCAGTCTGGGAACGGTGTCCCCCCACTGTCAGCGTCACAGTGAAGCAGTCTGGGAACGGTGTTCTCCCACTGTCAGCGTCACAGTGATGCAGTCTGGGAACGGTGTCATCCCACTGTCAGCGTCACAGTGAAGCAGTCTGGGAACGGTGTCATCCCACTGTCAGCGTCACAGTGAAGCAGTCTGGGAACGGTGTCCTTCCGCAGTCAGCGTCACAGTGAAGCAGTCTGGGAACGGTGTCCTCCCAGTGTCAGCGTCACAGTGAAGCAGTCTGGGAACGGTGTCCTGCCGCAGTCAGTGTCACAGTGAAGCAGTCTGGGAACGGTGTCCTCCCAGCGTCACAGTGAAGCAGTCTGGGAACGGTGTCCTGCCGCAGTCAGTGTCACAGTGAAGCAGTCTGGGAACGGTGTCCTGCCGCAGTCAGTGTCACAGTGAAGCAGTCTGGGAACGGTATCCTCCCACTGTCAGCGTCACAGTGAAGCAGTCTGGGAACGGTGTCCTCCCACTGTCAGTGTCACAGTGAAGCAGTCTGGGAACGGTGTCCTCCCAGCGTCACAGTGAAGCAGTCTGGGAACGGTGTCCTGCCGCAGTCAGTGTCACAGTGAAGCAGTCTGGGAACGGTGTCCACCCACTGTCAGCGTCACAGTGAAGCAGTCTGGGAACGGTGTCCTGCCGCAGTCAGTGTCACAGTGAAGCAGTCTGGGAACGGCGTCATCCCACTGTCAGCGTCACAGTGAAGCAGTCTGGGAACGGTGTCATCCCACTGTCGGCGTCACAGTGAAGCAGTCTGGGAACGGTATCCTGCCGCAGTCAGCGTCACAGTGAAGCAGTCTGGGAACGGTGCTCTCCCACTGTCAGTGTCACAGTGAAGCAGTCTGGGAATGGTGTCCTCGCAGTCAGTGTCACAGTGAAGCAGTCTGGGAACGGTGTCCTGCCGCAGTCAGTGTCACAGTGAAGCAGTCTGGGAACGGTGTCATCCCACTGTCAGTGTCACAGTGAAGCAGTCTGGGAACGGTATCCTGCCGCAGTCAGCGTCACAGTGAAGCAGTCTGGGAACGGCGTCATCCCACTGTCAGTGTGACAGTGAAGCAGTCTGGGAACGGTGTCCTCCCACCGTCAGCGTCACAGTGAAGCAGTCTGGGAACGGTGTCCTGCCGCAGTCAGCGTCACAGTGAAGCAGTCTGGGAACGGTGTCCTGCCGCAGTCAGCGTCACAGTGAAGCAGTCTGGGAACGGTGTCCTCCCACTGTCAGCGTCACAGTGAAGCAGTCTGGGAACGGTGTCCTGCCGCAGTCAGCGTCACAGTGAAGCAGTCTGGGAACGGTGTCCTGCCGCAGTCAGTGTCACAGTGAAGCAGTCTGGGAACGGTGTCCTGCCGCAGTCAGTGTCACAGTGAAGCAGTCTGGGAACGGTGTCATCCCACTGTCAGCGTCACAGTGAAGCAGTCTGGGAACGGTGTCCTCCCACTGTCAGCGTCACAGTGAAGCCGTCTGGGAACGGTGTCCTGCCGCAGTCAGTGTCACAGTGAAGCAGTCTGGGAACGGTGTCCTCCCAGCGTCACAGTGAAGCAGTCTGGGAACGGTGTCCTGCCTCAGTCAGCGTCACAGTGAAGCAGTCTGGGAACGGTGTCCTCCCACAGTCGGCGTCACAGTGAAGCAGTCTGGGAACGGTGTCCTGCCGCAGTCAGCATCACAGTGAAGCAGTCTGGGAACGGTGTCCTCCCACCGTCAGCGTCACAGTGAAGCAGTCTGGGAACGGTGTCCTCCCACCGTCAGCGTCACAGTGAAGCAGTCTGGGAACGGTGTCCTCCCACCGTCAGCGTCACAGTGAAGCAGTCTGGGAACGGTGTCCTCCCACCGTCAGCGTCACAGTGAAGCAGTCTGGGAACGGTGTCCTCCCACCGTCAGCGTCACAGTGAAGCAGTCTGGGAACGGTGTCCTCCCAGCGTCAGCGTCACAGTGAAGCAGTCTGGGAACGGTGTCCTCCCACTGTCAGCGTCACAGTGAAGCAGTCTGGGAACAGTGTCCTGCCGCAGTCAGCGTCACAGTGAAGCAGTCTGGGAACAGTGTCCTGCCGCAGTCAGCGTCACAGTGAAGCAGTCTGGGAACGGTGTCCTCCCAGCGTCAGCATCACAGTGAAGCAGTCTGGGAACAGTGTCCTCCCACAGTCGGCGTCACAGTGAAGCAGTCTGGGAATGGCGTCCTCCCACAGTCAGTGTCACAGTGAAGCAGTCTGGGAACGGTGTCCTCCCACTGTCAGAGTCACAGTGAAGCAGTCTGGGAACGGTGTCCTGCCGCAGTCAGCGTCACAGTGAAGCAGTCTGGGAACGGTGTCCTCCCACTGTCAGAGTCACAGTGAAGCAGTCTGGGAATGGTGTCCTGCCGCAGTCAGCTTCACAGTGAAGCAGTCTGGGGACGGTGTCCTCCCACTGTCAGTGTCACAGTGAAGCAGTCTGGGAACGGTGTCCTCCCAGTGTCAGCGTCACAGTGAAGCAGTCTGGGAATGGTGTCCTCCCACTGTCAGCGTCACAGTGAAGCAGTCTGGGAACGGTGTCCTGCCGCAGTCAATGTCACAGTGAAGCAGTCTGGGAACGGTATCCTGCCGCAGTCAGCGTCACAGTGAAGCACTCTGGGAACGGTGTCATCCCACTGTCAGCGTCACAGTGAAGCAGTCTGGGAACGGTGTCCTCCCACCGTCAGCTTCACAGTGAAGCAGTCTGGGAACGGTGTCCTCCCACCGTCAGCGTCACAGTGAAGCAGTCTGGGAACGGTGTCCTCCCACCGTCAGCGTCACAGTGAAGCAGTCTGGGAACGGTGTCCTGCCGCAGTCAGCGTCACAGTGAAGCAGTCTGGGAACGGTGTCCTGCCGCAGTCAGTGTCACAGTGAAGCAGTCTGGGAACGGTGTCCTCCCACTGTCAGCGTCACAGTGAAGCAGTCTGGGAACGGTGTCCTGCCGCAGTCAGTGTCACAGTGAAGCAGTCTGGGAACGGTGTCATCCCACTGTCAGCGTCACAGTGAAGCAGCCTGGGAACGGTGTCATCCCACTGTCAGCGTCACAGTGAAGCAGTCTGGGAACGGTGTCCTCCCAGCGTCAGCGTCACAGTGAAGCAGTCTGGGAACGGTGTCCTCCCAGCGTCACAGTGAAGCAGTCTGGGAACGGTGTCCTGCCGCAGTCAGCGTCACAGTGAAGCAGTCTGGGAACGGTGTCCTCCCAGTGTCAGCGTCACAGTGAAGCAGTCTGGGAATGGTGTCCTGCCGCAGTCAGCGTCACAGTGAAGCAGTCTGGGAACGGCGTCCTGCCGCAGTCAGCGTCACAGTGAAGCAGTCTGGGGACGGTGTCCTCCCACAGTCAGTGTCACAGTGAAGCAGTCTGGGAACGGTGTCCTGCCGCAGTCAGCATCACAGTGAAGCAGTCTGGGAACGGTGTCCTCCCACTGTCAGCGTCACAGTGAAGCAGTCTGGGAACGGTGTCCTCCCACTGTCAGCGTCACAGTGAAGCAGTCTGGGAACGGTGTTCTCCCACTGTCAGCGTCACAGTGAAGCAGTCTGGGAACGGTGTCATCCCACTGTCAGCGTCACAGTGAAGCAGTCTGGGAATGGTGTCATCCCACTGTCAGCGTCACAGTGAAGCAGTCTGGGAACGGTGTCCTGCCGCAGTTAGCGTCACAGTGAAGCAGTCTGGGAACGGTGTCCTCCCACTGTCAGTGTCACAGTGAAGCAGTCTGGGAACGGTGTCCTCCCACCGTCAGCGTCACAGTGAAGCAGTCTGGGAACGGTGTCCTTCCGCAGTCAGCGTCACAGTGAAGCAGTCTGGGAACGGTGTCCTGCCGCAGTCAGTGTCACAGTGAAGCAGTCTGGGAACGGTGTCCTCCCAGCGTCACAGTGAAGCAGTCTGGGAACGGTGTCCTGCCGCAGTCAGTGTCACAGTGAAGCAGTCTGGGAACGGTGTCCTGCCGCAGTCAGTGTCACAGTGAAGCAGTCTGGGAACGGTATCCTCCCACTGTCAGCGTCACAGTGAAGCAGTCTGGGAACGGTGTCCTGCCGCAGTCAGCATCACAGTGAAGCAGTCTGGGAACGGTGTCCTCCCAGCGGCAGCGTCACAGTGAAGCAGTCTGGGAACGGTGTCCTGCCGCAGTCAGTGTCACAGTGAAGCAGTCTGGGAACGGTATCCTCCCACTGTCAGCGTCACAGTGAAGCAGTCTGGGAACGGTGTCCTCCCACTGTCAGCGTCACAGTGAAGCAGTCTGGGAACAGCGTCCTGCCGCAGTCAGTGTCACAGTGAAGCAGTCTGGGAACGGTGTCCTCCCAGCGTCACAGTGAAGCAGTCTGGGAACGGTGTCCTGCCGCAGTCAGTGTCACAGTGAAGCAGTCTGGGAACGGTGTCCTCCCACTGTCAGCGTCACAGTGAAGCAGTCTGGGAACGGTGTCCTGCCGCAGTCAGTGTCACAGTGAAGCAGTCTGGGAACGGTGTCATCCCACTGTCAGCGTCACAGTGAAGCAGTCTGGGAACGGTGTCCTGCCGCAGTCAGCGTCACAGTGAAGCAGTCTGGGAACGGTGTCCTCCCAGCGGCAGCGTCACAGTGAAGCAGTCTGGGAACGGTGTCCTGCCGCAGTCAGCGTCACAGTGAAGCAGTCTGGGAACGGTGTCCTCCCAGCGGCAGCGTCACAGTGAAGCAGTCTGGGAACGGTGTCCACCCACTGTCAGCGTCACAGTGAAGCAGTCTGGGAACGGTGTCCTCCCAGCGGCAGCGTCACAGTGAAGCAGTCTGGGAACGGTGTCCTCCCACTGTCAGCTTCACAGTGAAGCAGTCTGGGAACGGTGTCCTCCCACCGTCAGCGTCACAGTGAAGCAGTCTGGGAACGGTGTCCTCCCACCGTAAGCGTCACAGTGAAGCAGTCTGGGAACGGTGTCCTGCCGCACTCAGCGTCACAGTGAAGCAGTCTGGGAACGGTGTCCTCCCGCAGTCAGCGTCACAGTGAAGCAGTCTGGGAACAGTGTCCTGCCGCAGTCAGTGTCACAGTGAAGCAGTCTGGGAACGGTGTCATCCCACTGTCAGCGTCACAGTGAAGCAGTCTGGGAACGGTGTCATCCCACTGTCAGCGTCACAGTGAAGCAGTCTGGGAACGGTGTCATCCCACTGTCAGCGTCACAGTGAAGCAGTCTGGGAACGGTGTCCTCCCAGCGTCAGCGTCACAGTGAAGCAGTCTGGGAACGGTGTCCTCCCAGCGTCACAGTGAAGCAGTCTGGGAACGGTGTCCTCCCAGTGTCAGCGTCACAGTGAAGCAGTCTGGGAATGGTGTCCTGCCGCAGTCAGCGTCACAGTGAAGCAGTCTGGGAACGGCGTCCTGCCGCAGTCAGCGTCACAGTGAAGCAGTCTGGGAACGGTGTCCTCCCACAGTCAGTGTCACAGTGAAGCAGTCTGGGAACGGTGTCCTGCCGCAGTCAGCATCACAGTGAAGCAGTCTGGGAACGGTGTCCTCCCACTGTCAGCGTCACAGTGAAGCAGTCTGGGAACGGTGTCCTCCCACTGTCAGCGTCACAGTGAAGCAGTCTGGGAACGGTGTCCTCCCACTGTCAGCGTCACAGTGATGCAGTCTGGGAACGGTGTCATCCCACTGTCAGCGTCACAGTGAAGCAGTCTGGGAACGGTGTCATCCCACTGTCAGCGTCACAGTGAAGCAGTCTGGGAACGGTCTCCTGCCGCTGTTAGCGTCACAGTGAAGCAGTCTGGGAACGGTGTCCTCCCACTGTCAGTGTCACAGTGAAGCAGTCTGGGAACGGTGTCCTCCCACCGTCAGCGTCACAGTGAAGCAGTCTGGGAACGGTGTCCTTCCGCAGTCAGCGTCACAGTGAAGCAGTCTGGGAACGGTGTCCTGCCGCAGTCAGTGTCACAGTGAAGCAGTCTGGGAACGGTGTCCTCCCAGCGTCACAGTGAAGCAGTCTGGGAACGTTGTCCTGCCGCAGTCAGTGTCACAGTGAAGCAGTCTGGGAACGGTGTCCTGCCGCAGTCAGTGTCACAGTGAAGCAGTCTGGGAACGGTATCCTCCCACTGTCAGCGTCACAGTGAAGCAGTCTGGGAACGGTGTCCTCCCACTGTCAGTGTCACAGTGAAGCAGTCTGGGAACGGTGTCCTCCCAGCGTCACAGTGAAGCAGTCTGGGAACGGTGTCCTGCCGCAGTCAGTGTCACAGTGAAGCAGTCTGGGAACGGTGTCCACCCACTGTCAGCGTCACAGTGAAGCAGTCTGGGAACGGTGTCCTGCCGCAGTCAGTGTCACAGTGAAGCAGTCTGGGAACGGTGTCATCCCACTGTCAGCGTCACAGTGAAGCAGTCTGGGAACGGTGTCCTCCCAGCGTCACAGTGAAGCAGTCTGGGAACGGTGTCCTCCCAGCGTCACAGTGAAGCAGTCTGGGAACGGTGTCCTCCCAGCGTCACAGTGAAGCAGTCTGGGAACGGTGTCCTGCCGCAGTCAGCGTCACAGTGAAGCAGTCTGGGAACGGTGTCCTCCCAGCGGCAGCGTCACAGTGAAGCAGTCTGGGAACGGTGTCCTGCCGCAGTCAGTGTCACAGTGAAGCAGTCTGGGAACGGCGTCATCCCACTGTCAGCGTCACAGTGAAGCAGTCTGGGAACGGTGTCATCCCACTGTCGGCGTCACAGTGAAGCAGTCTGGGAACGGTATCCTGCCGCAGTCAGCGTCACAGTGAAGCAGTCTGGGAACGGTGCTCTCCCACTGTCAGTGTCACAGTGAAGCAGTCTGGGAATGGTGTCCTCGCAGTCAGTGTCACAGTGAAGCAGTCTGGGAACGGTGTCCTGCCGCAGTCAGTGTCACAGTGAAGCAGTCTGGGAACGGTGTCATCCCACTGTCAGTGTCACAGTGAAGCAGTCTGGGAACGGTATCCTGCCGCAGTCAGCGTCACAGTGAAGCAGTCTGGGAACGGCGTCATCCCACTGTCAGTGTCACAGTGAAGCAGTCTGGGAACGGTGTCCTCCCACCGTCAGCGTCACAGTGAAGCAGTCTGGGAACGGTGTCCTGCCGCAGTCAGCGTCACAGTGAAGCAGTCTGGGAACGGTGTCCTGCCGCAGTCAGCGTCACAGTGAAGCAGTCTGGGAACGGTGTCCTCCCACTGTCAGTGTCACAGTGAAGCAGTCTGGGAACGGTGTCCTGCCGCAGTCAGTGTCACAGTGAAGCAGTCTGGGAACGGTGTCCTCCCACTGTCAGCGTCACAGTGAAGCAGTCTGGGAACGGTGTCCTGCCGCAGTCAGTGTCACAGTCTAGCAGTCTGGGAACGGTGTCCTCCCAGCGTCACAGTGAAGCAGTCTGGGAACGGTGTCCTCCCAGCGTCACAGTGAAGCAGTCTGGGAACGGTGTCCTGCCGCAGTCAGCGTCACAGTGAAGCAGTCTGGGAACGGCGTCCTCCCAGCGGCAGCGTCACAGTGAAGCAGTCTGGGAATGGTGTCCTGCCGCAGTCAGTGTCACAGTGAAGCAGTCTGGGAACGGTGTCATCCCACTGTCAGCGTCACAGTGAAGCAGTCTGGGAACGGTGTCATCCCACTGTCGGCGTCACAGTGAAGCAGTCTGGGAACGGTATCCTGCCGCAGTCAGCGTCACAGTGAAGCAGTCTGGGAACGGTGTCCTCCCACTGTCAGTGTCACAGTGAAGCAGTCTGGGAATGGTGTCCTCGCAGTCAGTGTCACAGTGAAGCAGTCTGGGAACGGTATCCTGCCGCAGTCAGCGTCACAGTGAAGCAGTCTGGGAACGGTGTCCTGCCGCAGTCAGTGTCACAGTGAAGCAGTCTGGGAACGGTGTCATCCCACTGTCAGTGTCACAGTGAAGCAGTCTGGGAACGGTATCCTGCCGCAGTCAGCGTCACAGTGAAGCAGTCTGGGAACGGCGTCCTGCCGCAGTCAGCGTCACAGTGAAGCAGTCTGGGAACGGTGTCCTGCCGCAGTCAGTGTCACAGTGAAGCAGTCTGGGAACGGTGTCCTCCCACTGTCAGCGTCACAGTGAAGCAGTCTGGGAACGGTGTCCTGCCTCAGTCAGCGTCACAGTGAAGCAGTCTGGGAACGGTGTCCTCCCACAGTCGGCGTCACAGTGAAGCAGTCTGGGAACGGTGTCCTGCCGCAGTCAGCATCACAGTGAAGCAGTCTGGGAACGGTGTCCTCCCACCGTCAGCGTCACAGTGAAGCAGTCTGGGAACGGTGTCCTCCCACCGTCAGCGTCACAGTGAAGCAGTCTGGGAACGGTGTCCTCCCACCGTCAGCGTCACAGTGAAGCAGTCTGGGAACGGTGTCCTCCCACCGTCAGCGTCACAGTGAAGCAGTCTGGGAACGGTGTCCTCCCACCGTCTGCGTCACAGTGACGCAGTCTGGGAACGGTGTCCTCCCAGCGTCAGCGTCACAGTGAAGCAGTCTGGGAACGGTGTCCTCCCACTGTCAGCGTCACAGTGAAGCAGTCTGGGAACAGTGTCCTGCCGCAGTCAGCGTCACAGTGAAGCAGTCTGGGAACAGTGTCCTGCCGCAGTCAGCGTCACAGTGAAGCAGTCTGGGAACGGTGTCCTCCCAGCGTTTAGCGTCACAGTGAAGCAGTCTGGGAACAGTGTCCTCCCACAGTCGGCGTCACAGTGAAGCAGTCTGGGAACGGTGTCCTGCCGCAGTCAGTGTCACAGTGAAGCAGTCTGGGAATGGCGTCCTCCCACAGTCAGTGTCACAGTGAAGCAGTCTGGGAACGGTGTCCTCCCACTGTCAGAGTCACAGTGAAGCAGTCTGGGAACGGTGTCCTGCCGCAGTCAGCGTCACAGTGAAGCAGTCTGGGAACGGTGTCCTCCCACTGTCAGAGTCACAGTGAAGCAGTCTGGGAATGGTGTCCTGCCGCAGTCAGCTTCACAGTGAAGCAGTCTGGGGACGGTGTCCTCCCACTGTCAGTGTCACAGTGAAGCAGTCTGGGAACGGTGTCCTCCCACTGTCAGCGTCACAGTGAAGCAGTCTGGGAATGGTGTCCTCCCACTGTCAGCGTCACAGTGAAGCAGTCTGGGAACGGTGTCCTGCCGCAGTCAATGTCACAGTGAAGCAGTCTGGGAACGGTATCCTGCCGCAGTCAGCGTCACAGTGAAGCACTCTGGGAACGGTGTCATCCCACTGTCAGCGTCACAGTGAAGCAGTCTGGGAACGGTGTCCTCCCACCGTCAGCTTCACAGTGAAGCAGTCTGGGAACGGTGTCCTCCCACCGTCAGCGTCACAGTGAAGCAGTCTGGGAACGGTGTCCTCCCACCGTCAGCGTCACAGTGAAGCAGTCTGGGAACGGTGTCCTGCCGCAGTCAGCGTCACAGTGAAGCAGTCTGGGAACGGTGTCCTGCCGCAGTCAGTGTCACAGTGAAGCAGTCTGGGAACGGTGTCCTCCCACTGTCAGCGTCACAGTGAAGCAGTCTGGGAACGGTGTCCTGCCGCAGTCAGTGTCACAGTGAAGCAGTCTGGGAACGGTGTCATCCCACTGTCAGCGTCACAGTGAAGCAGTCTGGGAACGGTGTCATCCCACTGTTAGCGTCACAGTGAAGCAGTCTGGGAACGGTGTCCTCCCAGCGTCAGCGTCACAGTGAAGCAGTCTGGGAACGGTGTCCTTCCAGCGTCACAGTGAAGCAGTCTGGGAACGGTGTCCTGCCGCAGTCAGCGTCACAGTGAAGCAGTCTGGGAACGGTGTCCTCCCAGTGTCAGCGTCACAGTGAAGCAGTCTGGGAATGGTGTCCTGCCGCAGTCAGCGTCACAGTGAAGCAGTCTGGGAACGGCGTCCTGCCGCAGTCAGCGTCACAGTGAAGCAGTCTGGGAACGGTGTCCTCCCACAGTCAGTGTCACAGTGAAGCAGTCTGGGAACGGTGTCCTGCCGCAGTCAGCATCACAGTGAAGCAGTCTGGGAACGGTGTCCTCCCACTGTCAGCGTCACAGTGAAGCAGTCTGGGAACGGTGTCCTCCCACTGTCAGCGTCACAGTGAAGCAGTCTGGGAACGGTGTTCCCCCACTGTCAGCGTCACAGTGAAGCAGTCTGGGAACGGTGTCATCCCACTGTCAGCGTCACAGTGAAGCAGTCTGGGAACGGTGTCATCCCACTGTCAGCGTCACAGTGAAGCAGTCTGGGAACGGTGTCCTGCCGCAGTTAGCGTCACAGTGAAGCAGTCTGGGAACGGTGTCCTCCCACTGTCAGTGTCACAGTGAAGCAGTCTGGGAACGGTGTCCTCCCACCGTCAGCGTCACAGTGAAGCAGTCTGGGAACGGTGTCCTTCCGCAGTCAGCGTCACAGTGAAGCAGTCTGGGAACGGTGTCCTGCCGCAGTCAGTGTCACAGTGAAGCAGTCTGGGAACGGTGTCCTCCCAGCGTCACAGTGAAGCAGTCTGGGAACGGTGTCCTGCCGCAGTCAGTGTCACAGTGAAGCAGTCTGGGAACGGTGTCCTGCCGCAGTCAGTGTCACAGTGAAGCAGTCTGGGAACGGTATCCTCCCACTGTCAGCGTCACAGTGAAGCAGTCTGGGAACGGTGTCCTGCCGCAGTCAGCGTCACAGTGAAGCAGTCTGGGAACGGTGTCCTCCCAGCGGCAGCGTCACAGTGAAGCAGTCTGGGAACGGTGTCCTGCCGCAGTCAGTGTCACAGTGAAGCAGTCTGGGAACGGTGTCCTCCCACTGTCAGCTTCACAGTGAAGCAGTCTGGGAACGGTGTCCTCCCACCGTCAGCGTCACAGTGAAGCAGTCTGGGAACGGTGTCCTCCCACCGTAAGCGTCATAGTGAAGCAGTCTGGGAACGGTGTCCTGCCGCACTCAGCGTCACAGTGAAGCAGTCTGGGAACGGTGTCCTGCCGCAGTCAGCGTCACAGTGAAGCAGTCTGGGAACGGTGTCCTGCCGCAGTCAGCGTCACAGTGAAGCAGTCTGGGAACGGTGTCCTGCCGCAGTCAGTGTCACAGTGAAGCAGTCTGGGAACGGTGTCCTCCCAGCGTCACAGTGAAGCAGTCTGGGAACGGTGTCCTGCCGCAGTCAGTGTCACAGTGAAGCAGTCTGGGAACGGTGTCCACCCACTGTCAGCGTCACAGTGAAGCAGTCTGGGAACGGTGTCCTGCCGCAGTCAGTGAAGCAGTCTGGGAACGGTGTCATCCCACTGTCAGCGTCACAGTGAAGCAGTCTGGGAACGGTGTCCTCCCAGCGTCACAGTGAAGCAGTCTGGGAACGGTGTCCTCCCAGCGTCACAGTGAAGCAGTCTGGGAACGGTGTCCTCCCAGCGTCACAGTGAAGCAGTCTGGGAACGGTGTCCTGCCGCAGTCAGCGTCACAGTGAAGCAGTCTGGGAACGGTGTCCTCCCAGCGGCAGCGTCACAGTGAAGCAGTCTGGGAACGGTGTCCTGCCGCAGTCAGTGTCACAGTGAAGCAGTCTGGGAACGGTGTCCTCCCACTGTCAGCGTCACAGTGAAGCAGTCTGGGAACGGTGTCCTGCCGCAGTCAGTGTCACAGTGAAGCAGTCTGGGAACGGTGTCATCCCACTGTCAGCGTCACAGTGAAGCAGTCTGGGAACGGTGTCATCCCACTGTCGGCGTCACAGTGAAGCAGTCTGGGAACGGTATCCTGCCGCAGTCAGCGTCACAGTGAAGCAGTCTGGGAACGGTGTTCTCCCACTGTCAGTGTCACAGTGAAGCAGTCTGGGAATGGTGTCCTCGCAGTCAGTGTCACAGTGAAGCAGTCTGGGAACGGTGTCCTGCCGCAGTCAGTGTCACAGTGAAGCAGTCTGGGAACGGTGTCATCCCACTGTCAGTGTCACAGTGAAGCAGTCTGGGAACGGTATCCTGCCGCAGTCAGCGTCACAGTGAAGCAGTCTGGGAACGGCGTCATCCCACTGTCAGTGTCACAGTGAAGCAGTCTGGGAACGGTGTCCTCCCACCGTCAGCGTCACAGTGAAGCAGTCTGGGAACGGTGTCCTGCCGCAGTCAGTGTCACAGTGAAGCAGTCTGGGAACGGTGTCCTCCCACTGTCAGCGTCACAGTGAAGCAGTCTGGGAACGGTGTCCTGCCTCAGTCAGCGTCACAGTGAAGCAGTCTGGGAACGGTGTCCTCCCACAGTCGGCGTCACAGTGAAGCAGTCTGGGAACGGTGTCCTGCCGCAGTCAGCATCACAGTGAAGCAGTCTGGGAACGGTGTCCTCCCACCGTCAGCGTCACAGTGAAGCAGTCTGGGAACGGTGTCCTCCCACCGTCAGCGTCACAGTGAAGCAGTCTGGGAACGGTGTCCTCCCACCGTCAGCGTCACAGTGAAGCAGTCTGGGAACGGTGTCCTCCCACCGTCAGCGTCACAGTGAAGCAGTCTGGGAACGGTGTCCTCCCACCGTCAGCGTCACAGTGAAGCAGTCTGGGAACGGTGTCCTCCCAGCGTCAGCGTCACAGTGAAGCAGTCTGGGAACGGTGTCCTCCCACTGTCAGCGTCACAGTGAAGCAGTCTGGGAACAGTGTCCTGCCGCAGTCAGCGTCACAGTGAAGCAGTCTGGGAACAGTGTCCTGCCGCAGTCAGCGTCACAGTGAAGCAGTCTGGGAACGGTGTCCTCCCAGCGTCAGCGTCACAGTGATGCAGTCTGGGATCAGTGTCCTCCCACAGTCGGCGTCACAGTGAAGCAGTCTGGGAACGGTGTCCTGCCGCAGTCAGTGTCACAGTGAAGCAGTCTGGGAATGGCGTCCTCCCACAGTCAGTGTCACAGTGAAGCAGTCTGGGAACGGTGTCCTCCCACTGTCAGAGTCACAGTGAAGCAGTCTGGGAACGGTGTCCTGCCGCAGTCAGCGTCACAGTGAAGCAGTCTGGGAACGGTGTCCTCCCACTGTCAGAGTCACAGTGATGCAGTCTGGGAATGGTGTCCTGCCGCAGTCAGCTTCACAGTGAAGCAGTCTGGGGACGGTGTCCTCCCACTGTCAGTGTCACAGTGAAGCAGTCTGGGAACGGTGTCCTCCCACTGTCAGCGTCACAGTGAAGCAGTCTGGGAATGGTGTCCTCCCACTGTCAGCGTCACAGTGAAGCAGTCTGGGAACGGTGTCCTGCCGCAGTCAATGTCACAGTGAAGCAGTCTGGGAACGGTATCCTGCCGCAGTCAGCGTCACAGTGAAGCACTCTGGGAACGGTGTCATCCCACTGTCAGCGTCACAGTGAAGCACTCTGGGAACGGTGTCATCCCACTGTCAGCGTCACAGTGAAGCAGTCTGGGAACGGTGTCCTCCCACCGTCAGCTTCACAGTGAAGCAGTCTGGGAACGGTGTCCTCCCACCGTCAGCGTCACAGTGAAGCAGTCTGGGAACGGTGTCCTCCCACCGTCAGCGTCACAGTGAAGCAGTCTGGGAACGGTGTCCTCCCACCGTCAGCGTCACAGTGAAGCAGTCTGGGAACGGTGTCCTGCCGCAGTCAGTGTCACAGTGAAGCAGTCTGGGAACGGTGTCCTCCCACTGTCAGCGTCACAGTGAAGCAGTCTGGGAACGGTGTCCTGCCGCAGTCAGTGTCACAGTGAAGCAGTCTGGGAACGGTGTCATCCCACTGTCAGCGTCACAGTGAAGCAGTCTGGGAACGGTGTCATCCCACTGTCAGCGTCACAGTGAAGCAGTCTGGGAACGGTGTCCTCCCAGCGTCAGCGTCACAGTGAAGCAGTCTGGGAACGGTGTCCTCCCAGCGTCACAGTGAAGCAGTCTGGGAACGGTGTCCTGCCGCAGTCAGCGTCACAGTGAAGCAGTCTGGGAACAGTGTCCTCCCAGTGTCAGCGTCACAGTGAAGCAGTCTGGGAATGGTGTCCTGCCGCAGTCAGCGTCACAGTGAAGCAGTCTGGGAACGGCGTCCTGCCGCAGTCAGCGTCACAGTGAAGCAGTCTGGGAACGGTGTCCTCCCACAGTCAGTGTCACAGTGAAGCAGTCTGGGAACGGTGTTCTCCCACTGTCAGCGTCACAGTGAAGCAGTCTGGGAACGGTGTCCTGCCG
Organism: Scyliorhinus torazame; assembly: GCF_047496885.1. Taxonomy (NCBI): domain Eukaryota; kingdom Metazoa; phylum Chordata; class Chondrichthyes; order Carcharhiniformes; family Scyliorhinidae; genus Scyliorhinus; species Scyliorhinus torazame. The sequence continues at coordinate 112,989,780 of NC_092709.1, read as the reverse complement.
CAGTCAGCATCACAGTGAAGCAGTCTGGGAACGGTGTCCTCCCACTGTCAGCGTCACAGTGAAGCAGTCTGGGAACGGTGTTCTCCCACTGTCAGCGTCACAGTGAAGCAGTCTGGGAACGGTGTCATCCCACTGTCAGCGTCACAGTGAAGCAGTCTGGGAACGGTGTCATCCCACTGTCAGCGTCACAGTGAAGCAGTCTGGGAACGGTGTCCTGCCGCAGTTAGCGTCACAGTGAAGCAGTCTGGGAACGGTGTCCTCCCACTGTCAGTGTCACAGTGAAGCAGTCTGGGAACGGTGTCCTCCCACCGTCAGCGTCACAGTAAAGCAGTCTGGGAACGGTGTCCTTCCGCAGTCAGCGTCACAGTGAAGCAGTCTGGGAACGGTGTCCTGCCGCAGTCAGTGTCACAGTGAAGCAGTCTGGGAACGGTGTCCTCTCAGCGTCACAGTGAAGCAGTCTGGGAACGGTGTCCTGCCGCAGTCAGTGTCACAGTGAAGCAGTCTGGGAACGGTGTCCTGCCGCAGTCAGTGTCACAGTGAAGCAGTCTGGGAACGGTGTCCTCGCAGCGTCACAGTGAAGCAGTCTGGGAACGGTGTCCTGCCGCAGTCAGTGTCACAGTGAAGCAGTCTGGGAACGGTGTCCTCCCACTGTCAGCTTCACAGTGAAGCAGTCTGGGAACGGTGTCCTCCCACCGTCAGCGTCACAGTGAAGCAGTCTGGGAACGGTGTCCTCCCACCGTAAGCGTCACAGTGAAGCAGTCTGGGAACGGTGTCCTGCCGCACTCAGCGTCACAGTGAAGCAGTCTGGGAACGGTGTCCTGCCGCAGTCAGCGTCACAGTGAAGCAGTCTGGGAACGGTGTCCTCCCACTGTCAGTGTCACAGTGAAGCAGTCTGGGAACGGTGTCATCCCACTGTCAGCGTCACAGTGAAGCAGTCTGGGAACGGTGTCATCCCACTGTCAGCGTCACAGTGAAGCAGTCTGAGAACGGTGTCCTCCCAGCGTCAGCGTCACAGTGAAGCAGTCTGGGAACGGTGTCCTCCCAGCGTCACAGTGAAGCAGTCTGGGAACGGTGTCCTCCCAGTGTCAGCGTCACAGTGAAGCAGTCTGGGAATGGTGTCCTGCCGCAGTCATCGTCACAGTGAAGCAGTCTGGGAACGGCGTCCTGCCGCAGTCAGCGTCACAGTGAAGCAGTCTGGGAACGGTGTCCTCCCACAGTCAGTGTCACAGTGAAGCAGTCTGGGAACGGTGTCCTGCCGCAGTCAGCATCACAGTGAAGCAGTCTGGGAACGGTGTCCTCCCACTGTCAGCGTCACAGTGAAGCAGTCTGGGAACGGTGTCCTCCCACTGTCAGCGTCACAGTGAAGCAGTCTGGGAACGGTGTTCTCCCACTGTCAGCGTCACAGTGATGCAGTCTGGGAACGGTGTCATCCCACTGTCAGCGTCACAGTGAAGCAGTCTGGGAACGGTGTCATCCCACTGTCAGCGTCACAGTGAAGCAGTCTGGGAACGGTGTCCTGCCGCAGTTAGCGTCACAGTGAAGCAGTCTGGGAACGGTGTCCTCCCACTGTCAGTGTCACAGTGAAGCAGTCTGGGAACGGTGTCCTCCCACCGTCAGCGTCACAGTGAAGCAGTCTGGGAACGGTGTCCTTCCGCAGTCAGCGTCACAGTGAAGCAGTCTGGGAACGGTGTCCTGCCGCAGTCAGTGTCACAGTGAAGCAGTCTGGGAACGGTGTCCTCCCAGCGTCACAGTGAAGCAGTCTGGGAACGGTGTCCTGCCGCAGTCAGTGTCACAGTGAAGCAGTCTGGGAACGGTATCCTCCCACTGTCAGCGTCACAGTGAAGCAGTCTGGGAACGGTGTCCTCCCACCGTCAGCGTCACAGTGAAGCAGTCTGGGAACGGTGTCCTCCCACCGTCAGCGTCACAGTGAAGCAGTCTGGGAACGGTGTCCTCCCACCGTCAGCGTCACAGTGAAGCAGTCTGGGAATGGTGTCCTCCCACCGTCAGCGTCACAGTGAAGCAGTCTGGGAACGGTGTCCTCCCAGCGTCAGCGTCACAGTGAAGCAGTCTGGGAACGGTGTCCTCCCACTGTCAGCGTCACAGTGAAGCAGTCTGGGAACGGTGTCCTGCCGCAGTCAGCGTCACAGTGAAGCAGTCTGGGAACAGTGTCCTGCCGCAGTCAGCGTCACAGTGAAGCAGTCTGGGAACGGTGTCCTCCCAGCGTCAGCGTCACAGTGAAGCAGTCTGGGATCAGTGTCCTCCCACAGTCGGCGTCACAGTGAAGCAGTCTGGGAACGGTGTCCTGCCGCAGTCAGTGTCACAGTGAAGCAGTCTGGGAATGGCGTCCTCCCACAGTCAGTGTCACAGTGAAGCAGTCTGGGAACGGTGTACTCCCACTGTCAGAGTCACAGTGAAGCAGTCTGGGAACGGTGTCCTGCCGCAGTCAGCGTCACAGTGAAGCAGTCTGGGAACGGTGTCCTCCCACTGTCAGAGTCACAGTGAAGCAGTCTGGGAATGGTGTCCTGCCGCAGTCAGCTTCACAGTGAAGCAGTCTGGGGACGGTGTCCTCCCACTGTCAGTGTCACAGTGAAGCAGTCTGGGAACGGTGTCCTCCCACTGTCAGCGTCACAGTGAAGCAGTCTGGGAATGGTGTCCTCCCACTGTCAGCGTCACAGTGAAGCAGTCTGGGAACGGTGTCCTGCCGCAGTCAATGTCACAGTGAAGCAGTCTGGGAACGGTATCCTGCCGCAGTCAGCGTCACAGTGAAGCACTCTGGGAACGGTGTCATCCCACTGTCAGCGTCACAGTGAAGCAGTTTGGGAACGGTGTCCTCCCACCGTCAGCTTCACAGTGAAGCAGTCTGGGAACGGTGTCCTCCCACCGTCAGCGTCACAGTGAAGCAGTCTGGGAACGGTGTCCTCCCACCGTCAGCGTCACAGTGAAGCAGTCTGGGAACGGTGTCCTCCCACCGTCAGCGTCACAGTGAAGCAGTCTGGGAACGGTGTCCTGCCGCAGTCAGCGTCACAGTGAAGCAGTCTGGGAACGGTGTCCTGCCGCAGTCAGTGTCACAGTGAAGCAGTCTGGGAACGGTGTCCTCCCACTGTCAGCGTCACAGTGAAGCAGTCTGGGAACGGTGTCCTGCCGCAGTCAGTGTCACAGTGTAGCAGTCTGGGAACGGTGTCATCCCACTGTCAGCGTCACAGTGAAGCAGTCTGGGAACGGTGTCATCCCACTGTCAGCGTCACAGTGAAGCAGTCTGGGAACGGTGTCCTCCCAGCGTCAGCGTCACAGTGAAGCAGTCTGGGAACGGTGTCCTCCCAGCGTCACAGTGAAGCAGTCTGGGAACGGTGTCCTGCCGCAGTCAGCGTCACAGTGAAGCAGTCTGGGAACGGTGTCCTCCCAGTGTCAGCGTCACAGTGAAGCAGTCTGGGAATGGTGTCCTGCCGCAGTCAGCGTCACAGTGAAGCAGTCTGGGAACGGCGTCCTGCCGCAGTCAGCGTCACAGTGAAGCAGTCTGGGAACGGTGTCCTCCCACAGTCAGTGTCACAGTGAAGCAGTCTGGGAACGGTGTCCTGCCGCAGTCAGCATCACAGTGAAGCAGTCTGGGAACGGTGTCCTCCCACTGTCAGCGTCACAGTGAAGCAGTCTGGGAACGGTGTCCTCCCACTGTCAGCGTCACAGTGAAGCAGTCTGGGAACGGTGTTCTCCCACTGTCAGCGTCACAGTGAAGCAGTCTGGGAACGGTGTCATCCCACTGTCAGCGTCACAGTGAAGCAGTCTGGGAACGGTGTCATCCCACTGTCAGCGTCACAGTGAAGCAGTCTGGGAACGGTGTCCTGCCGCAGTTAGCGTCACAGTGAAGCAGTCTGGGAACGGTGTCCTCCCACTGTCAGTGTCACAGTGAAGCAGTCTGGGAACGGTGTCCTCCCACCGTCAGCGTCACAGTGAAGCAGTCTGGGAACGGTGTCCTTCCGCAGTCAGCGTCACAGTGAAGCAGTCTGGGAACGGTGTCCTGCCGCAGTCAGTGTCACAGTGAAGCAGTCTGGGAACGGTGTCCTCCCAGCGTCACAGTGAAGCAGTCTGGGAATGGTGTCCTGCCGCAGTCAGTGTCACAGTGAAGCAGTCTGGGAACGGTGTCCTGCCGCAGTCAGTGTCACAGTGAAGCAGTCTGGGAACGGTGTCCTCCCAGCGGCAGCGTCACAGTGAAGCAGTCTGGGAACGGTGTCCTGCCGCAGTCAGTGTTACAGTGAAGCAGTCTGGGAACGGTGTCCTCCCACTGTCAGCATCACAGTGAAGCAGTCTGGGAACGGTGTCCGCCCACCGTCAGCGTCACAGTGAAGCAGTCTGGGAACGGTGTCCTCCCACCGTAAGCGTCACAGTGAAGCAGTCTGGGAACGGTGTCCTGCCGCACTCAGCGTCACAGTGAAGCAGTCTGGGAACGGTGTCCTCCCACTGTCAGTGTCACAGTGAAGCAGTCTGGGAACGGTGTCATCCCACTGTCAGCGTCACAGTGAAGCAGTCTGGGAACGGTGTCATCCCACTGTCAGCGTCACAGTGAAGCAGTCTGGGAACGGTGTCCTCCCAGCGTCAGCGTCACAGTGAAGCAGTCTGGGAACGGTGTCCTCCCAGCGTCACAGTGAAGCAGTCTGGGAACGGTGTCCTCCCAGTGTCAGCGTCACAGTGAAGCAGTCTGGGAATGGTGTCCTGCCGCAGTCAGCGTCACAGTGAAGCAGTCTGGGAACGGCGTCCTGCCGCAGTCAGCGTCACAGTGAAGCAGTCTGGGAACGGTGTCCTCCCACAGTCAGTGTCACAGTGAAGCAGTCTGGGAACGGTGTCCTGCCGCAGTCAGCATCACAGTGAAGCAGTCTGGGAACGGTGTCCTTCCACTGTCAGCGTCACAGTGAAGCAGTCTGGGAACGGTGTCCTCCCACTGTCAGCGTCACAGTGAAGCAGTCTGGGAACGGTGTTCTCCCACTGTCAGCGTCACAGTGATGCAGTCTGGGAACGGTGTCATCCCACTGTCAGCGTCACAGTGAAGCAGTCTGGGAACGGTGTCCTGCCGCAGTTAGCGTCACAGTGAAGCAGTCTGGGAACGGTGTCCTCCCACTGTCAGTGTCACAGTGAAGCAGTCTGGGAACGGTGTCCTCCCACCGTCAGCGTCACAGTGAAGCAGTCTGGGAACGGTGTCCTTCCGCAGTCAGCGTCACAGTGAAGCAGTCTGGGAACGGTGTCCTGCCGCAGTCAGTGTCACAGTGAAGCAGTCTGGGAACGGTGTCCTCCCAGCGTCACAGTGAAGCAGTCTGGGAACGGTGTCCTGCCGCAGTCAGTGTCACAGTGAAGCAGTCTGGGAACGGTATCCTCCCACTGTCAGCGTCACAGTGAAGCAGTCTGGGAACGGTGTCCTCCCACTGTCAGTGTCACAGTGAAGCAGTCTGGGAACGGTGTCCTCCCAGCGTCACAGTGAAGCAGTCTGGGACCGGTGTCTTGCCGCAGTCAGTGTCACAGTGAAGCAGTCTGGGAACGGTGTCCACCCACTGTCAGCGTCACAGTGAAGCAGTCTGGGAACGGTGTCCTGCCGCAGTCAGTGTCACAGTGAAGCAGTCTGGGAACGGTGTCATCCCACTGTCAGCGTCACAGTGAAGCAGTCTGGGAACGGTGTCCTCCCAGCGTCACAGTGAAGCAGTCTGGGAACGGTGTCCTCCCAGCGTCACAGTGAAGCAGTCTGGGAACGGTGTCCTCCCAGCGTCACAGTGAAGCAGTCTGGGAACGGTGTCCTGCCGCAGTCAGCGTCACAGTGAAGCAGTCTGGGAACGGTGTCCTCCCAGCGGCAGCGTCACAGTGAAGCAGTCTGGGAACGGTGTCCTGCCGCAGTCAGTGTCACAGTGAAGCAGTCTGCGAACGGTGTCCTCCCACTGTCAGCGTCACAGTGAAGCAGTCTGGGAACGGTGTCCTGCCGCAGTCAGTGTCACAGTGAAGCAGTCTGGGAACGGTGTCATCCCACTGTCAGCGTCACAGTGAAGCAGTCTGGGAACGGTGTCATCCCACTGTCGGCGTCACAGTGAAGCAGTCTGGGAACGGTATCCTGCCGCAGTCAGCGTCACAGTGAAGCAGTCTCCGAACGGTGTTCTCCCACTGTCAGTGTCACAGTGAAGCAGTCTGGTAATGGTGTCCTCGCAGTCAGTGTCACAGTGAAGCAGTCTGGGAACGGTGTCCTGCCGCAGTCAGTGTCACAGTGAAGCAGTCTGGGAACGGTGTCCTGCCGCAGTCAGCGTCACAGTGAAGCAGTCTGGGAACGGTGTCCTCCCACCGTCAGCGTCACAGTGAAGCAGTCTGGGAACGGTGTCCTGCCGCACTCAGCGTCACAGTGAAGCAGTCTGGGAACGGTGTCCTGCCGCAGTCAGCGTCACAGTGAAGCAGTCTGGGAACGGTGTCCTGCCGCAGTCAGTGTCACAGTGAAGCAGTCTGGGAACGGTGTCCTCCCACTGTCAGCGTCACAGTGAAGCAGTCTGGGAACGGTGTCATCCCACTGTCAGCGTCACAGTGAAGCAGTCTGGGAACGGTGTCCTCCCAGAGTCAGCGTCACAGTGAAGCAGTCTGGGAACGGTGTCCTCCCAGCGTCACAGTGAAGCAGTCTGGGAACGGTGTCCTGCCGCAGTCAGCGTCACAGTGAAGCAGTCTGGGAACGGTGTCCTCCCAGTGTCAGCGTCACAGTGAAGCAGTCTGGGAATGGTGTCCTGCCGCAGTCAGCGTCACAGTGAAGCAGTCTGGGAACGGCGTCCTGCCGCAGTCAGCGTCACAGTGAAGCAGTCTGGGAACGGTGTCCTCCCACAGTCGGCGTCACAGTGAAGCAGTCTGGGAACGGTGTCCTGCCGCAGTCAGCATCACAGTGAAGCAGTCTGGGAACGGTGTCCTCCCACTGTCGGCGTCACAGTGAAGCAGTCTGGGAACGGTGTCCTGCCGCAGTCAGCATCACAGTGAAGCAGTCTGGGAACGGTGTCCTCCCACTGTCAGCGTCACAGTGAAGCAGTCTGGGAACGGTGTCATCCCACTGTCAGCGTCACAGTGAAGCAGTCTGGGAACGGTGTCATCCCACTGTCAGCGTCACAGTGAAGCAGCCTGGGAACGGTGTCCTGCCGCAGTTAGCGTCACAGTGAAGCAGTCTGGGAACGGTGTCCTCCCACTGTCAGTGTCACAGTGAAGCAGTCTGGGAACGGTGTCCTCCCACCGTCAGCGTCACAGTGAAGCAGTCTGGGAACGGTGTCCTTCCGCAGTCAGCGTCACAGTGAAGCAGTCTGGGAACGGTGTCCTGCCGCAGTCAGTGTCACAGTGAAGCAGTCTGGGAACGGTGTCCTCCCAGCGTCACAGTGAAGCAGTCTGGGAACGGTGTCCTGCCGCAGTCAGTGTCACAGTGAAGCAGTCTGGGAACGGTGTCCTGCCGCAGTCAGTGTCACAGTGAAGCAGTCTGGGAACGGTATCCTCCCACTGTCAGCGTCACAGTGAAGCAGTCTGGGAACGGTGTCCTCCCACTGTCAGCGTCACAGTGAAGCAGTCTGGGAACAGCGTCCTGCCGCAGTCAGTGTCACAGTGAAGCAGTCTGGGAACGGTGTCCTCCCAGCGTCACAGTGAAGCAGTCTGGGAACGGTGTCCTGCCGCAGTCAGTGTCACAGTGAAGCAGTCTGGGAACGGTGTCCTCCCACTGTCAGCGTCACAGTGAAGCAGTCTGGGAACGGTGTCCTGCCGCAGTCAGTGTCACAGTGAAGCAGTCTGGGAACGGTGTCATCCCACTGTCAGCGTCACAGTGAAGCAGTCTGGGAACGGTGTCCTCCCAGCGTCACAGTGAAGCAGTCTGGGAACGGTGTCCTCCCAGCGTCACAGTGAAGCAGTCTGGGAACGGTGTCCTCCCAGCGTCACAGTGAAGCAGTCTGGGAACGGTGTCCTGCCGCAGTCAGCGTCACAGTGAAGCAGCCTGGGAACGGTGTCCTCCCAGCGGCAGCGTCACAGTGAAGCAGTCTGGGAACGGTGTCCTGCCGCAGTCAGTGTCACAGTGAAGCAGTCTGGGAACGGTGTCCTCCCACTGTCAGCGTCACAGTGAAGCAGTCTGGGAACGGTGTCCTGCCGCAGTCAGTGTCACAGTGAAGCAGTCTGGGAACGGTGTCATCCCACTGTCAGCGTCACAGTGAAGCAGTCTGGGAACGGTGTCATCCCACTGTCGGCGTCACAGTGAAGCAGTCTGGGAACGGTATCCTGCCACAGTCAGCGTCACAGTGAAGCAGTCTGGGAACGGTGTCCTGTCAGTGTCACAGTGAAGCAGTCTGGGAACGGTGTCCTCCCACCGTCAGCGTCACAGTGAAGCAGTCTGGGAACGGTGTCCTTCCGCAGTCAGCGTCACAGTGAAGCAGTCTGGGAACGGTGTCCTGCCGCAGTCAGTGTCATAGTGAAGCAGTCTGGGAACGGTGTCCTCCCAGCGTCACAGTGAAGCAGTCTGGGAACGGTGTCCTGCCGCAGTCAGTGTCACAGTGAAGCAGTCTGGGAACGGTGTCCTGCCGCAGTCAGTGTCACAGTGAAGCAGTCTGGGAACGGTGTCCTCCCAGCGGCAGCGTCACAGTGAAGCAGTCTGGGAACGGTGTCCTGCCGCAGTCAGTGTCACAGTGAAGCAGTCTGGGAACGGTGTCCTCCCACTGTCAGCTTCACAGTGAAGCAGTCTGGGAACGGTGTCCTCCCACCGTCAGCGTCACAGTGAAGCAGTCTGGGAACGGTGTCCTCCCACCGTAAGCGTCACAGTGAAGCAGTCTGGGAACGGTGTCCTGCCGCACTCAGCGTCACAGTGAAGCAGTCTGGGAACGGTGTCCTCCCACCGTAAGCGTCACAGTGAAGCAGTCTGGGAACGGTGTCCTGCCGCAGTCAGCGTCACAGTGAAGCAGTCAGGGAACGGTGTCCTCCCACTGTCAGTGTCACAGTGAAGCAGTCTGGGAACGGTGTCATCCCACTGTCAGCGTCACAGTGAAGCAGTCTGGGAACGGTGTCATCCCACTGTCAGCGTCACAGTGAAGCAGTCTGGGAACGGTGTCCTCCCAGCGTCAGCGTCACAGTGAAGCAGTCTGGGAACGGTGTCCTCCCAGCGTCACAGTGAAGCAGTCTGGGAACGGTGTCCTCCCAGTGTCAGCGTCACAGTGAAGCAGTCTGGGAATGGTGTCCTGCCGCAGTCAGCGTCACAGTGAAGCAGTCTGGGAACGGCGTCCTGCCGCAGTCAGCGTCACAGTGAAGCAGTCTGGGAACGGTGTCCTCCCACAGTCAGTGTCACAGTGAAGCAGTCTGGGAACGGTGTCCTGCCGCAGTCAGCATCACAGTGAAGCAGTCTGGGAACGGTGTCCTCCCACTGTCAGCGTCACAGTGAAGCAGTCTGGGAACGGTGTCCTCCCACTGTCAGCGTCACAGTGAAGCAGTCTGGGAACGGTGTTCTCCCACTGTCAGCGTCACAGTGATGCAGTCTGGGAACGGTGTCATCCCACTGTCAGCGTCACAGTGAAGCAGTCTGGGAACGGTGTCCTGCCGCAGTTAGCGTCACAGTGAAGCAGTCTGGGAACGGTGTCCTCCCACTGTCAGTGTCACAGTGAAGCAGTCTGGGAACGGTGTCCTCCCACCGTCAGCGTCACAGTGAAGCAGTCTGGGAACGGTGTCCTTCCGCAGTCAGCGTCACAGTGAAGCAGTCTGGGAACGGTGTCCTGCCGCAGTCAGTGTCACAGTGAAGCAGTCTGGGAACGGTGTCCTCCCAGCGTCACAGTGAAGCAGTCTGGGAACGGTGTCCTGCCGCAGTCAGTGTCACAGTGAAGCAGTCTGGGAACGGTATCCTCCCACTGTCAGCGTCACAGTGAAGCAGTCTGGGAACGGTGTCCTCCCACTGTCAGTGTCACAGTGAAGCAGTCTGGGAACGGTGTCCTCCCAGCGTCACAGTGAAGCAGTCTGGGAACGGTGTCTTGCCGCAGTCAGTGTCACAGTGAAGCAGTCTGGGGACGGTGTCCACCCACTGTCAGCGTCACAGTGAAGCAGTCTGGGAACGGTGTCCTGCCGCAGTCAGTGTCACAGTGAAGCAGTCTGGGAACGGTGTCATCCCACTGTCAGCGTCACAGTGAAGCAGTCTGGGAACGGTGTCCTCCCAGCGTCACAGTGAAGCAGTCTGGGAACGGTGTCCTCCCAGCGTCACAGTGAAGCAGTCTGGGAACGGTGTCCTCCCAGCGTCACAGTGAAGCAGTCTGGGAACGGTGTCCTGCCGCAGTCAGCGTCACAGTGAAGCAGTCTGGGAACGGTGTCCTCCCAGCGGCAGCGTCACAGTGAAGCAGTCTGGGAACGGTGTCCTGCCGCAGTCAGTGTCACAGTGAAGCAGTCTGGGAACGGTGTCCTCCCACTGTCAGCGTCACAGTGAAGCAGTCTGGGAACGGTGTCCTGCCGCAGTCAGTGTCACAGTGAAGCAGTCTGGGAACGGTGTCATCCCACTGTCAGCGTCACAGTGAAGCAGTCTGGGAACGGTGTCATCCCACTGTCGGCGTCACAGTGAAGCAGTCTGGGAACGGTATCCTGCCGCAGTCAGCGTCACAGTGAAGCAGTCTGGGAACGGTGTTCTCCCACTGTCAGTGTCACAGTGAAGCAGTCTGGTAATGGTGTCCTCGCAGTCAGTGTCACAGTGAAGCAGTCTGGGAACGGTGTCCTGCCGCAGTCAGTGTCACAGTGAAGCAGTCTGGGAACGGTGTCCTGCCGCAGTCAGCGTCACAGTGAAGCAGTCTGGGAACGGTGTCCTCCCACCGTCAGCGTCACAGTGAAGCAGTCTGGGAACGGTGTCCTGCCGCACTCAGCGTCACAGTGAAGCAGTCTGGGAACGGTGTCCTGCCGCAGTCAGCGTCACAGTGAAGCAGTCTGGGAACGGTGTCCTGCCGCAGTCAGTGTCACAGTGAAGCAGTCTGGGAACGGTGTCCTCCCACTGTCAGCGTCACAGTGAAGCAGTCTGGGAACGGTGTCATCCCACTGTCAGCGTCACAGTGAAGCAGTCTGGGAACGGTGTCCTCCCAGAGTCAGCGTCACAGTGAAGCAGTCTGGGAACGGTGTCCTCCCAGCGTCACAGTGAAGCAGTCTGGGAACGGTGTCCTGCCGCAGTCAGCGTCACAGTGAAGCAGTCTGGGAACGGTGTCCTCCCAGTGTCAGCGTCACAGTGAAGCAGTCTGGGAATGGTGTCCTGCCGCAGTCAGCGTCACAGTGAAGCAGTCTGGGAACGGCGTCCTGCCGCAGTCAGCGTCACAGTGAAGCAGTCTGGGAACGGTGTCCTCCCACAGTCGGCGTCACAGTGAAGCAGTCTGGGAACGGTGTCCTGCCGCAGTCAGCATCACAGTGAAGCAGTCTGGGAACGGTGTCCTCCCACTGTCAGCGTCACAGTGAAGCAGTCTGGGAACGGTGTCCTGCCGCAGTCAGCATCACAGTGAAGCAGTCTGGGAACGGTGTCCTCCCACTGTCAGCGTCACAGTGAAGCAGTCTGGGAATGGTGTCATCCCACTGTCAGCGTCACAGTGAAGCAGTCTGGGAACGGTGTCATCCCACTGTCAGCGTCACAGTGAAGCAGCCTGGGAACGGTGTCCTGCCGCAGTTAGCGTCACAGTGAAGCAGTCTGGGAACGGTGTCCTCCCACTGTCAGTGTCACAGTGAAGCAGTCTGGGAACGGTGTCCTCCCACCGTCAGCGTCACAGTGAAGCAGTCTGGGAACGGTGTCCTTCCGCAGTCAGCGTCACAGTGAAGCAGTCTGGGAACGGTGTCCTGCCGCAGTCAGTGTCACAGTGAAGCAGTCTGGGAACGGTGTCCTCCCAGCGTCACAGTGAAGCAGTCTGGGAACGGTGTCCTGCCGCAGTCAGTGTCACAGTGAAGCAGTCTGGGAACGGTGTCCTGCCGCAGTCAGTGTCACAGTGAAGCAGTCTGGGAACGGTATCCTCCCACTGTCAGCGTCACAGTGAAGCAGTCTGGGAACGGTGTCCTCCCACTGTCAGCGTCACAGTGAAGCAGTCTGGGAACAGCGTCCTGCCGCAGTCAGTGTCACAGTGAAGCAGTCTGGGAACGGTGTCCTCCCAGCGTCACAGTGAAGCAGTCTGGGAACGGTGTCCTGCCGCAGTCAGTGTCACAGTGAAGCAGTCTGGGAACGGTGTCCTCCCACTGTGAGCGTCACAGTGAAGCAGTCTGGGAACGGTGTCCTGCCGCAGTCAGTGTCACAGTGAAGCAGTCTGGGAACGGTGTCATCCCACTGTCAGCGTCACAGTGAAGCAGTCTGGGAACGGTGTCCTCCCAGCGTCACAGTGAAGCAGTCTGGGAACGGTGTCCTCCCAGCGTCACAGTGAAGCAGTCTGGGAACGGTGTGCTCCCAGCGTCACAGTGAAGCAGTCTGGGAACGGTGTCCTGCCGCAGTCAGCGTCACAGTGAAGCAGCCTGGGAACGGTGTCCTCCCAGCGGCAGCGTCACAGTGAAGCAGTCTGGGAACGGTGTCCTGCCGCAGTCAGTGTCACAGTGAAGCAGTCTGGGAACGGTGTCCTCCCACTGTCAGCGTCACAGTGAAGCAGTCTGGGAACGGTGTCCTGCCGCAGTCAGTGTCACAGTGAAGCAGTCTGGGAACGGTGTCATCCCACTGTCAGCGTCACAGTGAAGCAGTCTGGGAACGGTGTCATCCCACTGTCAGTGTCACAGTGAAGCAGTCTGGGAACGCTGTCCTCCCACCGTCAGCGTCACAGTGAAGCAGTCTGGGAACGGTGTCCTTCCGCAGTCAGCGTCACAGTGAAGCAGTCTGGGAACGGTGTCCTGCCGCAGTCAGTGTCACAGTGAAGCAGTCTGGGAACGGTGTCCTCCCAGCGTCACAGTGAAGCAGTCTGGGAACGGTGTCCTGCCGCAGTCAGTGTCACAGTGAAGCAGTCTGGGAACGGTGTCCTGCCGCAGTCAGTGTCACAGTGAAGCAGTCTGGGAACGGTGTCCTCCCACCGTCAGCGTCACAGTGAAGCAGTCTGGGAACGGTGTCCTGCCGCAGTCAGTGTCACAGTGAAGCAGTCTGGGAACGGTGTCCTCCCACTGTCAGCTTCACAGTGAAGCAGTCTGGGAACGGTGTCCTCCCACCGTCAGCGTCACAGTGAAGCAGTCTGGGAACGGTGTCCTCCCACCGTAAGCGTCACAGTGAAGCAGTCTGGGAACGGTGTCCTGCCGCACTCAGCGTCACAGTGAAGCAGTCTGGGAACGGTGTCCTCCCACCGTAAGCGTCACAGTGAAGCAGTCTGGGAACGGTGTCCTGCCGCAGTCAGCGTCACAGTGAAGCAGTCAGGGAACGGTGTCCTCCCACTGTCAATGTCACAGTGAAGCAGTCTGGGAACGGTGTCATCCCACTGTCAGCGTCACAGTGAAGCAGTCTGGGAACGGTGTCATCCCACTGTCAGCGTCACAGTGAAGCAGTCTGGGAACGGTGTCCTCCCAGCGTCAGCGTCACAGTGAAGCAGTCTGGGAACGGTGTCCTCCCAGCGTCACAGTGAAGCAGTCTGGGAACGGTGTCCTCCCAGTGTCAGCGTCACAGTGAAGCAGTCTGGGAATGGTGTCCTGCCGCAGTCAGCGTCACAGTGAAGCAGTCTGGGAACGGCGTCCTGCCGCAGTCAGCGTCACAGTGAAGCAGTCTGGGAACGGTGTCCTCCCACAGTCAGTGTCACAGTGAAGCAGTCTGGGAACGGTGTCCTGCCGCAGTCAGCATCACAGTGAAGCAGTCTGGGAACGGTGTCCTCCCACTGTCAGCGTCACAGTGAAGCAGTCTGGGAACGGTGTCCTCCCACTGTCAGCGTCACAGTGAAGCAGTCTGGGAACGGTGTTCTCCCACTGTCAGCGTCACAGTGATGCAGTCTGGGAACGGTGTCATCCCACTGTCAGCGTCACAGTGAAGCAGTCTGGGAACGGTGTCCTGCCGCAGTTAGCGTCACAGTGAAGCAGTCTGGGAACGGTGTCCTCCCACTGTCAGTGTCACAGTGAAGCAGTCTGGGAACGGTGTCCTCCCACCGTCAGCGTCACAGTGAAGCAGTCTGGGAACGGTGTCCTTCCGCAGTCAGCGTCACAGTGAAGCAGTCTGGGAACGGTGTCCTGCCGCAGTCAGTGTCACAGTGAAGCAGTCTGGGAACGGTGTCCTCCCAGCGTCACAGTGAAGCAGTCTGGGAACGGTGTCCTGCCGCAGTCAGTGTCACAGTGAAGCAGTCTGGGAACGGTATCCTCCCACTGTCAGCGTCACAGTGAAGCAGTCTGGGAACGGTGTCCTCCCACTGTCAGTGTCACAGTGAAGCAGTCTGGGAACGGTGTCCTCCCAGCGTCACAGTGAAGCAGTCTGGGAACGGTGTCTTGCCGCAGTCAGTGTCACAGTGAAGCAGTCTGGGGACGGTGTCCACCCACTGTCAGCGTCACAGTGAAGCAGTCTGGGAACGGTGTCCTGCCGCAGTCAGTGTCACAGTGAAGCAGTCTGGGAACGGTGTCATCCCACTGTCAGCGTCACAGTGAAGCAGTCTGGGAACGGTGTCCTCCCAGCGTCACAGTGAAGCAGTCTGGGAACGGTGTCCTCCCAGCGTCACAGTGAAGCAGTCTGGGAACGGTGTCCTCCCAGCGTCACAGTGAAGCAGTCTGGGAACGGTGTCCTGCCGCAGTCAGCGTCACAGTGAAGCAGTCTGGGAACGGTGTCCTCCCAGCGGCAGCGTCACAGTGAAGCAGTCTGGGAACGGTGTCCTGCCGCAGTCAGTGTCACAGTGAAGCAGTCTGGGAACGGTGTCCTCCCACTGTCAGCGTCACAGTGAAGCAGTCTGGGAACGGTGTCCTGCCGCAGTCAGTGTCACAGTGAAGCAGTCTGGGAACGGTGTCATCCCACTGTCAGCGTCACAGTGAAGCAGTCTGGGAACGGTGTCATCCCGCTGTCGGCGTCACAGTGAAGCAGTCTGGGAACGGTATCCTGCCGCAGTCAGCGTCACAGTGAAGCAGTCTGGGAACGGTGTTCTCCCACTGTCAGTGTCACAGTGAAGCAGTCTGGTAATGGTGTCCTCGCAGTCAGTGTCACAGTGAAGCAGTCTGGGAACGGTGTCCTGCCGCAGTCAGTGTCACAGTGAAGCAGTCTGGGAACGGTGTCCTGCCGCAGTCAGCGTCACAGTGAAGCAGTCTGGGAACGGTGTCCTCCCACCGTCAGCGTCACAGTGAAGCAGTCTGGGAACGGTGTCCTGCCGCACTCAGCGTCACAGTGAAGCAGTCTGGGAACGGTGTCCTGCCGCAGTCAGCGTCACAGTGAAGCAGTCTGGGAACGGTGTCCTGCCGCAGTCAGTGTCACAGTGAAGCAGTCTGGGAACGGTGTCCTCCCACTGTCAGCGTCACAGTGAAGCAGTCTGGGAACGGTGTCATCCCACTGTCAGCGTCACAGTGAAGCAGTCTGGGAACGGTGTCCTCCCAGAGTCAGCGTCACAGTGAAGCAGTCTGGGAACGGTGTCCTCCCAGCGTCACAGTGAAGCAGTCTGGGAACGGTGTCCTGCCGCAGTCAGCGTCACAGTGAAGCAGTCTGGGAACGGTGTCCTCCCAGTGTCAGCGTCACAGTGAAGCAGTCTGGGAATGGTGTCCTGCCGCAGTCAGCGTCACAGTGAAGCAGTCTGGGAACGGCGTCCTGCCGCAGTCAGCGTCACAGTGAAGCAGTCTGGGAACGGTGTCCTCCCACAGTCGGCGTCACAGTGAAGCAGTCTGGGAACGGTGTCCTGCCGCAGTCAGCATCACAGTGAAGCAGTCTGGGAACGGTGTCCTCCCACTGTCAGCGTCACAGTGAAGCAGTCTGGGAACGGTGTCCTGCCGCAGTCAGCATCACAGTGAAGCAGTCTGGGAACGGTGTCCTCCCACTGTCAGCGTCACAGTGAAGCAGTCTGGGAATGGTGTCATCCCACTGTCAGCGTCACAGTGAAGCAGTCTGGGAACGGTGTCATCCCACTGTCAGCGTCACAGTGAAGCAGCCTGGGAACGGTGTCCTGCCGCAGTTAGCGTCACAGTGAAGCAGTCTGGGAACGGTGTCCTCCCACTGTCAGTGTCACAGTGAAGCAGTCTGGGAACGGTGTCCTCCCACCGTCAGCGTCACAGTGAAGCAGTCTGGGAACGGTGTCCTTCCGCAGTCAGCGTCACAGTGAAGCAGTCTGGGAACGGTGTCCTGCCGCAGTCAGTGTCACAGTGAAGCAGTCTGGGAACGGTGTCCTCCCAGCGTCACAGTGAAGCAGTCTGGGAACGGTGTCCTGCCGCAGTCAGTGTCACAGTGAAGCAGTCTGGGAACGGTGTCCTGCCGCAGTCAGTGTCACAGTGAAGCAGTCTGGGAACGGTATCCTCCCACTGTCAGCGTCACAGTGAAGCAGTCTGGGAACGGTGTCCTCCCACTGTCAGCGTCACAGTGAAGCAGTCTGGGAACAGCGTCCTGCCGCAGTCAGTGTCACAGTGAAGCAGTCTGGGAACGGTGTCCTCCCAGCGTCACAGTGAAGCAGTCTGGGAACGGTGTCCTGCCGCAGTCAGTGTCACAGTGAAGCAGTCTGGGAACGGTGTCCTCCCACTGTGAGCGTCACAGTGAAGCAGTCTGGGAACGGTGTCCTGCCGCAGTCAGTGTCACAGTGAAGCAGTCTGGGAACGGTGTCATCCCACTGTCAGCGTCACAGTGAAGCAGTCTGGGAACGGTGTCCTCCCAGCGTCACAGTGAAGCAGTCTGGGAACGGTGTCCTCCCAGCGTCACAGTGAAGCAGTCTGGGAACGGTGTGCTCCCAGCGTCACAGTGAAGCAGTCTGGGAACGGTGTCCTGCCGCAGTCAGCGTCACAGTGAAGCAGCCTGGGAACGGTGTCCTCCCAGCGGCAGCGTCACAGTGAAGCAGTCTGGGAACGGTGTCCTGCCGCAGTCAGTGTCACAGTGAAGCAGTCTGGGAACGGTGTCCTCCCACTGTCAGCGTCACAGTGAAGCAGTCTGGGAACGGTGTCCTGCCGCAGTCAGTGTCACAGTGAAGCAGTCTGGGAACGGTGTCATCCCACTGTCAGTGTCACAGTGAAGCAGTCTGGGAACGCTGTCCTCCCACCGTCAGCGTCACAGTGAAGCAGTCTGGGAACGGTGTCCTTCCGCAGTCAGCGTCACAGTGAAGCAGTCTGGGAACGGTGTCCTGCCGCAGTCAGTGTCACAGTGAAGCAGTCTGGGAACGGTGTCCTCCCAGCGTCACAGTGAAGCAGTCTGGGAACGGTGTCCTGCCGCAGTCAGTGTCACAGTGAAGCAGTCTGGGAACGGTGTCCTGCCGCAGTCAGTGTCACAGTGAAGCAGTCTGGGAACGGTGTCCTCCCAGCGGCAGCGTCACAGTGAAGCAGTCTGGGAACGGTGTCCTGCCGCAGTCAGTGTCACAGTGAAGCAGTCTGGGAACGGTGTCCTCCCACTGTCAGCTTCACAGTGAAGCAGTCTGGGAACGGTGTCCTCCCACCGTCAGCGTCACAGTGAAGCAGTCTGGGAACGGTGTCCTCCCACCGTAAGCGTCACAGTGAAGCAGTCTGGGAACGGTGTCCTGCCGCACTCAGCGTCACAGTGAAGCAGTCTGGGAACGGTGTCCTCCCACCGTAAGCGTCACAGTGAAGCAGTCTGGGAACGGTGTCCTGCCGCAGTCAGCGTCACAGTGAAGCAGTCTGGGAACGGTGTCCTCCCACTGTCAGTGTCACAGTGAAGCAGTCTGGGAACGGTGTCATCCCACTGTCAGCGTCACAGTGAAGCAGTCTGGGAACGGTGTCATCCCACTGTCAGCGTCACAGTGAAGCAGTCTGGGAACGGTGTCATCCCACTGTCAGCGTCACAGTGAAGCAGTCTGGGAACGGTGTCATCCCACTGTCAGCGTCACAGTGAAGCAGTCTGGGAACGGTGTCCTCCCAGCGTCAGCGTCACAGTGAAGCAGTCTGGGAACGGTGTCCTCCCAGCGTCACAGTGAAGCAGTCTGGGAACGGTGTCCTCCCAGTGTCAGCGTCACAGTGAAGCAGTCTGGGAATGGTGTCCTGCCGCAGTCAGCGTCACAGTGAAGCAGTCTGGGAACGGTGTCCTCCCAGCGTCACAGTGAAGCAGTCTGGGAACGGTGTCCTCCCAGTGTCAGCGTCACAGTGAAGCAGTCTGGGAATGGTGTCCTGCCGCAGTCAGCGTCACAGTGAAGCAGTCTGGGAACGGCGTCCTGCCGCAGTCAGCGTCACAGTGAAGCAGTCTGGGAACGGTGTCCTCCCACAGTCAGTGTCACAGTGAAGCAGTCTGGGAACGGTGTCCTGCCGCAGTCAGCATCACAGTGAAGCAGTCTGGGAACGGTGTCCTCCCACTGTCAGCGTCACAGTGAAGCAGTCTGGGAACGGTGTCCTCCCACTGTCAGCGTCACAGTGAAGCAGTCTGGGAACGGTGTTCTCCCACTGTCAGCGTCACAGTGATGCAGTCTGGGAACGGTGTCATCCCACTGTCAGCGTCACAGTGAAGCAGTCTGGGAACGGTGTCCTGCCGCAGTTAGCGTCACAGTGAAGCAGTCTGGGAACGGTGTCCTCCCACTGTCAGTGTCACAGTGAAGCAGTCTGGGAACGGTGTCCTCCCACCGTCAGCGTCACAGTGAAGCAGTCTGGGAACGGTGTCCTTCCGCAGTCAGCGTCACAGTGAAGCAGTCTGGGAACGGTGTCCTGCCGCAGTCAGTGTCACAGTGAAGCAGTCTGGGAACGGTGTCCTCCCAGCGTCACAGTGAAGCAGTCTGGGAACGGTGTCCTGCCGCAGTCAGTGTCACAGTGAAGCAGTCTGGGAACGGTATCCTCCCACTGTCAGCGTCACAGTGAAGCAGTCTGGGAACGGTGTCCTCCCACTGTCAGTGTCA
This sequence comes from Scyliorhinus torazame, assembly GCF_047496885.1. Lineage (NCBI taxonomy): Eukaryota > Metazoa > Chordata > Chondrichthyes > Carcharhiniformes > Scyliorhinidae > Scyliorhinus > Scyliorhinus torazame. Next base: position 112,970,884 of record NC_092709.1, on the reverse strand, counting down.
CAGTGAAGCAGTCTGGGAACGGTGTCCTCCCAGCGTCACAGTGAAGCAGTCTGGGAACGGTGTCTTGCCGCAGTCAGTGTCACAGTGAAGCAGTCTGGGAACGGTGTCATCCCACTGTCAGCGTCACAGTGAAGCAGTCTGGGAACGGTGTCCTCCCAGCGTCACAGTGAAGCAGTCTGGGAACGGTGTCCTCCCAGCGTCACAGTGAAGCAGTCTGGGAACGGTGTCCTCCCAGCGTCACAGTGAAGCAGTCTGGGAACGGTGTCCTGCCGCAGTCAGCGTCACAGTGAAGCAGTCTGGGAACGGTGTCCTCCCAGCGGCAGCGTCACAGTGAAGCAGTCTGGGAACGGTGTCCTGCCGCAGTCAGTGTCACAGTGAAGCAGTCTGGGAACGGTGTCCTCCCACTGTCAGCGTCACAGTGAAGCAGTCTGGGAACGGTGTCCTGCCGCAGTCAGTGTCACAGTGAAGCAGTCTGGGAACGGTGTCATCCCACTGTCAGCGTCACAGTGAAGCAGTCTGGGAACGGTGTCATCCCACTGTCGGCGTCACAGTGAAGCAGTCTGGGAACGGTATCCTGCCGCAGTCAGCGTCACAGTGAAGCAGTCTGGGAACGGTGTTCTCCCACTGTCAGTGTCACAGTGAAGCAGTCTGGTAATGGTGTCCTCGCAGTCAGTGTCACAGTGAAGCAGTCTGGGAACGGTGTCCTGCCGCAGTCAGTGTCACAGTGAAGCAGTCTGGGAACGGTGTCCTGCCGCAGTCAGCGTCACAGTGAAGCAGTCTGGGAACGGTGTCCTCCCACCGTCAGCGTCACAGTGAAGCAGTCTGGGAACGGTGTCCTGCCGCACTCAGCGTCACAGTGAAGCAGTCTGGGAACGGTGTCCTGCCGCAGTCAGCGTCACAGTGAAGCAGTCTGGGAACGGTGTCCTGCCGCAGTCAGCGTCACAGTGAAGCAGTCTGGGAACGGTGTCCTCCCACTGTCAGCGTCACAGTGAAGCAGTCTGGGAACGGTGTCATCCCACTGTCAGCGTCACAGTGAAGCAGTCTGGGAACGGTGTCCTCCCAGAGTCAGCGTCACAGTGAAGCAGTCTGGGAACGGTGTCCTCCCAGCGTCACAGTGAAGCAGTCTGGGAACGGTGTCCTGCCGCAGTCAGCGTCACAGTGAAGCAGTCTGGGAACGGTGTCCTCCCAGTGTCAGCGTCACAGTGAAGCAGTCTGGGAATGGTGTCCTGCCGCAGTCAGCGTCACAGTGAAGCAGTCTGGGAACGGCGTCCTGCCGCAGTCAGCGTCACAGTGAAGCAGTCTGGGAACGGTGTCATCCCACTGTCAGCGTCACAGTGAAGCAGTCTGGGAACGGTGTCATCCCACTGTCAGTGTCACAGTGAAGCAGTCTGGGAACGGTGTCCTCCCACCGTCAGCGTCACAGTGAAGCAGTCTGGGAACGGTGTCCTTCCGCAGTCAGCGTCACAGTGAAGCAGTCTGGGAACGGTGTCCTGCCGCAGTCAGTGTCACAGTGAAGCAGTCTGGGAACGGTGTCCTCCCAGCGTCACAGTGAAGCAGTCTGGGAACGGTGTCCTGCCGCAGTCAGTGTCACAGTGAAGCAGTCTGGGAACGGTGTCCTGCCGCAGTCAGTGTCACAGTGAAGCAGTCTGGGAACGGTGTCCTCCCAGCGGCAGCGTCACAGTGAAGCAGTCTGGGAACGGTGTCCTGCCGCAGTCAGTGTCACAGTGAAGCAGTCTGGGAACGGTGTCCTCCCACTGTCAGCTTCACAGTGAAGCAGTCTGGGAACGGTGTCCTCCCACCGTCAGCGTCACAGTGAAGCAGTCTGGGAACGGTGTCCTCCCACCGTAAGCGTCACAGTGAAGCAGTCTGGGAACGGTGTCCTGCCGCACTCAGCGTCACAGTGAAGCAGTCTGGGAACGGTGTCCTCCCACCGTAAGCGTCACAGTGAAGCAGTCTGGGAACGGTGTCCTGCCGCAGTCAGCGTCACAGTGAAGCAGTCTGGGAACGGTGTCCTCCCACTGTCAGTGTCACAGTGAAGCAGTCTGGGAACGGTGTCATCCCACTGTCAGCGTCACAGTGAAGCAGTCTGGGAACGGTGTCATCCCACTGTCAGCGTCACAGTGAAGCAGTCTGGGAACGGTGTCCTCCCAGCGTCAGCGTCACAGTGAAGCAGTCTGGGAACGGTGTCCTCCCAGCGTCACAGTGAAGCAGTCTGGGAACGGTGTCCTCCCAGTGTCAGCGTCACAGTGAAGCAGTCTGGGAATGGTGTCCTGCCGCAGTCAGCGTCACAGTGAAGCAGTCTGGGAACGGCGTCCTGCCGCAGTCAGCGTCACAGTGAAGCAGTCTGGGAACGGTGTCCTCCCACAGTCAGTGTCACAGTGAAGCAGTCTGGGAACGGTGTCCTGCCGCAGTCAGCATCACAGTGAGGCAGTCTGGGAACGGTGTCCTCACACTGTCAGCGTCACAGTGAAGCAGTCTGGGAACGGTGTCCTCCCACTGTCAGCGTCACAGTGAAGCAGTCTGGGAACGGTGTTCTCCCACTGTCAGCGTCACAGTGATGCAGTCTGGGAACGGTGTCATCCCACTGTCAGCGTCACAGTGAAGCAGTCTGGGAACGGTGTCCTGCCGCAGTTAGCGTCACAGTGAAGCAGTCTGGGAACGGTGTCCTCCCACTGTCAGTGTCACAGTGAAGCAGTCTGGGAACGGTGTCCTCCCACCGTCAGCGTCACAGTGAAGCAGTCTGGGAACGGTGTCCTTCCGCAGTCAGCGTCACAGTGAAGCAGTCTGGGAACGGTGTCCTGCCGCAGTCAGTGTCACAGTGAAGCAGTCTGGGAACGGTGTCCTCCCAGCGTCACAGTGAAGCAGTCTGGGAACGGTGTCCTGCCGCAGTCAGTGTCACAGTGAAGCAGTCTGGGAACGGTATCCTCCCACTGTCAGCGTCACAGTGAAGCAGTCTGGGAACGGTGTCCTCCCACTGTCAGTGTCACAGTGAAGCAGTCTGGGAACGGTGTCCTCCCAGCGTCACAGTGAAGCAGTCTGGGAACGGTGTCTTGCCGCAGTCAGTGTCACAGTGAAGCAGTCTGGGAACGGTGTCCACCCACTGTCAGCGTCACAGTGAAGCAGTCTGGGAACGGTGTCCTGCCGCAGTCAGTGTCACAGTGAAGCAGTCTGGGAACGGTGTCATCCCACTGTCAGCGTCACAGTGAAGCAGTCTGGGAACGGTGTCCTCCCAGCGTCACAGTGAAGCAGTCTGGGAACGGTGTCCTCCCAGCGTCACAGTGAAGCAGTCTGGGAACGGTGTCCTCCCAGCGTCACAGTGAAGCAGTCTGGGAACGGTGTCCTGCCGCAGTCAGCGTCACAGTGAAGCAGTCTGGGAACGGTGTCCTCCCAGCGGCAGCGTCACAGTGAAGCAGTCTGGGAACGGTGTCCTGCCGCAGTCAGTGTCACAGTGAAGCAGTCTGGGAACGGTGTCCTCCCACTGTCAGCGTCACAGTGAAGCAGTCTGGGAACGGTGTCCTGCCGCAGTCAGTGTCACAGTGAAGCAGTCTGGGAACGGTGTCATCCCACTGTCAGCGTCACAGTGAAGCAGTCTGGGAACGGTGTCATCCCACTGTCGGCGTCACAGTGAAGCAGTCTGGGAACGGTATCCTGCCGCAGTCAGCGTCACAGTGAAGCAGTCTGGGAACGGTGTTCTCCCACTGTCAGTGTCACAGTGAAGCAGTCTGGTAATGGTGTCCTCGCAGTCAGTGTCACAGTGAAGCAGTCTGGGAACGGTGTCCTGCCGCAGTCAGTGTCACAGTGAAGCAGTCTGGGAACGGTGTCCTGCCGCAGTCAGCGTCACAGTGAAGCAGTCTGGGAACGGTGTCCTCCCACCGTCAGCGTCACAGTGAAGCAGTCTGGGAACGGTGTCCTGCCGCACTCAGCGTCACAGTGAAGCAGTCTGGGAACGGTGTCCTGCCGCAGTCAGCGTCACAGTGAAGCAGTCTGGGAACGGTGTCCTGCCGCAGTCAGTGTCACAGTGAAGCAGTCTGGGAACGGTGTCCTCCCACTGTCAGCGTCACAGTGAAGCAGTCTGGGAACGGTGTCATCCCACTGTCAGCGTCACAGTGAAGCAGTCTGGGAACGGTGTCCTCCCAGAGTCAGCGTCACAGTGAAGCAGTCTGGGAACGGTGTCCTCCCAGCGTCACAGTGAAGCAGTCTGGGAACGGTGTCCTGCCGCAGTCAGCGTCACAGTGAAGCAGTCTGGGAACGGTGTCCTCCCAGTGTCAGCGTCACAGTGAAGCAGTCTGGGAATGGTGTCCTGCCGCAGTCAGCGTCACAGTGAAGCAGTCTGGGAACGGCGTCCTGCCGCAGTCAGCGTCACAGTGAAGCAGTCTGGGAACGGTGTCCTCCCACAGTCGGCGTCACAGTGAAGCAGTCTGGGAACGGTGTCCTGCCGCAGTCAGCATCACAGTGAAGCAGTCTGGGAACGGTGTCCTCCCACTGTCAGCGTCACAGTGAAGCAGTCTGGGAACGGTGTCCTGCCGCAGTCAGCGTCACAGTGAAGCAGTCTGGGAACGGTGTCCTCCCACTGTCAGCGTCACAGTGAAGCAGTCTGGGAACGGTGTCATCCCACTGTCAGCGTCACAGTGAAGCAGTCTGGGAACGGTGTCATCCCACTGTCAGCGTCACAGTGAAGCAGCCTGGGAACGGTGTCCTGCCGCAGTTAGCGTCACAGTGAAGCAGTCTGGGAACGGTGTCCTCCCACTGTCAGTGTCACAGTGAAGCAGTCTGGGAACGGTGTCCTCCCACCGTCAGCGTCACAGTGAAGCAGTCTGGGAACGGTGTCCTTCCGCAGTCAGCGTCACAGTGAAGCAGTCTGGGAACGGTGTCCTGCCGCAGTCAGTGTCACAGTGAAGCAGTCTGGGAACGGTGTCCTCCCAGCGTCACAGTGAAGCAGTCTGGGAACGGTGTCCTGCCGCAGTCAGTGTCACAGTGAAGCAGTCTGGGAACGGTGTCCTGCCGCAGTCAGTGTCACAGTGAAGCAGTCTGGGAACGGTATCCTCCCACTGTCAGCGTCACAGTGAAGCAGTCTGGGAACGGTGTCCTCCCACTGTCAGCGTCACAGTGAAGCAGTCTGGGAACAGCGTCCTGCCGCAGTCAGTGTCACAGTGAAGCAGTCTGGGAACGGTGTCCTCCCAGCGTCACAGTGAAGCAGTCTGGGAACGGTGTCCTGCCGCAGTCAGTGTCACAGTGAAGCAGTCTGGGAACGGTGTCCTCCCACTGTCAGCGTCACAGTGAAGCAGTCTGGGAACGGTGTCCTGCCGCAGTCAGTGTCACAGTGAAGCAGTCTGGGAACGGTGTCATCCCACTGTCAGCGTCACAGTGAAGCAGTCTGGGAACGGTGTCCTCCCAGCGTCACAGTGAAGCAGTCTGGGAACGGTGTCCTCCCAGCGTCACAGTGAAGCAGTCTGGGAACGGTGTCCTCCCAGCGTCACAGTGAAGCAGTCTGGGAACGGTGTCCTGCCGCAGTCAGCGTCACAGTGAAGCAGCCTGGGAACGGTGTCCTCCCAGCGGCAGCGTCACAGTGAAGCAGTCTGGGAACGGTGTCCTGCCGCAGTCAGTGTCACAGTGAAGCAGTCTGGGAACGGTGTCCTCCCACTGTCAGCGTCACAGTGAAGCAGTCTGGGAACGGTGTCCTGCCGCAGTCAGTGTCACAGTGAAGCAGTCTGGGAACGGTGTCATCCCACTGTCAGCGTCACAGTGAAGCAGTCTGGGAACGGTGTCATCCCACTGTCGGCGTCACAGTGAAGCAGTCTGGGAACGGTATCCTGCCGCAGTCAGCGTCACAGTGAAGCAGTCTGGGAACGGTGTCCTCCCACTGTCAGTGTCACAGTGAAGCAGTCTGGGAATGGTGTCCTCGCAGTCAGTGTCACAGTGAAGCAGTCTGGGAACGGTGTCCTGCCGCAGTCAGTGTCACAGTGAAGCAGTCTGGGAACGGTGTCATCCCACTGTCAGTGTCACAGTGAAGCAGTCTGGGAACGGTATCCTGCCGCAGTCAGCGTCACAGTGAAGCAGTCTGGGAACGGCGTCATCCCACTGTCAGTGTCACAGTGAAGCAGTCTGGGAACGGTATCCTGCCGCAGTCAGCGTCACAGTGAAGCAGTCTGGGAACGGCGTCCTGCCGCAGTCAGCGTCACAGTGAAGCAGTCTGGGAACGGTGTCCTCCCACAGTCGGCGTCACAGTGAAGCAGTCTGGGAATGGTGTCATCCCACTGTCAGTGTCACAGTGAAGCAGTCTGGGAACGGTATCCTGCCGCAGTCAGCGTCACAGTGAAGCAGTCTGGGAACGGCGTCCTGCCGCAGTCAGCGTCACAGTGAAGCAGTCTGGGAACGGTGTCCTGCCGCAGTCAGTGTCACAGTGAAGCAGTCTGGGAACGGTGTCCTCCCACCGTCAGCGTCACAGTGAAGCAGTCTGGGAACGGTGTCCTTCCACCGTCAGCGTCACAGTGAAGCAGTCTGGGAACGGTGTCCTCCCACCGTCAGCGTCACAGTGAAGCAGTCTGGGAACGGTGTCCTCCCACCGTCAGCGTCACAGTGAAGCAGTCTGGGAACGGTGTCCTCCCAGCGTCAGCGTCACAGTGAAGCAGTCTGGGAACGGTGTCCTCCCACTGTCAGCGTCACAGTGAAGCAGTCTGGGAACAGTGTCCTGCCGCAGTCAGCGTCACAGTGAAGCAGTCTGGGAACGGTGTCCTCCCACTGTCAGCGTCACAGTGAAGCAGTCTGGGAACGGTGTCCTGCCGCAGTCAGTGTCACAGTGAAGCAGTCTGGGAACGGTGTCATCCCACTGTCAGCGTCACAGTGACGCAGTCTGGGAACGGTGTCATCCCACTGTCGGCGTCACAGTGAAGCAGTCTGGGAACGGTATCCTGCCGCAGTCAGCGTCACAGTGAAGCAGTCTGGGAACGGTGTCCTCCCACTGTCAGTGTCACAGTGAAGCTGTCTGGGAATGGTGTCCTCGCAGTCAGTGTCACAGTGAAGCAGTCTGGGAACGGTGTCCTGCCGCAGTCAGTGTCACAGTGAAGCAGTCTGGGAACGGTGTCATCCCACTGTCAGTGTCACAGTGAAGCAGTCTGGGAACGGTATCCTGCCGCAGTCAGCGTCACAGTGAAGCAGTCTGGGAACGGTATCCTGCCGCAGTCAGCGTCACAGTGAAGCAGTCTGGGAACGGCGTCATCCCACTGTCAGTGTCACAGTGAAGCAGTCTGGGAACGGTGTCCTCCCACCGTCAGCGTCACAGTGAAGCAGTCTGGGAACGGTGTCCTGCAGCAGTCAGCGTCACAGTGAAGCAGTCTGGGAACGGCGTCCTGCCGCAGTCAGCGTCACAGTGAAGCAGTCTGGGAACGGTGTCCTCCCACAGTCGGCGTCACAGTGAAGCAGTCTGGGAATGGTGTCATCCCACTGTCAGTGTCACAGTGAAGCAGTCTGGGAACGGTATCCTGCCGCAGTCAGCGTCACAGTGAAGCAGTCTGGGAACGGCGTCCTGCCGCAGTCAGCGTCACAGTGAAGCAGTCTGGGAACGGTGTCCTGCCGCAGTCAGTGTCACAGTGAAGCAGTCTGGGAACGGTGTCCTCCCACTGTCAGCGTCACAGTGAAGCAGTCTGGGAACGGTGTCCTCCCACTGTCAGCGTCACAGTGAAGCAGTCTGGGAACGGTGTCCTGCCTCAGTCAGCGTCACAGTGAAGCAGTCTGGGAACGGTGTCCTCCCACAGTCGGCGTCACAGTGAAGCAGTCTGGGAACGGTGTCCTGCCGCAGTCAGCATCACAGTGAAGCAGTCTGGGAACGGTGTCCTCCCACCGTCAGCGTCACAGTGAAGCAGTCTGGGAACGGTGTCCTTCCACCGTCAGCGTCACAGTGAAGCAGTCTGGGAACGGTGTCCTCCCACCGTCAGCGTCACAGTGAAGCAGTCTGGGAACGGTGTCCTCCCACCGTCAGCGTCACAGTGAAGCAGTCTGGGAACGGTGTCCTCCCAGCGTCAGCGTCACAGTGAAGCAGTCTGGGAACGGTGTCCTCCCACTGTCAGCGTCACAGTGAAGCAGTCTGGGAACAGTGTCCTGCCGCAGTCAGCGTCACAGTGAAGCAGTCTGGGAACGGTGTCCTCCCACTGTCAGCGTCACAGTGAAGCAGTCTGGGAACGGTGTCCTGCCGCAGTCAGTGTCACAGTGAAGCAGTCTGGGAACGGTGTCATCCCACTGTCAGCGTCACAGTGACGCAGTCTGGGAACGGTGTCATCCCACTGTCGGCGTCACAGTGAAGCAGTCTGGGAACGGTATCCTGCCGCAGTCAGCGTCACAGTGAAGCAGTCTGGGAACGGTGTCCTCCCACTGTCAGTGTCACAGTGAAGCTGTCTGGGAATGGTGTCCTCGCAGTCAGTGTCACAGTGAAGCAGTCTGGGAACGGTGTCCTGCCGCAGTCAGTGTCACAGTGAAGCAGTCTGGGAACGGTGTCATCCCACTGTCAGTGTCACAGTGAAGCAGTCTGGGAACGGTATCCTGCCGCAGTCAGCGTCACAGTGAAGCAGTCTGGGAACGGCGTCATCCCACTGTCAGTGTCACAGTGAAGCAGTCTGGGAACGGTGTCCTCCCACCGTCAGCGTCACAGTGAAGCAGTCTGGGAACGGTGTCCTGCCGCAGTCAGCGTCACAGTGAAGCAGTCTGGGAACGGTGTCCTGCCGCAGTCAGTGTCACAGTGAAGCAGTCTGGGAACGGTGTCCTCCCACTGTCAGCGTCACAGTGAAGCAGTCTGGGAACGGTGTCCTGCCGCAGTCAGTGTCACAGTGAAGCAGTCTGGGAACGGTGTCCTGCCGCAGTCAGTGTCACAGTGAAGCAGTCTGGGAACGGTGTCATCCCACTGTCAGCGTCACAGTGAAGCAGTCTGGGGACGGTGTCATCCCACTGTCAGCGTCACAGTGAAGCAGTCTGGGAACGGTATCCTGCCGCAGTCAGCGTCACAGAGAAGCAGTCTGGGAACGGTGTCATCCCACTGTCAGCGTCACAGTGAAGCAGTCTGGGAACGGTGTCCTCCCAGCGTCAGCGTCACAGTGAAGCAGTCTGGGAACGGTGTCCTCCCAGCGTCACAGTGAAGCAGTCTGGGAACGGCGTCCTGCCGCAATCAGCGTCACAGTGAAGCAGTCTGGGAACGGTGTCCTCCCAGTGTCAGCGTCACAGTGAAGCAGTCTGGGAATGGTGTCCTGCCGCAGTCAGCGTCACAGTGAAGCAGTCTGGGAACGGCGTCCTGCCGCAGTCAGCGTCACAGTGAAGCAGTCTGGGAACGGTGTCCTCCCACGGTCAGTGTCACAGTGAAGCAGTCTGGGAACGGTGTCCTGCCGCAGTCAGCATCACAGTGAAGCAGTCTGGGAACGGTGTCCTCCCACTGTCAGCGTCACAGTGAAGCAGTCTGGGAACGGTGTCCTGCCGCAGTCAGCATCACAGTGAAGCAGTCTGGGAACGGTGTCCTCCCACTGTCAGCGTCACAGTGAAGCAGGCTGGGAACGGTGTTATCCCACTGTCAGCGTCACAGTGAAGCAGTCTGGGAACGGTGTCATCCCACTGTCAGCGTCACAGTGAAGCAGTCTGGGAACGGTGTCCTGCCGCAGTTAGCGTCACAGTGAAGCAGTCTGGGAACGGTGTCCTCCCACTGTCAGTGTCACAGTGAAGCAGTCTGGGAACGGTGTCCTCCCACCGTCAGCGTCACAGTGAAGCAGTCTGGGAACGGTGTCCTTCCGCAGTCAGCGTCACAGTGAAGCAGTCTGGGAACGGTGTCCTGCCGCAGTCAGTGTCACAGTGAAGCAGTCTGGGAACGGTGTCATCCCACTGTCAGCGTCACAGTGAAGCAGTCTGGGAACGGTGTCCTCCCAGCGTCACAGTGAAGCAGTCTGGGAACGGTGTCCTCCCAGCGTCACAGTGAAGCAGTCTGGGAACGGTGTCCTCCCAGCGTCACAGTGAAGCAGTCTGGGAACGGTGTCCTGCCGCAGTCAGCGTCACAGTGAAGCAGTCTGGGAACGGTGTCCTCCCAGCGGCAGCGTCACAGTGAAGCAGTCTGGGAACGGTATCCTGCCGCAGTCAGCGTCACAGTGAAGCAGTCTGGGAACGGCGTCATCCCACTGTCAGTGTCACAGTGAAGCAGTCTGGGAACGGTATCCTGCCGCAGTCAGCGTCACAGTGAAGCAGTCTGGGAACGGTGTCCTCCCACAGTCGGCGTCACAGTGAAGCAGTCTGGGAACGGTGTCCTGCCGCAGTCAGTGTCACAGTGAAGCAGTCTGGGAAAGGCGTCCTGCCGCAGTCAGCGTCACAGTGAAGCAGTCTGGGAACGGTGTCCTCCCACAGTCGGCGTCACAGTGAAGCAGTCTGGGAACGGTGTCATCCCACTGTCAGTGTCACAGTGAAGCAGTCTGGGAACGGTATCCTGCCGCAGTCAGCGTCACAGTGAAGCAGTCTGGGAACGGCGTCCTGCCGCAGTCAGCGTCACAGTGAAGCAGTCTGGGAACGGTGTCCTGCCGCAGTCAGTGTCACAGTGAAGCAGTCTGGGAACGGTGTCCTCCCACTGTCAGCGTCACAGTGAAGCAGTCTGGGAACGGTGTCCTCCCACTGTCAGCGTCACAGTGAAGCAGTCTGGGAACGGTGTCCTGCCTCAGTCAGCGTCACAGTGAAGCAGTCTGGGAACGGTGTCCTCCCACAGTCGGCGTCACAGTGAAGCAGTCTGGGAACGGTGTCCTGCCGCAGTCGGCGTCACAGTGAAGCAGTCTGGGAACGGTGTCCTCCCACCGTCAGCGTCACAGTGAAGCAGTCTGGGAACGGTGTCCTCCCACCGTCAGCGTCACAGTGAAGCAGTCTGGGAACGGTGTCCTCCCACCGTCAGCGTCACAGTGAAGCAGTCTGGGAACGGTGTCCTCCCACCGTCAGCGTCACAGTGAAGCAGTCTGGGAACGGTGTCCTCCCACCGTCAGCGTCACAGTGAAGCAGTCTGGGAACGGTGTCCTCCCAGCGTCAGCGTCACAGTGAAGCAGTCTGGGAACGGTGTCCTCCCACTGTCAGCGTCACAGTGAAGCAGTCTGGGAACAGTGTCCTGCCGCAGTCAGCGTCACAGTGAAGCAGTCTGGGAACAGTGTCCTGCCGCAGTCAGCGTCACAGTGAAGCAGTCTGGGAACGGTGTCCTCCCAGCGTCAGCGTCACAGTGAAGCAGTCTGGGAACAGTGTCCTCCCACAGTCGGCGTCACAGTGAAGCAGTCTGGGAACGGTGTCCTGCCGCAGTCAGTGTCACAGTGAAGCAGTCTGGGAATGGTGTCCTCCCACTGTCAGAGTCACAGTGAAGTAGTCTGGGAATGGTGTCCTGCCGCAGTCAGCTTCACAGTGAAGCAGTCTGGGGACGGTGTCCTCCCACTGTCAGTGTCACAGTGAAGCAGTCTGGGAACGGTGTCCTCCCACTGTCAGCGTCACAGTGAAGCAGTCTGGGAACGGTGTCCTCCCACTGTCAGAGTCACAGTGAAGCAGTCTGGGAACGGTGTCCTCCCACTGTCAGTGTCACAGTGAAGCAGTCTGGGAACGGTGTCTTCCCACTGTCAGCGTCACAGTGAAGCAGTCTGGGAATGGTGTCCTCCCACTGTCAGCGTCACAGTGAAGCAGTCTGGGAACGGTGTCCTCCCACTGTCAGCTTCACAGTGAAGCAGTCTGGGAACGGTATCCTGCCGCAGTCAGCGTCACAGTGAAGCAGTCTGGGAACGGTGTCATCCCACTGTCAGCGTCACAGTGAAGCAGTCTGGGAACGGTATCCTGCTGCAGTCAGCGTCACAGTGAAGCAGTCTGGGAACGGTGTCATCCCACTGTCAGCGTCACAGTGAAGCAGTCTGGGAACGGTGTCATCCCACTGTCAGCGTCACAGTGAAGCAGTCTGGGAACGGTGTTCTCCCACTGTCAGCGTCACAGTGAAGCAGTCTGGGAACGGTGTCCTCCCACCGTCAGCGTCACAGTGAAGCAGTCTGGGAACGGTGTCCTCCCACCGTCAGCGTCACAGTGAAGCAGTCTGGGAACGGTGTCCTGCCGCACTCAGCGTCACAGTGAAGCAGTCTGGGAACGGTGTCCTGCCGCAGTCAGTGTCACAGTGAAGCAGTCTGGGAACGGTGTCCTCCCAGCGTCACAGTGAAGCAGTCTGGGAACGGTGTCCTGCCGCAGTCAGTGTCACAGTGAAGCAGTCTGGGAACGGTGTCCTCCCAGCGTCACAGTGAAGCAGTCTGGGAACGGTGTCCTCCCACTGTCAGTGTCACAGTGAAGCAGTCTGGGAACGGTGTCCTGCCGCAGTCAGTGTCACAGTGAAGCAGTCTGGGAACGGTGTCATCCCACTGTCAGCGTCACAGTGAAGCAGTCTGGGAACGGTGTCCTCCCACAGTCGGCGTCACAGTGAAGCAGTCTGGGAACGGTGTCATCCCACTGTCAGCGTCACAGTGAAGCAGTCTGGGAACGGTGTCATCCCACTGTCAGCGTCACAGTGAAGCAGTCTGGGAACGGTGTTCTCCCACTGTCAGCGTCACAGTGAAGCAGTCTGGGAACGGTGTCCTCCCACCGTCAGCGTCACAGTGAAGCAGTCTGGGAATGGTGTCCTCCCACTGTCAGCGTCACAGTGAAGCAGTCTGGGAACGGTGTCCTCCCACTGTCAGCTTCACAGTGAAGCAGTCTGGGAACGGTATCCTGCCGCAGTCAGCGTCACAGTGAAGCAGTCTGGGAACGGTGTCATCCCACTGTCAGCGTCACAGTGAAGCAGTCTGGGAACGGTATCCTGCTGCAGTCAGCGTCACAGTGAAGCAGTCTGGGAACGGTGTCATCCCACTGTCAGCGTCACAGTGAAGCAGTCTGGGAACGGTGTCATCCCACTGTCAGCGTCACAGTGAAGCAGTCTGGGAACGGTGTTCTCCCACTGTCAGCGTCACAGTGAAGCAGTCTGGGAACGGTGTCCTCCCACCGTCAGCGTCACAGTGAAGCAGTCTGGGAACGGTGTCCTCCCACCGTCAGCGTCACAGTGAAGCAGTCTGGGAACGGTGTCCTGCCGCACTCAGCGTCACAGTGAAGCAGTCTGGGAACGGTGTCCTGCCGCAGTCAGTGTCACAGTGAAGCAGTCTGGGAACGGTGTCCTCCCAGCGTCACAGTGAAGCAGTCTGGGAACGGTGTCCTGCCGCAGTCAGTGTCACAGTGAAGCAGTCTGGGAACGGTGTCCTCCCAGCGTCACAGTGAAGCAGTCTGGGAACGGTGTCCTCCCACTGTCAGTGTCACAGTGAAGCAGTCTGGGAACGGTGTCCTGCCGCAGTCAGTGTCACAGTGAAGCAGTCTGGGAACGGTGTCATCCCACTGTCAGCGTCACAGTGTAGCAGTCTGGGAACGGTGTCCTCCCACAGTCGGCGTCACAGTGAAGCAGTCTGGGAACGGTGTCCTGCCGCAGTCAGCATCACAGTGAAGCAGTCTGGGAACGGTGTCCTCCCACTGTCAGCGTCACAGTGAAGCAGTCTGGGAACGGTGTCTTCCCACTGTCAGCGTCACAGTGAAGCAGTCTGGGAACGGTGTTCTCCCACTGTCAGCGTCACAGTGAAGCAGTCTGGGAACGGTGTCATCCCACTGTCAGCGTCACAGTGAAGCAGTCTGGGAACGGTGTCATCCCACTGTCAGCGTCACAGTGAAGCAGTCTGGGAACGGTGTCCTGCCGCAGTTAGCGTCACAGTGAAGCAGTCTGGGAACGGTGTCCTCCCACTGTCAGTGTCACAGTGAAGCAGTCTGGGAACGGTGTCCTCCCCCCGTCAGCGTCACAGTGAAGCAGTCTGGGAACGGTGTCCTGCCGCAGTCAGCGTCACAGTGAAGCAGTCTGGGAACGGTGTCCTGCCGCAGTCAGTGTCACAGTGAAGCGGTCTGGGAACGGTGTCCTCCCAGCGTCACAGTGAAGCAGTCTGGGAATGGTGTCCTGCTGCAGTCAGCGTCACAGTGAAGCAGTCTGGGAACGGTGTCCTCCCACTGTCAGCGTCACAGTGAAGCAGTCTGGGAACAGCGTCCTGCCGCAGTCAGTGTCACAGTGAAGCAGTCTGGGAACGGTGTCCTCCCAGCGTCACAGTGAAGCAGTCTGGGAACGGTGTCCTGCCGCAGTCAGTGTCACAGTGAAGCAGTCTGGGAATGGTGTCCTGCCGCAGTCAGTGTCACAGTGAAGCAGTCTGGGAACGGTGTCATCCCACTGTCAGCGTCACAGTGAAGCAGTCTGGGAACGGTATCCTGCCGCAGTCAGCGTCACAGTGAAGCAGTCTGGGAACAGTGTTCTCCCACTGTCAGTGTCACAGTGAAGCAGTCTGGGAATGGTGTCCTCGCAGTCAGTGTCACAGTGAAGCAGTCTGGGAACGGTATCCTGCCGCAGTCAGCGTCACAGTGAAGCAGTCTGGGAACGGTGTCCTGCCGCAGTCAGTGTCACAGTGAAGCAGTCTGGGAACGGTGTCATCCCACTGTCAGCGTCACAATGAAGCAGTCTGGGAACGGTATCCTGCCGCAGTCAGTGTCACAGTGAAGCAGTCTGGGAACGGTGTCATCCCACTGTCAGCGTCACAGTGAAGCAGTCTGGGAACGGTGTCCTGCCGCAGTTAGCGTCACAGTGAAGCAGTCTGGGAACGGTGTTCTCCCACTGTCAGTGTCACAGTGAAGCAGTCTGGGAACGGTGTCCTCCCACCGTCAGCGTCACAGTGAAGCAGTCTGGGAACGGTGTCCTTCCGCAGTCGGCGTCACAGTGAAGCAGTCTGGGAACGGTGTCCTGCCGCAGTCAGTGTCACAGTGAAGCAGTCTGGGAACGGTGTCCTCCCAGCGTCACAGTGAAGCAGTCTGGGAACGGTGTCCTGCCGCAGTCAGTGTCACAGTGAAGCAGTCTGGGAACGGTGTCCTGCCGCAGTCAGTGTCACAGTGAAGCAGTCTGGGAACGGTATCCTCCCACTGTCAGCGTCACAGTGAAGCAGTCTGGGAACGGTGTCCTCCCACTGTCAGCGTCACAGTGAAGCAGTCTGGGAACAGCGTCCTGCCGCAGTCAGTGTCACAGTGAAGCAGTCTGGGAACGGTGTCCTCCCAGCGTCACAGTGAAGCAGTCTGGGAACGGTGTCCTGCCGCAGTCAGCGTCACAGTGAAGCAGTCTGGGAACGGTGTTCTCCCACTGTCAGCGTCACAGTGAAGCAGTCTGGGAACGGTGTCATCCCACTGTCAGCGTCACAGTGAAGCAGTCTGGGAACGGTGTCATCCCACTGTCAGCGTCACAGTGAAGCAGTCTGGGAACGGTGTCCTGCCGCAGTTAGCGTCACAGTGAAGCAGTCTGGGAACGGTGTCCTCCCACTGTCAGCGTCACAGTGAAGCAGTCTGGGAACGGTGTCCTCCCACTGTCAGCGTCACAGTGAAGCAGTCTGGGAACGGTGTTCTCCCACTGTCAGCGACACAGTGAAGCAGTCTGGGAACGGTGTCATCCCACTGTCAGCGTCACAGTGAAGCAGTCTGGGAACGGTGTCCTGCCGCAGTTAGCGTCACAGTGAAGCAGTCTGGGAACGGTGTCCTCCCACTGTCAGCGTCACAGTGAAGCAGTCTGGGAACGGTGTTCTCCCACCGTCAGCGTCACAGTGAAGCAGTCTGGGAACGGTGTCCTCCCACCGTCAGCGTCACAGTGAAGCAGTCTGGGAACGGTGTCCTGCCGCAGTCAGCGTCACAGTGAAGCAGTCTGGGAACGGTGTCCTGCCGCAGTCAGCGTCACAGTGAAGCAGTCTGGGAACGGTGTCCTGCCGCAGTCAGTGTCACAGTGAAGCAGTCTGGGAACGGTGTCCTGCCGCAGTCAGTGTCACAGTGAAGCAGTCTGGGAACGGTATCCTCCCACTGTCAGCGTCACAGTGAAGCAGTCTGGGAACGGTGTCCTCCCACTGTCAGCGTCACAGTGAAGCAGTCTGGGAACAGCGTCCTGCCGCAGTCAGTGTCACAGTGAAGCAGTCTGGGAACGGTGTCCTCCCAGCGTCACAGTGAAGCAGTCTGG
Source organism: Scyliorhinus torazame (assembly GCF_047496885.1). Taxonomy (NCBI): domain Eukaryota; kingdom Metazoa; phylum Chordata; class Chondrichthyes; order Carcharhiniformes; family Scyliorhinidae; genus Scyliorhinus; species Scyliorhinus torazame. Next base: position 112,954,830 of record NC_092709.1, on the reverse strand, counting down.
GAACGGTGTCCTGCCGCAGTCAGCATCACAGTGAAGCAGTCTGGGAACGGTGTCCTCCCACTGTCAGCGTCACAGTGATGCAGTCTGGGAACGGTGTCCTCCCAGCGTCAGCGTCACAGTGAAGCAGTCTGGGAACGGTGTCCTCCCAGCGTCAGCGTCACAGTGAAGCAGTCTGGGAACGGTGTCCTCCCAGCGTCACAGTGAAGCAGTCTGGGAACGGTGTCCTGCCGCAGTCAGCGTCACAGTGAAGCAGTCTGGGAACGGTGTCCTTCCACAGTCGGCGTCACAGTGAAGCAGTCTGGGAACGGTGTCCTGCCGCAGTCAGTGTCACAGTGAAGCAGTCTGGGAACGGTATCCTCCCACTGTCAGCGTCACAGTGAAGCAGTCTGGGAACGGTGTCCTCCCACTGTCAGCGTCACAGTGAAGCAGTCTGGGAACAGCGTCCTGCCGCAGTCAGTGTCACAGTGAAGCAGTCTGGGAACGGTGTCCTCCCAGCGTCACAGTGAAGCAGTCTGGGAACGGTGTCCTGCCGCAGTCAGCGTCACAGTGAAGCAGTCTGGGAACGGTGTTCTCCCACTGTCAGCGTCACAGTGAAGCAGTCTGGGAACGGTGTCATCCCACTGTCAGCGTCACAGTGAAGCAGTCTGGGAACGGTGTCATCCCACTGTCAGCGTCACAGTGAAGCAGTCTGGGAACGGTGTCCTGCCGCAGTTAGCGTCACAGTGAAGCAGTCTGGGAACGGTGTCCTCCCACTGTCAGCGTCACAGTGAAGCAGTCTGGGAACGGTGTCCTCCCACTGTCAGCGTCACAGTGAAGCAGTCTGGGAACGGTGTCATCCCACTGTCAGCGTCACAGTGAAGCAGTCTGGGAACGGTGTCATCCCACTGTCAGCGTCACAGTGAAGCAGTCTGGGAACGGTGTCCTGCCGCAGTTAGCGTCACAGTGAAGCAGTCTGGGAACGGTGTCCTCCCACTGTCAGTGTCACAGTGAAGCAGTCTGGGAACGGTGTCCTCCCCCCGTCAGCGTCACAGTGAAGCAGTCTGGGAACGGTGTCCTGCCGCAGTCAGCGTCACAGTGAAGCAGTCTGGGTACGGTGTCCTGCCGCAGTCAGTGTCACAGTGAAGCGGTCTGGGAACGGTGTCCTCCCAGCGTCACAGTGAAGCAGTCTGGGAATGGTGTCCTGCTGCAGTCAGCGTCACAGTGAAGCAGTCTGGGAACGGTGTCCTCCCACTGTCAGCGTCACAGTGAAGCAGTCTGGGAACAGCGTCCTGCCGCAGTCAGTGTCACAGTGAAGCAGTCTGGGAACGGTGTCCTCCCAGCGTCACAGTGAAGCAGTCTGGGAACGGTGTCCTGCCGCAGTCAGTGTCACAGTGAAGCAGTCTGGGAATGGTGTCCTGCCGCAGTCAGTGTCACAGTGAAGCAGTCTGGGAACGGTGTCATCCCACTGTCAGCGTCACAGTGAAGCAGTCTGGGAACGGTATCCTGCCGCAGTCAGCGTCACAGTGAAGCAGTCTGGGAACAGTGTTCTCCCACTGTCAGTGTCACAGTGAAGCAGTCTGGGAATGGTGTCCTCGCAGTCAGTGTCACAGTGAAGCAGTCTGGGAACGGTATCCTGCCGCAGTCAGCGTCACAGTGAAGCAGTCTGGGAACGGTGTCCTGCCGCAGTCAGTGTCACAGTGAAGCAGTCTGGGAACGGTGTCATCCCACTGTCAGCGTCACAATGAAGCAGTCTGGGAACGGTATCCTGCCGCAGTCAGTGTCACAGTGAAGCAGTCTGGGAACGGTGTCATCCCACTGTCAGCGTCACAGTGAAGCAGTCTGGGAACGGTGTCCTGCCGCAGTTAGCGTCACAGTGAAGCAGTCTGGGAACGGTGTTCTCCCACTGTCAGTGTCACAGTGAAGCAGTCTGGGAACGGTGTCCTCCCACCGTCAGCGTCACAGTGAAGCAGTCTGGGAACGGTGTCCTTCCGCAGTCAGCGTCACAGTGAAGCAGTCTGGGAACGGTGTCCTGCCGCAGTCAGTGTCACAGTGAAGCAGTCTGGGAACGGTGTCCTCCCAGCGTCACAGTGAAGCAGTCTGGGAACGGTGTCCTGCCGCAGTCAGTGTCACAGTGAAGCAGTCTGGGAACGGTGTCCTGCCGCAGTCAGTGTCACAGTGAAGCAGTCTGGGAACGGTATCCTCCCACTGTCAGCGTCACAGTGAAGCAGTCTGGGAACGGTGTCCTCCCACTGTCAGCGTCACAGTGAAGCAGTCTGGGAACAGCGTCCTGCCGCAGTCAGTGTCACAGTGAAGCAGTCTGGGAACGGTGTCCTCCCAGCGTCACAGTGAAGCAGTCTGGGAACGGTGTCCTGCCGCAGTCAGCGTCACAGTGAAGCAGTCTGGGAACGGTGTTCTCCCACTGTCAGCGTCACAGTGAAGCAGTCTGGGAACGGTGTCATCCCACTGTCAGCGTCACAGTGAAGCAGTCTGGGAACGGTGTCATCCCACTGTCAGCGTCACAGTGAAGCAGTCTGGGAACGGTGTCCTGCCGCAGTTAGCGTCACAGTGAAGCAGTCTGGGAACGGTTTCCTCCCACTGTCAGCGTCACAGTGAAGCAGTCTGGGAACGGTGTCCTCCCACTGTCAGCGTCACAGTGAAGCAGTCTGGGAACGGTGTTCTCCCACTGTCAGCGTCACAGTGAAGCAGTCTGGGAACGGTGTCATCCCACTGTCAGCGTCACAGTGAAGCAGTCTGGGAACGGTGTCCTGCCGCAGTTAGCGTCACAGTGAAGCAGTCTGGGAACGGTGTCCTCCCACTGTCAGCGTCACAGTGATGCAGTCTGGGAACGGTGTCCTCCCAGCGTCAGCGTCACAGTGAAGCAGTCTGGGAACGGTGTCCTCCCAGCGTCAGCGTCACAGTGAAGCAGTCTGGGAACGGTGTCCTCCCAGCGTCACAGTGAAGCAGTCTGGGAACGGTGTCCTGCCGCAGTCAGCGTCACAGTGAAGCAGTCTGGGAACGGTGTCCTCCCACAGTCGGCGTCACAGTGAAGCAGTCTGGGAACGGTGTCCTGCCGCAGTCAGTGTCACAGTGAAGCAGTCTGGGAACGGTATCCTCCCACTGTCAGCGTCACAGTGAAGCAGTCTGGGAACGGTGTCCTCCCACTGTCAGCGTCACAGTGAAGCAGTCTGGGAACAGCGTCCTGCCGCAGTCAGTGTCACAGTGAAGCAGTCTGGGAACGGTGTCCTCCCAGCGTCACAGTGAAGCAGTCTGGGAACGGTGTCCTGCCGCAGTCAGCGTCACAGTGAAGCAGTCTGGGAACGGTGTTCTCCCACTGTCAGCGTCACAGTGAAGCAGTCTGGGAACGGTGTCATCCCACTGTCAGCGTCACAGTGAAGCAGTCTGGGAACGGTGTCATCCCACTGTCAGCGTCACAGTGAAGCAGTCTGGGAACGGTGTCCTGCCGCAGTTAGCGTCACAGTGAAGCAGTCTGGGAACGGTGTCCTCCCACTGTCAGCGTCACAGTGAAGCAGTCTGGGAACGGTGTCCTCCCACTGTCAGCGTCACAGTGAAGCAGTCTGGGAACGGTGTCATCCCACTGTCAGCGTCACAGTGAAGCAGTCTGGGAACGGTGTCATCCCACTGTCAGCGTCACAGTGAAGCAGTCTGGGAACGGTGTCCTGCCGCAGTTAGCGTCACAGTGAAGCAGTCTGGGAACGGTGTCCTCCCACTGTCAGTGTCACAGTGAAGCAGTCTGGGAACGGTGTCCTCCCCCCGTCAGCGTCACAGTGAAGCAGTCTGGGAACGGTGTCCTGCCGCAGTCAGCGTCACAGTGAAGCAGTCTGGGTACGGTGTCCTGCCGCAGTCAGTGTCACAGTGAAGCGGTCTGGGAACGGTGTCCTCCCAGCGTCACAGTGAAGCAGTCTGGGAATGGTGTCCTGCTGCAGTCAGCGTCACAGTGAAGCAGTCTGGGAACGGTGTCCTCCCACTGTCAGCGTCACAGTGAAGCAGTCTGGGAACAGCGTCCTGCCGCAGTCAGTGTCACAGTGAAGCAGTCTGGGAACGGTGTCCTCCCAGCGTCACAGTGAAGCAGTCTGGGAACGGTGTCCTGCCGCAGTCAGTGTCACAGTGAAGCAGTCTGGGAATGGTGTCCTGCCGCAGTCAGTGTCACAGTGAAGCAGTCTGGGAACGGTGTCATCCCACTGTCAGCGTCACAGTGAAGCAGTCTGGGAACGGTATCCTGCCGCAGTCAGCGTCACAGTGAAGCAGTCTGGGAACAGTGTTCTCCCACTGTCAGTGTCACAGTGAAGCAGTCTGGGAATGGTGTCCTCGCAGTCAGTGTCACAGTGAAGCAGTCTGGGAACGGTATCCTGCCGCAGTCAGCGTCACAGTGAAGCAGTCTGGGAACGGTGTCCTGCCGCAGTCAGTGTCACAGTGAAGCAGTCTGGGAACGGTGTCATCCCACTGTCAGCGTCACAATGAAGCAGTCTGGGAACGGTATCCTGCCGCAGTCAGTGTCACAGTGAAGCAGTCTGGGAACGGTGTCATCCCACTGTCAGCGTCACAGTGAAGCAGTCTGGGAACGGTGTCCTGCCGCAGTTAGCGTCACAGTGAAGCAGTCTGGGAACGGTGTTCTCCCACTGTCAGTGTCACAGTGAAGCAGTCTGGGAACGGTGTCCTCCCACCGTCAGCGTCACAGTGAAGCAGTCTGGGAACGGTGTCCTTCCGCAGTCAGCGTCACAGTGAAGCAGTCTGGGAACGGTGTCCTGCCGCAGTCAGTGTCACAGTGAAGCAGTCTGGGAACGGTGTCCTCCCAGCGTCACAGTGAAGCAGTCTGGGAACGGTGTCCTGCCGCAGTCAGTGTCACAGTGAAGCAGTCTGGGAACGGTGTCCTGCCGCAGTCAGTGTCACAGTGAAGCAGTCTGGGAACGGTATCCTCCCACTGTCAGCGTCACAGTGAAGCAGTCTGGGAACGGTGTCCTCCCACTGTCAGCGTCACAGTGAAGCAGTCTGGGAACAGCGTCCTGCCGCAGTCAGTGTCACAGTGAAGCAGTCTGGGAACGGTGTCCTCCCAGCGTCACAGTGAAGCAGTCTGGGAACGGTGTCCTGCCGCAGTCAGCGTCACAGTGAAGCAGTCTGGGAACGGTGTTCTCCCACTGTCAGCGTCACAGTGAAGCAGTCTGGGAACGGTGTCATCCCACTGTCAGCGTCACAGTGAAGCAGTCTGGGAACGGTGTCATCCCACTGTCAGCGTCACAGTGAAGCAGTCTGGGAACGGTGTCCTGCCGCAGTTAGCGTCACAGTGAAGCAGTCTGGGAACGGTGTCCTCCCACTGTCAGCGTCACAGTGAAGCAGTCTGGGAACGGTGTCCTCCCACTGTCAGCGTCACAGTGAAGCAGTCTGGGAACGGTGTTCTCCCACTGTCAGCGTCACAGTGAAGCAGTCTGGGAACGGTGTCATCCCACTGTCAGCGTCACAGTGAAGCAGTCTGGGAACGGTGTCCTGCCGCAGTTAGCGTCACAGTGAAGCAGTCTGGGAACGGTGTCCTCCCACTGTCAGCGTCACAGTGAAGCAGTCTGGGAACGGTGTTCTCCCACTGTCAGCGTCACAGTGAAGCAGTCTGGGAACGGGGTCCTGCCGCAGTCAGCGTCACAGTGAAGCAGTCTGGGAACGGTGTCCTGCCGCAGTCAGTGTCACAGTGAAGCAGTCTGGGAACGGTGTCCTGCCGCAGTCAGCGTCACAGTGAAGCAGTCTGGGAACGGTATCCTCCCACTGTCAGCGTCACAGTGAAGCAGTCTGGGAACGGTGTCCTCCCACTGTCAGCGTCACAGTGAAGCAGTCTGGGAACAGCGTCCTGCCGCAGTCAGTGTCACAGTGAAGCAGTCTGGGAACGGTGTCCTCCCAGCGTCACAGTGAAGCAGTCTGGGAACGGTGTCCTGCCGCAGTCAGCGTCACAGTGAAGCAGTCTGGGAACGGTGTCCTGCCGCAGTCAGCGTCACAGTGAAGCAGTCTGGGAACGGCGTCCTGCCGCAGTCAGCGTCACAGTGAAGCAGTCTGGGAACGGTGTCCTCCCACTGTCAGCGACACAGTGAAGCAGTCTGGGAACGGTGTCCTCCCAGCGTCAGCGTCACAGTGAAGCAGTCTGGGAACGGTGTCCTCCCAGCGTCAGCGTCACAGTGAAGCAGTCTGGGAACGGTGTCCTCCCAGCGTCACAGTGAAGCAGTCTGGGAACGGTGTCCTGCCGCAGTCAGCGTCACAGTGAAGCAGTCTGGGAACGGTGTCCTCCCACAGTCGGCGTCACAGTGAAGCAGTCTGGGAACGGTGTCCTGCCGCAGTCAGTGTCACAGTGAAGCAGTCTGGGAACGGTATCCTCCCACTGTCAGCGTCACAGTGAAGCAGTCTGGGAACGGTGTCCTCCCACTGTCAGCGTCACAGTGAAGCAGTCTGGGAACAGCGTCCTGCCGCAGTCAGTGTCACAGTGAAGCAGTCTGGGAACGGTGTCCTCCCAGCGTCACAGTGAAGCAGTCTGGGAACGGTGTCCTGCCGCAGTCAGCGTCACAGTGAAGCAGTCTGGGAACGGTGTTCTCCCACTGTCAGCGTCACAGTGAAGCAGTCTGGGAACGGTGTCATCCCACTGTCAGCGTCACAGTGAAGCAGTCTGGGAACGGTGTCATCCCACTGTCAGCGTCACAGTGAAGCAGTCTGGGAACGGTGTCCTGCCGCAGTTAGCGTCACAGTGAAGCAGTCTGGGAACGGTGTCCTCCCACTGTCAGCGTCACAGTGAAGCAGTCTGGGAACGGTGTCCTCCCACTGTCAGCGTCACAGTGAAGCAGTCTGGGAACGTTGTTCTCCCACTGTCAGCGTCACAGTGAAGCAGTCTGGGAACGGTGTCATCCCACTGTCAGCGTCACAGTGAAGCAGTCTGGGAACGGTGTCCTGCCGCAGTTAGCGTCACAGTGAAGCAGTCTGGGAACGGTGTCCTCCCACTGTCAGCGTCACAGTGAAGCAGTCTGGGAACGGTGTTCTCCCACTGTCAGCGTCACAGTGAAGCAGTCTGGGAACGGTGTCCTCCCACCGTCAGCGTCACAGTGAAGCAGTCTGGGAACGGTGTCCTGCCGCAGTCAGCGTCACAGTGAAGCAGTCTGGGAACGGTGTCCTGCCGCAGTCAGCGTCACAGTGAAGCAGTCTGGGAACGGTGTCCTGCCGCAGTCAGTGTCACAGTGAAGCAGTCTGGGAACGGTGTCCTGCCGCAGTCAGTGTCACAGTGAAGCAGTCTGGGAACGGTATCCTCCCACTGTCAGCGTCACAGTGAAGCAGTCTGGGAACGGTGTCCTCCCACTGTCAGCGTCACAGTGAAGCAGTCTGGGAACAGCGTCCTGCCGCAGTCAGTGTCACAGTGAAGCAGTCTGGGAACGGTGTCGTCCCAGCGTCACAGTGAAGCAGTCTGGGAACGGTGTCCTGCCGCAGTCAGCGTCACAGTGAAGCAGTCTGGGAACGGCGTCCTGCCGCAGTCAGCGTCACAGTGAAGCAGTCTGGGAACGGTGTCCTCCCACTGTCAGCGTCACAGTGAAGCAGTCTGGGAACGGTGTCCTCCCAGCGTCAGTGTCACAGTGAAGCAGTCTGGGAACGGTGTCCTCCCAGCGTCAGCGTCACAGTGAAGCAGTCTGGGAACGGTGTCCTCCCAGCGTCACAGTGAAGCAGTCTGGGAACGGTGTCCTGCCGCAGTCAGCGTCACAGTGAAGCAGTCTGGGAACGGTGTCCTCCCACAGTCGGCGTCACAGTGAAGCAGTCTGGGAACGGTGTCCTGCCGCAGTCAGCATCACAGTGAAGCAGTCTGGGAACGGTGTCCTCCCACTGTCAGCGTCACAGTGAAGCAGTCTGGGAACGGTGTCCTCCCACTGTCAGCGTCACAGTGAAGCAGTCTGGGAACGGTGTTCTCCCACTGTCAGCGTCACAGTGAAGCAGTCTGGGAACAGCGTCCTGCCGCAGTCAGTGTCACAGTGAAGCAGTCTGGGAACGGTGTCCTCCCAGCGTCACAGTGAAGCAGTCTGGGAACGGTGTCCTGCCGCAGTCAGTGTCACAGTGAAGCAGTCTGGGAACGGTGTCCTCCCACTGTCAGCGTCACAGTGAAGCGGTCTGGGAACGGTGTCCTGCCGCAGTCAGTGTCACAGTGAAGCAGTCTGGGAACGGTGTCATCCCACTGTCAGCGTCACAGTGAAGCAGTCTGGGAACGGTGTCATCCCACTGTCAGCGTCACAGTGAAGCAGTCTGGGAACGGTGTCCTCCCAGCGTCAGCGTCACAGTGAAGCAGTCTGGGAACGGTGTCCTCTCAGCGTCACAGTGAAGCAGTCTGGGAACGGTGTCCTGCCGCAGTCAGCGTCAGAGTGAAGCAGTCTGGGAACTGTGTCCTCCCACAGTCGGCGTCACAGTGAAGCAGTCTGGGAACGGTATCCTGCCGCAGTCAGCGTCACAGTGAAGCAGTCTGGGAACGGTGTCCTCCCAGTGTCAGCGTCACAGTGAAGCAGTCTGGGAATGGTGTCCTGCCGCAGTCAGCGTCACAGTGAATCAGTCTGGGAACGGTGTCCTCCCACTGTCAGCGTCACAGTGAAGCAGTCTGGGAACAGTGTCCTGCCGCAGTCAGTGTCACAGTGAAGCAGTCTGGGAACGGTGTCCTCCCACAGTCAGCGTCACAGTGAAGCAGTCTGGGAACGGTGTCCTCCCACTGTCAGCGTCACAGTGAAGCAGTCTGGGAACGGTGTCCTGCAGCAGTCAGTGTCACAGTGAAGCAGTCTGGGAGCGGTGTCATCCCACTGTCAGCGTCACAGTGAAGCAGTCTGGGAACGGTGTCATCCCACTGTCGGCGTCACAGTGAAGCAGTCTGGGAACGGTATCCTGCCGCAGTCAGCGTCACAGTGAAGCAGTCTGGGAACGGTGTCCTGCCGCAGTCAGCGTCACAGTGAAGCAGTCTGGGAACGGTGTCCTCCCACTGTCAGTGTCACAGTGAAGCAGTCTGGGAATGGTGTCCTCGCAGTCAGTGTCACAGTGAAGCAGTCTGGGAACGGTGTCCTGCCGCAGTCAGTGTCACAGTGAAGCAGTCTGGGAACGGTGTCATCCCACTGTCAGTGTCACAGTGAAGCAGTCTGGGAACGGTATCCTGCCGCAGTCAGCGTCACAGTGAAGCAGTCTGGGAACGGTGTCCTCCCACTGTCAGCGTCACAGTGAAGCAGTCTGGGAACGGTGTCCTGCCGCAGTCAGTGTCACAGTGAAGCAGTCTGGGAACGGTGTCATCCCACTGTCAGCGTCACAGTGAAGCAGTCTGGGAACGGTGTCATCCCACTGTCGGCGTCACAGTGAAGCAGTCTGGGAACGGTATCCTGCCGCAGTCAGCGTCACAGTGAAGCAGTCTGGGAACGGTGTCTTCCCACTGTCAGCGTCACAGTGAAGCAGTCTGGGAATGGTGTCCTCGCAGTCAGTGTCACAGTGAAGCAGTCTGGGAACGGTGTCCTGCCGCAGTCAGTGTCACAGTGAAGCAGTCTGGGAACGGTGTCATCCCACTGTCAGTGTCACAGTGAAGCAGTCTGGGAACGGTATCCTGCCGCAGTCAGCGTCACAGTGAAGCAGTCTGGGAACGGCGTCATCCCACTGTCAGTGTCACAGTGAAGCAGTCTGGGAACGGTATCCTGCCGCAGTCAGCGTCACAGTGAAGCAGTCTGGGAACGGTGTCCTCCCACAGTCGGCGTCACAGTGAAGCAGTCTGGGAACGGTGTCCTGCCGCAGTCAGTGTCACAGTGAAGCAGTCTGGGAACGGCGTCCTGCCGCAGTCAGCGTCACAGTGAAGCAGTCTGGGAACGGTGTCCTCCCACAGTCGGCGTCACAGTGAAGCAGTCTGGGAACGGTGTCATCCCACTGTCAGTGTCACAGTGAAGCAGTCTGGGAACGGTGTCCTCCCACTGTCAGCGTCACAGTGAAGCAGTCTGGGAACAGTGTCCTGCCGCAGTCAGTGTCACAGTGAAGCAGTCTGGGAACGGTGTCCTCCCACTGTCAGCGTCACAGTGAAGCAGTCTGGGAACGGTGTCCTCCCACTGTCAGCGTCACAGTGAAGCAGTCTGGGAACGGTGTCCTGCCTCAGTCAGCGTCACAGTGAAGCAGTCTGGGAACGGTGTCCTCCCACAGTCGACGTCACAGTGAAGCAGTCTCGGAACGGTGTCCTGCCGCAGTCAGCGTCACAGTGAAGCAGTCTGGGAACGGTGTCCTGCCGCAGTCAGCATCACAGTGAAGCAGTCTGGGAACGGTGTCCTCCCACCGTCAGCGTCACAGTGAAGCAGTCTGGGAACGGTGTCCTCCCACCGTCAGCGTCACAGTGAAGCAGTCTGGGAACGGTGTCCTCCCACCGTCAGCGTCACAGTGAAGCAGTCTGGGAACGGTGTCCTCCCACCGTCAGCGTCACAGTGAAGCAGTCTGGGAACGGTGTCCTCCCACCGTCAGCGTCACAGTGAAGCAGTCTGGGAACGGTGTCCTCCCAGCGTCAGCGTCACAGTGAAGCAGTCTTAGAACGGTGTCCTCCCACTGTCAGCGTCACAGTGAAGCAGTCTGGGAACAGTGTCCTGCCGCAGTCAGCGTCACAGTGAAGCAGTCTGGGAACAGTGTCCTGCCGCAGTCAGCGTCACAGTGAAGCAGTCTGGGAACGGTGTCCTCCCAGCGTCAGCGTCACAGTGAAGCAGTCTGGGAACAGTGTCCTCCCACAGTCGGCGTCACAGTGAAGCAGTCTGGGAACGGTGTCCTGCCGCAGTCAGTGTCACAGTGAAGCAGTCTGGGAATGGCGTCCTCCCACAGTCAGTGTCACAGTGAAGCAGTCTGGGAACGGTGTCCTCCCACTGTCAGAGTCACAGTGAAGCAGTCTGGGAATGGTGTCCTGCCGCAGTCAGCTTCACAGTGAAGCAGTCTGGGGACGGTGTCCTCCCACTGTCAGTGTCACAGTGAAGCAGTCTGGGAACGGTGTCCTCCCACTGTCAGCGTCACAGTGAAGCAGTCTGGGAACGGTGTCCTGCCGCAGTCAGCGTCACAGTGAAGCAGTCTGGGAACGGTGTCCTCCCACTGTCAGAGTCACAGTGAAGCAGTCTGGGAATGGTGGCCTGCCGCAGTCAGCTTCACAGTGAAGCAGTCTGGGAACGGTGTCCTGCCGCAGTCAGCGTCACAGTGAAGCAGTCTGGGAACGGTGTCCTCCCACTGTCAGAGTCACAGTGAAGCAGTCTGGGAATGGTGGCCTGCCGCAGTCAGCTTCACAGTGAAGCAGTCTGGGGACGGTGTCCTCCCACTGTCAGTGTCACAGTGAAGCAGTCTGGGAACGGTGTCTTCCCACTGTCAGCGTCACAGTGAAGCAGTCTGGGAATGGTGTCCTCCCACTGTCAGCGTCACAGTGAAGCAGTCTGGGAACGGTATCCTGCCGCAGTCAGCGTCACAGTGAAGCAGTCTGGGAACGGTGTCATCCCACTGTCAGCGTCACAGTGAAGCAGTCTGGGAACGGTGTCCTCCCACTGTCAGCTTCACAGTGAAGCAGTCTGGGAACGGTGTCCTCCCACCGTCAGCGTCACAGTGAAGCAGTCTGGGAACGGTGTCCTCCCACCGTCAGCGTCACAGTGAAGCAGTCTGGGAACGGTGTCCTGCCGCACTCAGCGTCACAGTGAAGCAGTCTGGGAACGGTGTCCTGCCGCAGTCAGTGTCACAGTGAAGCAGTCTGGGAACGGTGTCCTCCCAGCGTCACAGTGAAGCAGTCTGGGAACGGTGTCCTGCCGCAGTCAGTGTCACAGTGAAGCAGTCTGGGAACGGTGTCCTCCCAGCGTCACAGTGAAGCAGTCTGGGAACGGTGTCCTCCCACTGTCAGTGTCACAGTGAAGCAGTCTGGGAACGGTGTCCTGCCGCAGTCAGTGTCACAGTGAAGCAGTCTGGGAACGGTGTCATCCCACTGTCAGCGTCACAGTGAAGCAGTCTGGGAACGGTGTCATCCCACTGTCGGCGTCACAGTGAAGCAGTCTGGGAACGGTGTCCTGCCGCAGTCAGTGTCACAGTGAAGCAGTCTGGGAACGGTGTCATCCCACTGTCAGTGTCACAGTGAAGCAGTCTGGGAACGGTGTCCTCCCACTGTCAGCGTCACAGTGAAGCAGTCTGGGAACGGTGTCCTGCCGCAGTCAGTGTCACAGTGAAGCAGTCTGGGAACGGTGTCATCCCACTGTCAGTGTCACAGTGAAGCAGTCTGGGAACGGTATCCTGCCGCAGTCAGCGTCACAGTGAAGCAGTCTGGGAACGGTGTCCTGCCGCAGTCAGCGTCACAGTGAAGCAGTCTGGGAACGGTGTCCTCCCACAGTCGGCGTCACAGTGAAGCAGTCTGGGAACGGTGTCCTGCCGCAGTCAGCATCACAGTGAAGCAGTCTGGGAACGGTGTCCTCCCACTGTCAGCGTCACAGTGAAGCAGTCTGGGAACGGTGTCCTCCCACTGTCAGCGTCACAGTGAAGCAGTCTGGGAACGGTGTCCTCCCACTGTCAGCGTCACAGTGAAGCAGTCTGGGAACGGTGTCATCCCACTGTCAGCGTCACAGTGAAGCAGTCTGGGAACGGTGTCATCCCACTGTCAGCGTCACAGTGAAGCAGTCTGGGAACGGTGTCCTGCCGCAGTTAGCGTCACAGTGAAGCAGTCTGGGAACGGTGTCCTCCCACTGTCAGTGTCACAGTGAAGCAGTCTGGGAACGGTGTCCTCCCCCCGTCAGCGTCACAGTGAAGCAGTCTGGGAACGGTGTCCTGCCGCAGTCAGCGTCACAGTGAAGCAGTCTGGGAACGGTGTCCTGCCGCAGTCAGTGTCACAGTGAAGCGGTCTGGGAACGGTGTCCTCCCAGCGTCACAGTGAAGCAGTCTGGGAACGGTGTCCTGCCGCAGTCAGCGTCACAGTGAAGCAGTCTGGGAACGGTGTCCTCCCACTGTCAGCGTCACAGTGAAGCAGTCTGGGAACAGCGTCCTGCCGCAGTCAGTGTCACAGTGAAGCAGTCTGGGAACGGTGTCCTCCCAGCGTCACAGTGAAGCAGTCTGGGAACGGTGTCCTGCCGCAGTCAGTGTCACAGTGAAGCAGTCTGGGAATGGTGTCCTGCCGCAGTCAGTGTCACAGTGAAGCAGTCTGGGAACGGTGTCTTCCCACTGTCAGCGTCACAGTGAAGCAGTCTGGGAACGGTATCCTGCCGCAGTCAGCGTCACAGTGAAGCAGTCTGGGAACAGTGTTCTCCCACTGTCAGTGTCACAGTGAAGCAGTCTGGGAATGGTGTCCTCGCAGTCAGTGTCACAGTGAAGCAGTCTGGGAACGGTATCCTGCCGCAGTCAGCGTCACAGTGAAGCAGTCTGGGAACGGTGTCCTGCCGCAGTCAGTGTCACAGTGAAGCAGTCTGGGAACGGTGTCATCCCACTGTCAGCGTCACAATGAAGCAGTCTGGGAACGGTATCCTGCCGCAGTCAGTGTCACAGTGAAGCAGTCTGGGAACGGTGTCAACCCACTGTCAGCGTCACAGTGAAGCAGTCTGGGAACGGTGTCCTGCCGCAGTTAGCGTCACAGTGAAGCAGTCTGGGAACGGTGTTCTCCCACTGTCAGTGTCACAGTGAAGCAGTCTGGGAACGGTGTCCTCCCACCGTCAGCGTCACAGTGAAGCAGTCTGGGAACGGTGTCCTTCCGCAGTCAGCGTCACAGTGAAGCAGTCTGGGAACGGTGTCCTGCCGCAGTCAGTGTCACAGTGAAGCAGTCTGGGAACGGTGTCCTCCCAGCGTCACAGTGAAGCAGTCTGGGAACGGTGTCGTGCCGCAGTCAGTGTCACAGTGAAGCAGTCTGGGAACGGTGTCCTGCCGCAGTCAGTGTCACAGTGAAGCAGTCTGGGAACGGTATCCTCCCACTGTCAGCGTCACAGTGAAGCAGTCTGGGAACGGTGTCCTCCCACTGTCAGCGTCACAGTGAAGCAGTCTGGGAACAGCGTCCTGCCGCAGTCAGTGTCACAGTGAAGCAGTCTGGGAACGGTGTCCTCCCAGCGTCACAGTGAAGCAGTCTGGGAACGGTGTCCTGCCGCAGTCAGCGTCACAGTGAAGCAGTCTGGGAACGGTGTTCTCCCACTGTCAGCGTCACAGTGAAGCAGTCTGGGAACGGTGTCATCCCACTGTCAGCGTCACAGTGAAGCAGTCTGGGAACGGTGTCATCCCACTGTCAGCGTCACAGTGAAGCAGTCTGGGAACGGTGTCCTGCCGCAGTTAGCGTCACAGTGAAGCAGTCTGGGAACGGTGTCCTCCCACTGTCAGCGTCACAGTGAAGCAGTCTGGGAACGGTGTCCTCCCACTGTCAGCGTCACAGTGAAGCAGTCTGGGAACGGTGTTCTCCCACTGTCAGCGTCACAGTGAAGCAGTCTGGGAACGGTGTCATCCCACTGTCAGCGTCACAGTGAAGCAGTCTGGGAACGGTGTCCTGCCGCAGTTAGCGTCACAGTGAAGCAGTCTGGGAACGGTGTCCTCCCACTGTCAGCGTCACAGTGAAGCAGTCTGGGAACGGTGTTCTCCCACTGTCAGCGTCACAGTGAAGCAGTCTGGGAACGGTGTCCTCCCACCGTCAGCGTCACAGTGAAGCAGTCTGGGAACGGTGTCCTGCCGCAGTCAGCGTCACAGTGAAGCAGTCTGGGAACGGTGTCCTGCCGCAGTCAGCGTCACAGTGAAGCAGTCTGGGAACGGTGTCCTGCCGCAGTCAGTGTCACAGTGAAGCAGTCTGGGAACGGTGTCCTGCCGCAGTCAGTGTCACAGTGAAGCAGTCTGGGAACGGTATCCTCCCACTGTCAGCGTCACAGTGAAGCAGTCTGGGAACGGTGTCCTCCCACTGTCAGCGTCACAGTGAAGCAGTCTGGGAACAGCGTCCTGCCGCAGTCAGTGTCACAGTGAAGCAGTCTGGGAACGGTGTCCTCCCAGCGTCACAGTGAAGCAGTCTGGGAACGGTGTCCTGCCGCGGTCAGCGTCACAGTGAAGCAGTCTGGGAACGGCGTCCTGCCGCAGTCAGCGTCACAGTGAAGCAGTCTGGGAACGGTGTCCTCCCACTGTCAGCGTCACAGTGAAGCAGTCTGGGAACGGTGTCCTCCCAGCGTCAGCGTCACAGTGAAGCAGTCTGGGAACGGTGTCCTCCCAGCGTCAGCGTCACAGTGAAGCAGTCTGGGAACGGTGTCCTCCCAGCGTCACAGTGAAGCAGTCTGGGAACGGTGTCCTGCCGCAGTCAGCGTCACAGTGAAGCAGTCTGGGAACGGTGTCCTCCCACAGTCGGCGTCACAGTGAAGCAGTCTGGGAACGGTGTCCTGCCGCAGTCAGCATCACAGTGAAGCAGTCTGGGAACGGTGTCCTCCCACTGTCAGCGTCACAGTGAAGCAGTCTGGGAACGGTGTCCTCCCACTGTCAGCGTCACAGTGAAGCAGTCTGGGAACGGTGTTCTCCCACTGTCAGCGTCACAGTGAAGCAGTCTGGGAACAGCGTCCTGCCGCAGTCAGTGTCACAGTGAAGCAGTCTGGGAACGGTGTCCTCCCAGCGTCACAGTGAAGCAGTCTGGGAACGGTGTCCTGCCGCAGTCAGTGTCACAGTGAAGCAGTCTGGGAACGGTGTCCTCCCACTGTCAGCGTCACAGTGAAGCAGTCTGGGAACGGTGTCCTGCCGCAGTCAGTGTCACAGTGAAGCAGTCTGGGAACGGTGTCATCCCACTGTCAGCGTCACAGTGAAGCAGTCTGGGAACGGTGTCATCCCACTGTCAGCGTCACAGTGAAGCAGTCTGGGAACGGTGTCCTCCCAGCGTCAGCGTCACAGTGAAGCAGTCTGGGAACGGTGTCCTCTCAGCGTCACAGTGAAGCAGTCTGGGAACGGTGTCCTGCCGCAGTCAGCGTCACAGTGAAGCAGTCTGGGAACTGTGTCCTCCCACAGTCGGCGTCACAGTGAAGCAGTCTGGGAACGGTATCCTGCCGCAGTCAGCGTCACAGTGAAGCAGTCTGGGAACGGTGTCCTCCCAGTGTCAGCGTCACAGTGAAGCAGTCTGGGAATGGTGTCCTGCCGCAGTCAGCGTCACAGTGAATCAGTCTGGGAACGGTGTCCTCCCACTGTCAGCGTCACAGTGAAGCAGTCTGGGAACGGTGTCCTCCCGCAGTCAGCGTCACAGTGAAGCAGTCTGGGAACGGTGTCCTCCCACTGTCAGCGTCACAGTGAAGCAGTCTGGGAACGGTGTCCTCCCACTGTCAGCGTCACAGTGAAGCAGTCTGGGAACGGAGTCCTGCCGCAGTCAGCGTCACAGTGAAGCAGTCTGGGAACGGTGTCCTCCCACTGTCAGCGTCACAGTGAAGCAGTCTGGGAACGGTGTCCTCCCACTGTCAGCGTCACAGTGAAGCAGTCTGGGAACGGTGTCCTCCCACTGTCAGCGTCACAGTGAAGCAGTCTGGGAACGGTGTCCTCCCACTGTCAGCGTCACAGTGAAGCAGTCTGGGAACAGCGTCCTGCTGCAGTCAGCGTCACAGTGAAGCAGTCTGGGAACGGTGTCCTCCCACTGTCAGCGTCACAGTGAAGCAGTCTGGGAACAGTGTCCTGCCGCAGTCAGTGTCACAGTGAAGCAGTCTGGGAACGGTGTCCTCCCACAGTCAGCGTCACAGTGAAGCAGTCTGGGAACGGTGTCCTGCCGCAGTCAGCGTCACCGTGAAGCAGTCTGGGAACGGTGTCCTCCCACTGTCAGTGTCACAGTGAAGCAGTCTGGGAACGGTGTCCTCCCACTGTCAGCGTCACAGTGAAGCAGTCTGGGAACGGTGTCCTCCCAGCGTCAGCGTCACAGTGAAGCAGTCTGGGAACGGTGACCTCCCACTGTCAGCGTCACAGTGAAGCAGTCTGGGAACAGTGTCCTGCCGCAGTCAGCGTCACAGTGAAGCAGTCTGGGAACAGTGTCCTGCCGCAGTCAGTGTCACAGTGAAGCAGTCTGGGAACGATGTCCTGCCGCAGTTAGTGTCACAGTGAAGCAGTCTGGGAACGGTGTCCTCCCACTGTCAGCGTCACAGTGAAGCAGTCTGGGAACGGTGTCCTGCCGCAGTCAGTGTCACAGTGAAGCAGTCTGGGAACGGTGTCCTCCCAGTGTCAGCGTCACAGTGAAGCAGTCTGGGAACGGTGTCCTCCCAGTGTCAGCGTCACAGTGAAGCAGTCTGGGAATGGTGTCCTGCCGCAGTCAGCGTCACAGTGAAGCAGTCTGGGAACGGTGTCCTCCCACTGTCAGCGTCACAGTGAAGCAGTCTGGGAACGGTGTCCTCCCACTGTCAGCGTCACAGTGAAGCAGTCTGGGAACGGAGTCCTGCCGCAGTCAGCGTCACAGTGAAGCAGTCTGGGAACGGTGTCCTCCCACTGTCAGCGTCACAGTGAAGCAGTCTGGGAACGGAGTCCTGCCGCAGTCAGCGTCACAGTGAAGCAGTCTGGGAACGGTGTCCTCCCACTGTCAGCGTCACAGTGAAGCAGTCTGGGAACGGTGTCCTCCCACTGTCAGCGTCACAGTGAAGCAGTCTGGGAACGGTGTCCTCCCACTGTCAGCGTCACAGTGAAGCAGTCTGGGAACAGTGTCCTGCCGCAGTCAGTGTCACAGTGAAGCAGTCTGGGAACGGTGTCCTCCCACAGTCAGCGTCACAGTGAAGCAGTCTGGGAACGGTGTCCTGCCGCAGTCAGCGTCACAGTGAAGCAGTCTGGGAACGGTGTCCTCCCACTGTCAGTGTCACAGTGAAGCAGTCTGGGAACGGTGTCCTCCCAGCGTCAGGGTCACAGTGAAGCAGTCTGGGAACGGTGTCCTCCCGGCGTCAGCGTCACAGTGAAGCAGTCTGGGAACAGTGTCCTGCCGCAGTCGGCGTCACAGTGAAGCAGTCTGGGAACGGTGTCCTCCCACTGTCAGCGTCACAGTGAAGCAGTCTGGGAACGGTGTCCTGCCGCAGTCAGCGTCACAGTGAAGCAGTCTGGGAACAGTGTCCTGCCGCAGTTAGCGTCACAGTGAAGCAGTCTGGGAACGGTGTCATCCCGCCGTCAGCGTCACAGTGAAGCAGTCTGGGAACGGTGTCCTCCCACTGTCAGCGTCGCAGTGAAGCAGTCTGGGAACGGTGTCCTCCCAACGTCAGCGTCACAGTGAAGCAGTCTGGGAACGGTGTCCTCCCAGCGTCACAGTGAAGCAGTCTGGGAACGGTGTCCTCCCACTGTCAGCGTCACAGTGAAGCAGTCTGGGAACGGTGTCCTGCCGCAGTCAGCGTCACAGTGAAGCAGTCTGGGAACGGTGTCCTGCCGCAGTCAGCGTCACAGTGAAGCAGTCTGGGAACGGTGTCATCCCGCCGTCAGCGTCACAGTGAAGCTGTCTGGGAACGGTGTCCTCCCACTGTCAGCGTCGCAGTGAAGCAGTCTGGGAACGGTGTCCTCCCAACGTCAGCGTCACAGTGAAGCAGTCTGGGAACAGCGTCCTGCCGCAGTCAGCGTCACAGTGAAGCAGTCTGGGAACAGCGTCCTGCCGCAGTCAGCGTCACAGTGAAGCAGTCTGGGAACGGTGTCCTCCCACTGTCAGCGTCACAGTGAAGCAGTCTGGGAACGGTGTCCTCCCACTGTCAGCGTCACAGTGAAGCAGTCTGGGAACGGAGTCCTGCCGCAGTCAGCGTCACAGTGAAGCAGTCTGGGAACGGTGTCCTCCCACTGTCAGCGTCACAGTGAAGCAGTCTGGGAACGGTGTCCTCCCACTGTCAGCGTCACAGTGAAGCAGTCTGGGAACGGTGTCCTCCCACTGTCAGCGTCACAGTGAAGCAGTCTGGGAACGGTGTCCTCCCACTGTCAGCGTCACAGTGAAGCAGTCTGGGAACAGCGTCCTGCTGCAGTCAGCGTCACAGTGAAGCAGTCTGGGAACGGTGTCCTCCCACTGTCAGCGTCACAGTGAAGCAGTCTGGGAACAGTGTCCTGCCGCAGTCAGTGTCACAGTGAAGCAGTCTGGGAACGGTGTCCTCCCACAGTCAGCGTCACAGTGAAGCAGTCTGGGAACGGTGTCCTGCCGCAGTCAGCGTCACCGTGAAGCAGTCTGGGAACGGTGTCCTTCCACTGTCAGTGTCACAGTGAAGCAGTCTGGGAACGGTGTCCTCCCACTGTCAGCGTCACAGTGAAGCAGTCTGGGAACGGTGTCCTCCCAGCGTCAGCGTCACAGTGAAGCAGTCTGGGAACGGTGACCTCCCACTGTCAGCGTCACAGTGAAGCAGTCTGGGAACAGTGTCCTGCCGCAGTCAGCGTCACAGTGAAGCAGTCTGGGAACAGTGTCCTGCCGCAGTCAGTGTCACAGTGAAGCAGTCTGGGAACGATGTCCTGCCGCAGTCAGTGTCACAGTGAAGCAGTCTGGGAACGGTGTCCTCCCACTGTCAGCGTCACAGTGAAGCAGTCTGGGAACGGTGTCCTGCCGCAGTCAGTGTCACAGTGAAGCAGTCTGGGAACGGTGTCCTCCCAGTGTCAGCGTCACAGTGAAGCAGTCTGGGAACGGTGTCCTCCCAGTGTCAGCGTCACAGTGAAGCAGTCTGGGAATGGTGTCCTGCCGCAGTCAGCGTCACAGTGAAGCAGTCTGGGAACGGTGTCCTCCCACTGTCAGCGTCACAGTGAAGCAGTCTGGGAACGGTGTCCTCCCACTGTCAGCGTCACAGTGAAGCAGTCTGGGAACGGAGTCCTGCCGCAGTCAGCGTCACAGTGAAGCAGTCTGGGAACGGTGGCCTCCCACTGTCAGCGTCACAGTGAAGCAGTCTGGGAACGGAGTCCTGCCGCAGTCAGCGTCACAGTGAAGCAGTCTGGGAACGGTGTCCTCCCACTGTCAGCGTCACAGTGAAGCAGTCTGGGAACGGTGTCCTCCCACTGTCAGCGTCACAGTGAAGCAGTCTGGGAACAGTGTCCTGCCGCAGTCAGTGTCGCAGTGAAGCAGTCTGGGAACGGTGTCCTCCCACAGTCAGCGTCACAGTGAAGCAGTCTGGGAACGGTGTCCTGCCGCAGTCAGCGTCACAGTGAAGCAGTCTGGGAACGGTGTCCTCCCACTGTCAGTGTCACAGTGAAGCAGTCTAGGAACGGTGTCCTCCCAGCGTCAGGGTCACAGTGAAGCAGTCTGGGAACGGTGTCCTCCCGGCGTCAGCGTCACAGTGAAGCAGTCTGGGAACAGTGTCCTGCCGCAGTCGGCGTCACAGTGAAGCAGTCTGGGAACGGTGTCCTCCCACTGTCAGCGTCACAGTGAAGCAGTCTGGGAACGGTGTCCTGCCGCAGTCAGCGTCACAGTGAAGCAGTCTGGGAACAGTGTCCTGCCGCAGTTAGCGTCACAGTGAAGCAGTCTGGGAACGGTGTCATCCCGCCGTCAGCGTCACAGTGAAGCAGTCTGGGAACGGTGTCCTCCCACTGTCAGCGTCGCAGTGAAGCAGTCTGGGAACGGTGTCCTCCCAACGTCAGCGTCACAGTGAAGCAGTCTGGGAACGGTGTCCTCCCAGCGTCACAGTGAAGCAGTCTGGGAACGGTGTCCTCCCACTGTCAGCGTCACAGTGAAGCAGTCTGGGAACGGTGTCCTGCCGCAGTCAGCGTCACAGTGAAGCAGTCTGGGAACAGTGTCCTGCCGCAGTCAGTGTCACAGTGAAGCAGTCTGGGAACGGTGTCATCCCGCCGTCAGCGTCACAGTGAAGCAGTCTGGGAACGGTGTCCTCCCACTGTCAGCGTCGCAGTGAAGCAGTCTGGGAACGGTGTCCTCCCAACGTCAGCGTCACAGTGAAGCAGTCTGGGAACAGCGTCCTGCCGCAGTCAGCGTCACAGTGAAGCAGTCTGGGAACAGCGTCCTGCCGCAGTCAGCGTCACAGTGAAGCAGTCTGGGAACGGTGTCCTCCCACTGTCAGCGTCACAGTGAAGCAGTCTGGGAACGGTGTCCTCCCAGCGTCACAGTGAAGCAGTCTGGGAACGGCGTCCTGTCAGCGTCACAGTGAAGCAGTCTGGGAACAGCGTCCTGCCGCAGTCAGCGTCACAGTGAAGCAGTCTGGGAACGGTGTCCTGCCGCAGTCAGCGTCACAGTGAAGCAGTCTGGGAACGGTGTCCTCCCAGCGTCAGCGTCACAGTGAAGCAGTCTGGGAACGGTGTCCTGCCGCAGTCAGCGTCACAGTGAAGCAGTCTGGGGACGGTGTCCTCCCAGCGTCAGCATCACAGTGAAGCAGTCTGGGAACGGTGTCCTCCCACTGTCAGCGTCACAGTGAAGCAGTCTGGGAACGGTGTCCTCCCACTGTCAGCGTCACAGTGAAGCAGTCTGGGAACGGTGTCCTCCCGCAGTCAGCGTCACAGTGAAGCAGTCTGGGAACAGTGTCCTGCCGCAGTCAGCGTCACAGTGAAGCAGTCTGGGAACGATGTCCTGCCGCAGTCAGTGTCACAGTGAAGCAGTCTGGGAACGGTGTCCTCCCACTGTCAGCGTCACAGTGAAGCAGTCTGGGAATGGTGTCCTCCCACTGTCAGCGTCACAGTGAAGCAGTCTGGGAACAGTGTCCTGCCGCAGTCAGTGTCACAGTGAAGCAGTCTGGGAATGGTGTCCTCACACTGTCAGCGTCACAGTGAAGCAGTCTGAGAACGGTGTCCTGCCGCAGTCAGCGTCACAGTGAAGCAGTCTGGGAACGGTGTCCTCCCACTGTCAGCGTCACAGTGAAGCAGTCTGGGAATGGTGTCCTGCCGCAGTCAGCGTCACAGTGAAGCAGTCTGGGAACGGTGTCCTCCCGCCGTCAGCATCACAGTGAAGCAGTCTGGGAACGGTGTCCTCCCGCCGTCAGCGTCACAGTGAAGCAGTCTGGGAACGGTGTCCTCCCGCCGTCAGCGTCACAGTGAAGCAGTCTGGGAACGGTGTCCTCCCGCCGTCAGCGTCACAGTGAAGCAGTCTGGGAACGGTGTCCTCCCAACGTCAGCGTCACAGTGAAGCAGTCTGGGAACGGTGTCCTCCCACTGTCAGCGTCACAGTGAAGCAGTCTGGGAACAGCGTCCTGCCGCAGTCAGCGTCACAGTGAAGCAGTCTGGGAACGGTGTCCTGCCGCAGTCAGCGTCACAGTGAAGCAGTCTGGGAACTGTGTCCTCCCAGCGTCAGCGTCACAGTGAAGCAGTCTGGGAACGGTGTCCTCCCAGCGTCACAGTGAAGCAGTCTGGGAACGGTGTCCTCCCGCCGTCAGCGTCACAGTGAAGCAGTCTGGGAACGGTGTCCTCCCAACGTCAGCGTCACAGTGAAGCAGTCTGGGAACGGTGTCCTCCCACTGTCAGCGTCACAGTGAAGCAGTCTGGGAACGGTGTCCTCCCACTGTCAGCGTCGCAGTGAAGCAGTCTGGGAACGGTGTCCTCCCACAGTCAGCGTCACAGTGAAGCAGTCTGGGAACGGTGTCCTCCCAGCGTCAGCGTCACAGTGAAGCAGTCTGGGAACAGTGTCCTGCCGCAGTCAGCGTCACAGTGAAGCAATCTGGGAACAGTGTCCTGCCGCAGTCAGTGTCACAGTGAAGCAGTCTGGGAACGATGTCCTGCCGCAGTCAGTGTCACAGTGAAGCAGTCTGGGAACGGTGTCCTCCCACTGTCAGCGTCACAGTGAAGCAGTCTGGGAACGGTGTCCTGCCGCAGTCAGTGTCACAGTGAAGCAGTCTGGGAACGGTGTCCTCCCAGTGTCAGCGTCACAGTGAAGCAGTCTGGGAACGGTGTCCTCCCAGTGTCAGCGTCACAGTGAAGCAGTCTGGGAATGGTGTCCTGCCGCAGTCAGCGTCACAGTGAAGCAGTCTGGGAACGGTGTCCTCCCACTGTCAGCGTCACAGTGAAGCAGTCTGGGAACGGTGTCCTCCCACTGTCAGCGTCACAGTGAAGCAGTCTGGGAACGGAGTCCTGCCGCAGTCAGCGTCACAGTGAAGCAGTCTGGGAACGGTGGCCTCCCACTGTCAGCGTCACAGTGAAGCAGTCTGGGAACGGAGTCCTGCCGCAGTCAGCGTCACAGTGAAGCAGTCTGGGAACGGTGTCCTCCCACTGTCAGCGTCACAGTGAAGCAGTCTGGGAACGGTGTCCTCCCACTGTCAGCGTCACAGTGAAGCAGTCTGGGAACAGTGTCCTGCCGCAGTCAGTGTCGCAGTGAAGCAGTCTGGGAACGGTGTCCTCCCACAGTCAGCGTCACAGTGAAGCAGTCTGGGAACGGTGTCCTGCCGCAGTCAGCGTCACAGTGAAGCAGTCTGGGAACGGTGTCCTCCCACTGTCAGTGTCACAGTGAAGCAGTCTAGGAACGGTGTCCTCCCAGCGTCAGGGTCACAGTGAAGCAGTCTGGGAACGGTGTCCTCCCGGCGTCAGCGTCACAGTGAAGCAGTCTGGGAACAGTGTCCTGCCGCAGTCGGCGTCACAGTGAAGCAGTCTGGGAACGGTGTCCTCCCACTGTCAGCGTCACAGTGAAGCAGTCTGGGAACGGTGTCCTGCCGCAGTCAGCGTCACAGTGAAGCAGTCTGGGAACAGTGTCCTGCCGCAGTTAGCGTCACAGTGAAGCAGTCTGGGAACGGTGTCATCCCGCCGTCAGCGTCACAGTGAAGCAGTCTGGGAACGGTGTCCTCCCACTGTCAGCGTCGCAGTGAAGCAGTCTGGGAACGGTGTCCTCCCAACGTCAGCGTCACAGTGAAGCAGTCTGGGAACGGTGTCCTCCCAGCGTCACAGTGAAGCAGTCTGGGAACGGTGTCCTCCCACTGTCAGCGTCACAGTGAAGCAGTCTGGGAACGGTGTCCTGCCGCAGTCAGCGTCACAGTGAAGCAGTCTGGGAACAGTGTCCTGCCGCAGTCAGTGTCACAGTGAAGCAGTCTGGGAACGGTGTCATCCCGCCGTCAGCGTCACAGTGAAGCAGTCTGGGAACGGTGTCCTCCCACTGTCAGCGTCGCAGTGAAGCAGTCTGGGAACGGTGTCCTCCCAACGTCAGCGTCACAGTGAAGCAGTCTGGGAACAGCGTCCTGCCGCAGTCAGCGTCACAGTGAAGCAGTCTGGGAACAGCGTCCTGCCGCAGTCAGCGTCACAGTGAAGCAGTCTGGGAACGGTGTCCTCCCACTGTCAGCGTCACAGTGAAGCAGTCTGGGAACGGTGTCCTCCCAGCGTCACAGTGAAGCAGTCTGGGAACGGCGTCCTGTCAGCGTCACAGTGAAGCAGTCTGGGAACAGCGTCCTGCCGCAGTCAGCGTCACAGTGAAGCAGTCTGGGAACGGTGTCCTGCCGCAGTCAGCGTCACAGTGAAGCAGTCTGGGAACGGTGTCCTCCCAGCGTCAGCGTCACAGTGAAGCAGTCTGGGAACGGTGTCCTGCCGCAGTCAGCGTCACAGTGAAGCAGTCTGGGGACGGTGTCCTCCCAGCGTCAGCATCACAGTGAAGCAGTCTGGGAACGGTGTCCTCCCACTGTCAGCGTCACAGTGAAGCAGTCTGGGAACGGTGTCCTCCCACTGTCAGCGTCACAGTGAAGCAGTCTGGGAACGGTGTCCTCCCGCAGTCAGCGTCACAGTGAAGCAGTCTGGGAACAGTGTCCTGCCGCAGTCAGCGTCACAGTGAAGCAGTCTGGGAACGATGTCCTGCCGCAGTCAGTGTCACAGTGAAGCAGTCTGGGAACGGTGTCCTCCCACTGTCAGCGTCACAGTGAAGCAGTCTGGGAATGGTGTCCTCCCACTGTCAGCGTCACAGTGAAGCAGTCTGGGAACAGTGTCCTGCCGCAGTCAGTGTCACAGTGAAGCAGTCTGGGAATGGTGTCCTCACACTGTCAGCGTCACAGTGAAGCAGTCTGAGAACGGTGTCCTGCCGCAGTCAGCGTCACAGTGAAGCAGTCTGGGAACGGTGTCCTCCCACTGTCAGCGTCACAGTGAAGCAGTCTGGGAATGGTGTCCTGCCGCAGTCAGCGTCACAGTGAAGCAGTCTGGGAACGGTGTCCTCCCGCCGTCAGCATCACAGTGAAGCAGTCTGGGAACGGTGTCCTCCCGCCGTCAGCGTCACAGTGAAGCAGTCTGGGAACGGTGTCCTCCCGCCGTCAGCGTCACAGTGAAGCAGTCTGGGAACGGTGTCCTCCCGCCGTCAGCGTCACAGTGAAGCAGTCTGGGAACGGTGTCCTCCCAACGTCAGCGTCACAGTGAAGCAGTCTGGGAACGGTGTCCTCCCACTGTCAGCGTCACAGTGAAGCAGTCTGGGAACAGCGTCCTGCCGCAGTCAGCGTCACAGTGAAGCAGTCTGGGAACGGTGTCCTGCCGCAGTCAGCGTCACAGTGAAGCAGTCTGGGAACTGTGTCCTCCCAGCGTCAGCGTCACAGTGAAGCAGTCTGGGAACGGTGTCCTCCCAGCGTCACAGTGAAGCAGTCTGGGAACGGTGTCCTCCCGCCGTCAGCGTCACAGTGAAGCAGTCTGGGAACGGTGTCCTCCCAACGTCAGCGTCACAGTGAAGCAGTCTGGGAACGGTGTCCTCCCACTGTCAGCGTCACAGTGAAGCAGTCTGGGAACGGTGTCCTCCCACTGTCAGCGTCGCAGTGAAGCAGTCTGGGAACGGTGTCCTCCCACAGTCAGCGTCACAGTGAAGCAGTCTGGGAACGGTGTCCTCCCAGCGTCAGCGTCACAGTGAAGCAGTCTGGGAACAGTGTCCTGCCGCAGTCAGCGTCACAGTGAAGCAATCTGGGAACAGTGTCCTGCCGCAGTCAGTGTCACAGTGAAGCAGTCTGGGAACGATGTCCTGCCGCAGTCAGTGTCACAGTGAAGCAGTCTGGGAACGGTGTCCTCCCACTGTCAGCGTCACAGTGAAGCAGTCTGGGAACGGTGTCCTGCCACTGTCAGCGTCACAGTGAAGCAGTCTGAGAACGGTGTCCTGCCGCAGTCAGTGTCACAGTGAAGCAGTCTGGGAACGGTGTCCTCCCACCGTCAGCGTCACAGTGAAGCAGTCTGGGAACGGTGTCCTCCCACTGTCAGCGTCACAGTGAAGCAGTCTGGGAACGGTGTACTCCCAGCGTCAGCATCACAGTGAAGCAGTCTTGGAACGGTGTACTCCCAGCGTCAGCATCACAGTGAAGCAGTCTGGGAACGGTGTCCTACCGCAGTCAGCGTCACAGTGAAGCAGTCTGGGAACAGTGTCCTGCCGCAGTCAGTGTCACAGTGAAGCAGTCTGGGAACGGTGTCCTCCCACTGTCAGTGTCACAGTGAAGCAGTCTGGGAACGGTGTCGTCCCACTGTCAGCGTCACAGTGAAGCAGTCTGGGAACGGTGTCCAGCCGCAGTCAGCGTCACAGTGAAGCAGTCTGGGAACGGTGTCCTGCCTCAGTCAGCGTCACAGTGAAGCAGTCTGTGAACGGTGTCCTGCCGCAGTCAGCGTCACAGTGAAGCAGTCTGGGAACGGTGTCCTGCCGCAGTCAGTGTCACAGTGAAGCAGTCTGGGAACGGTGTCCTCCCACCGTCAGCGTCACAGTGAAGCAGTCTGGGAACAGTGTCCTGCCGCAGTCAGCGTCACAGTGAAGCAGTCTGGGAACGGTGTCCTCCCACTGTCAGCGTCACAGTGAAGCAGTCTGGGAACGGAGTCCTGCCGCAGTCAGCGTCACAGTGAAGCAGTCTGGGAACGGTGTCCTCCCACTGTCAGCGTCACAGTGAAGCAGTCTGGGAACGGTGTCCTCCTACCGTCAGCGTCACAGTGAAGCAGTCTGGGAACGGTGTCCTCCCAGCTTCAGCGTCATAGTGAAGCAGTCTGGGAACAGTGTCCTGCCGCAGTCAGCGTCACAGTGAAGCAGTCTGGGAACAGCGTCCTGCTGCAGTCAGCGTCACAGTGAAGCAGTCTGGGAACGGTGTCCTGCCGCAGTCAGCGTCACAGTGAAGCAGTCTGGGAATGGTATCCTCCCACTGTCAGCATCACAGTGAAGCAGTCTGGGAACGGTGTCCTCCCAGCGTCACAGTGAAGCAGTCTGGGAACAGTGTCCTCCCACTGTCAGCGTCACAGTGAAGCAGTCTGGGAACGGTGTCCTGCCGCAGTCAGCGTCACAGTGAAGCAGTCTGGGAACGGTGTCCTCCCACCGTCAGCGTCACAGTGAAGCAGTCTGGGAACAGCGTCCTGCCGCAGTCAGCGTCACAGTGAAGCAGTCTGGGAACGGTGTCCTGCCGCAGTCAGCGTCACAGTGAAGCAGTCTGGGAACTGTGTCCTCCCAGCGTCAGCGTCACAGTGAAGCAGTCTGGGAACGGTGTCCTCCCAGCGTCACTGTGAAGCAGTCTGGGAACGGTGTCCTCCCGCCGTCAGCGTCACAGTGAAGCAGTCTGGGAACGGTGTCCTCCCAACGTCAGCGTCACAGTGAAGCAGTCTGGGAACGGTGTCCTCCCACTGTCAGCGTCACAGTGAAGCAGTCTGGGAACGGTGTCCTCCCACTGTCAGCGTCGCAGTGAAGCAGTCTGGGAACGGTGTCCTCCCACAGTCAGCGTCACAGTGAAGCAGTCTGGGAATGGTGTCCTCCCAGCGTCAGCGTCACAGTGAAGCAGTCTGGGAACAGTGTCCTGCCGCAGTCAGTGTCACAGTGAAGCAATCTGGGAACAGTGTCCTGCCGCAGTCAGTGTCACAGTGAAGCAGTCTGGGAACGATGTCCTGCCGCAGTCAGTGTCACAGTGAAGCAGTCTGGGAACGGTGTCCTCCCACTGTCAGCGTCACAGTGAAGCAGTCTGGGAACGGTGTCCTGCCACTGTCAGCGTCACAGTGAAGCAGTCTGAGAACGGTGTCCTGCCGCAGTCAGTGTCACAGTGAAGCAGTCTGGGAACGGTGTCCTCCCACCGTCAGCGTCACAGTGAAGCAGTCTGGGAACGGTGTCCTCCCACTGTCAGCGTCACAGTGAAGCAGTCTGGGAACGGTGTACTCCCAGCGTCAGCATCACAGTGAAGCAGTCTTGGAACGGTGTACTCCCAGCGTCAGCATCACAGTGAAGCAGTCTGGGAACGGTGTCCTACCGCAGTCAGCGTCACAGTGAAGCAGTCTGGGAACAGTGTCCTGCCGCAGTCAGTGTCACAGTGAAGCAGTCTGGGAACGGTGTCCTCCCACTGTCAGCGTCACAGTGAAGCAGTCTGGGAACGGTGTCCAGCCGCAGTCAGCGTCACAGTGAAGCAGTCTGGGAACGGTGTCCTGCCTCAGTCAGCGTCACAGTGAAGCAGTCTGTGAACGGTGTCCTGCCGCAGTCAGCGTCACAGTGAAGCAGTCTGGGAACGGTGTCCTGCCGCAGTCAGTGTCACAGTGAAGCAGTCTGGGAACGGTGTCCTCCCACCGTCAGCGTCACAGTGAAGCAGTCTGGGAACAGTGTCCTGCCGCAGTCAGCGTCACAGTGAAGCAGTCTGGGAACAGTGTCCTGCCGCAGTCAGTGTCACAGTGAAGCAGTCTGGGAACAGTGTCCTGCCGCAGTCAGTGTCACAGTGAAGCAGTCTCGGAACGGTGTCGTCCCACTGTCAGCGTCACAGTGAAGCAGTCTGGGAACGGTGTCCTCCTACCGTCAGCGTCACAGTGAAGCAGTCTGGGAACGGTGTCCTCCCAGCTTCAGCGTCATAGTGAAGCAGTCTGGGAACAGTGTCCTGCCGCAGTCAGCGTCACAGTGAAGCAGTCTGGGAACGGTGTCATCCCGCCGTCAGCGTCACAGTGAAGCAGTCTGGGAACAGCGTCCTGCCGCAGTCAGCGTCACAGTGAAGCAGTCTGGGAATGGTGTCCTACCACTGTCAGCAACACAGTGAAGCAGTCTGGGAACGGTGTCCTCCCAGCGTCACAGTGAAGCAGTCTGGGAACAGTGTCCTCCCACTGTCAGCGTCACAGTGAAGCAGTCTGGGAACGGTGTCCTGCCGCAGTCAGCGTCACAGTGAAGCAGTCTGGGAACGGTGTCCTCCCACCGTCAGCGTCACAGTGAAGCAGTCTGGGAACAGTGTCCTGCCGCAGTCAGCGTCACAGTGAAGCAGTCTGGGGACGGTGTCCTCCCACTGTCAGCGTCACAGTGAAGCAGTATGGGAACGGTGTCCTCCCACCGTCAGGGTCACAGTGAAGCAGTCTGGGAACGGTGTTCTCCCACTGTCAGCGTCACAGTGAAGCAGTCTGGGAACAGCGTCCTGCTGCAGTCAGCGTCACAGTGAAGCAGTCTGGGAACGGTGTCCTCCCACTGTCAGCGTCACAGTGAAGCAGTCTGGGAACAGTGTCCTGCCGCAGTCAGTGTCACAGTGAAGCAGTCTGGGAACGGTGTCCTCCCACAGTCAGCGTCACAGTGAAGCAGTCTGGGAACGGTGTCCTGCCGCAGTCAGCGTCACCGTGAAGCAGTCTGGGAACGGTGTCCTTCCACTGTCAGTGTCACAGTGAAGCAGTCTGGGAACGGTGTCCTCCCACTGTCAGCGTCACAGTGAAGCAGTCTGGGAACGGTGTCCTCCCAGCGTCAGCGTCACAGTGAAGCAGTCTGGGAACGGTGACCTCCCACTGTCAGCGTCACAGTGAAGCAGTCTGGGAACAGTGTCCTGCCGCAGTCAGCGTCACAGTGAAGCAGTCTGGGAACAGTGTCCTGCCGCAGTCAGTGTCACAGTGAAGCAGTCTGGGAACGATGTCCTGCCGCAGTCAGTGTCACAGTGAAGCAGTCTGGGAACGGTGTCCTCCCACTGTCAGCGTCACAGTGAAGCAGTCTGGGAACGGTGTCCTGCCGCAGTCAGTGTCACAGTGAAGCAGTCTGGGAACGGTGTCCTCCCAGTGTCAGCGTCACAGTGAAGCAGTCTGGGAACGGTGTCCTCCCAGTGTCAGCGTCACAGTGAAGCAGTCTGGGAATGGTGTCCTGCCGCAGTCAGCGTCACAGTGCAGCAGTCTGGGAACGGTGTCCTCCCACTGTCAGCGTCACAGTGAAGCAGTCTGGGAACGGTGTCCTCCCACTGTCAGCGTCACAGTGAAGCAGTCTGGGAACGGAGTCCTGCCGCAGTCAGCGTCACAGTGAAGCAGTCTGGGAACGGTGTCCTCCCACTGTCAGCGTCACAGTGAAGCAGTCTGGGAACGGAGTCCTGCCGCAGTCAGCGTCACAGTGAAGCAGTCTGGGAACGGTGTCCTCCCACTGTCAGCGTCACAGTGAAGCAGTCTGGGAACGGTGTCCTCCCACTGTCAGCGTCACAGTGAAGCAGTCTGGGAACGGTGTCCTCCCACTGTCAGCGTCACAGTGAAGCAGTCTGGGAACAGTGTCCTGCCGCAGTCAGTGTCACAGTGAAGCAGTCTGGGAACGGTGTCCTCCCACAGTCAGCGTCACAGTGAAGCAGTCTGGGAACGGTGTCCTGCCGCAGTCAGCGTCACAGTGAAGCAGTCTGGGAACGGTGTCCTCCCACTGTCAGTGTCACAGTGAAGCAGTCTAGGAACGGTGTCCTCCCAGCGTCAGGGTCACAGTGAAGCAGTCTGGGAACGGTGTCCTCCCGGCGTCAGCGTCACAGTGAAGCAGTCTGGGAACAGTATCCTGCCGCAGTCGGCGTCACAGTGAAGCAGTCTGGGAACGGTGTCCTCCCACTGTCAGCGTCACAGTGAAGCAGTCTGGGAACGGTGTCCTGCCGCAGTCAGCGTCACAGTGAAGCAGTCTGGGAACAGTGTCCTGCCGCAGTTAGCGTCACAGTGAAGCAGTCTGGGAACGGTGTCATCCCGCCGTCAGCGTCACAGTGAAGCAGTCTGGGAACGGTGTCCTCCCACTGTCAGCGTCGCAGTGAAGCAGTCTGGGAACGGTGTCCTCCCAACGTCAGCGTCACAGTGAAGCAGTCTGGGAACGGTGTCCTCCCAGCGTCACAGTGAAGCAGTCTGGGAACGGTGTCCTCCCACTGTCAGCGTCACAGTGAAGCAGTCTGGGAACGGTGTCCTGCCGCAGTCAGCGTCACAGTGAAGCAGTCTGGGAACAGTGTCCTGCCGCAGTCAGTGTCACAGTGAAGCAGTCTGGGAACGGTGTCATCCCGCCGTCAGCGTCACAGTGAAGCAGTCTGGGAACGGTGTCCTCCCACTGTCAGCGTCGCAGTGAAGCAGTCTGGGAACGGTGTCCTCCCAACGTCAGCGTCACAGTGAAGCAGTCTGGGAACAGCGTCTTGCCGCAGTCAGCGTCACAGTGAAGCAGTCTGGGAACAGCGTCCTGCCGCAGTCAGCGTCACAGTGAAGCAGTCTGGGAACGGTGTCCTCCCACTGTCAGCGTCACAGTGAAGCAGTCTGGGAACGGTGTCCTCCCAGCGTCACAGTGAAGCAGTCTGGGAACGGCGTCCTCCCACCGTCAGCGTCACAGTGAAGCAGTCTGGGAACAGCGTCCTGCCGCAGTCAGCGTCACAGTGAAGCAGTCTGGGAACGGTGTCCTGCCGCAGTCAGCGTCACAGTGAAGCAGTCTGGGAACGGTGTCCTCCCAGCGTCAGCGTCACAGTGAAGCAGTCTGGGAACGGTGTCCTGCCGCAGTCAGCGTCACAGTGAAGCAGTCTGGGGACGGTGTCCTCCCAGCGTCAGCATCACAGTGAAGCAGTCTGGGAACGGTGTCCTCCCACTGTCAGCGTCACAGTGAAGCAGTCTGGGAACGGTGTCCTCCCACTGTCAGCGTCACAGTGAAGCAGTCTGGGAACGGTGTCCTCCCGCAGTCAGCGTCACAGTGAAGCAGTCTGGGAACGGTGTCCTGCCGCAGTCAGCGTCACAGTGAAGCAGTCTGGGAAATTTGTCCTGCCGCAGTCAGTGTCACAGTGAAGCAGTCTGGGAACGGTGTCCTCCCACTGTCAGCGTCACAGTGAAGCAGTCTGGGAATGGTGTCCTCCCACTGTCAGCGTCACAGTGAAGCAGTCTGGGAACAGTGTCCTGCCGCAGTCAGTGTCACAGTGAAGCAGTCTGGGAATGGTGTCCTCACACTGTCAGCGTCACAGTGAAGCAGTCTGAGAACGGTGTCCTGCCGCAGTCAGCGTCACAGTGAAGCAGTCTGGGAACGGTGTCCTCCCACTGTCAGCGTCACAGTGAAGCAGTCTGGGAATGGTGTCCTGCCGCAGTCAGCGTCACAGTGAAGCAGTCTGGGAACGGTGTCCTTCCGCCGTCAGCATCACAGTGAAGCAGTCTGGGAACGGTGTCCTCCCGCCGTCAGCGTCACAGTGAAGCAGTCTGGGAACGGTGTCCTCCCGCCGTCAGCGTCACAGTGAAGCAGTCTGGGAACGGTGTCCTCCCGCCGTCAGCGTCACAGTGAAGCAGTCTGGGAACGGTGTCCTCCCAACGTCAGCGTCACAGTGAAGCAGTCTGGGAACGGTGTCCTCCCACTGTCAGCGTCACAGTGAAGCAGTCTGGGAACAGCGTCCTGCCGCAGTCAGCGTCACAGTGAAGCAGTCTGGGAACGGTGTCCTGCCGCAGTCAGCGTCACAGTGAAGCAGTCTGGGAACGGTGTCCTCCCAGCGTCAGCGTCACAGTGAAGCAGTCTGGGAACGGTGTCCTGCCGCAGTCAGCGTCACAGTGAAGCAGTCTGGGGACGGTGTCCTCCCAGCGTCAGCATCACAGTGAAGCAGTCTGGGAACGGTGTCCTCCCACTGTCAGCGTCACAGTGAAGCAGTCTGGGAACGGTGTCCTCCCACTGTCAGCGTCACAGTGAAGCAGTCTGGGAACGGTGTCCTCCCGCAGTCAGCGTCACAGTGAAGCAGTCTGGGAACAGTGTCCTGCCGCAGTCAGCGTCACAGTGAAGCAGTCTGGGAACGATGTCCTGCCGCAGTCAGTGTCACAGTGAAGCAGTCTGGGAACGGTGTCCTCCCACTGTCAGCGTCACAGTGAAGCAGTCTGGGAATGGTGTCCTCCCACTGTCAGCGTCACAGTGAAGCAGTCTGGGAACAGTGTCCTGCCGCAGTCAGTGTCACGGTGAAGCAGTCTGGGAACGGTGTCATCCCGCCGTCAGCGTCACAGTGAAGCAGTCTGGGAACAGCGTCCTGCCGCAGTCAGCGTCACAGTGAAGCAGTCTGGGAATGGTGTCCTCCCACTGTCAGCATCACAGTGAAGCAGTCTGGGAACGGTGTCCTCCCAGCGTCACAGTGAAGCAGTCTGGGAACAGTGTCCTCCCACTGTTAGCGTCACAGTGAAGCAGTCTGGGAACGGTGTCCTGCCGCAGTCAGCGTCACAGTGAAGCAGTCTGGGAACGGTGTCCTCCCACCGTCAGCGTCACAGTGAAGCAGTCTGGGAACAGCGTCCTGCCGCAGTCAGCGTCACAGTGAAGCAGTCTGGGAACGGTGTCCTGCCGCAGTCAGCGTCACAGTGAAGCAGTCTGGGAACTGTGTCCTCCCAGCGTCAGCGTCACAGTGAAGCAGTCTGGGAACGGTGTCCTCCCAGCGTCACAGTGAAGCAGTCTGGGAACGGTGTCCTCCCGCCGTCAGCGTCACAGTGAAGCAGTCTGGGAACGGTGTCCTCCCAACGTCAGCGTCACAGTGAAGCAGTCTGGGAACGGTGTCCTCCCACTGTCAGCGTCACAGTGAAGCAGTCTGGGAACGGTGTCCTCCCACTGTCAGCGTCGCAGTGAAGCAGTCTGGGAACGGTGTCCTCCCACAGTCAGCGTCACAGTGAAGCAGTCTGGGAACGGTGTCCTCCCAGCGTCAGCGTCACAGTGAAGCAGTCTGGGAACAGTGTCCTGCCGCAGTCAGCGTCACAGTGAAGCAATCTGGGAACAGTGTCCTGCCGCAGTCAGTGTCACAGTGAAGCAGTCTGGGAACGATGTCCTGCCGCAGTCAGTGTCACAGTGAAGCAGTCTGGGAACGGTGTCCTCCCACTGTCAGCGTCACAGTGAAGCAGTCTGGGAACGGTGTCCTGCCACTGTCAGCGTCACAGTGAAGCAGTCTGAGAACGGTGTCCTGCCGCAGTCAGTGTCACAGTGAAGCAGTCTGGGAACGGTGTCCTCCCACCGTCAGCGTCACAGTGAAGCAGTCTGGGAACGGTGTCCTCCCACTGTCAGCGTCACAGTGAAGCAGTCTGGGAACGGTGTACTCCCAGCGTCAGCATCACAGTGAAGCAGTCTTGGAACGGTGTACTCCCAGCGTCAGCATCACAGTGAAGCAGTCTGGGAACGGTGTCCTACCGCAGTCAGCGTCACAGTGAAGCAGTCTGGGAACAGTGTCCTGCCGCAGTCAGTGTCACAGTGAAGCAGTCTGGGAACGGTGTCCTCCCACTGTCAGTGTCACAGTGAAGCAGTCTGGGAACGGTGTCGTCCCACTGTCAGCGTCACAGTGAAGCAGTCTGGGAACGGTGTCCAGCCGCAGTCAGCGTCACAGTGAAGCAGTCTGGGAACGGTGTCCTGCCTCAGTCAGCGTCACAGTGAAGCAGTCTGTGAACGGTGTCCTGCCGCAGTCAGCGTCACAGTGAAGCAGTCTGGGAACGGTGTCCTGCCGCAGTCAGTGTCACAGTGAAGCAGTCTGGGAACGGTGTCCTCCCACCGTCAGCGTCACAGTGAAGCAGTCTGGGAACAGTGTCCTGCCGCAGTCAGCGTCACAGTGAAGCAGTCTGGGAACAGTGTCCTGCCGCAGTCAGTGTCACAGTGAAGCAGTCTGGGAACAGTGTCCTGCCGCAGTCAGTGTCACAGTGAAGCAGTCTGGGAACGGTGTCGTCCCACTGTCAGCGTCACAGTGAAGCAGTCTGGGAACGGTGTCCTCCTACCGTCAGCGTCACAGTGAAGCAGTCTGGGAACGGTGTCCTCCCAGCTTCAGCGTCATAGTGAAGCAGTCTGGGAACAGTGTCCTGCCGCAGTCAGCGTCACAGTGAAGCAGTCTGGGAACGGTGTCATCCCGCCGTCAGCGTCACAGTGAAGCAGTCTGGGAACAGCGTCCTGCCGCAGTCAGCGTCACAGTGAAGCAGTCTGGGAATGGTGTCCTCCCACTGTCAGCATCACAGTGAAGCAGTCTGGGAACGGTGTCCTCCCAGCGTCACAGTGAAGCAGTCTGGGAACAGTGTCCTCCCACTGTCAGCGTCACAGTGAAGCAGTCTGGGAACGGTGTCCTGCCGCAGTCAGCGTCACAGTGAAGCAGTCTGGGAACGGTGTCCTCCCACCGTCAGCGTCACAGTGAAGCAGTCTGGGAACAGTGTCCTGCCGCAGTCAGCGTCACAGTGAAGCAGTCTGGGGACGGTGTCCTCCCACTGTCAGCGTCACAGTGAAGCAGTCTGGGAACGGTGTCCTCCCACCGTCAGGGTCACAGTGAAGCAGTCTGGGAACGGTGTCCTCCCACTGTCAGCGTCACAGTGAAGCAGTCTGGGAACAGCGTCCTGCTGCAGTCAGCGTCACAGTGAAGCAGTCTGGGAACGGTGTCCTCCCACTGTCAGCGTCACAGTGAAGCAGTCTGGGAACAGTGTCCTGCCGCAGTCAGTGTCACAGTGAAGCAGTCTGGGAACGGTGTCCTCCCACAGTCAGCGTCACAGTGAAGCAGTCTGGGAACGGTGTCCTGCCGCAGTCAGCGTCACCGTGAAGCAGTCTGGGAACGGTGTCCTTCCACTGTCAGTGTCACAGTGAAGCAGTCTGGGAACGGTGTCCTCCCACTGTCAGCGTCACAGTGAAGCAGTCTGGGAACGGTGTCCTCCCAGCGTCAGCGTCACAGTGAAGCAGTCTGGGAACGGTGACCTCCCACTGTCAGCGTCACAGTGAAGCAGTCTGGGAACAGTGTCCTGCCGCAGTCAGCGTCACAGTGAAGCAGTCTGGGAACAGTGTCCTGCCGCAGTCAGTGTCACAGTGAAGCAGTCTGGGAACGATGTCCTGCCGCAGTCAGTGTCACAGTGAAGCAGTCTGGGAACGGTGTCCTCCCACTGTCAGCGTCACAGTGAAGCAGTCTGGGAACGGTGTCCTGCCGCAGTCAGTGTCACAGTGAAGCAGTCTGGGAACGGTGTCCTCCCAGTGTCAGCGTCACAGTGAAGCAGTCTGGGAACGGTGTCCTCCCAGTGTCAGCGTCACAGTGAAGCAGTCTGGGAATGGTGTCCTGCCGCAGTCAGCGTCACAGTGAAGCAGTCTGGGAACGGTGTCCTCCCACTGTCAGCGTCACAGTGAAGCAGTCTGGGAACGGTGTCCTCCCACTGTCAGCGTCACAGTGAAGCAGTCTGGGAACGGAGTCCTGCCGCAGTCAGCGTCACAGTGAAGCAGTCTGGGAACGGTGTCCTCCCACTGTCAGCGTCACAGTGAAGCAGTCTGGGAACGGAGTCCTGCCGCAGTCAGCGTCACAGTGAAGCAGTCTGGGAACGGTGTCCTCCCACTGTCAGCGTCACAGTGAAGCAGTCTGGGAACGGTGTCCTCCCACTGTCAGCGTCACAGTGAAGCAGTCTGGGAACGGTGTCCTCCCACTGTCAGCGTCACAGTGAAGCAGTCTGGGAACAGTGTCCTGCCGCAGTCAGTGTCACAGTGAAGCAGTCTGGGAACGGTGTCCTCCCACAGTCAGCGTCACAGTGAAGCAGTCTGGGAACGGTGTCCTGCCGCAGTCAGCGTCACAGTGAAGCAGTCTGGGAACGGTGTCCTCCCACTGTCAGTGTCACAGTGAAGCAGTCTAGGAACGGTGTCCTCCCAGCGTCAGGGTCACAGTGAAGCAGTCTGGGAACGGTGTCCTCCCGGCGTCAGCGTCACAGTGAAGCAGTCTGGGAACAGTATCCTGCCGCAGTCGGCGTCACAGTGAAGCAGTCTGGGAACGGTGTCCTCCCACTGTCAGCGTCACAGTGAAGCAGTCTGGGAACGGTGTCCTGCCGCAGTCAGCGTCACAGTGAAGCAGTCTGGGAACAGTGTCCTGCCGCAGTTAGCGTCACAGTGAAGCAGTCTGGGAACGGTGTCATCCCGCCGTCAGCGTCACAGTGAAGCAGTCTGGGAACGGTGTCCTCCCACTGTCAGCGTCGCAGTGAAGCAGTCTGGGAACGGTGTCCTCCCAACGTCAGCGTCACAGTGAAGCAGTCTGGGAACGGTGTCCTCCCAGCGTCACAGTGAAGCAGTCTGGGAACGGTGTCCTCCCACTGTCAGCGTCACAGTGAAGCAGTCTGGGAACGGTGTCCTGCCGCAGTCAGCGTCACAGTGAAGCAGTCTGGGAACAGTGTCCTGCCGCAGTCAGTGTCACAGTGAAGCAGTCTGGGAACGGTGTCATCCCGCCGTCAGCGTCACAGTGAAGCAGTCTGGGAACGGTGTCCTCCCACTGTCAGCGTCGCAGTGAAGCAGTCTGGGAACGGTGTCCTCCCAACGTCAGCGTCACAGTGAAGCAGTCTGGGAACAGCGTCCTGCCGCAGTCAGCGTCACAGTGAAGCAGTCTGGGAACAGCGTCCTGCCGCAGTCAGCGTCACAGTGAAGCAGTCTGGGAACGGTGTCCTCCCACTGTCAGCGTCACAGTGAAGCAGTCTGGGAACGGTGTCCTCCCAGCGTCACAGTGAAGCAGTCTGGGAACGGCGTCCTCCCACCGTCAGCGTCACAGTGAAGCAGTCTGGGAACAGCGTCCTGCCGCAGTCAGCGTCACAGTGAAGCAGTCTGGGAACGGTGTCCTGCCGCAGTCAGCGTCACAGTGAAGCAGTCTGGGAACGGTGTCCTCCCAGCGTCAGCGTCACAGTGAAGCAGTCTGGGAACGGTGTCCTGCCGCAGTCAGCGTCACAGTGAAGCAGTCTGGGGACGGTGTCCTCCCAGCGTCAGCATCACAGTGAAGCAGTCTGGGAACGGTGTCCTCCCACTGTCAGCGTCACAGTGAAGCAGTCTGGGAACGGTGTCCTCCCACTGTCAGCGTCACAGTGAAGCAGTCTGGGAACGGTGTCCTCCCGCAGTCAGCGTCACAGTGAAGCAGTCTGGGAACAGTGTCCTGCCGCAGTCAGCGTCACAGTGAAGCAGTCTGGGAAATTTGTCCTGCCGCAGTCAGTGTCACAGTGAAGCAGTCTGGGAACGGTGTCCTCCCACTGTCAGCGTCACAGTGAAGCAGTCTGGGAATGGTGTCCTCCCACTGTCAGCGTCACAGTGAAGCAGTCTGGGAACAGTGTCCTGCCGCAGTCAGTGTCACAGTGAAGCAGTCTGGGAATGGTGTCCTCACACTGTCAGCGTCACAGTGAAGCAGTCTGAGAACGGTGTCCTGCCGCAGTCAGCGTCACAGTGAAGCAGTCTGGGAACGGTGTCCTCCCACTGTCAGCGTCACAGTGAAGCAGTCTGGGAATGGTGTCCTGCCGCAGTCAGCGTCACAGTGAAGCAGTCTGGGAACGGTGTCCTTCCGCCGTCAGCATCACAGTGAAGCAGTCTGGGAACGGTGTCCTCCCGCCGTCAGCGTCACAGTGAAGCAGTCTGGGAACGGTGTCCTCCCGCCGTCAGCGTCACGGTGAAGCAGTCTGGGAACGGTGTCCTCCCGCCGTCAGCGTCACAGTGAAGCAGTCTGGGAACGGTGTCCTCCCAACGTCAGCGTCACAGTGAAGCAGTCTGGGAACGGTGTCCTCCCACTGTCAGCGTCACAGTGAAGCAGTCTGGGAACAGCGTCCTGCCGCAGTCAGCGTCACAGTGAAGCAGTCTGGGAACGGTGTCCTGCCGCAGTCAGCGTCACAGTGAAGCAGTCTGGGAACGGTGTCCTCCCAGCGTCAGCGTCACAGTGAAGCAGTCTGGGAACGGTGTCCTGCCGCAGTCAGCGTCACAGTGAAGCAGTCTGGGGACGGTGTCCTCCCAGCGTCAGCATCACAGTGAAGCAGTCTGGGAACGGTGTCCTCCCACTGTCAGCGTCACAGTGAAGCAGTCTGGGAACGGTGTCCTCCCACTGTCAGCGTCACAGTGAAGCAGTCTGGGAACGGTGTCCTCCCGCAGTCAGCGTCACAGTGAAGCAGTCTGGGAA
Source organism: Scyliorhinus torazame (assembly GCF_047496885.1). NCBI lineage: Eukaryota > Metazoa > Chordata > Chondrichthyes > Carcharhiniformes > Scyliorhinidae > Scyliorhinus > Scyliorhinus torazame. The sequence continues at coordinate 112,916,053 of NC_092709.1, read as the reverse complement.
CGGTGTCCTGCCGCAGTCAGCGTCACAGTGAAGCAGTCTGGAAACGATGTCCTGCCGCAGTCAGTGTCACAGTGAAGCAGTCTGGGAACGGTGTCCTCCCACTGTCAGCGTCACAGTGAAGCAGTCTGGGAATGGTGTCCTCCCACTGTCAGCGTCACAGTGAAGCAGTCTGGGAACAGTGTCCTGCCGCAGTCAGTGTCACAGTGAAGCAGTCTGGGAATGGTGTCCTCACACTGTCAGCGTCACAGTGAAGCAGTCTGAGAACGGTGTCCTGCCGCAGTCAGCGCCACAGTGAAGCAGTCTGGGAACGGTGTCCTCCCACTGTCAGCGTCACAGTGAAGCAGTCTGGGAATGGTGTCCTGCCGCAGTCAGCTTCACAGTGAAGCAGTCTGGGAACGGTGTCCTTCCGCCGTCAGCATCACAGTGAAGCAGTCTGGGAACGGTGTCCTCCCGCCGTCAGCGTCACAGTGAAGCAGTCTGGGAACGGTGTCCTCCCGCCGTCAGCGTCACAGTGAAGCAGTCTGGGAACGGTGTCCTCCCGCCGTCAGCGTCACAGTGAAGCAGTCTGGGAACGGTGTCCTCCCGCCGTCAGCGTCACAGTGAAGCAGTCTGGGAACGGTGTCCTCCCGCCGTCAGCGTCACAGTGAAGCAGTCTGGGAACGGTGTCCTCCCACTGTCAGCGTCGCAGTGAAGCAGTCTGGGAACGGTGTCCTCCCACAGTCAGCGTCACAGTGAAGCAGTCTGGGAACGGTGTCCTCCCAGCGTCAGCGTCACAGTGAAGCAGTCTGGGAACGGTGTCCTCCCACTGTCAGCGTCACAGTGAAGCAGTCTGGGAACAGTGTCCTGCCGCAGTCAGCGTCACAGTGAAGCAATCTGGGAACAGTGTCCTGCCGCAGTCAGTGTCACAGTGAAGCAGTCTGGGAACAATGTCCTGCCGCAGTCAGTGTCACAGTGAAGCAGTCTGGGAACGGTGTCCTCCCACTGTCAGCGTCACAGTGAAGCAGTCTGGGAACGGTGTCCTGCCACTGTCAGCGTCACAGTGAAGCAGTCTGAGAACGGTGTCCTGCCGCAGTCAGTGTCACAGTGAAGCAGTCTGGGAACGGTGTCCTCCCACCGTCAGCGTCACAGTGAAGCAGTCTGGGAACGGTGTCCTCCCACTGTCAGCGTCACAGTGAAGCAGTCTGGGAACGGTGTACTCCCAGCGTCAGCATCACAGTGAAGCAGTCTTGGAACGGTGTACTCCCAGCGTCAGCATCACAGTGAAGCAGTCTGGGAACGGTGTCCTACCGCAGTCAGCGTCACAGTGAAGCAGTCTGGGAACAGTGTCCTGCCGCAGTCAGCGTCACAGTGAAGCAGTCTGGGAACAGTGTCCTGCCGCAGTCAGTGTCACAGTGAAGCAGTCTGGGAACAGTGTCCTGCCGCAGTCAGTGTCACAGTGAAGCAGTCTGGGAACGGTGTCGTCCCACTGTCAGCGTCACAGTGAAGCAGTCTGGGAACGGTGTCCAGCCGCAGTCAGCGTCACAGTGAAGCAGTCTGGGAACGGTGTCCTGCCTCAGTCAGCGTCACAGTGAAGCAGTCTGTGAACGGTGTCCTGCCGCAGTCAGCGTCACAGTGAAGCAGTCTGGGAACGGTGTCCTGCCGCAGTCAGTGTCACAGTGAAGCAGTCTGGGAACGGTGTCCTCCCACCGTCAGCGTCACAGTGAAGCAGTCTGGGAACAGTGTCCTGCCGCAGTCAGCGTCACAGTGAAGCAGTCTGGGAACAGTGTCCTGCCGCAGTCAGTGTCACAGTGAAGCAGTCTGGGAACGGTGTCGTCCCACTGTCAGCGTCACAGTGAAGCAGTCTGGGAACGGTGTCCTCCTACCGTCAGCGTCACAGTGAAGCAGTCTGGGAACGGTGTCCTCCCAGCTTCAGCGTCATAGTGAAGCAGTCTGGGAACAGTGTCCTGCCGCAGTCAGCGTCACAGTGAAGCAGTCTGGGAACAGCGTCCTGCCGCAGTCAGCGTCACAGTGAAGCAGTCTGGGAATGGTGTCCTCCCACTGTCAGCATCACAGTGAAGCAGTCTGGGAACGGTGTCCTCCCAGCGTCACAGTGAAGCAGTCTGGGAACAGTGTCCTCCCACTGTCAGCGTCACAGTGAAGCAGTCTGGGAACGGTGTCCTGCCGCAGTCAGCGTCACAGTGAAGCAGTCTGGGAACGGTGTCCTCCCACCGTCAGCGTCACAGTGAAGCAGTCTGGGAACAGTGTCCTGCCGCAGTCAGTGTCACAGTGAAGCAGTCTGGGAACGGTGTCATCCCGCCGTCAGCGTCACAGTGAAGCAGTCTGGGAACAGCGTCCTGCCGCAGTCAGCGTCACAGTGAAGCAGTCTGGGAATGGTGTCCTCCCACTGTCAGCATCACAGTGAAGCAGTCTGGGAGCGGTGTCCTCCCAGCGTCACAGTGAAGCAGTCTGGGAACAGTGTCCTCCCACTGTCAGCGTCACAGTGAAGCAGTCTGGGAACGGTGTCCTGCCGCAGTCAGCGTCACAGTGAAGCAGTCTGGGAACGGTGTCCTCCCACCGTCAGCGTCACAGTGAAGCAGTCTGGGAACAGTGTCCTGCCGCAGTCAGCGTCACAGTGAAGCAGTCTGGGGACGGTGTCCTCCCACTGTCAGCGTCACAGTGAAGCAGTCTGGGAACGGTGTCCTCCCACCGTCAGGGTCACAGTGAAGCAGTCTGGGAACGGTGTCCTCCCACTGTCAGCGTCACAGTGAAGCAGTCTGGGAACGGTGTCCTCCCACTGTCAGCGTCACAGTGAAGCAGTCTGGCAACGGTGTCCTCCCAGCGTCACAGTGAAGCAGTCTGGGAACGGTGTCCTCCCACTGTCAGCGTCACAGTGAAGCAGTCTGGGAACGGTGTCCTGCCGCAGTCAGCGTCACAGTGAAGCAGTCTGGGAACGGTGTCCTCCCAGCGTCACAGTGAAGCAGTCTGGGAGCGGTGTCCTGCCGCAGTCAGCGTCACAGTGAAGCAGTCTGGGAACAGTGTCCTGCCGCAGTCAGCGTCACAGTGAAGCAGTCTGGGAACGGTGTCCTCCCACTGTCAGCGTCACAGTGAAGCAGTCTGGGAACGGTGTCCTCCCAGCTTCAGCGTCATAGTGAAGCAGTCTGGGAACAGTGTCGTCCCACTGTCAGCGTCACAGTGAAGCAGTCTGGGAACGGTGTCCTCCTACCGTCAGCGTCACAGTGAAGCAGTCTGGGAACGGTGTCCTCCCAGCTTCAGCGTCATAGTGAAGCAGTCTGGGAACAGTGTCCTGCCGCAGTCGGCGTCACAGTGAAGCAGTCTGGGAACGGTGTCATCCCGCCGTCAGCGTCACAGTGAAGCAGTCTGGGAACGGTGTCATCCCGCCGTCAGCGTCACAGTGAAGCAGTCTGGGAACAGCGTCCTGCCGCAGTCAGCGTCACAGTGAAGCAGTCTGGAAATGGTGTCCTCCCACTGTCAGCGTCACAGTGAAGCAGTCTGGGAACGGTGTCCTCCCAGCGTCACAGTGAAGCAGTCTGGGAACAGTGTCCTCCCACTGTCAGCGTCACAGTGAAGCAGTCTGGGAACAGTGTCCTCCCACTGTCAGCGTCACAGTGAAGCAGTCTGGGAACGGTGTCCTGCCGCAGTCAGCGTCACAGTGAAGCAGTCTGGGAACGGTGTCCTCCCACCGTCAGCGTCACAGTGAAGCAGTCTGGGAACAGTGTCCTGCCGCAGTCAACGTCACAGTGAAGCAGTCTGGGGACGGTGTCCTCCCACTGTCAGCGTCACAGTGAAGCAGTCTGGGAACTGTGTCCTCCCACCGTCAGGGTCACAGTGAAGCAGTGTGGGAACGGTGTCCTCCCACTGTCAGCGTCACAGTGAAGCAGTCTGGGAACGGTGTCCTCCCACTGTCAGCGTCACAGTGAAGCAGTCTGGGAACGGTGTCCTCCCACTGTCAGCGTCACAGTGAAGCAGTCTGGGAACGGTGTCCTCCCACTGTCAGCGTCACAGTGAAGCAGTCTGGGAACGGTGTCCTGCCGCAGTCAGCGTCACAGTGAAGCAGTCTGGGAACGGTGTCCTCCCAGCGTCACAGTGAAGCAGTCTGGGAGCGGTGTCCTGCCGCAGTCAGCGTCACAGTGAAGCAGTCTGGGAACAGTGTCCTGCCGCAGTCAGCGTCACAGTGAAGCAGTCTGGGAACGGTGTCCTCCCACTGTCAGTGTCACAGTGAAGCAGTCTGGGGACGGTGTCCTCCTACTGTCAGCGTCACAGTGAAGCAGTCTGGGAACGGTGTCCTGCCGCAGTCAGCGTCACAGTGAAGCAGTCTGGGGACGGTGTCCTCCCACTGTCAGCGTCACAGTGAAGCAGTCTGGGAACGGTGTCCTCCCACCGTCAGCGTCACAGTGAAGCAGTCTGGGAACGGTGTCCTCCCACCATCAGCGTCACAGTGAAGCAGTCTCGGAACGGTGTCCTCCCAGCGTCAGTGTCACAGTGAAGCAGTCTGGGAACAGTGTCCTCCCACAGTCGGCGTCACAGTGAAGCAGTCTGGGAACGGTGTCCTGCCGCAGTCAGTGTCACAGTGAAGCAGTCTGGGAACGGCGTCCTCCCACTGTCAGCGTCACAGTGAAGCAGTCTGGGAACGGTGTCCTGCCGCAGTCAGTGTCACAGTGAAGCAGTCTGGGAACAGTGTCCTCCCACAGTCGGCGTCACAGTGAAGCAGTCTGGGAACGGTGTCCTGCCGCAGTCAGCGTCACAGTGAAGCAGTCTGGGAACGGTGTCCTGCCGCAGGCAGTGTCACAGTGAAGCAGTCTGGGAACGGTGTCCTCCCACCGTCAGCGTCACAGTGAAGCAGTCTTGGAACGGTGTACTCCCAGCGTCAGCATCACAGTGAAGCAGTCTGGGAACGGTGTCCTACCGCAGTCAGCGTCACAGTGAAGCAGTCTGGGAACAGTGTCCTGCCGCAGTCAGCGTCACAGTGAAGCAGTCTGGGAACAGTGTCCTGCCGTAGTCAGCGTCACAGTGAAGCAGTCTGGGAACGGTGTCCTCCCACTGTCAGTGTCACAGTGAAGCAGTCTGGGAACGGTGTCCTGCCGCAGTCAGTGTCACAGTGAAGCAGTCTGGGAACGGCGTCCTCCCACTGTCAGCGTCACAGTGAAGCAGTCTGGGAACGGTGTCCAGCCGCAGTCAGCGTCACAGTGAAGCAGTCTGGGAACGGTGTCCTGCCGCAGTCAGCGTCACAGTGAAGCAGTCTGGGAACGGTGTCCTGCCGCAGTCAGTGTCACAGTGAAGCAGTCTGGGAACGGTGTCCTCCCACCGTCAGCGTCACAGTGAAGCAGTCTGGGAACAGTGTCCTGCCGCAGTTAGCGTCACAGTGAAGCAGTCTGGGAACAGTGTCCTGCCGCAGTAAGTGTCACAGTGAAGCAGTCTGGGAACGGTGTCGTCCCACTGTCAGCGTCACAGTGAAGCAGTCTGGGAACGGTGTCCTGCCGCAGTCAGCGTCACAGTGAAGCAGTCTGGGAACGGTGTCATCCCGCCGTCAGCGTCACAGTGAAGCAGTCTGGGAACAGCGTCCTGCCGCAGTCAGCGTCACAGTGAAGCAGTCTGGGAATGGTGTCCTCCCACTGTCAGCATCACAGTGAAGCAGTCTGGGAACGGTGTCCTCCCAGCGTCACAGTGAAGCAGTCTGGGAACAGTGTCCTCCCACTGTCAGCGTCACAGTGAAGCAGTCTGGGAACGGTGTCCTGCCGCAGTCAGCGTCACAGTGAAGCAGTCTGGGAACGGTGTCCTCCCACCGTCAGCGTCACAGTGAAGCAGTCTGGGAACAGTGTCCTGCCGCAGTCAGCGTCACAGTGAAGCAGTCTGGGGACGGTGTCCTCCCACTGTCAGCGTCACAGTGAAGCAGTCTGGGAACGGTGTCCTCCCACCGTCAGGGTCACAGTGAAGCAGTCTGGGAATGGTGTCCTCCCACTTTCAGCGTCACAGTGAAGCAGTCTGGGAACGGTGTCCTCCCACTGTCAGCGTCACAGTGAAGCAGTCTGGGAACGGTGTCCTCCCAGCGTCACAGTGAAGCAGTCTGGGAACGGTGTCCTCCCACTGTCAGCGTCACAGTGAAGCAGTCTGGGAACGGTGTCCTGCCGCAGTCAGCGTCACAGTGAAGCAGTCTGGGAACGGTGTCCTCCCAGCGTCACAGTGAAGCAGTCTGGGAACGGTGTCCTGCCGCAGTCAGTGTCACAGTGAAGCAGTCTGGGAACGGTGTCCTGCCGCAGTCAGCGTCACAGTGAAGCAGTCTGGGAACAGTGTCCTGCCGCAGTCAGCGTCACAGTGAAGCAGTCTGGGAGCGGTGTCCTGCCGCAGTCAGCGTCACAGTGAAGCAGTCTGGGAACGGTGTCCTCCCACTGTCAGTGTCACAGTGAAGCAGTCTGGGAACGGTGTCGTCCCACTGTCAGCGTCACAGTGAAGCAGTCTGGGAACGGTGTCCTCCCAGCGTCACAGTGAAGCAGTCTGGGAACAGTGTCCTGCCGCAGTCAGCGTCACAGTGAAGCAGTCTGGGAACGGTGTCGTCCCACTGTCAGCGTCACAGTGAAGCAGTCTGGGAACGGTGTCCTCCTACCGTCAGCGTCACAGTGAAGCAGTCTGGGAACGGTGTCCTCCCAGCTTCAGCGTCATAGTGAAGCAGTCTGGGAACAGTGTCCTGCCGCAGTCAGCGTCACAGTGAAGCAGTCTGGGAACGGTGTCATCCCGCCGTCAGCGTCACAGTGAAGCAGTCTGGGAACAGCGTCCTGCCGCAGTCAGCGTCACAGTGAAGCAGTCTGGGAACGGTGTCCTCCCACCGTCAGCGTCACAGTGAAGCAGTCTGGGAACAGTGTCCTGCCGCAGTCAGCGTCACAGTGAAGCAGTCTGGGGACGGTGTCCTCCCAGCGTCACAGTGAAGCAGTCTGGGAGCGGTGTCCTGCCGCAGTCAGCGTCACAGTGAAGCAGTCTGGGAACAGTGTCCTGCCGCAGTCAGCGTCACAGTGAAGCAGTCTGGGAACGGTGTCCTCCCACTGTCAGCGTCACCGTGAAGCAGTCTGGGAACGGTGTCCTCCCACTGTCAGCGTCACAGTGAAGCAGTCTGGGAACGGTGTCCTCCCACTGTCAGCGTCACAGTGAAGCAGTCTGGGAACGGTGTCCTCCCAGCGTCACAGTGAAGCAGTCTGGGAACGGTGCCCTCCCACTGTCAGCGTCACAGTGAAGCAGTCTGGGAACGGTGTCCTGCCGCAGTCAGCGTCACAGTGAAGCAGTCTGGGAACGGTGTCCTCCCAGCGTCACAGTGAAGCAGTCTGGGAGCGGTGTCCTGCCGCAGTCAGCGTCACAGTGAAGCAGTCTGGGAACAGTGTCCTGCCGCAGTCAGCGTCACAGTGAAGCAGTCTGGGAACGGTGTCCTGCCGCAGTCAGTGTCACAGTGAAGCAGTCTGGGAACGGTGTCCTCCCAGCGTCAGCGTCACAGTGAAGCAGTCTGGGAACGGTGTCCTCCCACTGTCAGTGTCACAGTGAAGCAGTCTGGGGACGGTGTCCTCCCACTGTCAGCGTCACAGTGAAGCAGTCTGGGAATGGTGTCCTGCCGCAGTCAGTGTCACAGTGAAGCAGTCTGGGAACGGTGTCCTCCCAGCGTCAGCGTCACAGTGAAGCAGTCTGGGAACGGTGTCCTCCCACTGTCAGTGTCACAGTGAAGCAGTCTGGGGACGGTGTCCTCCCACTGTCAGCGTCACAGTGAAGCAGTCTGGGAACGGTGTCCTGCCGCAGTCAGCGTCACAGTGAAGCAGTCTGGGGACGGTGTCCTCCCACTGTCAGCGTCACAGTGAAGCAGTCTGGGAACGGTGTCCTCCCACCGTCAGCGTCACAGTGAAGCAGTCTGGGAACGGTGTCCTCCCACCATCAGCGTCACAGTGAAGCAGTCTCGGAACTGTTTCCTCCCAGCGTCAGTGTCACAGTGAAGCAGTCTGGGAACAGTGTCCTCCCACAGTCGGCGTCACAGTGAAGCAGTCTGGGAACGGTGTCCTGCCGCAGTCAGTGTCACAGTGAAGCAGTCTGGGAACGGCGTCCTCCCACTGTCAGCGTCACAGTGAAGCAGTCTGGGAACGGTGTCCTGCCGCAGTCAGTGTCACAGTGAAGCAGTCTGGGAACGGCGTCCTCCCACTGTCAGCGCCACAGTGAAGCAGTCTGGGAACGGTGTCCTCCCAGCGTCAGCGTCACAGTGAAGCAGTCTGGGAACGGTGTCCTGCCGCAGTCAGCTTCACAGTGAAGCAGTCTGGGAACGGTGTCCTCCCAGCGTCAGCGTCACAGTGAAGCAGTCTGGGAACTGTGTCCTCCCAGTGTCAGCGTCACAGTGAAGCAGTCTGGGAACGGTATCCTGCCGCAGTCAGCGTCACAGTGAAGCAGTCTGGGAACGGTGTCCTCCCAGTGTCAGCGTCACAGTGAAGCAGTCTGGGAATGGTGTCCTGCCGCAGTCAGCGTCACAGTGAAGCAGTCTGGGAACGGTGTCCTCCCACTGTCAGCGTCACAGTGAAGCAGTCTGGGAACGGTGTCCTGCCGCAGTCAGCGTCACGGTGAAGCAGTCTGGTAACGGTGTCCTCCCACTGTCAGCGTCACAGTGAAGCAGTCTGGGAACGGTGTCCTCCCACTGTCAGCGTCACAGTGAAGCAGTCTGGGAACGGAGTCCTGCCGCAGTCAGCGTCACAGTGAAGCAGTCTGGGAACGGTGTCCTCCCACTGTCAGCGTCACAGTGAAGCAGTCTGGGAACGGTGTCCTCCCACTGTCAGCGTCACAGTGAAGCAGTCTGGGAACGGTGTCCTCCCACTGTCAGCGTCACAGTGAAGCAGTCTGGGAACGGTGTCCTCCCACTGTCAGCGTCACAGTGAAGCAGTCTGGGAACAGCGTCCTGCTGCAGTCAGCGTCACAGTGAAGCAGTCTGGGAACGGTGTCCTCCCACTGTCAGCGTCACAGTGAAGCAGTCTGGGAACAGTGTCCTGCCGCAGTCAGTGTCACAGTGAAGCAGTCTGGGAACGGTGTCCTCCCACAGTCAGCGTCACAGTGAAGCAGTCTGGGAACGGTGTCCTGCCGCAGTCAGCGTCACCGTGAAGCAGTCTGGGAACGGTGTCCTCCCACTGTCAGTGTCAAAGTTAAGCAGTCTGGGAACGGTGTCCTCCCACTGTCAGCGTCACAGTGAAGCAGTCTGGGAACGGTGTCCTCCCAGCGTCAGCGTCACAGTGAAGCAGTCTGGGAACGGTGACCTCCCACTGTCAGCGTCACAGTGAAGCAGTCAGGGAACAGTGTCCTGCCGCAGTCAGCGTCACAGTGAAGCAGTCTGGGAACAGTGTCCTGCCGCAGTCAGTGTCACAGTGAAGCAGTCTGGGAACGATGTCCTGCCGCAGTCAGTGTCACAGTGAAGCAGTCTGGGAACGGTGTCCTCCCACTGTCAGCGTCACAGTGAAGCAGTCTGGGAACGGTGTCCTGCCGCAGTCAGTGTCACAGTGAAGCAGTCTGGGAACGGTGTCCTCCCAGTGTCAGCGTCACAGTGAAGCAGTCTGGGAACGGTGTCCTCCCAGTGTCAGCGTCACAGTGAAGCAGTCTGGGAACGGTGTCCTCCCACTGTCAGTGTCACAGTGAAGCAGTCTGGGAACGGTGTCCTGCCGCAGTCAGCGTCACAGTGAAGCAGTCTGGGAACGGTGTCCTCCCACTGTCAGCGTCACAGTGAAGCAGTCTGGGAACGGTGTCCTCCCACTGTCAGCGTCACAGTGAAGCAGTCTGGGAACGGAGTCCTGCCGCAGTCAGCGTCACAGTGAAGCAGTCTGGGAATGGTGTCCTCCCACTGTCAGCGTCACAGTGAAGCAGTCTGGGAACGGAGTCCTGCCGCAGTCAGCGTCACAGTGAAGCAGTCTGGGAACGGTGTCCTCCCACTGTCAGCGTCACAGTGAAGCAGTCTGGGAACGGTGTCCTCCCACTGTCAGCGTCACAGTGAAGCAGTCTGGGAACGGTGTCCTCCCACAGTCAGCGTCACAGTGAAGCAGTCTGGGAACAGTGTCCTGCCGCAGTCAATGTCACAGTGAAGCAGTCTGGGAACGGTGTCCTCCCACAGTCAGCGTCACAGTGAAGCAGTCTGGGAACGGTGTCCTGCCGCAGTCAGCGTCACAGTGAAGCAGTCTGGGAACGGTGTCCTCCCACTGTCAGTGTCACAGTGAAGCAGTCTGGGAACGGTGTCCTCCCACTGTCAGCGTCACAGTGAAACAGTCTGGGAACGGTGTCCTCCCAGCGTCAGCGTCACAGTGAAGCAGTCTGGGAACGGTGACCTCCCACTGTCAGCGTCACAGTGAAGCAGTCTGGGAACAGTGTCCTGCCGCAGTCAGTGTCACAGTGAAGCAGTCTGGGAACGATGTCCTGCCGCAGTCAGTGTCACAGTGAAGCAGTCTCGGAACGGTGTCCTCCCACTGTCAGCGTCACAGTGAAGCAGTCTGGGAACGGTGTCCTGCCGCAGTCAGTGTCGCAGTGAAGCAGTCTGGGAACGGTGTCCTCCCAGCGTCAGCGTCACAGTGAAGCAGTCTGGGAACAGTGTCCTGCCGCAGTCAGTGTCACAGTGAAGCAGTCTGGGAACGTTGTCATCCCACTGTCAGCGTCACAGTGAAGCAGTCTGGGAACGGTGTCCTCCCACTGTCAGCGTCACAGTGAAGCAGTCTGGGAACGGTGTCCTCCCACTGTCAGCGTCACAGTGAAGCAGTCTGGGGACGGTGTCCTCCCACCGTCAGCGTCACAGTGAAGCAGTCTGGAAACAGTGTCCTGCCGCAGTCAGTGTCACAGTGAAGCAGTCTGGGAACGGTGACCTCCCACTGTCAGCGTCACAGTGAAGCAGTCTGGGAACAGTGTCCTGCCGCAGTCAGCGTCACAGTGAAGCAGTCTGGGAACAGTGTCCTGCCGCAGTCAGTGTCACAGTGAAGCAGTCTGGGAACGATGTCCTGCCGCAGTCAGTGTCACAGTGAAGCAGTCTGGGAACGGTGTCCTCCCACTGTCAGCGTCACAGTGAAGCAGTCTGGGAACGGTGTCCTGCCGCAGTCAGTGTCACAGTGAAGCAGTCTGGGAACGGTGTCCTCCCAGTGTCAGCGTCACAGTGAAGCAGTCTGGGAACGGTGTCATCCCAGTGTCAGCGTCACAGTGAAGCAGTCTGGGAACGGTGTCCTCCCACTGTCAGCGTCACAGTGAAGCAGTCTGGGAACGGTGTCCTGCCGCAGTCAGTGTCACAGTGAAGCAGTCTGGGAACGGTGTCCTCCCACTGTCAGCGTCACAGTGAAGCAGTCTGGGAACGGTGTCCTGCCGCAGTCAGTGTCACAGTGAAGCAGTCTGGGAACGGTGTCCTCCCAGTGTCAGCGTCACAGCGAAGCAGTCTGGGAACGGTGTCCTCCCAGTGTCAGCGTCACAGTGAAGCAGTCTGGGAATGGTGTCCTGCCGCAGTCAGCGTCACACTGAAGCAGTCTGGGAACGGTGTCCTCCCACTGTCAGCGTCACAGTGAAGCAGTCTGGGAACGGTGTCCTGCCGCAGTCAGCGTCACAGTGAAGCAGTCTGGGAACGGTGTCCTCCCACTGTCAGCGTCACAGTGAAGCAGTCTGGGAACGGTGTCCTCCCACTGTCAGCGTCACAGTGAAGCAGTCTGGGAACGGAGTCCTGCCGCAGTCAGCGTCACAGTGAAGCAGTCTGGGAATGGTGTCCTCCCACTGTCAGCGTCACAGTGAAGCAGTCTGGGAACGGAGTCCTGCCGCAGTCAGCGTCACAGTGAAGCAGTCTGGGAACGGTGTCCTCCCACTGTCAGCGTCACAGTGAAGCAGTCTGGGAACGGTGTCCTCCCACTGTCAGCGTCACAGTGAAGCAGTCTGGGAACGGTGTCCTCCCACAGTCAGCGTCACAGTGAAGCAGTCTGGGAACAGTGTCCTGCCGCAGTCAATGTCACAGTGAAGCAGTCTGGGAACGGTGTCCTCCCACAGTCAGCGTCACAGTGAAGCAGTCTGGGAACGGTGTCCTGCCGCAGTCAGCGTCACAGTGAAGCAGTCTGGGAACGGTGTCCTCCCACTGTCAGTGTCACAGTGAAGCAGTCTGGGAACGGTGTCCTCCCACTGTCAGCGTCACAGTGAAACAGTCTGGGAACGGTGTCCTCCCAGCGTCAGCATCACAGTGAAGCAGTCTGGGAACGGTGACCTCCCAGCGTCAGCGTCACAGTGAAGCAGTCTGGGAACAGTGTCCTGCTGCAGTCAGCGTCACAGTGAAGCAGTTTGGGAACAGTGTCCTGCCGCAGTCAGTGTCACAGTGAAGCAGTCTGGGAACGATGTCCTGCCGCAGTCAGTGTCACAGTGAAGCAGTCTGGGAACGGTGTCCTCCCACTGTCAGCGTCACAGTGAAGCAGTCTGGGAACGGTGTCCTGCCGCAGTCAGTGTCACAGTGAAGCAGTCTGGGAACGGTGTCCTCCCAGCGTCAGCGTCACAGTGAAGCAGTCTGGGAACAGTGTCCTGCCGCAGTCAGTGTCACAGTGAAGCAGTCTGGGAACGGTGTCCTCCCACTGTCAGCGTCACAGTGAAGCAGTCTGGGAACGGTGTCCTCCCACTGTCAGCGTCACAGTGAAGCAGTCTGGGAATGGTGTCCTCCCACCGTCAGCGTCACAGTGAAGCAGTCTGGAAACAGTGTCCTGCCGCAGTCAGTGTCACAGTGAAGCAGTCTGGGAACAGTGTCCTGCCGCAGTCAGTGTCACACTGAAGCAGTCTGGGAACAGTGTCCTGCCGCAGTCAGTGTCACCGTGAAGCAGTCTGGGAACGGTGTCCTCCCACTGTCAGCGTCACAGTGAAGCAGTCTGGGAACGGTGACCTGCCGCAGTCAGTGTCACCGTGAAGCAGTCTGGGAACGGTGTCCTCCCACTGTCAGCGTCACAGTGAAGCAGTCTGGGAACGGTGTCCTCCCACTGTCAGCGTCACAGTGAAGCAGTCTGGGAACGGTGTCCTGCCGCAGTCAGCGTCACAGTGAAGCAGTCTGGGAACGGTGTCCTCCCACTGTCAGCGTCACAGTGAAGCAGTATGGGAACAGTGTCCTGCCGCAGTCAGTGTCACAGTGAAGCAGTCTGGGAACGGTGTCCTCCCACAGTCAGCGTCACAGTGAAGCAGTCTGGGAACGGTGTCCTGCCGCAGTCAGCGTCACAGTGAAGCAGTCTGGGAACGATGTCCTCCCACTGTCAGTGTCACAGTGAAGCAGTCTGGGGACGGTGTCCTCCCACTGTCAGCGTCACAGTGAAGCAGTCTGGGAACGGTGTCCTCCCACTGTCAGCGTCACAGTGAAGCAGTCTGGGGACGGTGTCCTCCCAGCGTCAGGGTCACAGTGAAGCAGTCTGGGAACAGTGTCCTGCCGCAGTCAGTGTCACAGTGAAGCAGTCTGGGAACGGTGTCCTCCCACTGTCAGCGTCACAGTGAAGCAGTCTGGGAACGGTGTCCTCCCACTGTCAGCGTCACAGTGAAGCAGTCTGGGGACGGTGTCCTCCCACCGTCAGCGTCACAGTGAAGCAGTCTGGGAACAGTGTCCTGCCGCAGTCAGCGTCACAGTGAAGCAGTCTGGGAACAGTGTCCTGCCGCAGTCAGCGTCACAGTGAAGCAGTCTGGGGACGGTGTCCTCCCACCGTCAGCGTCACAGTGAAGCAGTCTGGGAACAGTGTCCTGCCGCAGTCAGCGTCACAGTGAAGCAGTCTGGGAACAGTGTCCTGCCGCAGTCAGCGTCACAGTGAAGCAGTCTGGGAACAGTGTCCTGCCGTAGTCAGCGTCACAGTGAAGCAGTCTGGGAACGGTGTCCTCCCACTGTCAGCGTCACAGTGAAGCAGTCTGGGAACGGTGTCCTCCCACTGTCAGCGTCACAGTGAAGCAGTCTGGGAACGGTGTCCTGCCGCAGTCAGTGTCACAGTGAAGCAGTCTGGGAACGGTGTCCTGCCGCAGTCAGTGTCACAGTGAAGTAGTCTGGGAACGGTGTCCTCCCACTGTCAGCGTCACAGTGAAGCAGTCTGGGAACGGTGTCCTCCCACTGTCAGCGTCACAGTGAAGCAGTCTGGGAACGGTGTCCTTCCACCGTCAGCGTCACAGTGAAGCAGTCTGGGAACGGTGTCCTCCCACCGTCAGCGTCACAGTGAAGCAGTCTGGGAACGGTGTCCTCCCAGCGTCAGCGTCACAGTGAAGCAGTCTGGGAACGGTGTCCTCCCAGCGTCAGCGTCATAGTGAAGCAGTCTGGGAACAGTGTCCTGCCGCAGTCAGCGTCACAGTGAAGCAGTCTGGGAACAGCGTCCTGCCGCAGTCAGCGTCACAGTGAAGCAGTCTGGGAATGGTGTCCTCCCACTGTCAGCATCACAGTGAAGCAGTCTGGGAACGGTGTCCTCCCAGCGTCACAGTGAAGCAGTCTGGGAACAGTGTCCTCCCACTGTCAGCGTCACAGTGAAGCAGTCTGGGAACGGTGTCCTGCCGCAGTCAGCGTCACAGTGAAGCAGTCTGGGAACGGTGTCCTCCCACCGTCAGCGTCACAGTGAAGCAGTCTGGGAACAGTGTCCTGCCGCAGTCAGTGTCACAGTGAAGCAGTCTGGGAACGGTGTCATCCCGCCGTCAGCGTCACAGTGAAGCAGTCTGGGAACAGCGTCCTGCCGCAGTCAGCGTCACAGTGAAGCAGTCTGGGAATGGTGTCCTCCCACTGTCAGCATCACAGTGAAGCAGTCTGGGAACGGTGTCCTCCCAGCGTCACAGTGAAGCAGTCTGGGAACAGTGTCCTCCCACTGTCAGCGTCACAGTGAAGCAGTCTGGGAACGGTGTCCTGCCGCAGTCAGCGTCACAGTGAAGCAGTCTGGGAACGGTGTCCTCCCACCGTCAGCGTCACAGTGAAGCAGTCTGGGAACAGTGTCCTGCCGCAGTCAGCGTCACAGTGAAGCAGTCTGGGGACGGTGTCCTCCCACTGTCAGCGTCACAGTGAAGCAGTCTGGGAACGGTGTCCTCCCACCGTCAGGGTCACAGTGAAGCAGTCTGGGAACGGTGTCCTCCCACTGTCAGCGTCACAGTGAAGCAGTCTGGGAACGGTGTCCTCCCACTGTCAGCGTCACAGTGAAGCAGTCTGGCAACGGTGTCCTCCCAGCGTCACAGTGAAGCAGTCTGGGAACGGTGTCCTCCCACTGTCAGCGTCACAGTGAAGCAGTCTGGGAACGGTGTCCTGCCGCAGTCAGCGTCACAGTGAAGCAGTCTGGGAACGGTGTCCTCCCAGCGTCACAGTGAAGCAGTCTGGGAGCGGTGTCCTGCCGCAGTCAGCGTCACAGTGAAGCAGTCTGGGAACAGTGTCCTGCCGCAGTCAGCGTCACAGTGAAGCAGTCTGGGAACGGTGTCCTCCCACTGTCAGCGTCACAGTGAAGCAGTCTGGGAACGGTGTCCTCCCAGCTTCAGCGTCATAGTGAAGCAGTCTGGGAACAGTGTCGTCCCACTGTCAGCGTCACAGTGAAGCAGTCTGGGAACGGTGTCCTCCTACCGTCAGCGTCACAGTGAAGCAGTCTGGGAACGGTGTCCTCCCAGCTTCAGCGTCATAGTGAAGCAGTCTGGGAACAGTGTCCTGCCGCAGTCGGCGTCACAGTGAAGCAGTCTGGGAACGGTGTCATCCCGCCGTCAGCGTCACAGTGAAGCAGTCTGGGAACGGTGTCATCCCGCCGTCAGCGTCACAGTGAAGCAGTCTGGGAACAGCGTCCTGCCGCAGTCAGCGTCACAGTGAAGCAGTCTGGAAATGGTGTCCTCCCACTGTCAGCGTCACAGTGAAGCAGTCTGGGAACGGTGTCCTCCCAGCGTCACAGTGAAGCAGTCTGGGAACAGTGTCCTCCCACTGTCAGCGTCACAGTGAAGCAGTCTGGGAACAGTGTCCTCCCACTGTCAGCGTCACAGTGAAGCAGTCTGGGAACGGTGTCCTGCCGCAGTCAGCGTCACAGTGAAGCAGTCTGGGAACGGTGTCCTCCCACCGTCAGCGTCACAGTGAAGCAGTCTGGGAACAGTGTCCTGCCGCAGTCAACGTCACAGTGAAGCAGTCTGGGGACGGTGTCCTCCCACTGTCAGCGTCACAGTGAAGCAGTCTGGGAACTGTGTCCTCCCACCGTCAGGGTCACAGTGAAGCAGTGTGGGAACGGTGTCCTCCCACTGTCAGCGTCACAGTGAAGCAGTCTGGGAACGGTGTCCTCCCACTGTCAGCGTCACAGTGAAGCAGTCTGGGAACGGTGTCCTCCCACTGTCAGCGTCACAGTGAAGCAGTCTGGGAACGGTGTCCTCCCACTGTCAGCGTCACAGTGAAGCAGTCTGGGAACGGTGTCCTGCCGCAGTCAGCGTCACAGTGAAGCAGTCTGGGAACGGTGTCCTCCCAGCGTCACAGTGAAGCAGTCTGGGAGCGGTGTCCTGCCGCAGTCAGCGTCACAGTGAAGCAGTCTGGGAACAGTGTCCTGCCGCAGTCAGCGTCACAGTGAAGCAGTCTGGGAACGGTGTCCTCCCACTGTCAGTGTCACAGTGAAGCAGTCTGGGGACGGTGTCCTCCTACTGTCAGCGTCACAGTGAAGCAGTCTGGGAACGGTGTCCTGCCGCAGTCAGCGTCACAGTGAAGCAGTCTGGGGACGGTGTCCTCCCACTGTCAGCGTCACAGTGAAGCAGTCTGGGAACGGTGTCCTCCCACCGTCAGCGTCACAGTGAAGCAGTCTGGGAACGGTGTCCTCCCACCATCAGCGTCACAGTGAAGCAGTCTCGGAACGGTGTCCTCCCAGCGTCAGTGTCACAGTGAAGCAGTCTGGGAACAGTGTCCTCCCACAGTCGGCGTCACAGTGAAGCAGTCTGGGAACGGTGTCCTGCCGCAGTCAGTGTCACAGTGAAGCAGTCTGGGAACGGCGTCCTCCCACTGTCAGCGTCACAGTGAAGCAGTCTGGGAACGGTGTCCTGCCGCAGTCAGTGTCACAGTGAAGCAGTCTGGGAACAGTGTCCTCCCACAGTCGGCGTCACAGTGAAGCAGTCTGGGAACGGTGTCCTGCCGCAGTCAGCGTCACAGTGAAGCAGTCTGGGAACGGTGTCCTGCCGCAGGCAGTGTCACAGTGAAGCAGTCTGGGAACGGTGTCCTCCCACCGTCAGCGTCACAGTGAAGCAGTCTTGGAACGGTGTACTCCCAGCGTCAGCATCACAGTGAAGCAGTCTGGGAACGGTGTCCTACCGCAGTCAGCGTCACAGTGAAGCAGTCTGGGAACAGTGTCCTGCCGCAGTCAGCGTCACAGTGAAGCAGTCTGGGAACAGTGTCCTGCCGCAGTCAGCGTCACAGTGAAGCAGTCTGGGAACGGTGTCCTCCCACTGTCAGTGTCACAGTGAAGCAGTCTGGGAACGGTGTCCTGCCGCAGTCAGTGTCACAGTGAAGCAGTCTGGGAACGGCGTCCTCCCACTGTCAGCGTCACAGTGAAGCAGTCTGGGAACGGTGTCCAGCCGCAGTCAGCGTCACAGTGAAGCAGTCTGGGAACGGTGTCCTGCCGCAGTCAGCGTCACAGTGAAGCAGTCTGGGAACGGTGTCCTGCCGCAGTCAGTGTCACAGTGAAGCAGTCTGGGAACGGTGTCCTCCCACCGTCAGCGTCACAGTGAAGCAGTCTGGGAACAGTGTCCTGCCGCAGTTAGCGTCACAGTGAAGCAGTCTGGGAACAGTGTCCTGCCGCAGTAAGTGTCACAGTGAAGCAGTCTGGGAACGGTGTCGTCCCACTGTCAGCGTCACAGTGAAGCAGTCTGGGAACGGTGTCCTGCCGCAGTCAGCGTCACAGTGAAGCAGTCTGGGAACGGTGTCATCCCGCCGTCAGCGTCACAGTGAAGCAGTCTGGGAACAGCGTCCTGCCGCAGTCAGCGTCACAGTGAAGCAGTCTGGGAATGGTGTCCTCCCACTGTCAGCATCACAGTGAAGCAGTCTGGGAACGGTGTCCTCCCAGCGTCACAGTGAAGCAGTCTGGGAACAGTGTCCTCCCACTGTCAGCGTCACAGTGAAGCAGTCTGGGAACGGTGTCCTGCCGCAGTCAGCGTCACAGTGAAGCAGTCTGGGAACGGTGTCCTCCCACCGTCAGCGTCACAGTGAAGCAGTCTGGGAACAGTGTCCTGCCGCAGTCAGCGTCACAGTGAAGCAGTCTGGGGACGGTGTCCTCCCACTGTCAGCGTCACAGTGAAGCAGTCTGGGAACGGTGTCCTCCCACCGTCAGGGTCACAGTGAAGCAGTCTGGGAATGGTGTCCTCCCACTTTCAGCGTCACAGTGAAGCAGTCTGGGAACGGTGTCCTCCCACTGTCAGCGTCACAGTGAAGCAGTCTGGGAACGGTGTCCTCCCAGCGTCACAGTGAAGCAGTCTGGGAACGGTGTCCTCCCACTGTCAGCGTCACAGTGAAGCAGTCTGGGAACGGTGTCCTGCCGCAGTCAGCGTCACAGTGAAGCAGTCTGGGAACGGTGTCCTCCCAGCGTCACAGTGAAGCAGTCTGGGAACGGTGTCCTGCCGCAGTCAGTGTCACAGTGAAGCAGTCTGGGAACGGTGTCCTGCCGCAGTCAGCGTCACAGTGAAGCAGTCTGGGAACAGTGTCCTGCCGCAGTCAGCGTCACAGTGAAGCAGTCTGGGAGCGGTGTCCTGCCGCAGTCAGCGTCACAGTGAAGCAGTCTGGGAACGGTGTCCTCCCACTGTCAGTGTCACAGTGAAGCAGTCTGGGAACGGTGTCGTCCCACTGTCAGCGTCACAGTGAAGCAGTCTGGGAACGGTGTCCTCCCAGCGTCACAGTGAAGCAGTCTGGGAACAGTGTCCTGCCGCAGTCAGCGTCACAGTGAAGCAGTCTGGGAACGGTGTCGTCCCACTGTCAGCGTCACAGTGAAGCAGTCTGGGAACGGTGTCCTCCTACCGTCAGCGTCACAGTGAAGCAGTCTGGGAACGGTGTCCTCCCAGCTTCAGCGTCATAGTGAAGCAGTCTGGGAACAGTGTCCTGCCGCAGTCAGCGTCACAGTGAAGCAGTCTGGGAACGGTGTCATCCCGCCGTCAGCGTCACAGTGAAGCAGTCTGGGAACAGCGTCCTGCCGCAGTCAGCGTCACAGTGAAGCAGTCTGGGAACGGTGTCCTCCCACCGTCAGCGTCACAGTGAAGCAGTCTGGGAACAGTGTCCTGCCGCAGTCAGCGTCACAGTGAAGCAGTCTGGGGACGGTGTCCTCCCAGCGTCACAGTGAAGCAGTCTGGGAGCGGTGTCCTGCCGCAGTCAGCGTCACAGTGAAGCAGTCTGGGAACAGTGTCCTGCCGCAGTCAGCGTCACAGTGAAGCAGTCTGGGAACGGTGTCCTCCCACTGTCAGCGTCACCGTGAAGCAGTCTGGGAACGGTGTCCTCCCACTGTCAGCGTCACAGTGAAGCAGTCTGGGAACGGTGTCCTCCCACTGTCAGCGTCACAGTGAAGCAGTCTGGGAACGGTGTCCTCCCAGCGTCACAGTGAAGCAGTCTGGGAACGGTGCCCTCCCACTGTCAGCGTCACAGTGAAGCAGTCTGGGAACGGTGTCCTGCCGCAGTCAGCGTCACAGTGAAGCAGTCTGGGAACGGTGTCCTCCCAGCGTCACAGTGAAGCAGTCTGGGAGCGGTGTCCTGCCGCAGTCAGCGTCACAGTGAAGCAGTCTGGGAACAGTGTCCTGCGGAAGTCAGCGTCACAGTGAAGCAGTCTGGGAACGGTGTCCTGCCGCAGTCAGTGTCACAGTGAAGCAGTCTGGGAACGGTGTCCTCCCAGCGTCAGCGTCACAGTGAAGCAGTCTGGGAACGGTGTCCTCCCACTGTCAGTGTCACAGTGAAGCAGTCTGGGGACGGTGTCCTCCCACTGTCAGCGTCACAGTGAAGCAGTCTGGGAATGGTGTCCTGCCGCAGTCAGTGTCACAGTGAAGCAGTCTGGGAACGGTGTCCTCCCAGCGTCAGCGTCACAGTGAAGCAGTCTGGGAACGGTGTCCTCCCACTGTCAGTGTCACAGTGAAGCAGTCTGGGGACGGTGTCCTCCCACTGTCAGCGTCACAGTGAAGCAGTCTGGGAACGGTGTCCTGCCGCAGTCAGCGTCACAGTGAAGCAGTCTGGGGACGGTGTCCTCCCACTGTCAGCGTCACAGTGAAGCAGTCTGGGAACGGTGTCCTCCCACCGTCAGCGTCACAGTGAAGCAGTCTGGGAACGGTGTCCTCCCACCATCAGCGTCACAGTGAAGCAGTCTCGGAACTGTTTCCTCCCAGCGTCAGCGTCACAGTGAAGCAGTCTGGGAACAGTGTCCTCCCACAGTCGGCGTCACAGTGAAGCAGTCTGGGAACGGTGTCCTGCCGCAGTCAGTGTCACAGTGAAGCAGTCTGGGAACGGCGTCCTCCCACTGTCAGCGTCACAGTGAAGCAGTCTGGGAACGGTGTCCTGCCGCAGTCAGTGTCACAGTGAAGCAGTCTGGGAACGGCGTCCTCCCACTGTCAGCGCCACAGTGAAGCAGTCTGGGAACGGTGTCCTCCCAGCGTCAGCGTCACAGTGAAGCAGTCTGGGAACGGTGTCCTGCCGCAGTCAGCTTCACAGTGAAGCAGTCTGGGAACGGTGTCCTCCCACTGTCAGTGTCACAGTGAAGCAGTCTGGGAACGGTGTCCTGCCGCAGTCAGCGTCACAGTGAAGCAGTCTGGGAACGGTGTCCTCCCACTGTCAGCGTCACAGTGAAGCAGTCTGGGAACGGTGTCCTCCCACTGTCAGCGTCACAGTGAAGCAGTCTGGGAACGGAGTCCTGCCGCAGTCAGCGTCACAGTGAAGCAGTCTGGGAATGGTGTCCTCCCACTGTCAGCGTCACAGTGAAGCAGTCTGGGAACGGAGTCCTGCCGCAGTCAGCGTCACAGTGAAGCAGTCTGGGAACGGTGTCCTCCCACTGTCAGCGTCACAGTGAAGCAGTCTGGGAACGGTGTCCTCCCACTGTCAGCGTCACAGTGATTCAGTCTGGGAACGGTGTCCTCCCACAGTCAGCGTCACAGTGAAGCAGTCTGGGAACAGTGTCCTGCCGCAGTCAATGTCACAGTGAAGCAGTCTGGGAACGGTGTCCTCCCACAGTCAGCGTCACAGTGAAGCAGTCTGGGAACGGTGTCCTGCCGCAGTCAGCGTCACAGTGAAGCAGTCTGGGAACGGTGTCCTCCCACTGTCAGTGTCACAGTGAAGCAGTCTGGGAACGGTGTCCTCCCACTGTCAGCGTCACAGTGAAACAGTCTGGGAACGGTGTCCTCCCAGCGTCAGCGTCACAGTGAAGCAGTCTGGGAACGGTGACCTCCCACTGTCAGCGTCACAGTGAAGCAGTCTGGGAACAGTGTCCTGCCGCAGTCAGTGTCACAGTGAAGCAGTCTGGGAACGATGTCCTGCCGCAGTCAGTGTCACAGTGAAGCAGTCTCGGAACGGTGTCCTCCCACTGTCAGCGTCACAGTGAAGCAGTCTGGGAACGGTGTCCTGCCGCAGTCAGTGTCGCAGTGAAGCAGTCTGGGAACGGTGTCCTCCCAGCGTCAGCGTCACAGTGAAGCAGTCTGGGAACAGTGTCCTGCCGCAGTCAGTGTCACAGTGAAGCAGTCTGGGAACGTTGTCATCCCACTGTCAGCGTCACAGTGAAGCAGTCTGGGAACGGTGTCCTCCCACTGTCAGCGTCACAGTGAAGCAGTCTGGGAACGGTGTCCTCCCACTGTCAGCGTCACAGTGAAGCAGTCTGGGGACGGTGTCCTCCCACCGTCAGCGTCACAGTGAAGCAGTCTGGAAACAGTGTCCTGCCGCAGTCAGTGTCACAGTGAAGCAGTCTGGGAACGGTGACCTCCCACTGTCAGCGTCACAGTGAAGCAGTCTGGGAACAGTGTCCTGCCGCAGTCAGCGTCACAGTGAAGCAGTCTGGGAACAGTGTCCTGCCGCAGTCAGTGTCACAGTGAAGCAGTCTGGGAACGATGTCCTGCCGCAGTCAGTGTCACAGTGAAGCAGTCTGGGAACGGTGTCCTCCCACTGTCAGCGTCACAGTGAAGCAGTCTGGGAACGGTGTCCTGCCGCAGTCAGTGTCACAGTGAAGCAGTCTGGGAACGGTGTCCTCCCAGTGTCAGCGTCACAGTGAAGCAGTCTGGGAACGGTGTCATCCCAGTGTCAGCGTCACAGTGAAGCAGTCTGGGAACGGTGTCCTCCCACTGTCAGCGTCACAGTGAAGCAGTCTGGGAACGGTGTCCTGCCGCAGTCAGTGTCACAGTGAAGCAGTCTGGGAACGGTGTCCTCCCACTGTCAGCGTCACAGTGAAGCAGTCTGGGAACGGTGTCCTGCCGCAGTCAGTGTCACAGTGAAGCAGTCTGGGAACGGTGTCCTCCCAGTGTCAGCGTCACAGCGAAGCAGTCTGGGAACGGTGTCCTCCCAGTGTCAGCGTCACAGTGAAGCAGTCTGGGAATGGTGTCCTGCCGCAGTCAGCGTCACACTGAAGCAGTCTGGGAACGGTGTCCTCCCACTGTCAGCGTCACAGTGAAGCAGTCTGGGAACGGTGTCCTGCCGCAGTCAGCGTCACAGTGAAGCAGTCTGGGAACGGTGTCCTCCCACTGTCAGCGTCACAGTGAAGCAGTCTGGGAACGGTGTCCTCCCACTGTCAGCGTCACAGTGAAGCAGTCTGGGAACGGAGTCCTGCCGCAGTCAGCGTCACAGTGAAGCAGTCTGGGAATGGTGTCCTCCCACTGTCAGCGTCACAGTGAAGCAGTCTGGGAACGGAGTCCTGCCGCAGTCAGCGTCACAGTGAAGCAGTCTGGGAACGGTGTCCTCCCACTGTCAGCGTCACAGTGAAGCAGTCTGGGAACGGTGTCCTCCCACTGTCAGCGTCACAGTGAAGCAGTCTGGGAACGGTGTCCTCCCACAGTCAGCGTCACAGTGAAGCAGTCTGGGAACAGTGTCCTGCCGCAGTCAATGTCACAGTGAAGCAGTCTGGGAACGGTGTCCTCCCACAGTCAGCGTCACAGTGAAGCAGTCTGGGAACGGTGTCCTGCCGCAGTCAGCGTCACAGTGAAGCAGTCTGGGAACGGTGTCCTCCCACTGTCAGTGTCACAGTGAAGCAGTCTGGGAACGGTGTCCTCCCACTGTCAGCGTCACAGTGAAACAGTCTGGGAACGGTGTCCTCCCAGCGTCAGCATCACAGTGAAGCAGTCTGGGAACGGTGACCTCCCAGCGTCAGCGTCACAGTGAAGCAGTCTGGGAACAGTGTCCTGCTGCAGTCAGCGTCACAGTGAAGCAGTTTGGGAACAGTGTCCTGCCGCAGTCAGTGTCACAGTGAAGCAGTCTGGGAACGATGTCCTGCCGCAGTCAGTGTCACAGTGAAGCAGTCTGGGAACGGTGTCCTCCCACTGTCAGCGTCACAGTGAAGCAGTCTGGGAACGGTGTCCTGCCGCAGTCAGTGTCACAGTGAAGCAGTCTGGGAACGGTGTCCTCCCAGCGTCAGCGTCACAGTGAAGCAGTCTGGGAACAGTGTCCTGCCGCAGTCAGTGTCACAGTGAAGCAGTCTGGGAACGGTGTCCTCCCACTGTCAGCGTCACAGTGAAGCAGTCTGGGAACGGTGTCCTCCCACTGTCAGCGTCACAGTGAAGCAGTCTGGGAATGGTGTCCTCCCACCGTCAGCGTCACAGTGAAGCAGTCTGGAAACAGTGTCCTGCCGCAGTCAGTGTCACAGTGAAGCAGTCTGGGAACAGTGTCCTGCCGCAGTCAGTGTCACACTGAAGCAGTCTGGGAACAGTGTCCTGCCGCAGTCAGTGTCACCGTGAAGCAGTCTGGGAACGGTGTCCTCCCACTGTCAGCGTCACAGTGAAGCAGTCTGGGAACGGTGTCCTGCCGCAGTCAGTGTCACCGTGAAGCAGTCTGGGAACGGTGTCCTCCCACTGTCAGCGTCACAGTGAAGCAGTCTGGGAACGGTGTCCTCCCACTGTCAGCGTCACAGTGAAGCAGTCTGGGAACGGTGTCCTGCCGCAGTCAGCGTCACAGTGAAGCAGTCTGGGAACGGTGTCCTCCCACTGTCAGCGTCACAGTGAAGCAGTATGGGAACAGTGTCCTGCCGCAGTCAGTGTCACAGTGAAGCAGTCTGGGAACGGTGTCCTCCCACAGTCAGCGTCACAGTGAAGCAGTCTGGGAACGGTGTCCTGCCGCAGTCAGCGTCACAGTGAAGCAGTCTGGGAACGATGTCCTCCCACTGTCAGTGTCACAGTGAAGCAGTCTGGGGACGGTGTCCTCCCACTGTCAGCGTCACAGTGAAGCAGTCTGGGAACGGTGTCCTCCCACTGTCAGCGTCACAGTGAAGCAGTCTGGGGACGGTGTCCTCCCAGCGTCAGGGTCACAGTGAAGCAGTCTGGGAACAGTGTCCTGCCGCAGTCAGTGTCACAGTGAAGCAGTCTGGGAACGGTGTCCTCCCACTGTCAGCGTCACAGTGAAGCAGTCTGGGAACGGTGTCCTCCCACTGTCAGCGTCACAGTGAAGCAGTCTGGGGACGGTGTCCTCCCACCGTCAGCGTCACAGTGAAGCAGTCTGGGAACAGTGTCCTGCCGCAGTCAGCGTCACAGTGAAGCAGTCTGGGAACAGTGTCCTGCCGCAGTCAGCGTCACAGTGAAGCAGTCTGGGGACGGTGTCCTCCCACCGTCAGCGTCACAGTGAAGCAGTCTGGGAACAGTGTCCTGCCGCAGTCAGCGTCACAGTGAAGCAGTCTGGGAACAGTGTCCTGCCGCAGTCAGCGTCACAGTGAAGCAGTCTGGGAACAGTGTCCTGCCGTAGTCAGCGTCACAGTGAAGCAGTCTGGGAACGGTGTCCTCCCACTGTCAGCGTCACAGTGAAGCAGTCTGGGAACGGTGTCCTCCCACTGTCAGCGTCACAGTGAAGCAGTCTGGGAACGGTGTCCTGCCGCAGTCAGTGTCACAGTGAAGCAGTCTGGGAACGGTGTCCTGCCGCAGTCAGTGTCACAGTGAAGTAGTCTGGGAACGGTGTCCTCCCACTGTCAGCGTCACAGTGAAGCAGTCTGGGAACGGTGTCCTCCCACCGTCAGCGTCACAGTGAAGCAGTCTGGGAACGGTGTCCTTCCACCGTCAGCGTCACAGTGAAGCAGTCTGGGAACGGTGTCCTCCCACCGTCAGCGTCACAGTGAAGCAGTCTGGGAACGGTGTCCTCCCAGCGTCAGCGTCACAGTGAAGCAGTCTGGGAACGGTGTCCTCCCAGCGTCAGCGTCACAGTGAAGCAGTCTGGGAACAGTGTCCTGCCGCAGTCAGCGTCACAGTGAAGCAGTCTGGGAACGGTGTCATCCTGCCGTCAGCGTCACAGTGAAGCAGTCTGGGAACGGTGTCCTCCCACTGTCAGCGTCGCAGTGAAGAAGTCTGGGAACGGTGTCCTCCCAGCGTCAGGGTCACAGTGAAGCAGTCTGGGAACGGTGTCCTCCCACTGTCAGTGTCGCAGTGAAGCAGTCTGGGAACAGCGTCCTGCCGCAGTCAGCGTCACAGTGAAGCAGTCTGGGAACGGTGTCCTCCCACTGTCAGCGTCACAGTGAAGCAGTCTGGGAACGGTGTCCTCCCAGCGTCACAGTGAAGCAGTCTGGGAACGGTGTCCTCCCACTGTCAGCGTCACAGTGAAGCAGTCTGGGAACAGCGTCCTGCCGCAGTCAGCGTCACAGTGAAGCAGTCTGGGAACGGTGTCCTCTCAGCGTCACAGTGAAGCAGTCTGGGAACGGTGTCCTGCCGCAGTCAGCGTCACAATGAAGCAGTCTGGGAACGGTGTCCTCCCACTGTCAGCGTCACAGTGAAGCAGTCTGGGAACGGTGTCCTGCCGCAGTCAGTGTCACAGTGAAGCAGTCTGGGGACGGTGTCCTCCCACTGTCAGCGTCACAGTGAAGCAGTCTGGGAACGGTGTCCTCCCACCGTCAGCGTCACAGTGAAGCAGTCTGGGAACAGTGTCCTGCCGCAGTCAGCGTCACAGTGAAGCAGTCTGGGAACGGCGTCCTCCCACCATCAGCGTCACAGTGAAGCAGTCTGGGAACGGTGTCCTGCCGCAGTCAGTGTCACAGTGAAGCAGTCTGGGAACGGCGTCCTCCCACCATCAGCGTCACAGTGAAGCAGTCTGGGAACGGTGTCCTGCCGCAGTCAGTGTCACAGTGAAGCAGTCTGGGAACAGTGTCCTCCCACAGTCGGCGTCACAGTGAAGCAGTCTGGGAACGGTGTCCTGCCGCAGTCAGTGTCACAGTGAAGCAGTCTGGGAATGGCGTCCTGCCACCATCAGCGTCACAGTGAAGCAGTCTGGGAACGGTGTCCTGCCGCAGTCAGTGTCACAGTGAAGCAGTCTGGGAACGGCGTCCTCCCACCATCAGCGTCACAGTGAAGCAGTCTGGGAACGGTGTCCTGCCGCAGTCAGTGTCACAGTGAAGCAGTCTGGGAACGGTGTCCTCCCACTGTCAGCGTCACAGTGATTCAGTCTGGGAACGGTGTCCTCCCACAGTCAGCGTCACAGTGAAGCAGTCTGGGAACAGTGTCCTGCCGCAGTCAATGTCACAGTGAAGCAGTCTGGGAACGGTGTCCTCCCACAGTCAGCGTCACAGTGAAGCAGTCTGGGAACGGTGTCCTGCCGCAGTCAGCGTCACAGTGAAGCAGTCTGGGAACGGTGTCCTCCCACTGTCAGTGTCACAGTGAAGCAGTCTGGGAACGGTGTCCTCCCACTGTCAGCGTCACAGTGAAACAGTCTGGGAACGGTGTCCTCCCAGCGTCAGCGTCACAGTGAAGCAGTCTGGGAACGGTGACCTCCCACTGTCAGCGTCACAGTGAAGCAGTCTGGGAACAGTGTCCTGCCGCAGTCAGTGTCACAGTGAAGCAGTCTGGGAACGATGTCCTGCCGCAGTCAGTGTCACAGTGAAGCAGTCTCGGAACGGTGTCCTCCCACTGTCAGCGTCACAGTGAAGCAGTCTGGGAACGGTGTCCTGCCGCAGTCAGTGTCGCAGTGAAGCAGTCTGGGAACGGTGTCCTCCCAGCGTCAGCGTCACAGTGAAGCAGTCTGGGAACAGTGTCCTGCCGCAGTCAGTGTCACAGTGAAGCAGTCTGGGAACGTTGTCATCCCACTGTCAGCGTCACAGTGAAGCAGTCTGGGAACGGTGTCCTCCCACTGTCAGCGTCACAGTGAAGCAGTCTGGGAACGGTGTCCTCCCACTGTCAGCGTCACAGTGAAGCAGTCTGGGGACGGTGTCCTCCCACCGTCAGCGTCACAGTGAAGCAGTCTGGAAACAGTGTCCTGCCGCAGTCAGTGTCACAG
Organism: Scyliorhinus torazame; assembly: GCF_047496885.1. Lineage (NCBI taxonomy): Eukaryota > Metazoa > Chordata > Chondrichthyes > Carcharhiniformes > Scyliorhinidae > Scyliorhinus > Scyliorhinus torazame. Next base: position 112,888,737 of record NC_092709.1, on the reverse strand, counting down.
TGAAGCAGTCTGGGAACGGTGACCTCCCACTGTCAGCGTCACAGTGAAGCAGTCTGGGAACAGTGTCCTGCCGCAGTCAGCGTCACAGTGAAGCAGTCTGGGAACAGTGTCCTGCCGCAGTCAGTGTCACAGTGAAGCAGTCTGGGAACGATGTCCTGCCGCAGTCAGTGTCACAGTGAAGCAGTCTGGGAACGGTGTCCTCCCACTGTCAGCGTCACAGTGAAGCAGTCTGGGAACGGTGTCCTGCCGCAGTCAGTGTCACAGTGAAGCAGTCTGGGAACGGTGTCCTCCCAGTGTCAGCGTCACAGTGAAGCAGTCTGGGAACGGTGTCATCCCAGTGTCAGCGTCACAGTGAAGCAGTCTGGGAACGGTGTCCTCCCACTGTCAGCGTCACAGTGAAGCAGTCTGGGAACGGTGTCCTGCCGCAGTCAGTGTCACAGTGAAGCAGTCTGGGAACGGTGTCCTCCCACTGTCAGCGTCACAGTGAAGCAGTCTGGGAACGGTGTCCTGCCGCAGTCAGTGTCACAGTGAAGCAGTCTGGGAACGGTGTCCTCCCAGTGTCAGCGTCACAGCGAAGCAGTCTGGGAACGGTGTCCTCCCAGTGTCAGCGTCACAGTGAAGCAGTCTGGGAATGGTGTCCTGCCGCAGTCAGCGTCACACTGAAGCAGTCTGGGAACGGTGTCCTCCCACTGTCAGCGTCACAGTGAAGCAGTCTGGGAACGGTGTCCTGCCGCAGTCAGCGTCACAGTGAAGCAGTCTGGGAACGGTGTCCTCCCACTGTCAGCGTCACAGTGAAGCAGTCTGGGAACGGTGTCCTCCCACTGTCAGCGTCACAGTGAAGCAGTCTGGGAACGGAGTCCTGCCGCAGTCAGCGTCACAGTGAAGCAGTCTGGGAATGGTGTCCTCCCACTGTCAGCGTCACAGTGAAGCAGTCTGGGAACGGAGTCCTGCCGCAGTCAGCGTCACAGTGAAGCAGTCTGGGAACGGTGTCCTCCCACTGTCAGCGTCACAGTGAAGCAGTCTGGGAACGGTGTCCTCCCACTGTCAGCGTCACAGTGAAGCAGTCTGGGAACGGTGTCCTCCCACAGTCAGCGTCACAGTGAAGCAGTCTGGGAACAGTGTCCTGCCGCAGTCAATGTCACAGTGAAGCAGTCTGGGAACGGTGTCCTCCCACAGTCAGCGTCACAGTGAAGCAGTCTGGGAACGGTGTCCTGCCGCAGTCAGCGTCACAGTGAAGCAGTCTGGGAACGGTGTCCTCCCACTGTCAGTGTCACAGTGAAGCAGTCTGGGAACGGTGTCCTCCCACTGTCAGCGTCACAGTGAAACAGTCTGGGAACGGTGTCCTCCCAGCGTCAGCATCACAGTGAAGCAGTCTGGGAACGGTGACCTCCCAGCGTCAGCGTCACAGTGAAGCAGTCTGGGAACAGTGTCCTGCTGCAGTCAGCGTCACAGTGAAGCAGTTTGGGAACAGTGTCCTGCCGCAGTCAGTGTCACAGTGAAGCAGTCTGGGAACGATGTCCTGCCGCAGTCAGTGTCACAGTGAAGCAGTCTGGGAACGGTGTCCTCCCACTGTCAGCGTCACAGTGAAGCAGTCTGGGAACGGTGTCCTGCCGCAGTCAGTGTCACAGTGAAGCAGTCTGGGAACGGTGTCCTCCCAGCGTCAGCGTCACAGTGAAGCAGTCTGGGAACAGTGTCCTGCCGCAGTCAGTGTCACAGTGAAGCAGTCTGGGAACGGTGTCCTCCCACTGTCAGCGTCACAGTGAAGCAGTCTGGGAACGGTGTCCTCCCACTGTCAGCGTCACAGTGAAGCAGTCTGGGAATGGTGTCCTCCCACCGTCAGCGTCACAGTGAAGCAGTCTGGAAACAGTGTCCTGCCGCAGTCAGTGTCACAGTGAAGCAGTCTGGGAACAGTGTCCTGCCGCAGTCAGTGTCACACTGAAGCAGTCTGGGAACAGTGTCCTGCCGCAGTCAGTGTCACCGTGAAGCAGTCTGGGAACGGTGTCCTCCCACTGTCAGCGTCACAGTGAAGCAGTCTGGGAACGGTGTCCTGCCGCAGTCAGTGTCACCGTGAAGCAGTCTGGGAACGGTGTCCTCCCACTGTCAGCGTCACAGTGAAGCAGTCTGGGAACGGTGTCCTCCCACTGTCAGCGTCACAGTGAAGCAGTCTGGGAACGGTGTCCTGCCGCAGTCAGCGTCACAGTGAAGCAGTCTGGGAACGGTGTCCTCCCACTGTCAGCGTCACAGTGAAGCAGTATGGGAACAGTGTCCTGCCGCAGTCAGTGTCACAGTGAAGCAGTCTGGGAACGGTGTCCTCCCACAGTCAGCGTCACAGTGAAGCAGTCTGGGAACGGTGTCCTGCCGCAGTCAGCGTCACAGTGAAGCAGTCTGGGAACGATGTCCTCCCACTGTCAGTGTCACAGTGAAGCAGTCTGGGGACGGTGTCCTCCCACTGTCAGCGTCACAGTGAAGCAGTCTGGGAACGGTGTCCTCCCACTGTCAGCGTCACAGTGAAGCAGTCTGGGGACGGTGTCCTCCCAGCGTCAGGGTCACAGTGAAGCAGTCTGGGAACAGTGTCCTGCCGCAGTCAGTGTCACAGTGAAGCAGTCTGGGAACGGTGTCCTCCCACTGTCAGCGTCACAGTGAAGCAGTCTGGGAACGGTGTCCTCCCACTGTCAGCGTCACAGTGAAGCAGTCTGGGGACGGTGTCCTCCCACCGTCAGCGTCACAGTGAAGCAGTCTGGGAACAGTGTCCTGCCGCAGTCAGCGTCACAGTGAAGCAGTCTGGGAACAGTGTCCTGCCGCAGTCAGCGTCACAGTGAAGCAGTCTGGGGACGGTGTCCTCCCACCGTCAGCGTCACAGTGAAGCAGTCTGGGAACAGTGTCCTGCCGCAGTCAGCGTCACAGTGAAGCAGTCTGGGAACAGTGTCCTGCCGCAGTCAGCGTCACAGTGAAGCAGTCTGGGAACAGTGTCCTGCCGTAGTCAGCGTCACAGTGAAGCAGTCTGGGAACGGTGTCCTCCCACTGTCAGCGTCACAGTGAAGCAGTCTGGGAACGGTGTCCTCCCACTGTCAGCGTCACAGTGAAGCAGTCTGGGAACGGTGTCCTGCCGCAGTCAGTGTCACAGTGAAGCAGTCTGGGAACGGTGTCCTGCCGCAGTCAGTGTCACAGTGAAGTAGTCTGGGAACGGTGTCCTCCCACTGTCAGCGTCACAGTGAAGCAGTCTGGGAACGGTGTCCTCCCACCGTCAGCGTCACAGTGAAGCAGTCTGGGAACGGTGTCCTTCCACCGTCAGCGTCACAGTGAAGCAGTCTGGGAACGGTGTCCTCCCACCGTCAGCGTCACAGTGAAGCAGTCTGGGAACGGTGTCCTCCCAGCGTCAGCGTCACAGTGAAGCAGTCTGGGAACGGTGTCCTCCCAGCGTCAGCGTCACAGTGAAGCAGTCTGGGAACAGTGTCCTGCCGCAGTCAGCGTCACAGTGAAGCAGTCTGGGAACGGTGTCATCCTGCCGTCAGCGTCACAGTGAAGCAGTCTGGGAACGGTGTCCTCCCACTGTCAGCGTCGCAGTGAAGAAGTCTGGGAACGGTGTCCTCCCAGCGTCAGGGTCACAGTGAAGCAGTCTGGGAACGGTGTCCTCCCACTGTCAGTGTCGCAGTGAAGCAGTCTGGGAACAGCGTCCTGCCGCAGTCAGCGTCACAGTGAAGCAGTCTGGGAACGGTGTCCTCCCACTGTCAGCGTCACAGTGAAGCAGTCTGGGAACGGTGTCCTCCCAGCGTCACAGTGAAGCAGTCTGGGAACGGTGTCCTCCCACTGTCAGCGTCACAGTGAAGCAGTCTGGGAACAGCGTCCTGCCGCAGTCAGCGTCACAGTGAAGCAGTCTGGGAACGGTGTCCTCTCAGCGTCACAGTGAAGCAGTCTGGGAACGGTGTCCTGCCGCAGTCAGCGTCACAATGAAGCAGTCTGGGAACGGTGTCCTCCCACTGTCAGCGTCACAGTGAAGCAGTCTGGGAACGGTGTCCTGCCGCAGTCAGTGTCACAGTGAAGCAGTCTGGGGACGGTGTCCTCCCACTGTCAGCGTCACAGTGAAGCAGTCTGGGAACGGTGTCCTCCCACCGTCAGCGTCACAGTGAAGCAGTCTGGGAACAGTGTCCTGCCGCAGTCAGCGTCACAGTGAAGCAGTCTGGGAACGGCGTCCTCCCACCATCAGCGTCACAGTGAAGCAGTCTGGGAACGGTGTCCTGCCGCAGTCAGTGTCACAGTGAAGCAGTCTGGGAACGGCGTCCTCCCACCATCAGCGTCACAGTGAAGCAGTCTGGGAACGGTGTCCTGCCGCAGTCAGTGTCACAGTGAAGCAGTCTGGGAACAGTGTCCTCCCACAGTCGGCGTCACAGTGAAGCAGTCTGGGAACGGTGTCCTGCCGCAGTCAGTGTCACAGTGAAGCAGTCTGGGAATGGCGTCCTGCCACCATCAGCGTCACAGTGAAGCAGTCTGGGAACGGTGTCCTGCCGCAGTCAGTGTCACAGTGAAGCAGTCTGGGAACGGTGTCCTCCCAGCGTCAGCGTCACAGTGAAGCAGTCTGGGAACGGTGTCCTGCCGCAGTCAGCTTCACAGTGAAGCAGTCTGGGAACGGTGTCCTCCCAGCGTCAGCGTCACAGTGAAGCAGTCTGGGAACAGTGTCCTCCCACAGTCGGCATCACAGTGAAGCAGTCTGGGAACGGTATCCTGCCGTAGTCAGCGTCACAGTGAAGCAGTCTGGGAACGGTGTCCTGCCGCAGTCAGCGTCACAGTGAAGCAGACTGGGAACGGTGTCCTCCCACTGTCAGCGTCACAGTGAAGCAGTCTGGGAATGGTGTCCTCCCACTGTCAGCGTCACAGTGAAGCAGTCTGGGAACGGTGTCCTGCCGCAGTCAGCGTCACAGTGAAGCAGTCTGGGAACGGTGTCCTGCCGCAGTCAGCGTCACAGTGAAGCAGTCTGGGAACGGTGTCCTGCCGCAGTCAGCGTCACAGTGAAGCAGTCTGGGAACGGTGTCCTCCCACTGTCAGCGTCACAGTGAAGCAGTCTGGGAACGGTGTCCTGCCGCAGTCAGTGTCACAGTGAAGCAGTCTGGGAACGGTGTCCTCCCACTGTCAGCGTCACAGTGAAGCAGTCTGGGAACGGTGTCCTGCCGCAGTCAGTGTCACAGTGAAGCAGTCTGGGAACGGTGTCCTTCCGCAGTCAGCATCACAGTGAAGCAGTCTGGGAACGGTGTCCTCCCACTGTCAGCGTCACAGTGAAGCAGTCTGGGAACGGTGTCCTTCCACTGTCAGCGTCACAGTGAAGCAGTCTGGGAACGGTGTCCTCCCACCGTCAGCGTCACAGTGAAGCAGTCTGGGAACGGTGTCCTCCCAGCGTCAGCGTCACAGTGAAGCAGTCTGGGAACGGTGTCCTCCCAGCGTCAGCGTCACAGTGAAGCAGTCTGGGAACAGTGTCCTGCCGCAGTCAGCGTCACAGTGAAGCAGTCTGGGAACGGTGTCATCCCGCCGTCAGTGTCACAGTGAAGCAGTCTGGGAACGGTGTCCTCCCACTGTCAGCGTCGCAGTGAAGCAGTCTGGGAACGGTGTCCTCCCAGCGTCAGGGTCACAGTGAAGCAGTCTGGGAATGGTGTCCTCCCACTGTCAGTGTCACAGTGAAGCAGTCTGGGAACAGCGTCCTGCCGCAGTCAGCGTCACAGTGAAGCAGTCTGGGAACGGTTTCCTCCCACTGTCAGCGTCACAGTGAAGCAGTCTGGGAACGGTGTCCTCCCAGCGTCACAGTGAAGCAGTCTGGGAACGGTGTCCTCCCACTGTCAGCGTCACAGTGAAGCAGTCTGTGAACAGCGTCCTGCCACAGTCAGCGTCACAGTGAAGCAGTCTGGGAACGGTGTCCTCCAAGCGTCAGCGTCACAGTGAAGCAGTCTGGGAACGATGACCTCCCACTGTCAGCGTCACAGTGAAGCAGTCTGGGAACGGTGTCCTGCCGCAGTCAGTGTCACAGTGAAGCAGTCTGGGAACGGTGTCCTCCCACTGTCAGCGTCACAGTGAAGCAGTCTAGGAACGGTGTCCTCCCACTGTCAGCGTCACAGTGAAGCAGTCTGGGAACGGTGTCCTCCCACTGTCAGCGTCACAGTGAAGCAGTCTGGGAACGGTGTCCTGCCGCAGTCAGCGTCACAGTGAAGCAGTTTGGGAACGATGTCCTCCCACTGTCAGTGTCACAGTGAAGCAGTCTGGGAACGGTGTCCTGCCGCAGTCAGCGTCACAGTGAAGCAGTCTGGGAACGGTGTCCTCCCACTGTCAGCGTCACAGTGAAGCAGTATGGGAACAGTGTCCTGCCGCAGTCAGTGTCACAGTGAAGCAGTCTGGGAACGGTGTCCTCCCACAGTCAGCGTCACAGTGAAGCAGTATGGGAACAGTGTCCTGCCGCAGTCAGTGTCACAGTGAAGCAGTCTGGGAACGGTGTCCTCCCACTGTCAGCGTCACAGTGAAGCAGTCTGGGAACGGTGTCCTCCCACTGTCAGCGTCACAGTGAAGCAGTCTGGGAACGGTGTCCTCCCAGCGTCAGCGTCACAGTGAAGCAGTCTGGGAACGGTGACCTCCCACTGTCAGCGTCACAGTGAAGCAGTCTGGGAACAGTGTCCTGCCGCAGTCAGCGTCACAGTGAAGCAGTCTGGGAACAGTGTCCTGCCGCAGTCAGTGTCACAGTGAAGCAGTCTGGGAACGATGTCCTGCCGCAGTCAGCGTCACAGTGAAGCAGTCTGGGAACGGTGTCCTCCCACTGTCAGCGTCACAGTGAAGCAGTCTGGGAACGGTGTCCTCCCACTGTCAGCGTCACAGTGAAGCAGTCTGGGAACGGTGTCCTCCCAGCGTCAGCGTCACAGTGAAGCAGTCTGGGAACGGTGACCTCCCACTGTCAGCGTCACAGTGAAGCAGTCTGGGAACAGTGTCCTGCCGCAGTCAGCGTCACAGTGAAGCAGTCTGGGAACAGTGTCCTGCCGCAGTCAGTGTCACAGTGAAGCAGTCTGGGAACGGTGTCCTGCCGCAGTCAGTGTCACAGTGAAGCAGTCTGGGAACGATGTCCTGCCGCAGTCAGCGTCACAGTGAAGCAGTCTGGGAACAGTGTCCTGCCGCAGTCAGCGTCACAGTGAAGCAGTCTGGGAACGATGTCCTGCCGCAGTCAGCGTCACAGTGAAGCAGTCTGGGAACGGTGTCCTCCCACTGTCAGCGTCACAGTGAAGCAGTCTGGGAACGGTGTCCTCTCACTGTCAGCGTCACAGTGAAGCAGTCTGGGAACGGTGTCCTCCCAGCGTCACAGTGAAGCAGTCTGGGAATGGTGTCCTCCCACTGTCAGCGTCACAGTGAAGCAGTCTGGGAACAGTGTCCTGCCGCAGTCAGTGTCACAGTGAAGCAGTCTGGGAACGGTGTCCTCCCACTGTCAGCGTCACAGTGAAGCAGTCTGGGAACGGTGTCCTGCCGCAGTCAGTGTCACAGTGAAGCAGTCTGGGAACGGTGTCCTCCCAGCGTCAGCGTCACAGTGAAGCAGTCTGGGAACAGTGTCCTGCCGCAGTCAGTGTCACAGTGAAGCAGTCTGGGAACGGTGTCCTCCCACTGTCAGCGTCACAGTGAAGCAGTCTGGGAACGGTGTCCTCCCACCGTCAGCGTCACAGTGAAGCAGTCTGGGGACGGTGTCCTCCCACCGTCAGCGTCACAGTGAAGCAGTCTGGGAACAGTGTCCTGCCGCAGTCAGCGTCACAGTGAAGCAGTATGGGAACAGTGTCCTGCCGCAGTCAGTGTCACAGTGAAGCAGTCTGGGAACGGTGTGCTCCCACAGTCAGCGTCACAGTGAAGCAGTCTGGGAACGGTGTCCTGCCGCAGTCAGCGTCACAGTGAAGCAGTCTGGGAACGGTGTCCTCCCACTGTCAGTGTCACAGTGAAGCAGTCTGGGAACGGTGTCCACCCACTGTCAGCGTCACAGTGAAGCAGTCTGGGAACGGTGTCCTCCCAGCGTCATCGTCACAGTGAAGCAGTCTGGGAACGGTGACCTCCCACTGTCAGCGTCACAGTGAAGCAGTCTGGGAACAGTGTCCTGCCGCAGTCAGCGTCACAGTGAAGCAGTCTGGGAACAGTGTCCTGCCGCAGTCAGTGTCACAGTGAAGCAGTCTGGGAACGATGTCCTGCCGCAGTCAGCGTCACAGTGAAGCAGTCTGGGAACGGTGTCCTCCCACTGTCAGCGTCACAGTGAAGCAGTCTGGGAACGGTGTCCTCCCACCGTCAGCGTCACAGTGAAGCAGTCTGGGAACGGTGTCCTCCCACCGTCAGCGTCACAGTGAAGCAGTCTGGGAATGGTGTCCTCCCACTGTCAGCGTCACAGTGAAGCAGTCTGGGAACAGTGTCCTGCCGCAGTCAGTGTCACAGTGAAGCAGTCTGGGAACGGTGTCCTCCCACTGTCAGCGTCACAGTGAAGCAGTCTGGGAACGGTGTCCTGCCGCAATCAGTGTCACAGTGAAACAGTCAGGGAACGGTGTCCTCCCAGCGTCAGCGTCACAGTGAAGCAGTCTGGGAACAGTGTCCTGCCGCAGTCAGTGTCACAGTGAAGCAGTCTGGGAACGGTGTCCTCCCACTGTCAGCGTCACAGTGAAGCAGTCTGGGAACGGTGTCCTCCCACTGTCAGCGTCACAGTGAAGCAGTCTGGGGACGGTGTCCTCCCACCGTCAGCGTCACAGTGAAGCAGTCTGAGAACAGTGTCCTGCCGCAGTCAGCGTCACAGTGAAGCAGTCTGGGAACAGTGTCCTCCCACTGTCAGCGTCACAGTGAAGCAGTCTGGGAACAGTGTCCTGCCGTAGTCAGCGTCACAGTGAAGCAGTCTGGGAACGGTGTCCTCCCACTGTCAGCGTCACAGTGAAGCAGTCTGGGAACGGTGTCCTGCCGCAGTCAGTGTCACAGTGAAGCAGTCTGGGAACGGTGTCCTTCCGCAGTCAGCATCACAGTGAAGCAGTCTGGGAACGGTGTCCTCCCACTGTCAGCGTCACAGTGAAGCAGTCTGGGAACGGTGTCCTCCCACCGTCAGCGTCACAGTGAAGCAGTCTGGGAACGGTGTCCTCCCACCGTCAGCGTCACAGTGAAGCAGTCTGGGAACGGTGTCCTCCCAGCGTCAGCGTCACAGTGAAGCAGTCTGGGAACGGTGTCCTCCCAGCGTCAGCGTCACAGTGAAGCAGTCTGGGAACAGTGTCCTGCCGCAGTCAGCGTCACAGTGAAGCAGTCTGGGAACGGTGTCATCCCGCCGTCAGCGTCACAGTGAAGCAGTCTGGGAACGGTGTCCTCCCACTGTCAGCGTCGCAGTGAAGCAGTCTGGGAACGGTGTCCTCCCAGCGTCAGGGTCACAGTGAAGCAGTCTGGGAACGGTGTCCTCCCACTGTCAGTGTCACAGTGAAGCAGTCTGGGAACAGCGTCCTGCCGCAGTCAGCGTCACAGTGAAGCAGTCTGGGAACGGTGTCCTCCCACTGTCAGCGTCACAGTGAAGCAGTCTGGGAACGGTGTCCTCCCAGCGTCACAGTGAAGCAGTCTGGGAACGGTGTCCTCCCACTGTCAGCGTCACAGTGAAGTAGTCTGGGAACAGCGTCCTGCCGCAGTCAGCGTCACAGTGAAGCAGTCTGGGAACGGTGTCCTCTCAGCGTCACAGTGAAGCAGTCTGGGAACGGTGTCCTGCCGCAGTCAGCGTCACAATGAAGCAGTCTGGGAACGGTGTCCTCCCACTGTCAGCGTCACAGTGAAGCAGTCTGGGAACGGTGTCCTGCCGCAGTCAGTGTCACAGTGAAGCAGTCTGGGGACGGTGTCCTCCCACTGTCAGCGTCACAGTGAAGCAGTCTGGGAACGGTGTCCTCCCACCGTCAGCGTCACAGTGAAGCATTCTGGGAACAGTATCCTGCCGCAGTCAGCGTCACAGTGAAGCAGTCTGGGAACGGTGTCCTGCCGCAGTCAGTGTCACAGTGAAGCAGTCTGGGAACGGCGTCCTCCCACCATCAGCGTCACAGTGAAGCAGTCTGGGAACGGTGTCCTCCCAGCGTCAGTGTCACAGTGAAGCAGTTTGGGAACAGTGTCCTCCCACAGTCGGCGTCACAGTGAAGCAGTCTGGGAACGGTGTCCTGCCGCAGTCAGTGTCACAGTGAAGCAGTCTGGGAATGGCGTCCTGCCACCATCAGCGTCACAGTGAAGCAGTCTGGGAACGGTGTCCTGCCGCAGTCAGTGTCACAGTGAAGCAGTCTGGGAACGGTGTCCTCCCAGCGTCAGCGTCACAGTGAAGCAGTCTGGGAACGGTGTCCTGCCGCAGTCAGCTTCACAGTGAAGCAGTCTGGGAACGGTGTCCTCCCAGCGTCAGCGTCACAGTGAAGCAGTCTGGGAACAGTGTCCTCCCACAGTCGGCATCACAGTGAAGCAGTCTGGGAACGGTATCCTGCCGTAGTCAGCGTCACAGTGAAGCAGTCTGGGAACGGTGTCCTCCCAGTGTCAGCGTCACAGTGAAGCAGTCTGGGAATGGTGTCCTGCCGTAGTCAGCGTCACAGTGAAGCAGTCTGGGAACGGTGTCCTGCCGCAGTCAGCGTCACAGTGAAGCAGTCTGGGAACGGTGTCCTCCCACTGTCAGCGTCACAGTGAAGCAGTCTGGGAACGGTGTCCTCCCACTGTCAGCGTCACAGTGAAGCAGTCTGGGAACGGTGTCCTGCCGCAGTCAGCGTCACAGTGAAGCAGTCTGGGAACGGTGTCCTGCCGCAGTCAGCGTCACAGTGAAGCAGTCTGGGAACGGTGTCCTTCCGCAGTCAGCGTCACAGTGAAGCAGTGTGGGAACGGTGTCCTCCCACCGTCAGCGTCACAGTGAAGCAGTCTGGGAACGGTGTCCTCCCACCGTCAGCATCACAGTGAAGCAGTCTGGGAACGGTGTCCTCCCAGCGTCAGCGTCACAGTGAAGCAGTCTGGGAACGGTGTCCTGCCGCAGTCAGCGTCACAGTGAAGCAGTCTGGGAACGGTGTCATCCCGCCGTCAGCGTCACAGTGAAGCAGTCTGGGAACGGTGTCCTCCCACTGTCAGCGTCGCAGTGAAGCCGTCTGGGAACGGTGTCCTCCCAGCGTCAGGGTCACAGTGAAGCAGTCTGGGAACGGTGTCCTCCCACTGTCAGCGTCACAGTGAAGCAGTCTGGGAACAGCGTCCTGCCGCAGTCAGCGTCACAGTGAAGCAGTCTGGGAACGGTGTCCTCCCACTGTCAGCGTCACAGTGAAGCAGTCTGGGAACGGTGTCCTCCCACTGTCAGCGTCGCAGTGAAGCCGTCTGGGAACGGTGTCCTCCCAGCGTCAGGGTCACAGTGAAGCAGTCTGGGAACGGTGTCCTCCCACTGTCAGCGTCACAGTGAAGCAGTCTGGGAACAGCGTCCTGCCGCAGTCAGCGTCACAGTGAAGCAGTCTGGGAACGGTGTCCTCCCACTGTCAGCGTCACAGTGAAGCAGTCTGGGAACGGTGTCCTCCCAGCGTCACAGTGAAGCAGTCTGGGAACGGTGTCCTCCCACTGTCAGCGTCACAGTGAAGCAGTCTGGGAACAGCGTCCTGCCGCAGTCAGCGTCACAGTGAAGCAGTCTGGGAACGGTGTCCTCCCACTGTCAGCGTCACAGTGAAGCAGTCTGGGAACGGTGTCCTCCCACTGTCAGCGTCGCAGTGAAGCCGTCTGGGAACGGTGTCCTCCCAGCGTCAGGGTCACAGTGAAGCAGTCTGGGAACGGTGTCCTCCCACTGTCAGCGTCACAGTGAAGCAGTCTCGGAACGGTGTCCTGCCGCAGTCAGCGTCACAGTGAAGCAGTCTGGGAACGGTGTCCTCCCACTGTCAGCGTCACAGTGAAGCAGTCTGGGAACGGTGTCCTCTCAGCGTCACAGTGAAGCAGTCTGGGAACGGTGTCCTGCCGCAGTCAGCGTCACAATGAAGCAGTCTGGGAACGGTGTCCTCCCACTGTCAGCGTCACAGTGAAGCAGTCTGGGAACGGTGACCTGCCGCAGTCCGTGTCACAGTGAAGCAGTCTGGGGACGGTGTCCTCCCACTGTCAGCGTCACAGTGAAGCAGTCTGGGAACGGTGTCCTGCCGCAGTCAGCGTCACAGTGAAGCAGTCTGGGAACGTTGTCCTCCCAGCGTCAGTGTCACAGTGAAGCAGTCTGGGAACGGTGTCATCCCAGCGTCACAGTGAAGCAGTCTGGGAACGGTGTCCTGCCGCAGTAGGTGTCACAGTGAAGCAGTCTGGGAACGGTGTCCTGCCGCAGTCAGCGTCACAGTGAAGCAGTCTGGGAACAGCGTCCTGCCGCAGTCAGTGTCACAGTGAAGCAGTCTGGGAACGGCGTCTTCCCACCATCAGCGTCACAGTGAAGCAGTCTGGGAACGGTGTCCTCCCAGCGTCAGTGTCGCAGTGAAGCAGTCTGGGAACAGTGTCCTCCCACAGTCGGCGTCACAGTGAAGCAGTCTGGGAACGGTGTCCTGCCGCAGTCAGCGTCACAGTGAAGCAGTCTGGGAACGGTGTCCTCCCACTGTCAGCGTCACAGTGAAGCAGTATGGGAACAGTGTCCTGCCGCAGTCAGTGTCACAGTGAAGCAGTCTGGGAACGGTGTCCTCCCACAGTCAGCGTCACAGTGAAGCAGTATGGGAACAGTGTCCTGCCGCAGTCAGTGTCACAGTGAAGCAGTCTGGGAACGGTGTCCTCCCACTGTCAGCGTCACAGTGAAGCAGTCAGGGAACGGTGTCCTCCCACTGTCAGCGTCACAGTGAAGCAGTCTGGGAACGGTGACCTCCCACTGTCAGTGTCACAGTGAAGCAGTCTGGGAACAGTGTCCTGCCGCAGTCAGCGTCACAGTGAAGCAGTCTGGGAACAGTGTCCTGCCGCAGTCAGTGTCACAGTGAAGCAGTCTGGGAACGATGTCCTGCCGCAGTCAGCGTCACAGTGAAGCAGTCTGGGATCGGTGTCCTCCCACTGTCAGCGTCACAGTGAAGCAGTCTGGGAACGGTGTCCTCCCACTGTCAGCGTCACAGTGAAGCAGTCTGGGAACGGTGTCCTCCCACCGTCAGCGTCACAGTGAAGCAGTCTGGGAATGGTGTCCTCCCACTGTCAGCGTCACAGTGAAGCAGTCTGGGAACAGTGTCCTGCCGCAGTCAGTGTCACAGTGAAGCAGTCTGGGAACGGTGTCCTCCCACTGTCAGCGTCACAGTGAAGCAGTCTGGGAACGGTGTCCTGCCGCAGTCAGTGTCACAGTGAAGCAGTCTGGGAACGGTGTCCTCCCAGTGTCAGCGTCACAGTGAAGCAGTCTGGGAACGGTGTCCTCCCAGCGTCAGCGTCACAGTGAAGCAGTCTGGGAACAGTGTCCTGCCGCAGTCAGTGTCACAGTGAAGCAGTCTGGGAACGGTGTCCTCCCACTGTCAGCGTCACAGTGAAGCAGTCTGGGAACGGTGTCCTCCCACCGTCAGCGTCACAGTGAAGCAGTCTGGGGACGGTGTCCTCCCACCGTCAGCGTCACAGTGAAGCAGTCTGGGAACAGTGTCCTGCCGCAGTCAGCGTCACAGTGAAGCAGTATGGGAACAGTGTCCTGCCGCAGTCAGTGTCACAGTGAAGCAGTCTGGGAACGGTGTCCTCCCACAGTCAGCGCCACAGTGAAGCAGTCTGGGAACGGTGTCCTGCCGCAGTCAGCGTCACAGTGAAGCAGTCTGGGAACGGTGTCCTCCCACTGTCAGTGTCACAGTGAAGCAGTCTGGGAACGGTGTCCACCCACTGTCAGCGTCACAGTGAAGCAGTCTGGGAACAGTGTCCTGCCGCAGTCAGCGTCACAGTGAAGCAGTCTGGGAACAGTGTCCTGCCGCAGTCAGTGTCACAGTGAAGCAGTCTGGGAACGATGTCCTGCCGCAGTCAGCGTCACAGTGAAGCAGTCTGGGAACGGTGTCCTCCCACTGTCAGCGTCACAGTGAAGCAGTCTGGGAATGGTGTCCTCCCACTGTCAGCGTCACAGTGAAGCAGTCTGGGAACGGTGTCCTCCCACCGTCAGCGTCACAGTGAAGCAGTCTGGGAATGGTGTCCTCCCACTGTCAGCGTCACAGTGAAGCAGTCTGGGAACAGTGTCCTGCCGCAGTCAGTGTCACAGTGAAGCAGTCTGGGAACGGTGTCCTCCCACTGTCAGCGTCACAGTGAAGCAGTCTGGGAACGGTGTCCTGCCGCAGTCAGTGTCACAGTGAAGCAGTCAGGGAACGGTGTCCTCCCAGCGTCAGCGTCACAGTGAAGCAGTCTGGGAACAGTGTCCTGCCGCAGTCAGTGTCACAGTGAAGCAGTCTGGGAACGGTGTCCTCCCACTGTCAGCGTCACAGTGAAGCTGTCTGGGAACGGTGTCCTCCCACTGTCAGCGTCACAGTGAAGCAGTCTGGGGACGGTGTCCTCCCACCGTCAGCGTCACAGTGAAGCAGTCTGGGAACAGTGTCCTGCCGCAGTCAGCGTCACAGTGAAGCAGTCTGGGAACAGTGTCCTGCCGCAGTCAGTGTCACAGTGAAGCAGTCTGGGAACGGTGTCCTCCCACTGTCAGCGTCACAGTGAAGCAGTCTGGGAACGGTGTCCTGCCGCAGTCAGTGTCACAGTGAAGTAGTCTGGGAACGGTGTCCTCCCACTGTCAGCGTCACAGTGAAGCAGTCTGGGAACGGTGTCCTGCCGCAGTCAGTGTCACAGTGAAGCAGTCTGGGAACGGTGTCCTTCCGCAGTCAGCGTCACAGTGAAGCAGTCTGGGAACGGTGTCCTCCCACTGTCAGCGTCACAGTGAAGCAGTCTGGGAACGGTGTCCTTCCACCGTCAGCGTCACAGTGAAGCAGTCTGGGAACGGTGTCCTCCCAGCGTCAGCGTCACAGTGAAGCAGTCTGGGAACGGTGTCCTCCCAGCGTCAGCGTCACAGTGAAGCAGTCTGGGAACGGTGTCCTCCCAGCGTCAGCGTCACAGTGAAGCAGTCTGGGAACAGTGTCCTGCCGCAGTCAGCGTCACAGTGAAGCAGTCTGGGAACGGTGTCATCCCGCCGTCAGCGTCACAGTGAAGCAGTCTGGGAACGGTGTCCTCCCACTGTCAGCGTCGCAGTGAAGCAGTCTGGGAACGGTGTCCTCCCAGCGTCAGGGTCACAGTGAAGCAGTCTGGGAACGGTGTCCTGCCGCAGTCAGTGTCACAGTGAAGCAGTCTGGGAACGGTGTCCTCCCACTGTCAGCGTCGCAGTGAAGCAGTCTGGGAACGGTGTCCTCCCAGCGTCAGGGTCACAGTGAAGCAGTCTGGGAACGGTGTCCTGCCGCAGTCAGTGTCACAGTGAAGCAGTCTGGGAACGGTGTCCTCCCAGCGTCAGCGTCACAGTGAAGCAGTCTGGGAACAGTGTCCTGCCGCAGTCAGTGTCACAGTGAAGCAGTCTGGGAACGGTGTCCTCCCACTGTCAGCGTCACAGTGAAGCAGTCTGGGAACGGTGTCCTCCCACCGTCAGCGTCACAGTGAAGCAGTCTGGGGACGGTGTCCTCCCACCGTCAGCGTCACAGTGAAGCAGTCTGGGAACAGTGTCCTGCCGCAGTCAGCGTCACAGTGAAGCAGTATGGGAACAGTGTCCTGCCGCAGTCAGTGTCACAGTGAAGCAGTCTGGGAACGGTGTCCTCCCACAGTCAGCGCCACAGTGAAGCAGTCTGGGAACGGTGTCCTGCCGCAGTCAGCGTCACAGTGAAGCAGTCTGGGAACGGTGTCCTCCCACTGTCAGCGTCACAGTGAAGCAGTCTGGGAACGGTGTCCTCCCACCGTCAGCGTCACAGTGAAGCAGTCTGGGAACGGTGTCCTCCCAGCGTCATCGTCACAGTGAAGCAGTCTGGGAACGGTGACCTCCCACTGTCAGCGTCACAGTGAAGCAGTCTGGGAACAGTGTCCTGCCGCAGTCAGCGTCACAGTGAAGCAGTCTGGGAACAGTGTCCTGCCGCAGTCAGTGTCACAGTGAAGCAGTCTGGGAACGATGTCCTGCCGCAGTCAGCGTCACAGTGAAGCAGTCTGGGAACGGTGTCCTCCCACTGTCAGCGTCACAGTGAAGCAGTCTGGGAACGGTGTCCTCCCACTGTCAGCGTCACAGTGAAGCAGTCTGGGAATGGTGTCCTCCCACTGTCAGCGTCACAGTGAAGCAGTCTGGGAACAGTGTCCTGCAGCAGTCAGTGTCACAGTGAAGCAGTCTGGGAACGGTGTCCTCCCACTGTCAGCGTCACAGTGAAGCAGTCTGGGAACGGTGTCCTGCCGCAGTCAGTGTCACAGTGAAGCAGTCAGGGAACGGTGTCCTCCCAGCGTCAGCGTCACAGTGAAGCAGTCTGGGAACAGTGTCCTGCCGCAGTCAGTGTCACAGTGAAGCAGTCTGGGAACGGTGTCCTCCCACTGTCAGCGTCACAGTGAAGCTGTCTGGGAACGGTGTCCTCCCACTGTCAGCGTCACAGTGAAGCAGTCTGGGGACGGTGTCCTCCCACCGTCAGCGTCACAGTGAAGCAGTCTGGGAACAGTGTCCTGCCGCAGTCAGTGTCACAGTGAAGCAGTCTGGGAACAGTGTCCTGCCGTAGTCAGCGTCACAGTGAAGCAGTCTGGGAACGGTGTCCTCCCACTGTCAGCGTCACAGTGAAGCAGTCTGGGAACGGTGTCCTGCCGCAGTCAGTGTCACAGTGAAGTAGTCTGGGAACGGTGTCCTCCCACTGTCAGCGTCACAGTGAAGCAGTCTGGGAACGGTGTCCTGCCGCAGTCAGTGTCACAGTGAAGCAGTCTGGGAACGGTGTCCTTCCGCAGTCAGCATCACAGTGAAGCAGTCTGGGAACGGTGTCCTCCCACTGTCAGCGTCACAGTGAAGCAGTCTGGGAACGGTGTCCTTCCACCGTCAGCGTCACAGTGAAGCAGTCTGGGAACGGTGTCCTCCCACCGTCAGCGTCACAGTGAAGCAGTCTGGGAACGGTGTCCTCCCAGCGTCAGCGTCACAGTGAAGCAGTCTGGGAACGGTGTCCTCCCAGCGTCAGCGTCACAGTGAAGCAGTCTGGGAACAGTGTCCTGCCGCAGTCAGCGTCACAGTGAAGCAGTCTGGGAACGGTATCATCCCGCCGTCAGCGTCACAGTGAAGCAGTCTGGGAACGGTGTCCTCCCACTGTCAGCGTCGCAGTGAAGCAGTCTGGGAACGGTGTCCTCCCAGCGTCAGGGTCACAGTGAAGCAGTCTGGGAACGGTGTCCTCCCACTGTCAGTGTCACAGTGAAGCAGTCTGGGAACAGCGTCCTGCCGCAGTCAGCGTCACAGTGAAGCAGTCTGGGAACGGTGTCCTGCCGCAGTCAGCGTCACAGTGAAGCAGTCTGGGAACGGTGTCCTCCCACTGTCAGCGTCACAGTGAAGCAGTCTGGGAACGGTGTCCTGCCGCAGTCAGCGTCACAGTGAAGCAGTCTGGGAACGGTGTCCTCCCACTGTCAGCGTCACAGTGAAGCAGTCTGGGAACGGTGTCCTGCCGCAGTCAGCGTCACAGTGAAGCAGTCTGGGAACGGTGTCCTCCCACTGTCAGCGTCACAGTGAAGCAGTCTGGGAACGGTGTCCTCCCAGCGTCACAGTGAAGCAGTCTGGGAACGGTGTCCTCCCACTGTCAGCGTCACAGTGAAGCAGTCTGGGAACGGTGTCCTGCCGCAGTCAGCGTCACAGTGAAGCAGTCTGGGAACGGTGTCCTCCCACTGTCAGCGTCACAGTGAAGCAGTCTGGGAACGGTGTCCTCCCAGCGTCACAGTGAAGCAGTCTGGGAACGGTGTCCTCCCACTGTCAGCGTCACAGTGAAGCAGTCTGGGAACAGCGTCCTGCCGCAGTCAGCGTCACAGTGAAGCAGTCTGGGAACGGTGTCCTCTCAGCGTCACAGTGAAGCAGTCTGGGAACGGTGTCCTGCCGCAGTCAGCGTCACAATGAAGCAGTCTGGGAACGGTGTCCTCCCACTGTCAGCGTCACAGTGAAGCAGTCTGGGAACGGTGTCCTGCCGCAGTCAGTGTCACAGTGAAGCAGTCTGGGGACGGTGTCCTCCCACTGTCAGCGTCACAGTGAAGCAGTCTGGGAACGGTGTCCTCCCACCGTCAGCGTCACAGTGAAGCAGTCTGGGAACAGTGTCCTGCCGCAGTCAGCGTCACAGTGAAGCAGTCTGGGAACGGTGTCCTCCCACCGTCAGCGTCACAGTGAAGCAGTCTGGGAACAGTGTCCTGCCGCAGTCAGCGTCACAGTGAAGCAGTCTGGGAACGGTGTCCTGCCGCAGTCAGTGTCACAGTGAAGCAGTCTGGGAACGGCGTCCTCCCACCATCAGCGTCACAGTGAAGCAGTCTGGGAACGGTGTCCTCCCAGCGTCAGTGTCACAGTGAAGCAGTCTGGGAACAGTGTCCTCCCACAGTCGGCGTCACAGTGAAGCAGTCTGGGAACGGTGTCCTGCCGCAGTCAGTGTCACAGTGAAGCAGTCTGGGAATGGCGTCCTGCCACCATCAGCGTCACAGTGAAGCAGTCTGGGAACGATGTCCTGCCGCAGTCAGTGTCACAGTGAAGCAGTCTGGGAACGGTGTCCTCCCAGCGTCAGCGTCACAGTGAAGCAGTCTGGGAACGGTGTCCTGCCGCAGTCAGCTTCACAGTGAAGCAGTCTGGGAACGGTGTCCTCCCAGCGTCAGCGTCACAGTGAAGCAGTCTGGGAACAGTGTCCTCCCACAGTCGGCATCACAGTGAAGCAGTCTGGGAACGGTATCCTGCCGTAGTCAGCGTCACAGTGAAGCAGTCTGGGAACGGTGTCCTCCCAGTGTCAGCGTCACAGTGAAGCAGTCTGGGAATGGTGTCCTGCCGTAGTCAGCGTCACAGTGAAGCAGTCTGGGAACGGTGTCCTGCCGCAGTCAGCGTCACAGTGAAGCAGTCTGGGAACGGTGTCCTCCCACTGTCAGCGTCACAGTGAAGCAGTCTGGGAACGGTGTCCTCCCACTGTCAGCGTCACAGTGAAGCAGTCTGGGAACGGTGTCCTCCCACTGTCAGCGTCACAGTGAAGCAGTCTGGGAACGGTGTCCTGCCGCAGTCAGCGTCACAGTGAAGCAGTCTGGGAACGGTGTCCTTCCGCAGTCAGCGTCACAGTGAAGCAGTCTGGGAACGGTGTCCACCCACCGTCAGCGTCACAGTGAAGCAGTCTGGGAACGGTGTCCTCCCACCGTCAGCATCACAGTGAAGCAGTCTGGGAACGGTGTCCTCCCAGCGTCAGCGTCACAGTGAAGCAGTCTGGGAACGTTGTCCTCCCAGCGTCAGCGTCACAGTGAAGCAGTCTGGGAACGGTGTCCTGCCGCAGTCAGCGTCACAGTGAAGCAGTCTGGGAACGGTGTCATCCCGCTGTCAGCGTCACAGTGAAGCAGTCTGGGAACGGTGTCCTCCCACTGTCAGCGTCGCAGTGAAGCCGTCTGGGAACGGTGTCCTCCCAGCGTCAGGGTCACAGTGAAGCAGTCTGGGAACGGTGTCCTCCCACTGTCAGCGTCACAGTGAAGCAGTCTGGGAACAGCGTCCTGCCGCAGTCAGCGTCACAGTGAAGCAGTCTGGGAACGGTGTCCTCCCACTGTCAGCGTCACAGTGAAGCAGTCTGGGAACGGTGTCCTCCCAGCGTCACAGTGAAGCAGTCTGGGAACGGTGTCCTCCCACTGTCAGCGTCACAGTGAAGCAGTCTGGGAACGGTGTCCTGCCGCAGTCAGCGTCACAGTGAAGCAGTCTGGGAACGGTGTCCTCCCACTGTCAGCGTCACAGTGAAGCAGTCTGGGAACGGTGTCCTCTCAGCGTCACAGTGAAGCAGTCTGGGAACGGTGTCCTCCCACTGTCAGCGCCACAGTGAAGCAGTCTGAGAACGGTGTCCTGCCGCAGTCAGCGTCACAATGAAGCAGTCTGGGAACGGTGTCCTCCCACTGTCAGCGTCACAGTGAAGCAGTCTGGGAACGGTGTCCTGCCGCAGTCAGTGTCACAGTGAAGCAGTCTGGGGACGGTGTCCTCCCACTGTCAGCGTCACAGTGAAGCAGTCTGGGAACGGTGTCCTCCCACCGTCAGCGTCACGGTGAAGCAGTCTGGGAACGGTGTCCTGCCGCAGTCAGTGTCACAGTGAAGTAGTCTGGGAACGGTGTCCTCCCACTGTCAGCGTCACAGTGAAGCAGTCTGGGAACGGTGTCCTGCCGCAGTCAGTGTCACAGTGAAGCAGTCTGGGAACGGTGTCCTTCCGCAGTCAGCATCACAGTGAAGCAGTCTGGGAACGGTGTCCTCCCACCGTCAGCGTCACAGTGAAGCAGTCTGGGAACGGTGTCCTTCCACCGTCAGCATCACAGTGAAGCAGTCTGGGAACGGTGTCCTCCCACCGTCAGCGTCACAGTGAAGCAGTCTGGGAACGGTGTCCTCCCAGCGTCAGCGTCACAGTGAAGCAGTCTGGGAACGGTGTCCTCCCAGCGTCAGCGTCACAGTGAAGCAGTCTGGGAACAGTGTCCTGCCGCAGTCAGCGTCACAGTGAAGCAGTCTGGGAACGGTGTCATCCCGCCGTCAGCGTCACAGTGAAGCAGTCTGGGAACGGTGTCCTCCCACTGTCAGCGTCACAGTGAAGCAGTCTGGGAACGGTGTCCTGCCGCAGTCAGCGTCACAGTGAAGCAGTCTGGGAACGGTGTCCTCCCACTGTCAGCGTCACAGTGAAGCAGTCTGGGAACGGTGTCCTGCCGCAGTCAGCGTCACAGTGAAGCAGTCTGGGAACGGTGTCCTCCCACTGTCAGCGTCACAGTGAAGCAGTCTGGGAACGGTGTCTGTGGTGTTGGGTGTTCTAACACACAGAAGAGCCAACACAGTTGCATATGGTACAACACTTGTTTATTTAAACTTGCTATTTACAACTTGGTCTTTGCACTCTGCACGTGGGGGGCTCCCTGCTTGTGGTGTTTCAACAGCTCTTTCATGCTTCCTTCTCCCCAGACCTACTGACCTCCAGGTGTCGTGCTCGTGCTTTTTATGTGGTTGGTGTTCTTGTCTGTGATTGGTTGTGGTGTTGTGTACTCTGATTTGCCTGTTAGTGTGTCCATCATGATGTGTGTGTTTGAATATCATGACATCCCCCCTTTTTACAAAGATATGTGCCTACGTGGTAATAAATATGATCGTGACGTGAGTGCATCTAAGAGTGTGTGTGTGTCGTGTGCAGCATGTGTCTATGACGGAACTATGTACATGGGGCGATGTCGAGTGCGTCACATGAATCCAGTTGTACCATAACATAACAGAAATGCGAACGAGAGAAGAAGAAAAAAAATTTTGAACAGTTGTCCAGTGAGACGACATCTGGAACGATAAACAACAACAGGTTATCATGTAAAATTGTCCAACTTATTAAACATATGAACTGTATTATAAGTCCATTCTAATGGGTTTGCGACGAATTCGGGTTGACCGCCTTAAGGGTGGATCAAGAACCACCGGCTGCTGTGCAGGCATGGCCATGGGTGGCGATGGAAAGGGCGTGATGTGCGGCAGCTCCACAAAGTCATCCTCGGAAGCCTGTTGAGGATCTGGCGTGTTGTGTGGCTGTGAACGTGGAAGTCGGCGAAGGGCGCGCCGATTGCGGCGACGCACGGAACCATCCGGCATGCGAACCAGGAACGAGCGGGGAGCCACTTGTCGGAGGACTTCGGCCGGTGCTGACCAGCCACCATACGGTTGATGGACGCGTACTTTGTCTCCGGAGGACAGGGGGGGCAGGTCCGTCGCTCGTGTGTCGTACCGACCTTTCTGGCGATCACGCTGCAGTTGCATGTCCCGAAGAACCGCCTCATGGTCTGTTGTCGGTGCCAGGACGGAAGGTACCGTCGTCCTGAGGGAGCGACCCATTAGTAGCTGCGCTGGCGAGAGGCCCGTGGATAACGGGGCCGATCGATAGGCCAGCAAGGCAAGGTTAAAGTCCGATCCGGCATCAGCCGCCTTGCACAGGAGCCGCTTTGCGATGTGGACACCCTTTTCAGCCTTCCCGTTCGATTGTGGATGCAGAGGGCTGGATGTCACATGAGTGAAACCATATGCTGCGGCAAAGGACGACCATTCACGGCTGGCAAAACAAGGTCCATTGTCTGACATGACAGTCCTTGGAATGCCATGGCGAGCAAACGTTTCCTTGCAGGCCCCAATGACTGCGGACGACGTCAGATCATGGAGAGGCATGACTTCCGGGTAGTTTGAGAAGTAGTCTATAATAACAATGTAATCTCTGCCGAGCGCGTGAAATAGGTCAACACCCACCTTCGCCCAGGGGGACGTCACCATCTCGTGTGGTAGAAGTGTTTCCGGAGGTTGCGCCGGCTGAAACCTCTGACAGGTTGTGCAGTTGAGCACCATGTTGGCTATGTCTTCATTAATACCCGGCCAATATACCGCCGCCCGGGCCCTTCGTCTGCATTTTTCGACACCCAAGTGGCCTTCGTGTAGTTGACGAAGAATCATCTGGCGCACACTGTGTGGAATGACGATCCTATGCGATTTCATAAGGACCCCGTCTATATTGGTGAGATCATCTCGCACATTGTAAAACTGGGGGCACTGCCCTTTTAGCCACCCTTCCGTCATGTGGCGCATCACTCGCTGCAGCAGAGGGTCAGTCGCCGTCTCTGCGCGTATGTGGGCCAGACAAGGATCATCAGCTGGCATATTTGCTGCTGTCAGAGTCACGTGTGCCTCAATTTGACGCACGAACCCCTCCGCATCTGGTGGTGTGCTCACTGCTCGGGAAAGAGTGTCCGCCACTATGAGTTCCTTCCCCGGAGTGTAGATCAGTTCAAAATCGTACCTCCTGAGTTTGAGTAAGATGCGCTGGAGGCGAGGAGTCATGTCGTTCAGGTCTTTGTTAATGATGTTGACCAGGGGGCGGTGGTCAGTTTCGACCGTGAATCGTGGCAGGCCATACACATAGTCGTGGAACTTGTCCAGTCCAGTTAACAAGCCCAGGCATTCTTTTTCGATTTGCGCGTAGCGCTGTTCGGTAGGGGTCATGGCTCGTGAGGCATACGCAACCGGGGCCCATGATGACGTGCTGTCTTTTTGCAGGAGTACCGCTCCAATACCAGATTGGCTGGCGTCTGTTGAGATCTTTGTAGGGCGAGTCGCGTCAAAGAAGGCCAGCACTGGTGCCGTGACCAGTTTGTGCTTGAGCTCCTCCCATTCCTGCTGATGCGACTGGTGCCAGTTGAATTCCGTCGATTTTTTTACGAGATGGCGCATGTTTGTTGTATGAGAAGCCAGGTTGGGAATGAACTTCCCAAGGAAGTTGACCATGCCCAGGAATCTTAAGACAGCCTTCTTGTCAGCCGGTCGTGGCATGGCTGTGATGGCGCTAACCTTGTCTGCATCGGGACGGACCCCGGACCTTGAGATGTGGTCCCCGAGGAATTTCAGCTCCGTCTGGCCGAAAGCACACTTCGCACGGTTGAGACGCAGGCCATTTTGCCGTATGCGGGTGAAGACACGTCGAAGACGATGCATGTGTTCCTGCGGAGTGGTGGACCAAATGATGATATCGTCCACATATACACGTACCCCTTCGATGCCTTCCATCATCTGCTCCATAATGCGGTGGAATACTTCAGATGCCGAAATGATGCCGAATGGCATCCGGTTGTAGCAGAATCTGCCAAAAGGGGTGTTGAATGTGCATAGTCTTCGGCTGGCCGGGTCCAGTTGGATCTGCCAGAATCCTTTGGACGCATCCAATTTAGTGAATATGTTGGCTCGCGCCATCTCGCTGGTGAGGTCTTCTCGTTTTGGGATGGGATAGTGTTCCCGCATGATGTTGTTGTTCAGATCTTTTGGATCTATACATATACGGAGCTCGCCAGAGGGCTTCTTTACACAGACCATGGAGCTGACCCATGGCGTGGGCTCCGTGACCTTGGATAGGACCCCTTGGTCCTGAAGAATCTGCAGTTGTGCCTTGAGGCGGTCTTTGAGAGGCGCAGGAACCCTGCGAGGTGCGTGAACGACAGGGATGGCGTCCGGTCTGAGTCGAATCTTGTACGTGTGTGGCAATGTCCCCATGCCTTCAAAAACCTCCTGGTTGTGAGCGAGGAGGGAATGGAGATTCGCGTGGAACTCAGCATCCGGGAAGTCGGATATCTCATCTGGAGAGAGAGACATGATGCGCTGTACCAGGTGAAGGACCTTACACGCTTGTGCGCCCAGTAACGAGTCCTTTGATGAGCCCACAACTTCGAAGGGGAGTGTGGCCGTGTACCTCTTGTGAGTCACCTGTAGCTGGCAAGATCCTACGGACGGGATAACGTTCCCGTTATAGTCAACCATCTTAAGCCGGGATGGTGTGATGAGTGGTTTGACCTTCATGGCCTGGACTGCAGAGTAAGCAATCAGGTTGGCGGATGCGCCGGTGTCCAGACGGAAGGCGACGCGCGATCGGTTGACCGTCAGGGTGGCACACCACTCATCGTCTGGATTGATGGCATTGACCTTGTTGACATCAATGACGGCAACTCTGAAGTCATCCTGGTCATCTGCATCACTTAACTGGAAGTCTTGATGCGTGGGCTGGACGGTCCTGACTCGTGTGCGAGGTTGTCGAGGATGCGCCGGATCCATGGGTTGAGCCGCACGACAGCGGGCTGCGTAGTGGCCTATCATGGCACATCTGTTGCACTGTTGGTATTTTGCAGGACATTGCCCTTTTAAGTGTAGACCTCCACACTTGCTGCACGTCATGACGTCACGGCGTTCGTTGCGCCACTGCGCATGCGCAGTGCGATCTTGCGGTGGGCGCGCCTGCGCAGTGCGTCCCTCGTTGTGGCCGTTATTCTTGGCGCGCACCTGCGCGGGAGACCGCGAAAAGCGCGGGAAGCGGCCGCTGTCGTCCGGGCCGTGGGGCGGGAAGAAATCGACGGCCTGGATGCGTTCAACGTCGTGGGCGGCCTGGCTTGCCGATTCGACGGCTGGGGACCCCCTCCGTGCCAACTCGGACGCCTGAAATCGGGCAAAACGGCAGGTCGCATTTTCATGGAGGACACAGGCTTCCACAGCAGACGCTAAGGTGAGGCTCTTTATTTTAAGAAGCTGCTGGCGTAGGCCACTGGAGGCAACGCCAAAAACAATCTGGTCCCTGATCATGGACTCTGTGGTGGTGCCGTAACCGCAGGACTGCGCTAGAATCCGGAGGTGCGTCAAAAAGGGTTGAAAAAGCTCCTCCTTACCTTGCAGGCGTTGCTGAAAGATGTATCTTTCGAAAGTTTCGTTTACTTCAGTTTGAAAGTGCTGGTCCATTTTGAGGATGACCGTGTCATATTTGGCCTGGTTTTCGCCTTCCTCGAACACCAGTGAATTAAAGACATCATTTGGGTGGGGGCCTGCGTAGAAGAGGAGCATTGCAATCTTCGAATCATCCGAGACATTCTGTTTTTCGGTGGCACGGATGTACAGGTCAAATCGCTGCCTGTAGAGCTTCCAGTTGGTGCCTAGGTTCCCCGTGACTTGCATCGGCTGCGGTTTGCCGGTGTGGTCCATGTCCAGAATGGCAGGTTGGTAGGCAGGTATCGATCCACTCCTGTACCATGTGGTGTTGGGTGTTCTAACACACAGAAGAGCCAACACAGTTGCATATGGTACAACACTTGTTTATTTAAACTTGCTATTTACAACTTGGTCTTTGCACTCTGCACGTGGGGGGCTCCCTGCTTGTGGTGTTTCAACAGCTCTTTCATGCTTCCTTCTCCCCAGACCTACTGACCTCCAGGTGTCGTGCTCGTGCTTTTTATGTGGTTGGTGTTCTTGTCTGTGATTGGTTGTGGTGTTGTGTACTCTGATTTGCCTGTTAGTGTGTCCATCATGATGTGTGTGTTTGAATATCATGACAGTGTCCTCCCAGCGTCACAGTGAAGCAGTCTGGGAACGGTGTCCTCCCACTGTCAGCGTCACAGTGAAGCAGTCTGGGAACGGTGTCCTGCCGCAGTCAGCGTCACAGTGAAGCAGTCTGGGAACGGTGTCCTCCCACTGTCAGCGTCACAGTGAAGCAGTCTGGGAACGGTGTCCTCCCAGCGTCACAGTGAAGCAGTCTGGGAACGGTGTCCTCCCACTGTCAGCGTCACAGTGAAGCAGTCTGGGAACAGCGTCCTGCCGCAGTCAGCGTCACAGTGAAGCAGTCTGGGAACGGTGTCCTCTCAGCGTCACAGTGAAGCAGTCTGGGAACGGTGTCCTGCCGCAGTCAGCGTCACAATGAAGCAGTCTGGGAACGGTGTCCTCCCACTGTCAGCGTCACAGTGAAGCAGTCTGGGAACGGTGTCCTGCCGCAGTCAGTGTCACAGTGAAGCAGTCTGGGGACGGTGTCCTCCCACTGTCAGCGTCACAGTGAAGCAGTCTGGGAACGGTGTCCTCCCACCGTCAGCGTCACAGTGAAGCAGTCTGGGAACAGTGTCCTGCCGCAGTCAGCGTCACAGTGAAGCAGTCTGGGAACGGTGTCCTCCCAGCTTCTCGGCCTTTTGGCTAAGATCAAGTGTAGTCTCATTTGATCGAGGGAAGCTGAGGATTTCGATGACGATCGTGGATTGGAGAACTCGGAGGGATTGAAGTCGTCAAAGAAGAAACGTTTGGAGCTTGGCTGCTATTGGTGGATCTACATGCTGGCCTAAACCTCGGGTTTAGGCCTAACGCCGATACAGTTTCACACCCAACGTACGAGCTATGGATGCAGCTGCATCCCGACCACCAGGCTGGGGCGTGCGAAACACTGTCCGAGTCACAGTGAAGAAAACGGATGGAGAGTCACCTTTGGACCGGAAACACTTCGTGAAGAAGGTGCTGCTCGAGTGCTGTGGGTTTAAAGCAACAGAGATCTTCTGCTTGCAAAACTTCCCCAAGAATGGTTTCTTTGATGTCACCTTCAAGAGCGTCGCAGCGTGCATCAAATTCTTGAACGTCTTCAAGGAAAAAGGTAACCAGAGTCCCTTGTCGATCCTGACTGCGGAACCTCTGTTTACGCTACCGGCACAGCGAAATCGGGTTGTTACACTGCACACGTACAACCCCCACGTCCCTGTATCTGATGTGCTCACGTTCCTCGCCAGGTACGCTGAGCTGAAAAGTGACAGCGTGCAAGTGAAAGACACCTTCGGCATCTGGACAAGTGAGCACCAGGTCAAGGTGACCCTAAGAACGGACAGCAACGGAGCCATCCTGCATCCCCCCTCCAATTTCGCTATTGGAGTAAATCGTGGTTACCTCTACTACGTGGGACAGCCACGAGTATGCCACACCTGTGGCAAAACGGGGCATGTTGCCGCAAACTGCAGTGTGACCTTCTGCAAGAACTGCAGGCAGGAGGGACACATGACTAAGGACTGCAAAGAAGACAAGTGCTGCAACCTGTGTGGGGAGGCCGGCCATCTTTACAGGGCCTGCCCGAAACGCGGGGCGACATACGCTGAAATCATCAGCAGCGGAGTCAAAAAGGCGACCAGAGAGGAGGTGCATACACCCTCCACCGAAAAAGACACCATGGTTCAGAATGAGGAAAAGCAACAGAAGGGCCCCCAACAAAAAGAGGAGGCCCCAGCACCTCCTGACAACCCAACCCCAGCCCCATCTGATGAGGAACACTCAATGGAAGAGGAAGAGGATGGGACAAAGAATAAAGAGCCCTGGGAAACCGTGAACAGGGACAAACGTAAGAGGAAACAAAAAAACAAACTGAAGAACCCCCTGAGGGGTAGTGGCAAAAAGCGACACCTCTCAGCCGGCGCACTTAGTGCCGACACCTCATCCGATGAGGGAAAACAGGACAAGAATCGGCCTCAAATAAAGAGGCAAAGCACCGACGTGGAACGGAAGGCACAGACCCCCCAGACCACCGACCGGGAAGAAAACAAGGTCACAGACCAACCCCCGATAGCAACGAGCAGCAATAACCCAGGTGAAGACCGGCCTGCAACCCCAACACCTACTGACTGCCACGACGAACCCCAGGGCTACACCACCCCCCCAATGCATCTGCATCAAAATCACGGGGCCAGTACGGACCAGAACAGTTTTCTCAGCCCTGCAACTGTGCTAAAGTTTGCGAGCACCACCGGCATGCTGGGGAACATTCAACAGCTGGAACAGCCAACTGTATAGACTCTGGACTCTTGAGATTGGTAAATCTATCTTTTCATAATGGGTTTAAAAATTGCATCCATAAATGTGCGAAGCATCAAAGATACTTCGCGGTGTGTAGCCACACTCAACTATTTGGCAAATGTAAAAGCTGACCTACTGTTCCTGCAGGAGTGCGGAATTCCGCACCTCAGCAACTACAGGCGCTGGTCGAGCTGGTGGTCCCACGGGCCATCCATCTGGTCAGGAGGAAACGACTGCCGCTCCTCCGGCCTGGGTATTCTGCTGCGGGGAGGCAACTTCACCATCTCCGACGTTAAGGAGGTGGTGGGCGGGCGCCTCCTCGTAGCAGACGTGAAATACAAAAACACCCCTCTCAGACTTATTAATGTGTACGCCCCGGCCGTAAAAAGTGAGCGGCTGGCAGTTCTTCAGCAACTCCCACTGCTGTTGGCCACCTCCAAGCCGGTCATCCTGGGTGGTGACTTCAACTGCATCATCGATGCGGCTGGACGATCCAGCAAAGCCGACAGCAAACTAGACGCTACGTCCAGACTCCTGATGGAAACGGTAAAAGACGCCAAGCTGCTCGACGTCTGCAGCAACCCTGCAGACGGCGCGCAGCGTAGATATACATGGTCACGGCCGGATGGGTCCGTCCGCTCCAGGATAGACTTCTTTTTTGTGTCCCGAGCTTTCACGGTCAGGTCCACCGACGTAACGCCGGTGTTCTTCTCTGACCACTGCCTCCTACTGGCCGACTGCCACCTGCAGGAAGACCAGGGGGTAGGCAGGGGGACGTGGAAGCTAAATGTAAAACTGCTGACCCCTGAGAACATCGAGGAACTCAGGAGGGATTACAAAGGTTGGAGAACCGTGAAACCCCTCTTTGAGGCCCCACATCTCTGGTGGGAAGCAATCAAGGGGAATATCAAGAGGTTTTTCATCCTCAAGGGCGTTCAAAAGGTGAGAGAGAGACGAGGGGTCATGTCCAGGCTCCAGAAAAGTATGCAAAATTTGCTCCAGCTGCAGTCGATGGGGGTGGATGTCAAGGAGGATCTCCAAGAGGTGAAGAGCCAGCAAGCCTCGCTCTACACCTCGGAGGCCTCCAAGGTTATCTTCCGTTCCAGAGTCCGCTCCGTGGAGCAGGACGAAAAGTGCTCACGCTTCTTCTTCCAAAAGGTGCACAGAGACACCTCTGTGATCAGCAGCCTGAAGGAAGAAGATGGCTCTGAAAAGTCATCGCAGTCTGACATCCTGAGGATCAGCCAATCCTTTTATGCCGGACTGTATGACCTGAAGCCAACAGATAGCACTGTTTCCCAGACCTTCCTGTCGACTATCACGGAGGTCATAGGCGACAGCGAGCTGGAAAACCTGGACAAACCACTAACTCTGGACGAGCTGACAAAGGCCGCCAAGTCCTTCGAGACGAGTAAAACTCCCGGAAGCGACGGCTTACCGGTTGAGTTGTATTCGGCTCTGTGGGACTGGATGGGCCCAGACCTGCTGGAAGTGTACGAGAGTATGCTTCTGGAAGGCAGCATGTCAGAGTCCATGAGGAAAGGCATCATCACCCTCATCTACAAACAGAAGGGGGAAAGGGAAGAAATTCGAAATTGGCGACCCATTTCACTGTTGAATGTGGACTACAAAATTCTAGCAAAGGTCATCGCCAATCGGGTCAGGTCTGCTCTGGAGTCGGTGATCCACCCTGACCAGACCTGTGCTGTACCCGGCAGGAAGATCTCTGATAGCCTCGCGCTACTCAGGGATACGATCGCCTACGTGCAGGACAGGGGGGTGGACACTTGCCTCATCAGCCTTGACCAGGAGAAGGCTTT
The DNA here is from genome assembly GCF_047496885.1 of Scyliorhinus torazame. NCBI lineage: Eukaryota > Metazoa > Chordata > Chondrichthyes > Carcharhiniformes > Scyliorhinidae > Scyliorhinus > Scyliorhinus torazame. The sequence goes on along the minus strand of NC_092709.1, from coordinate 112,858,734 downwards.
TGACAGAATATCGCACACCTACATGATGGATGTGCTCTCCAAAATGGGGTTTGGGGAGGGAATTCGCAATTGGATCAAACTGCTCTACACAAACATCTATAGCGCAGTCTCAATCAATGGGTGGGAATCAGAAAAGTTCCAGATCAGATCTGGAGTCAGGCAGGGCTGCCCTCTCTCCTCTGCCCTTTTTGTGTGCTGCATAGAACCTTTTGCCGAGTCCATCAGGAGGGATCCGGGTATAAGAGGAGTGACGATCCCAGGCAGTGGAGGCATGCAAGTCAAGGCCTCCCTGTACATGGACGACGTTGCCGTCTTCTGCTCGGATCCTGCGTCTGTACGCAGGCTCTTAACCACCTGCGACCAGTTTGAACTGGCCTCTGGAGCCAAGGTAAACCGGGGCAAGAGCGAGGCCATGTTCTTTGGGAACTGGGCCGACCGGTCCTTTGTCCCCTTCACTGTCAGGTCAGATTACCTGAAGGTGCTGGGGATATGGTTCGGAGCTGCTGGGGCGTGCACCAAAAACTGGGAGGAGCGCATAGGAAAGGTAAGACAGAAACTGGGCTGGTGGGAGCAACGCTCCCTCTCCATTGCGGGCAAAACCCTGGTCATCAGGTGTGAGGTACTCTCGGTGCTACTGTACGTGGCGCAGGTCTGGCCCATAACCCGACCCTACGCCACAGCAGTCACCCGGGCCATCTTCAAATTTATCTGGCGATCCAAGATGGACCGTGTCCGAAGGGACACCATGTACAAACCTCTGGAGAAGGGAGGGCGGAACGTACCCAACGCCTCCCTCATCCTGCTGGCCACCTTTGTGTCCAGCTGCATCAAGCTGTGCGTGGACCCCCAGTATGCAAACACCAAGTGTCACTACATACTGAGGTTCTACCTGTCCCCGGTGTTGCGAAGGATGGGCCTGGCCTCATTGCCGCGGAACGCTCCAAGTAGTTGGACCGTACCGTACCACCTGTCCTTCGTGGAAAAGTTTTTGAAGAAAAACACCTTTGACCACAAGGCAATGAAGCAGTGGTCAGCACGTAATGTCCTCGAGGCCCTCAGGGAAAAGGAGACCGTGGAGGACGTTGGATGGTTCCCTGAGCAGACTGCCAGAGTCATCTGGCAGAACGCCTCATCACCAGAACTTTCAAACAAGCACCAAGACCTAGCTTGGCTGGTGGTGAGAAGGGCCCTCCCTGTCAGATTCTTCATGCACACCCGAAGGCTCTGCACCAATGCACGCTGCCCTCGGAGTGGCTGTGGGGGAAATGAGACGGTCACACACCTCCTTGTGGAATGTGCCTTTGCAAAGAAGGTCTGGAGAGAGATGCAGTGGTATTTGTCAAGGTTTATCCCAAACAGATCTGTGACACAGGACTCTGTGCTCTACGGACTGTTTCCAGGGACACACACCGAGACAAATATCAACTGCTGCTGGAAGGTCATCAACTCGGTAAAAGACGCTCTTTGGTCTGCCCGAAACTTGCTGATCTTCCAGTGCAAAGAATTGTCCTCGACCGAGTGTTGCAGACTGGCACATTCCAAGGTCCAGGACTACGTGCTGAGGGACGCACTCAAGCTTGGGGCAGCTGCCGCCAAGGCGCAATGGGGAAAGACCACAGTGTAAAGTCTTTCCAGCAAATGTACACCGAGGGGCGCGTAACAGTGTAAAGCCCCTCGGTCTGGGCAATCAACACTCCAATATATAAAACAAACATGCCACTGTAAATATTTAAGAAGGAATTGTAATGTAAAGAGTGATATGTGTACGACAATATCAAAATTGAATGAAAGAAAGTCAAGGCAACATGTAACCCTGCCGAAAATGTACAGTCAAGACAATTTGAAATGTTTCTGAAATGCTCATGATAAATTTTTATGAATAAAGTATATTTTTTTGAAAAAAAAAAAAAAAAAATCACAGTGAAGCAGTCTGGGAACGGTATCCTGCCGTAGTCAGCGTCACAGTGAAGCAGTCTGGGAACGGTGTCCTCCCAGTGTCAGCGTCACAGTGAAGCAGTCTGGGAATGGTGTCCTGCCGTAGTCAGCGTCACAGTGAAGCAGTCTGGGAACGGTGTCCTGCCGCAGTCAGCGTCACAGTGAAGCAGTCTGGGAACGGTGTCCTCCCACTGTCAGCGTCACAGTGAAGCAGTCTGGGAACGGTGTCCTCCCACTGTCAGCGTCACAGTGAAGCAGTCTGGGAACGGTGTCCTCCCACTGTCAGCGTCACAGTGAAGCAGTCTGGGAACGGTGTCCTGCCGCAGTCAGCGTCACAGTGAAGCAGTATGGGAACGGTGTCCTTCCGCAGTCAGCGTCACAGTGAAGCAGTCTGGGAACGGTGTCCACCCACCGTCAGCGTCACAGTGAAGCAGTCTGGGAACGGTGTCCTCCCACCGTCAGCATCACAGTGAAGCAGTCTGGGAACGGTGTCCTCCCAGCGTCAGCGTCACAGTGAAGCAGTCTGGGAACGTTGTCCTCCCAGCGTCAGCGTCACAGTGAAGCAGTCTGGGAACGGTGTCCTGCCGCAGTCAGCGTCACAGTGAAGCAGTCTGGGAACGGTGTCATCCCGCTGTCAGCGTCACAGTGAAGCAGTCTGGGAACGGTGTCCTCCCACTGTCAGCGTCGCAGTGAAGCCGTCTGGGAACGGTGTCCTCCCAGCGTCAGGGTCACAGTGAAGCAGTCTGGGAACGGTGTCCTCCCACTGTCAGCGTCACAGTGAAGCAGTCTGGGAACAGCGTCCTGCCGCAGTCAGCGTCACAGTGAAGCAGTCTGGGAACGGTGTCCTCCCACTGTCAGCGTCACAGTGAAGCAGTCTGGGAACGGTGTCCTCCCAGCGTCACAGTGAAGCAGTCTGGGAACGGTGTCCTCCCACTGTCAGCGTCACAGTGAAGCAGTCTGGGAACGGTGTCCTGCCGCAGTCAGCGTCACAGTGAAGCAGTCTGGGAACGGTGTCCTCCCACTGTCAGCGTCACAGTGAAGCAGTCTGGGAACGGTGTCCTCTCAGCGTCACAGTGAAGCAGTCTGGGAACGGTGTCCTCCCACTGTCAGCGCCACAGTGAAGCAGTCTGAGAACGGTGTCCTGCCGCAGTCAGCGTCACAATGAAGCAGTCTGGGAACGGTGTCCTCCCACCGTCAGCGTCACGGTGAAGCAGTCTGGGAACAGTGTCCTGCCGCAGTCAGCGTCACAGTGAAGCAGTCTGGGAACGGCGTCCTCCCACCATCAGCGTCACAGTGAAGCAGTCTGGGAACGGTGTCCTCCCAGCGTCAGTGTCACAGTGAAGCAGTCTGGGAACAGTGTCCTCCCACAGTCGGCGTCACAGTGAAGCAGTCTGGGAACGGTGTCCTGCCGCAGTCAGTGTCACAGTGAAGCAGTCTGGGAATGGCGTCCTGCCACCATCAGCGTCACAGTGAAGCAGTCTGGGAACGGTGTCCTGCCGCAGTCAGTGTCACAGTGAAGCAGTCTGGGAACGGTGTCCTCCCAGCGTCAGCGTCACAGTGAAGCAGTCTGGGAACGGTGTCCTGCCGCAGTCAGCTTCACAGTGAAGCAGTCTGGGAACGGTGTCCTCCCAGCGTCAGCGTCACAGTGAAGCAGTCTGGGAACAGTGTCCTCCCACAGTCGGCATCACAGTGAAGCAGTCTGGGAACGGTATCCTGCCGTAGTCAGCGTCACAGTGAAGCAGTCTGGGAACGGTGTCCTCCCAGTGTCAGCGTCACAGTGAAGCAGTCGGGGAATGGTGTCCTGCCGTAGTCAGCGTCACAGTGAAGCAGTCTGGGAACGGTGTCCTGCCGCAGTCAGCGTCACAGTGAAGCAGTCTGGGAACGGTGTCCTCCCACTGTCAGCGTCACAGTGAAGCAGTCTGGGAACGGTGTCCTCCCACTGTCAGCGTCACAGTGAAGCAGTCTGGGAACGGTGTCCTGCCGCAGTCAGCGTCACAGTGAAGCAGTCTGGGAACGGTGTCCTGCCGCAGTCAGCGTCACAGTGAAGCAGTCTGGGATAGGTGTCCTTCCGCAGTCAGCGTCACAGTGAAGCAGTCTGGGAACGGTGTCCTCCCACCGTCAGCGTCACAGTGAAGCAGTCTGGGAACGGTGTCCTCCCACCGTCAGCGTCACAGTGAAGCAGTCTGGGAACGGTGTCCTCCCAGCGTCAGCGTCACAGTGAAGCAGTCTGGGAACGGTGTCCTCCCAGCGTCAGCGTCACAGTGAAGCAGTCTGGGAACGTTGTCCTCCCAGCGTCAGCGTCACAGTGAAGCAGTCTGGGAACGGTGTCCTGCCGCAGTCAGCGTCACAGTGAAGCAGTCTGGGAACGGTGTCATCCCGCTGTCAGCGTCACAGTGAAGCAGTCTGGGAACGGTGTCCTCCCACTGTCAGCGTCGCAGTGAAGCCGTCTGGGAACGGTGTCCTCCCAGCGTCAGGGTCACAGTGAAGCAGTCTGGGAACGGTGTCCTCCCACTGTCAGCGTCACAGTGAAGCAGTCTGGGAACAGTGTCCTGCCGCAGTCAGCGTCACAGTGAAGCAGTCTGGGAACGGTGTCCTCCCACTGTCAGCGTCACAGTGAAGCAGTCTGGGAACGGTGTCCTCCCACTGTCAGCGTCACAGTGAAGCAGTCTGGGAACGGTGTCCTTCCGCAGTCAGCGTCACAGTGAAGCAGTCTGGGAACGGTGTCCTCCCACTGTCAGCGTCACAGTGAAGCAGTCTGGGAACGGTGTCCTCTCAGCGTCACAGTGAAGCAGTCTGGGAACGGTGTCCTGCCGCAGTCAGCGTCACAATGAAGCAGTCTGGGAACGGTGTCATCCCACTGTCAGCGTCACAGTGAAGCAGTCTGGGAACGGTGTCATCCCACTGTCAGCGTCACAGTGAAGCAGTCTGGGAACGGTGTCCTCCCACTGTCAGCGTCACAGTGAAGCAGTCTGGGAACGGTGTCCTGCCGCAGTCAGTGTCACAGTGAAGCAGTCTGGGGACGGCGTCCTCCCACAGTCGGCGTCACAGTGAAGCAGTCTGGGAACGGTGTCCTCCCACCGTCAGCGTCACGGTGAAGCAGTCTGGGAACAGTGTCCTGCCGCAGTCAGCGTCACAGTGAAGCAGTCTGGGAACGGCGTCCTCCCACCGTCAGCGTCACAGTGAAGCAGTCTGGGAACGGTGTCCTCCCAGCGTCAGTGTCACAGTGAAGCAGTCTGGGAACGGCGTCCTCCCACAGTCGGCGTCACAGTGAAGCAGTCTGGGAACGGTGTCCTGCCGCAGTCAGTGTCACAGTGAAGCAGTCTGGGAATGGCGTCCTGCCACCATCAGCGTCACAGTGAAGCAGTCTGGGAACGGTGTCCTGCCGCAGTCAGCGTCACAGTGAAGCAGTCTGGGAACGGTGTCCTCCCAGCGTCAGCGTCACAGTGAAGCAGTCTGGGAACAGTGTCCTCCCACAGTCGGTGTCACAGTGAAGCAGTCTGGGAACGGTATCCTGCCGCAGTCGGCGTCACAGTGAAGCAGTCTGGGAACGGTGTCCTCCCAGCGTCAGCGTCACAGTGAAGCAGTCTGGGAACAGTGTCCTCCCACAGTCGGCGTCACAGTGAAGCAGTCTGGGAACGGTGTCCTGCCGCAGTCAGCGTCACAGTGAAGCAGACTGGGAACGGTGTCCTCCCAGCGTCAGCGTCACAGTGAAGCAGTCTGGGAACGGTGTCCTGCCGCAGTCAGCGTCACAGTGAAGCAGTCTGGGAACGGTGTCCTCCCAGCGTCAGCGTCACAGTGAAGCAGTCTGGGAACAGTGTCCTCCCACAGTCGGCGTCACAGTGAAGCAGTCTGGGAACGGTATCCTGCCGCAGTCGGCGTCACAGTGAAGCAGTCTGGGAACGGTGTCCTCCCAGTGTCAGCGTCACAGTGAAGCAGTCTGGGAATGGTGTCCTGCCGCAGTCAGCGTCACAGTGAAGCAGTCTGGGAACGGTGTCCTGCCGCAGTCAGCGTCACAGTGAAGCAGTCTGGGAACGGTGTCCTCCCACTGTCAGCGTCACAGTGAAGCAGTCTGGGAACGGTGTCCTCCCACTGTCAGCGTCACAGTGAAGCAGTCTGGGAACGGTATCCTGCCTCAGTCAGCGTCACAGTGAAGCAGTCTGGGAACGGTGTCCTCCCACTGTCAGCGTCACAGTGAAGACGTCTGGGAACGGTGTCCTGCCGCAGTCAGCGTCACAGTGAAGCAGTCTGGGAACGGTGTCCTCCCACTGTCAGCGTCACAGTGAAGCAGTCTGGGAACGGTGTCCTGCTGCAGTCAGCGTCACAGTGAAGCAGTCTGGGAACGGTGTCCTCCCACCGTCAGTGTCACAGTGAAGCAGTCTGGGAACGGTGTCCTCCCACTGTCAGCGTCACAGTGAAGCAGTCTGGGAACAGTGTCCTGCCGCAGTCAGTGTCACAGTGAAGCTGTCTGGGAACGGTGTCCTCCCAGCGTCACAGTGAAGCAGTCTGGGAACGGTGTCCTGCCGCAGTCAGTGTCACAGTGAAGCAGTCTGGGAACGGTGTCCTCCCACTGTCAGCGTCACAGTGAAGCCGTCTGGGAACGGCGTCCTGCCGCAGTCAGTGCCACAGTGAAGCAGTCTGAGAACGGTGTCCTCACACTGTCAGCGTCACAGTGAAGCAGTCTGAGAACGGTGTCCTCCCACTGTCAGCGTCACAGTGAAGCAGTCTGGGAACGGTGTTCTGCTGCAGTCAGTGTCACAGTGAAGCAGTCTGGGAACGGTGTCCTCCCACTGTCAGCGTCACAGTGAAGCAGTCTGGGGACGGTGTCCTGCCGCAGTCAGCGTCACAGTGAAGCAGTCTGGGAACGGCGTCCTCCCAGTGTCAGCGTCACAGTGAAGCAGTCTGGGAACGGTGTCCTCCCAGCGTCACAGTGAAGCAGTCTGGGAACGGTGTCCTGCCGCAGTCAGTGTCACTGTGAAGCAGTCTGGGAACGGCGTCCTCCCAGCGTCAGCATCAAAGTGAAGCAGTCTGGGAACGGTGACCTCCCACTGTCAGTGTCACAGTGAAGCAGTCTGGGAACGGTGACCTCCCACTGTCAGCGTCACAGTGAAGCAGTCTGGGAACAGTGTCCTGCCGCAGTCAGTGTCACAGTGAAGCAGTCTGTGAACGATGTCCTGCCGCAGTCAGCGTCACAGTGAAGCAGTCTGGGAACAGTGTCATCCCGCTGTCAGCGTCACAGTGAAGCAGTCTGGGAACGGTGTCCTCCCACTGTCAGCGTCGCAGTGAAGCAGTCTGGGAACGGTGTCCTCCCAGCGTCAGGGTCACAGTGAAGCAGTCTGGGAACGGTGTCCTCCCAGCGTCAGCGTCACAGTGAAGCAGTCTGGGAACGGTGTCCTCCCAGCGTCACAGTGAAGCAGTCTGGGAACGGTGTCCTCCCACTGTCAGCGTCACAGTGAAGCACTCTGGGAACGGTGTCCTCCCAGCGTCACAGTGAAGCAGTCTGGGAACAGTGTCCTGCCGCAGTCAGCGTCACAGTGAAGCAGTCTGGGAACGGTGTCATCCCGCCGTCAGCGTCACAGTGAAGCAGTCTGGGAACGGTGTCCTCCCACTGTCAGCGTCGCAGTGAAGCAGTCTGGGAACGGTGTCCTCCCAGCGTCAGCGTCACAGTGAAGCAGTCTGGGAACAGCGTCCTGCCGCAGTCAGCGTCACAGTGAAGCAGTCTGGGAACAGCGTCCTGCCGCAGTCAGCGTCCCAGTGAAGCAGTCTGGGAACGGTGTCCTCCCACTGTCAGCGTCACAGTGAAGCAGTCTGGGAACGGTGTCCTCCCAGCGTCACAGTGAAGCAGTCTGGGAACGGCGTCCTCCCACCGTCAGCGTCACAGTGAAGCAGTCTGGGAACAGCGTCCTGCCGCAGTCAGCGTCACAGTGAAGCAGTCTGGGAACGGTGTCCTGCCGCAGTCAGCGTCACAGTGAAGCAGTCTGGGAACGGTGTCCTCCCAGCGTCAGTGTCACAGTGAAGCAGTCTGGGAACGGTGTCCTCCCACTGTCAGCGTCACAGTGAAGCAGTCTGGGAACGGCGTCCTCCCACAGTCGGCGTCACAGTGAAGCAGTCTGGGAACAGTGTCCTGCCGCAGTCAGTGTCACAGTGAAGCAGTCTGGGAACGGTGTCATCCCACTGTCAGTGTCACAGTGAAGCAGTCTGGGAACAGCGTCCTGCCGCAGTCAGCGTCACAGTGAAGCAGTCTGGGAACGGTGTCCTGCCGCAGTCAGTGTCACAGTGAAGCAGTCTGGGAACGGTGTCCTCCCACTGTCAGCGTCACAGTGAAGCAGTCTGGGAACGGTGTCCTGCTGCAGTCAGCGTCACAGTGAAGCAGTCTGGGAACGGTGTCCTCCCACCGTCAGTGTCACAGTGAAGCAGTCTGGGAACGGTGTCCTCCCACTGTCAGCGTCACAGTGAAGCAGTCTGGGAACAGTGTCCTGCCGCAGTCAGTGTCACAGTGAAGCTGTCTGGGAACGGTGTCCTCCCAGCGTCACAGTGAAGCAGTCTGGGAACGGTGTCCTGCCGCAGTCAGTGTCACAGTGAAGCAGTCTGGGAACGGTGTCCTCCCACTGTCAGCGTCACAGTGAAGCCGTCTGGGAACGGCGTCCTGCCGCAGTCAGTGCCACAGTGAAGCAGTCTGAGAACGGTGTCCTCACACTGTCAGCGTCACAGTGAAGCAGTCTGAGAACGGTGTCCTCCCACTGTCAGCGTCACAGTGAAGCAGTCTGGGAACGGTGTTCTGCTGCAGTCAGTGTCACAGTGAAGCAGTCTGGGAACGGTGTCCTCCCACTGTCAGCGTCACAGTGAAGCAGTCTGGGGACGGTGTCCTGCCGCAGTCAGCGTCACAGTGAAGCAGTCTGGGAACGGCGTCCTCCCAGTGTCAGCGTCACAGTGAAGCAGTCTGGGAACGGTGTCCTCCCAGCGTCACAGTGAAGCAGTCTGGGAACGGTGTCCTGCCGCAGTCAGTGTCACTGTGAAGCAGTCTGGGAACGGCGTCCTCCCAGCGTCAGCATCAAAGTGAAGCAGTCTGGGAACGGTGACCTCCCACTGTCAGTGTCACAGTGAAGCAGTCTGGGAACGGTGACCTCCCACTGTCAGCGTCACAGTGAAGCAGTCTGGGAACAGTGTCCTGCCGCAGTCAGTGTCACAGTGAAGCAGTCTGTGAACGATGTCCTGCCGCAGTCAGCGTCACAGTGAAGCAGTCTGGGAACAGTGTCATCCCGCTGTCAGCGTCACAGTGAAGCAGTCTGGGAACGGTGTCCTCCCACTGTCAGCGTCGCAGTGAAGCAGTCTGGGAACGGTGTCCTCCCAGCGTCAGGGTCACAGTGAAGCAGTCTGGGAACGGTGTCCTCCCAGCGTCAGCGTCACAGTGAAGCAGTCTGGGAACGGTGTCCTCCCAGCGTCACAGTGAAGCAGTCTGGGAACGGTGTCCTCCCACTGTCAGCGTCACAGTGAAGCACTCTGGGAACGGTGTCCTCCCAGCGTCACAGTGAAGCAGTCTGGGAACAGTGTCCTGCCGCAGTCAGCGTCACAGTGAAGCAGTCTGGGAACGGTGTCATCCCGCCGTCAGCGTCACAGTGAAGCAGTCTGGGAACGGTGTCCTCCCACTGTCAGCGTCGCAGTGAAGCAGTCTGGGAACGGTGTCCTCCCAGCGTCAGCGTCACAGTGAAGCAGTCTGGGAACAGCGTCCTGCCGCAGTCAGCGTCACAGTGAAGCAGTCTGGGAACAGCGTCCTGCCGCAGTCAGCGTCCCAGTGAAGCAGTCTGGGAACGGTGTCCTCCCACTGTCAGCGTCACAGTGAAGCAGTCTGGGAACGGTGTCCTCCCAGCGTCACAGTGAAGCAGTCTGGGAACGGCGTCCTCCCACCGTCAGCGTCACAGTGAAGCAGTCTGGGAACAGCGTCCTGCCGCAGTCAGCGTCACAGTGAAGCAGTCTGGGAACGGTGTCCTGCCGCAGTCAGCGTCACAGTGAAGCAGTCTGGGAACGGTGTCCTCCCAGCGTCAGTGTCACAGTGAAGCAGTCTGGGAACGGTGTCCTCCCACTGTCAGCGTCACAGTGAAGCAGTCTGGGAACGGCGTCCTCCCACAGTCGGCGTCACAGTGAAGCAGTCTGGGAACAGTGTCCTGCCGCAGTCAGTGTCACAGTGAAGCAGTCTGGGAACGGTGTCATCCCACTGTCAGTGTCACAGTGAAGCAGTCTGGGAACAGCGTCCTGCCGCAGTCAGCGTCACAGTGAAGCAGTCTGGGAACGGTGTCCTGCCGCAGTCAGTGTCACAGTGAAGCAGTCTGGGAACGGTGTCATCCCACTGTCAGTGTCACAGTGAAGCAGTCTGGGAACGGCGTCCTCCCACAGTCGGCGTCACAGTGAAGCAGTCTGGGAACAGTGTCCTGCCGCAGTCAGCGTCACAGTGAAGCAGTCTGGGAACGGTGTCCTGCCGCAGTCAGTGTCACAGTGAAGCAGTCTGGGAATGGCGTCCTGCCACCATCAGCGTCACAGTGAAGCAGTCTGGGAACGGTGTCCTGCCGCAGTCAGTGTCACAGTGAAGCAGTCTGGGAACGGTGTCCTCCCAGCGTCAGCGTCACAGTGAAGCAGTCTGGGAACGGTGTCCTGCCGCAGTCAGCTTCACAGTGAAGCAGTCTGGGGACGGTGTCCTCCCACTGTCAGTGTCACAGTGAAGCAGTCTGGAAACGGTGTCCTCCCACTGTCAGCGTCACAGTGAAGCAGTCTGGGAACGGCGTCCTCCCACAGTCGGCGTCACAGTGAAGCAGTCTGGGAACAGTGTCCTGCCGCAGTCAGCGTCACAGTGAAGCAGTCTGGGAACGGTGTCCTGCCGCAGTCAGTGTCACAGTGAAGCAGTCTGGGAACGGTGTCATCCCACTGTCAGTGTCACAGTGAAGCAGTCTGGGAACGGCGTCCTCCCACAGTCGGCGTCACACTGAAGCAGTCTGGGAACAGTGTCCTGCCGCAGTCAGCGTCACAGTGAAGCAGTCTGGGAACGGTGTCCTGCCGCAGTCAGTGTCACAGTGAAGCAGTCTGGGAACGGTGTCCTGCCGCACTCAGCGTCACAGTGAAGCAGTCTGGGAACGGTGTCCTGCCGCAGTCAGTGTCACAGTGAAGCAGTCTGGGAACGGCGTCCTGCCGCAGTCAGTGTCACAGTGAAGCAGTCTGGGAACGGTGTCCTGCCGCAGTCAGTGTCACAGTGAAGCAGTCTGGGAACGGTGTCCTCCCACTGTCAGCGTCACAGTGAAGCAGTCTGGGAACGGTGTCCTCCCACTGTCAGCGTCACAGTGAAGCAGTCTGGGAACGGTGTCCTCCCAGCGTCACAGTGAAGCAGTCTGGGAACGGTGACCTCCCACTGTCAGCGTCACAGTGAAGCAGTCTGGGAACGGTGTCCTGCCGCAGTCAGCGTCACAGTGAAGCAGTCTGGGAACGGTGTCCTCCCACTGTCAGCGTCACAGTGAAGCAGTCTGGGAACGGTGTCCTCCCACTGTCGGCGTCACAGTGAAGCAGTCTGGGAACGGTGTCCTGCCGCAGTCAGCGTCACAATGAAGCAGTCTGGGAACGGTGTCCTCCCACTGTCAGCGTCACAGTGAAGCAGTCTGGGAACGGTGTCCTGCCGCAGTCAGTGTCACAGTGAAGCAGTCTGGGGACGGCGTCCTCCCACTGTCAGCGTCACAGTGAAGCAGTCTGGGAACGGTGTCCTCCCACCGTCAGCGTCACGGTGAAGCAGTCTGGGAACAGTGTCCTGCCGCAGTCAGCGTCACAGTGAAGCAGTCTGGGAACGGTGTCCTGCCGCAGTCAGTGTCACAGTGAAGCAGTCTGGGAACGGCGTCCTCCCACCATCAGCGTCACAGTGAAGCAGTCTGGGAACGGTGTCCTCCCAGCGTCAGTGTCACAGTGAAGCAGTCTGGGAACGGCGTCCTCCCACAGTCGGCGTCACAGTGAAGCAGTCTGGGAACGGTGTCCTGCCGCAGTCAGTGTCACAGTGAAGCAGTCTGGGAATGGCGTCCTGCCACCATCAGCGTCACAGTGAAGCAGTCTGGGAACGGTGTCCTCCCAGCGTCAGCGTCACAGTGAAGCAGTCTGGGAACAGTGTCCTGCCGCAGTCAGCGTCACAGTGAAGCAGTCTGGGAACGGTGTCCTGCCGCAGTCAGTGTCACAGTGAAGCAGTCTGGGAACGGTGTCCTGCCGCAGTCAGCGTCACAGTGAAGCAGACTGGGAACGGTGTCCTCCCAGCGTCAGCGTCACAGTGAAGCAGTCTGGGAACGGTATCCTCCCACTGTCAGCGTCACAGTGAAGCAGTCTGGGAACGGTGTCCTCCCACAGTCGGCGTCACAGTGAAGCAGTCTGGGAACGGTGTCCTGCCGCAGTCAGCGTCACAGTGAAGCAGACTGGGAACGGTGTCCTCCCAGCGTCAGCGTCACAGTGAAGCAGTCTGGGAACGGTATCCTGCCGCAGTCGGCGTCACAGTGAAGCAGTCTGGGAACGGTGTCCTCCCAGTGTCAGCGTCACAGTGAAGCAGTCTGGGAATGGTGTCCTGCCGCAGTCAGCGTCACAGTGAAGCAGTCTGGGAACGGTGTCCTGCCGCAGTCAGCGTCACAGTGAAGCAGTCTGGGAACGGTGTCCTCCCACTGTCAGCGTCACAGTGAAGCAGTCTGGGAACGGTGTCCTCCCACTGTCAGCGTCACAGTGAAGCAGTCTGGGAACGGTATCCTGCCTCAGTCAGCGTCACAGTGAAGCAGTCTGGGAACGGTGTCCTCCCACTCTCAGCGTCACAGTGAAGACGTCTGGGAACGGTGTCCTGCCGCAGTCAGCGTCACAGTGAAGCAGTCTGGGAACGGTGTCCTGCCGCAGTCAGCGTCACAGTGAAGCAGTCTGGGAACGGTGTCCTCCCACTGTCAGCGTCACAGTGAAGCAGTCTGGGAACGGTGTCCTGCTGCAGTCAGCGTCACAGTGAAGCAGTCTGGGAACGGTGTCCTCCCACCGTCAGTGTCACAGTGAAGCATTCTGGGAACGGTGTCCTCCCACTGTCAGCGTCACAGTGAAGCAGTCTGGGAATGGTGTCCTCCCACTGTCAGCGTCACAGTGAAGCAGTCTGGGAACAGTGTCCTGCCGCAGTCAGTGTCACAGTGAAGCAGTCTGGGAACGGTGTCCTCCCAGCGTCACAGTGAAGCAGTCTGGGAACGGTGTCCTGCCGCAGTCAGTGTCACAGTGAAGCAGTCTGGGAACGGTGTCCTCCCACTGTCAGCGTCACAGTGAAGCAGTCTGGGAACGGCGTCCTCCCACTGTCAGCGTCACAGTGAAGCAGTCTGGGAACGGTGTCCTCCCACTGTCAGCGTCACAGTGAAGCAGTCTGGGAACGGTGTCCTCCCAGCGTCACAGTGAAGCAGTCTGGGAACGGTGACCTCCCACTGTCAGCGTCACAGTGAAGCAGTCTGGGAACGGTGTCCTGTCGCAGTCAGCGTCACAGTGAAGCAGTCTGGGAACGGTGTCCTCCCACTGTCAGCGTCACAGTGAAGCAGTCTGGGAACGGTGTCCTCCCACTGTCGGCGTCACAGTGAAGCAGTCTGGGAACGGTGTCCTCCCACTGTCAGCGTCACAGTGAAGCAGTCTGGGAACGGTGTCCTGCCGCAGTCAGTGTCACAGTGAAGCAGTCTGGGGACGGCGTCCTCCCACTGTCAGCGTCACAGTGAAGCAGTCTGGGAACGGTGTCCTCCCACCGTCAGCGTCACGGTGAAGCAGTCTGGGAACAGTGTCCTGCCGCAGTCAGCGTCACAGTGAAGCAGTCTGGGAACGGTGTCCTGCCGCAGTCAGTGTCACAGTGAAGCAGTCTGGGAACGTCGTCCTCCCACCATCAGCGTCACAGTGAAGCAGTCTGGGAACGGTGTCCTCCCAGCGTCAGTGTCACAGTGAAGCAGTCTGGGAACGGCGTCCTCCCACAGTCGGCGTCACAGTGAAGCAGTCTGGGAACGGTGTCCTGCCGCAGTCAGTGTCACAATGAAGCAGTCTGGGAATGGCGTCCTGCCACCATCAGCGTCACAGTGAAGCAGTCTGGGAACGGTGTCCTCCCAGCGTCAGCGTCACAGTGAAGCAGTCTGGGAACAGTGTCCTGCCGCAGTCAGCGTCACAGTGAAGCAGTCTGGGAACGGTGTCCTGCCGCAGTCAGTGTCACAGTGAAGCAGTCTGGGAACGGTGTCCTGCCGCAGTCAGCGTCACAGTGAAGCAGACTGGGAACGGTGTCCTGCCGCAGTCAGTGTCACAGTGAAGCAGTCTGGGAACGGTATCCTCCCACTGTCAGCGTCACAGTGAAGCAGTCTGGGAACGGTGTCCTCCCACAGTCGGCGTCACAGTGAAGCAGTCTGGGAACGGTGTCCTGCCGCAGTCAGTGTCACAGTGAAGCAGTCTGGGAACGGTGTCCTGCCGCAGTCAGCGTCACAGTGAAGCAGACTGGGAACGGTGTCCTCCCAGCGTCAGCGTCACAGTGAAGCAGTCTGGGAACGGTATCCTCCCACTGTCAGCGTCACAGTGAAGCAGTCTGGGAACGGTGTCCTCCCACAGTCGGCGTCACAGTGAAGCAGACTGGGAACGGTGTCCTCCCAGCGTCAGCGTCACAGTGAAGCAGTCTGGGAACGGTGTCCTCCCAGTGTCAGCGTCACAGTGAAGCAGTCTGGGAATGGTGTCCTGCCGCAGTCAGCGTCACAGTGAAGCAGTCTGGGAACGGTGTCCTGCCGCAGTCAGCGTCACAGTGAAGCAGTCTGGGAACGGTGTCCTCCCACTGTCAGCGTCACAGTGAAGCAGTCTGGGAACGGTGTCCTCCCACTGTCAGCGTCACAGTGAAGCAGTCTGGGAACGGTATCCTGCCTCAGTCAGCGTCACAGTGAAGCAGTCTGGGAACGGTGTCCTCCCACTGTCAGCGTCACAGTGAAGACGTCTGGGAACGGTGTCCTGCCGCAGTCAGCGTCACAGTGAAGCAGTCTGGGAACGGTGTCCTCCCACTGTCAGCGTCACAGTGAAGCAGTCTGGGAACGGTGTCCTGCTGCAGTCAGCGTCACAGTGAAGCAGTCTGGGAACGGTGTCCTCCCACCGTCAGTGTCACAGTGAAGCAGTCTGGGAACGGTGTCCTCCCACTGTCAGCGTCACAGTGAAGCAGTCTGGGAATGGTGTCCTCCCACTGTCAGCGTCACAGTGAAGCAGTCTGGGAACAGTGTCCTGCCGCAGTCAGTGTCACAGTGAAGCAGTCTGGGAACGGTGTCCTCCCAGCGTCACAGTGAAGCAGTCTGGGAACGGTGTCCTGCCGCAGTCAGTGTCACAGTGAAGCAGTCTGGGAACGGTGTCCTCCCACTGTCAGCGTCACAGTGAAGCCGTCTGGGAACGGCGTCCTGCCGCAGTCAGTGTCACAGTGAAGCAGTCTGGGAACGGTGTCCTCCCACTGTCAGCGTCACAGTGAAGCAGTCTGAGAACGGTGTCCTCACACTGTCAGCGTCACAGTGAAGCAGTCTGAGAACGGTGTCCTCCCACTGTCAGCGTCACAGTGAAGCAGTCTGGGAACGGTGTCCTGCCGCAGTCAGTGTCACAGTGAAGCAGTCTGGGAACGGTGTCCTCCCACTGTCAGCGTCACAGTGAAGCAGTCTGGGAACGGTGTCCTGCCGCAGTCAGCGTCACAGTGAAGCAGTCTGGGAACGGCGTCCTCCCAGTGTCAGCGTCACAGTGAAGCAGTCTGGGAACGGTGTCCTCCCAGCGTCACAGTGAAGCAGTCTGGGAACGGTGTCCTCCCAGCGTCACAGTGAAGCAGTCTGGGAACGGTGTCCTGCCGCAGTCAGTGTCACTGTGAAGCAGTCTGGGAACGGCGTCCTCCCAGCGTCAGCATCAAAGTGAAGCAGTCTGGGAACGGTGACCTCCCACTGTCAGTGTCACAGTGAAGCAGTCTGGGAACGGTGAACTCCCACTGTCAGCGTCACAGTGAAGCAGTCTGGGAACAGTGTCCTGCCGCAGTCAGCGTCACAGTGAAGCAGTCTGGGAACGGTGTCCTCCCAGCGTCACAGTGAAGCAGTCTGGGAACAGTGTCCTGCCGCAGTCAGTGTCACAGTGAAGCAGTCTGGGAACGATGTCCTGCCGCAGTCAGCGTCACAGTGAAGCAGTCTGGGAACAGTGTCATCCCGCTGTCAGCGTCACAGTGAAGCAGTCTGGGAACGGTGTCCTCCCACTGTCAGCGTCGCAGTGAAGCAGTCTGGGAACGGTGTCCTCCCAGCGTCAGGGTCACAGTGAAGCAGTCTGGGAACGGTGTCCTCCCAGCGTCAGCGTCACAGTGAAGCAGTCTGGGAACGGTGTCCTCCCAGCGTCACAGTGAAGCAGTCTGGGAACGGTGTCCTCCCACTGTCAGCGTCACAGTGAAGCAGTCTGGGAACGGTGTCCTCCCAGCGTCACAGTGAAGCAGTCTGGGAACAGTGTCCTGCCGCAGTCAGCGTCACAGTGAAGCAGTCTGGGAACGGTGTCATCCCGCCGTCAGCGTCACAGTGAAGCAGTCTGGGAACGGTGTCCTCCCACTGTCAGCGTCGCAGTGAAGCAGTCTGGGAACGGTGTCCTCCCAGCGTCAGCGTCACAGTGAAGCAGTCTGGGAACAGCGTCCTGCCGCAGTCAGCGTCACAGTGAAGCAGTCTGGGAACAGCGTCCTGCCGCAGTCAGCGTCCCAGTGAAGCAGTCTGGGAACGGTGTCCTCCCACCGTCAGCGTCACAGTGAAGCAGTCTGGGAACGGTGTCCTCCCACCGTCAGCGTCACAGTGAAGCAGTCTGGGAACAGCGTCCTGCCGCAGTCAGCGTCACAGTGAAGCAGTCTGGGAACGGTGTCCTCCCAGCGTCACAGTGAAGCAGTCTGGGAACGGCGTCCTCCCACCGTCAGCGTCACAGTGAAGCAGTCTGGGAACAGCGTCCTGCCGCAGTCAGCGTCACAGTGAAGCAGTCTGGGAACGGTGTCCTGCCGCAGTCAGCGTCACAGTGAAGCAGTCTGGGAACGGTGTCCTTCCAGCGTCAGTGTCACAGTGAAGCAGTCTGGGAACGGTGCCCTCCCACTGTCAGCGTCACAGTGAAGCAGTCTGGGAACGGCGTCCTCCCACAGTCGGCGTCACAGTGAAGCAGTCTGGGAACAGTGTCCTGCCGCAGTCAGCGTCACAGTGAAGCAGTCTGGGAACGGTGTCCTGCCGCAGTCAGTGTCACAGTGAAGCAGTCTGGGAACGGTGTCATCCCACTGTCAGTGTCACAGTGAAGCAGTCTGGGAACGGCGTCCTCCCACAGTCGGCGTCACAGTGAAGCAGTCTGGGAACAGTGTCCTGCCGCAGTCAGCGTCACAGTGAAGCAGTCTGGGAACGGTGTCCTGCCGCAGTCAGTGTCACAGTGAAGCAGTCTGGGAATGGCGTCCTGCCACCATCAGCGTCACAGTGAAGCAGTCTGGGAACGGTGTCCTCCCACTGTCAGCGTCACAGTGAAGCAGTCTGGGAACGGTGTCCTGCCGCAGTCAGTGTCACAGCGAAGCAGTCTGGGAACGGTGTCCTCCCAGCGTCAGCGTCACAGTGAAGCAGTCTGGGAACGGTGTCCTGCCGCAGTCAGCTTCACAGTGAAGCAGTCTGGGGACGGTGTCCTCCCACTGTCAGTGTCACAGTGAAGCAGTCTGGAAACGGTGTCCTCCCACTGTCAGCGTCACAGTGAAGCAGTCTGGGAACGGCGTCCTCCCACAGTCGGCGTCACAGTGAAGCAGTCTGGGAACAGTGTCCTGCCGCAGTCAGCGTCACAGTGAAGCAGTCTGGGAACGGTGTCCTGCCGCAGTCAGTGTCACAGTGAAGCAGTCTGGGAACGGTGTCATCCCACTGTCAGTGTCACAGTGAAGCAGTCTGGGAACGGCGTCCTCCCACAGTCGGCGTCACAGTGAAGCAGTCTGGGAACAGTGTCCTGCCGCAGTCAGCGTCACAGTGAAGCAGTCTGGGAACGGTGTCCTGCCGCAGTCAGTGTCACAGTGAAGCAGTCTGGGAACGGCGTCCTGCCGCAGTCAGCGTCACAGTGAAGCAGTCTGGGAACGGTGTCCTGCCGCAGTCAGTGTCACAGTGAAGCAGTCTGGGAACGGTGTCCTCCCACTGTCAGCGTCACAGTGAAGCAGTCTGGGAACGGTGTCCTCCCAGCGTCACAGTGAAGCAGTCTGGGAACGGTGTCCTCCCACTGTCAGCGTCACAGTGAAGCAGTCTGGGAACGGTGTCCTGCCGCAGTCAGCGTCAGAGTGAAGCAGTCTGGGAACGGTGTCCTCCCACTGTCAGCGTCACAGTGAAGCAGTCTGGGAACGGTGTCCTCTCAGCGTCACAGTGAAGCAGTCTGGGAACGGTGTCCTGCCGCAGTCAGCGTCACAATGAAGCAGTCTGGGAACGGTGTCCTCCCACTGTCAGCGTCACAGTGAAGCAGTCTGGGGACGGCGTCCTCCCACTGTCAGCGTCACAGTGAAGCAGTCTGGGAACGGTGTCCTCCCACCGTCAGCGTCACGGTGAAGCAGTCTGGGAACAGTGTCCTGCCGCAGTCAGCGTCACAGTGAAGCAGTCTGGGAACGGTGTCCTGCCGCAGTCAGCGTCACAGTGAAGCAGTCTGGGAACGGTGTCCTGCCGCAGTCAGCGTCACAGTGAAGCAGTCTGTGAACGGCGTCCTCCCACCATCAGCGTCACAGTGAAGCAGTCTGGGAACGGTGTCCTCCCAGCGTCAGTGTCACAGTGAAGCAGTCTGGGAACGGTGTCCTCCCACAGTCGGCGTCACAGTGAAGCAGTCTGGGAACGGTGTCCTGCCGCAGTCAGTGTCACAGTGAAGCAGTCTGGGAATGGCGTCCTGCCACCATCAGCGTCACAGTGAAGCAGTCTGGGAACGGTGTCCTGCCGCAGTCAGCGTCACAGTGAAGCAGTCTGGGAACGGTGTCCTCCCAGCGTCAGCGTCACAGTGAAGCAGTCTGGGAACAGTGTCCTCCCACAGTCGGCGTCACAGTGAAGCAGTCTGGGAACGGTATCCTGCCGCAGTCGGCGTCACAGTGAAGCAGTCTGGGAACGGTGTCCTCCCAGCGTCAGCGTCACAGTGAAGCAGTCTGGGAACAGTGTCCTCCCACAGTCGGCGTCACAGTGAAGCAGTCTGGGAACGGTGTCCTCCCACTGTCAGCGTCACAGTGAAGCAGTCTGGGAATGGTGTCCTCCCACTGTCAGCGTCACAGTGAAGCAGTCTGGGAACAGTGTCCTGCCGCAGTCAGTGTCACAGTGAAGCAGTCTGGGAACGGTGTCCTCCCAGCGTCACAGTGAAGCAGTCTGGGAACGGTGTCCTGCCGCAGTCAGTGTCACAGTGAAGCAGTCTGGGAACGGTGTCCTCCCACTGTCAGCGTCACAGTGAAGCCGTCTGGGAACGGCGTCCTGCCGCAGTCAGTGTCACAGTGAAGCAGTCTGGGAACGGTGTCCTCCCACTGTCAGCGTCACAGTGAAGCAGTCTGAGAACGGTGTCCTCACACTGTCAGCGTCACAGTGAAGCAGTCTGAGAACGGTGTCCTCCCACTGTCAGCGTCACAGTGAAGCAGTCTGGGGACGGTGTCATCCCACTGTCAGCGTCACAGTGAAGCAGTCTGAGAACGGTGTCCTCCCACTGTCAGCGTCACAGTGAAGCAGTCTGGGAACGGTGTCCTGCCGCAGTCAGCGTCACAGTGAAGCAGTCTGGGAACGGTGTCCTCCCACTGTCAGCGTCACAGTGAAGCAGTCTGAGAACGGTGTCCTCCCACTGTCAGCGTCACAGTGAAGCAGTCTGGGAACGGTGTCCAGCCGCAGTCAGTGTCACAGTGAAGCAGTCTGGGAACGGTGTCCTCCCACTGTCAGCGTCACAGTGAAGCAGTCTGGGAACGGCGTCCTCCCAGTGTCAGCGTCACAGTGAAGCAGTCTGGGAACGGTGTCCTCCCAGCGTCACAGTGAAGCAGTCTGGGAACGGTGTCCTGCCGCAGTCAGTGTCACAGTGAAGCAGTCTGGGAACGGCGTCCTCCCAGCGTCAGCATCAAAGTGAAGCAGTCTGGGAACGGTGACCTCCCACTGTCAGTGTCACAGTGAAGCAGTCTGGGAACGGTGACCTCCCACTGTCAGCGTCACAGTGAAGCAGTCTGGGAACAGTGTCCTGCCGCAGTCAGCGTCACAGTGAAGCAGTCTGGGAACAGTGTCCTGCCGCAGTCTGTGTCACAGTGAAGCAGTCTGGGAACGATGTCCTGCCGCAGTCAGCGTCACAGTGAAGCAGTCTGGGAACAGTGTCATCCCGCTGTCAGCGTCACAGTGAAGCAGTCTGGGAACGGTGTCCTCCCACTGTCAGCGTCGCAGTGAAGCAGTCTGGGAACGGTGTCCTCCCAGCGTCAGGGTCACAGTGAAGCAGTCTGGGAACGGTGTCCTCCCAGCGTCAGCGTCACAGTGAAGCAGTCTGGGAACGGTGTCCTCCCAGCGTCACAGTGAAGCAGTCTGGGAACGGTGTCCTCCCACTGTCAGCGTCACAGTGAAGCAGTCTGGGAACGGTGTCCTCCCAGCGTCACAGTGAAGCAGTCTGGGAACAGTGTCCTGCCGCAGTCAGCGTCACAGTGAAGCAGTCTGGGAACGGTGTCATCCCGCCGTCAGCGTCACAGTGAAGCAGTCTGGGAACGGTGTCCTCCCACTGTCAGCGTCGCAGTGAAGCAGTCTGGGAACGGTGTCCTCCCAGCGTCAGCGTCACAGTGAAGCAGTCTGGGAACAGCGTCCTGCCGCAGTCAGCGTCACAGTGAAGCAGTCTGGGAACAGCGTCCTGCCGCAGTCAGCGTCCCAGTGAAGCAGTCTGGGAACGATGTCCTCCCACTGTCAGCGTCACAGTGAAGCAGTCTGGGAACGGTGTCCTCCCAGCGTCACAGTGAAGCAGTCTGGGAACGGCGTCCTCCCACCGTCAGCGTCACAGTGAAGCAGTCTGGGAACAGCGTCCTGCCGCAGTCAGCGTCACAGTGAAGCAGTCTGGGAACAGTGTCCTGCCGCAGTCAGCGTCACAGTGAAGCAGTCTGGGAACGGTGTCCTCCCACTGTCAGCGTCACAGTGAAGCAGTCTGGGAACGGTGTCATCCCACTGTCAGTGTCACAGTGAAGCAGTCTGGGAACGGCGTCCTCCCACAGTCGGCGTCACAGTGAAGCAGTCTGGGAACAGTGTCCTGCCGCAGTCAGCGTCACAGTGAAGCAGTCTGGGAACGGTGTCCTGCCGCAGTCAGTGTCACAGTGAAGCAGTCTGGGAATGGCGTCCTGCCACCATCAGCGTCACAGTGAAGCAGTCTGGGAACGGTGTCCTGCCGCAGTCAGTGTCACAGTGAAGCAGTCTGGGAACGGTGTCCTCCCAGCGTCAGCGTCACAGTGAAGCAGTCTGGGAACGGTGTCCTGCCGCAGTCAGCTTCACAGTGAAGCAGTCTGGGGACGGTGTCCTCCCACTGTCAGCGTCACAGTGAAGCAGTCTGGGAACGGTGTCCTCCCACCGTCAGCGTCACAGTGAAGCAGTCTGGGAACAGCGTCCTGCCGCAGTCAGCGTCACAGTGAAGCAGTCTGGGAACGGTGTCCTCCCAGCGTCACAGTGAAGCAGTCTGGGAACGGCGTCCTCCCACCGTCAGCGTCACAGTGAAGCAGTCTGGGAACAGCGTCCTGCCGCAGTCAGCGTCACAGTGAAGCAGTCTGGGAACGGTGTCCTGCCGCAGTCAGCGTCACAGTGAAGCAGTCTGGGAACGGTGTCCTTCCAGCGTCAGTGTCACAGTGAAGCAGTCTGGGAACGGTGCCCTCCCACTGTCAGCGTCACAGTGAAGCAGTCTGGGAACGGCGTCCTCCCACAGTCGGCGTCACAGTGAAGCAGTCTGGGAACAGTGTCCTGCCGCAGTCAGCGTCACAGTGAAGCAGTCTGGGAACGGTGTCCTGCCGCAGTCAGTGTCACAGTGAAGCAGTCTGGGAACGGTGTCATCCCACTGTCAGTGTCACAGTGAAGCAGTCTGGGAACGGCGTCCTCCCACAGTCGGCGTCACAGTGAAGCAGTCTGGGAACAGTGTCCTGCCGCAGTCAGCGTCACAGTGAAGCAGTCTGGGAACGGTGTCCTGCCGCAGTCAGTGTCACAGTGAAGCAGTCTGGGAATGGCGTCCTGCCACCATCAGCGTCACAGTGAAGCAGTCTGGGAACGGTGTCCTCCCACTGTCAGCGTCACAGTGAAGCAGTCTGGGAACGGTGTCCTGCCGCAGTCAGTGTCACAGCGAAGCAGTCTGGGAACGGTGTCCTCCCAGCGTCAGCGTCACAGTGAAGCAGTCTGGGAACGGTGTCCTGCCGCAGTCAGCTTCACAGTGAAGCAGTCTGGGGACGGTGTCCTCCCACTGTCAGTGTCACAGTGAAGCAGTCTGGAAACGGTGTCCTCCCACTGTCAGCGTCACAGTGAAGCAGTCTGGGAACGGCGTCCTCCCACAGTCGGCGTCACAGTGAAGCAGTCTGGGAACAGTGTCCTGCCGCAGTCAGCGTCACAGTGAAGCAGTCTGGGGACGGCGTCCTCCCACTGTCAGCGTCACAGTGAAGCAGTCTGGGAACGGTGTCCTCCCACCGTCAGCGTCACGGTGAAGCAGTCTGGGAACAGTGTCCTGCCGCAGTCAGCGTCACAGTGAAGCAGTCTGGGAACGGTGTCCTGCCGCAGTCAGCGTCACAGTGAAGCAGTCTGGGAACGGTGTCCTGCCGCAGTCAGCGTCACAGTGAAGCAGTCTGGGAACGGCGTCCTCCCACCATCAGCGTCACAGTGAAGCAGTCTGGGAACGGTGTCCTCCCAGCGTCAGTGTCACAGTGAAGCAGTCTGGGAACGGTGTCCTCCCACAGTCGGCGTCACAGTGAAGCAGTCTGGGAACGGTGTCCTGCCGCAGTCAGTGTCACAGTGAAGCAGTCTGGGAATGGCGTCCTGCCACCATCAGCGTCACAGTGAAGCAGTCTGGGAACGGTGTCCTCCCAGCGTCAGCGTCACAGTGAAGCAGTCTGGGAACAGTGTCCTCCCACAGTCGGCGTCACAGTGAAGCAGTCTGGGAACGGTATCCTGCCGCAGTCGGCGTCACAGTGAAGCAGTCTGGGAACGGTGTCCTCCCAGCGTCAGCGTCACAGTGAAGCAGTCTGGGAACAGTGTCCTCCCACAGTCGGCGTCACAGTGAAGCAGTCTGGGAACGGTGTCCTCCCACTGTCAGCGTCACAGTGAAGCAGTCTGGGAATGGTGTCCTCCCACTGTCAGCGTCACAGTGAAGCAGTCTGGGAACAGTGTCCTGCCGCAGTCAGTGTCACAGTGAAGCAGTCTGGGAACGGTGTCCTCCCAGCGTCACAGTGAAGCAGTCTGGGAACGGTGTCCTGCCGCAGTCAGTGTCACAGTGAAGCAGTCTGGGAACGGTGTCCTCCCACTGTCAGCGTCACAGTGAAGCCGTCTGGGAACGGCGTCCTGCCGCAGTCAGTGTCACAGTGAAGCAGTCTGGGAACGGTGTCCTCCCACTGTCAGCGTCACAGTGAAGCAGTCTGAGAACGGTGTCCTCACACTGTCAGCGTCACAGTGAAGCAGTCTGAGAACGGTGTCCTCCCACTGTCAGCGTCACAGTGAAGCAGTCTGGGAACGGTGTTCTGCTGCAGTCAGTGTCACAGTGAAGCAGTCTGGGAACGGTGTCCTCCCACTGTCAGCGTCACAGTGAAGCAGTCTGGGAACGGTGTCCAGCCGCAGTCAGTGTCACAGTGAAGCAGTCTGGGAACGGTGTCCTCCCACTGTCAGCGTCACAGTGAAGCAGTCTGGGGACGGTGTCCTGCCGCAGTCAGCGTCACAGTGAAGCAGTCTGGGAACGGCGTCCTCCCAGTGTCAGCGTCACAGTGAAGCAGTCTGGGAACGGTGTCCTCCCAGCGTCACAGTGAAGCAGTCTGGGAACGGTGTCCTGCCGCAGTCAGTGTCACAGTGAAGCAGTCTGGGAACGGCGTCCTCCCAGCGTCAGCATCAAAGTGAAGCAGTCTGGGAACGGTGACCTCCCACTGTCAGTGTCACAGTGAAGCAGTCTGGGAACGGTGACCTCCCACTGTCAGCGTCACAGTGAAGCAGTCTGGGAACAGTGTCCTGCCGCAGTCAGCGTCACAGTGAAGCAGTCTGGGAACAGTGTCCTGCCGCAGTCTGTGTCACAGTGAAGCAGTCTGGGAACGATGTCCTGCCGCAGTCAGCGTCACAGTGAAGCAGTCTGGGAACAGTGTCATCCCGCTGTCAGCGTCACAGTGAAGCAGTCTGGGAACGGTGTCCTCCCACTGTCAGCGTCGCAGTGAAGCAGTCTGGGAACGGTGTCCTCCCAGCGTCAGGGTCACAGTGAAGCAGTCTGGGAACGGTGTCCTCCCAGCGTCAGCGTCACAGTGAAGCAGTCTGGGAACGGTGTCCTCCCAGCGTCACAGTGAAGCAGTCTGGGAACGGTGTCCTCCCACTGTCAGCGTCACAGTGAAGCAGTCTGGGAACGGTGTCCTCCCAGCGTCACAGTGAAGCAGTCTGGGAACAGTGTCCTGCCGCAGTCAGCGTCACAGTGAAGCAGTCTGGGAACGGTGTCATCCCGCCGTCAGCGTCACAGTGAAGCAGTCTGGGAACGGTGTCCTCCCACTGTCAGCGTCGCAGTGAAGCAGTCTGGGAACGGTGTCCTCCCAGCGTCAGCGTCACAGTGAAGCAGTCTGGGAACAGCGTCCTGCCGCAGTCAGCGTCACAGTGAAGCAGTCTGGGAACAGCGTCCTGCCGCAGTCAGCGTCCCAGTGAAGCAGTCTGGGAACGATGTCCTCCCACTGTCAGCGTCACAGTGAAGCAGTCTGGGAACGGTGTCCTCCCAGCGTCACAGTGAAGCAGTCTGGGAACGGCGTCCTCCCACCGTCAGCGTCACAGTGAAGCAGTCTGGGAACAGCGTCCTGCCGCAGTCAGCGTCACAGTGAAGCAGTCTGGGAACAGTGTCCTGCCGCAGTCAGCGTCACAGTGAAGCAGTCTGGGAACGGTGTCCTCCCACTGTCAGCGTCACAGTGAAGCAGTCTGGGAACGGTGTCATCCCACTGTCAGTGTCACAGTGAAGCAGTCTGGGAACGGCGTCCTCCCACAGTCGGCGTCACAGTGAAGCAGTCTGGGAACAGTGTCCTGCCGCAGTCAGCGTCACAGTGAAGCAGTCTGGGAACGGTGTCCTGCCGCAGTCAGTGTCACAGTGAAGCAGTCTGGGAATGGCGTCCTGCCACCATCAGCGTCACAGTGAAGCAGTCTGGGAACGGTGTCCTGCCGCAGTCAGTGTCACAGTGAAGCAGTCTGGGAACGGTGTCCTCCCAGCGTCAGCGTCACAGTGAAGCAGTCTGGGAACGGTGTCCTGCCGCAGTCAGCTTCACAGTGAAGCAGTCTGGGGACGGTGTCCTCCCACTGTCAGTGTCACAGTGAAGCAGTCTGGGAACGGTGTCCTCCCACTGTCAGCGTCACAGTGAAGCAGTCTGGGAACGGCGTCCTCCCACAGTCGGCGTCACAGTGAAGCAGTCTGGGAACAGTGTCCTGCCGCAGTCAGCGTCACAGTGAAGCAGTCTGGGAACGGCGTCCTCCCACCATCAGCGTCACAGTGAAGCAGTCTGGGAACGGTGTCCTGCCGCAGTCAGTGTCACAGTGAAGCAGTCTGGGAACGGTGTCATCCCACTGTCAGTGTCACAGTGAAGCAGTCTGGGAACGGCGTCCTCCCACAGTCGGCGTCACAGTGAAGCAGTCTGGGAACGGTGTCCTGCCACCATCAGCGTCACAGTGAAGCAGTCTGGGAACGGTGTCCTGCCGCAGTCAGTGTCACAGTGAAGCAGTCTGGGAACGGTGTCCTCCCAGCGTCAGCGTCACAGTGAAGCAGTCTGGGAACGGTGTCCTGCCGCAGTCAGCGTCACAGTGAAGCAGTCTGGGAACGGTGTCCTGCCGCAGTCAGTGTCACAGTGAAGCAGTCTGGGAACGGCGTCCTGCCGCAGTCAGCGTCACAGTGAAGCAGTCTGGGAACGGTGTCCTGCCACCATCAGCGTCACAGTGAAGCAGTCTGGGAACGGTGTCCTGCCGCAGTCAGTGTCACAGTGAAGCAGTCTGGGAACGGTGTCCTCCCAGCGTCAGCGTCACAGTGAAGCAGTCTGGGAACGGTGTCCTGCCGCAGTCAGCTTCACAGTGAAGCAGTCTGAGAACGGTGTCCTCCCACTGTCAGTGTCACAGTGAAGCAGTCTGGGAACGTTGTCCTCCCACTGTCAGCGTCACAGTGAAGCAGTCTGGGAACGGCGTCCTCCCACAGTCGGCGTCACAGTGAAGCAGTCTGGGAACGGTATCCTGCCGCAGTCAGCGTCACAGTGAAGCAGTCTGGGAACGGTGTCCTGCCGCAGTCAGTGTCACAGTGAAGCAGTCTGGGAACGGTGTCCTCCCAGCGTCAGCGTCACAGTGAAGCAGTCTGGGAACGGTGTCCTGCCGCAGTTAGCTTCACAGTGAAGCAGTCTGGGGACGGTGTCCTCCCACTGTCAGTGTCACAGTGAAGCAGTCTGGGAACGGCGTCCTCCCACTGTCAGCGTCACAGTGAAGCAGTCTGGGAACGGCGTCCTCCCACTGTCAGCGTCACAGTGAAGCAGTCTGGGAACGGTGTCCTCCCACTGTCAGCGTCACAGTGAAGCAGTCTGGGAACGGTGTCCTCCCACTGTCAGCGTCACAGTGAAGCAGTCTGGGAACGGTGTCCTCCCACTGTCAGCGTCGCAGTGAAGCAGTCTGGGAACGGTGTCCTCCCACTGTCAGCGTCACAGTGAAGCAGTCTGGGAACAGTGTCCTGCCGCAGTCAGCGTCACAGTGAAGCAGTCTGGGAACGGTGTCATCCCACTGTCAGCGTCACAGTGAAGCAGTCTGGGAAAGGTGTCCTCCCACTATCAGCGTCACAGTGAAGCAGTCTGGGAACGGTGTCCTCCCACTGTCGGCGTCACAGTGAAGCAGTCTGGGAACGGTGTCCTCCCAGCGTCAGCGTCACAGTGAAGCAGTCTGGGAACGGAATCCTGCCGCAGTCAGCGTCACAGTGAAGCAGTCTGGGAACGGTGTCCAGCCGCAGTCAGCGTCACAGTGAAGCAGTCTGGGAACGGTGTCCTGCCGCAGTCAGCGTCACAGTGAAGCAGTCTGGGAACGGTGTCCTGCCGCAGTCAGTGTCACAGTGAAGCAGTCTGGGAACGGTGTCCTCCCACTGTCAGCGTCACAGTGAAGCAGTCTGGGAACGGTGTCCTGCCGCAGTCAGCGTCACAGTGAAGCAGTCTGGGAACAGTGTCCTGCAGTCAGCGTCACAGTGAAGCAGTCTGGGAACGGCGTCCTCCCACCGTCAGCGTCACAGTGAAGCAGTCTGGGAACAGCGTCCTGCCGCAGTCAGCGTCACAGTGAAGCAGTCTGGGAACGGTGTCCTGCCGCAGTCAGCGTCACAGTGAAGCAGTCTGGGAACGGTGTCCTCCCAGCGTCAGTGTCACAGTGAAGCAGTCTGGGAACGGTGCCCTCCCACTGTCAGCGTCACAGTGAAGCAGTCTGGGAACGGCGTCCTCCCACAGTCGGCGTCACAGTGAAGCAGTCTGGGAACAGTGTCCTGCCGCAGTCAGCGTCACAGTGAAGCAGTCTGGGAACGGTGTCCTGCCGCAGTCAGTGTCACAGTGAAGCAGTCTGGGAACGGTGTCATCCCACTGTCAGTGTCACAGTGAAGCAGTCTGGGAACGGTGTCCTGCCGCAGTCAGCGTCACAGTGAAGCAGTCTGGGAACGGTGTCATCCCACTGTCAGTGTCACAGTGAAGCAGTCTGGGAACGGCGTCCTCCCACAGTCGGCGTCACAGTGAAGCAGTCTGGGAACAGTGTCCTGCCGCAGTCAGCGTCACAGTGAAGCAGTCTGGGAACGGTGTCCTGTCGCAGTCAGTGTCACAGTGAAGCAGTCTGGGAACGGTGTCCTCCCAGCGTCAGCGTCACAGTGAAGCAGTCTGGGAACGGTGTCCTGCCGCAGTCAGCTTCACAGTGAAGCAGTCTGGGGACGGTGTCCTCCCACTGTCAGTGTCACAGTGAAGCAGTCTGGAAACGGTGTCCTCCCACTGTCAGCGTCACAGTGAACCAGTCTGGGAACGGCGTCCTCCCACAGTCGGCGTCACAGTGAAGCAGTCTGGGAACAGTGTCCTGCCGCAGTCAGCGTCACAGTGAAGCAGTCTGGGAACGGTGTCCTGCCGCAGTCAGTGTCACAGTGAAGCAGTCTGGGAACGGTGTCATCCCACTGTCAGTGTCACAGTGAAGCAGTCTGGGAACGGCGTCCTCCCACAGTCGGCGTCACAGTGAAGCAGTCTGGGAACAGTGTCCTGCCGCAGTCAGCGTCACAGTGAAGCAGTCTGGGAACGGTGTCCTGCCGCAGTCAGTGTCACAGTGAAGCAGTCTGGGAACGGCGTCCTGCCGCAGTCAGCGTCACAGTGAAGCAGTCTGGGAACGGTGTCCTGCCGCAGTCAGTGTCACAGTGAAGCAGTCTGGGAACGGTGTCCTCCCACTATCAGCGTCACAGTGAAGCAGTCTGGGAACGGTGTCCTCCCAGCGTCACAGTGAAGCAGTCTGGGAACGGTGTCCTCCCACTGTCAGCGTCACAGTGAAGCAGTCTGGGAACGGTGTCCTGCCGCAGTCAGCGTCACAGTGAAGCAGTCTGGGAACGGTGTCCTCCCACTGTCAGCGTCACAGTGAAGCAGTCTGGGAACGGTGTCCTCTCAGCGTCACAGTGAAGCAGTCTGGGAACGGTGTCCTGCCGCAGTCAGCGTCACAATGAAGCAGTCTGGGAACGGTGTCCTCCCACTGTCAGCGTCACAGTGAAGCAGTCTGGGGACGGCGTCCTCCCACTGTCAGCGTCACAGTGAAGCAGTCTGGGAACGGTGTCCTCCCACCGTCAGCGTCACGGTGAAGCAGTCTGGGAACAGTGTCCTGCCGCAGTCAGCGTCACAGTGAAGCAGTCTGGGAACGGTGTCCTGCCGCAGTCAGTGTCACAGTGAAGCAGTCTGGGAACGGCGTCCACCCACCATCAGCGTCACAGTGAAGCAGTCTGGGAACGGTGTCCTCCCAGCGTCAGTGTCACAGTGAAGCAGTCTGGGAACGGCGTCCTCCCACAGTCGGCGTCACAGTGAAGCAGTCTGGGAACGGTGTCCTGCCGCAGTCAGTGTCACAGTGAAGCAGTCTGGGAATGGCGTCCTGCCACCATCAGCGTCACAGTGAGGCAGTCTGGGAACGGTGTCCTGCCGCAGTCAGCGTCACAGTGAAGCAGTCTGGGAACGGTGTCCTCCCAGCGTCAGCGTCACAGTGAAGCAGTCTGGGAACAGTGTCCTCCCACAGTCGGCGTCACAGTGAAGCAGTCTGGGAACGGTATCCTGCCGCAGTCGGCGTCACAGTGAAGCAGTCTGGGAACGGTGTCCTCCCAGCGTCAGCGTCACAGTGAAGCAGTCTGGGAACAGTGTCCTCCCACAGTCGGCGTCACAGTGAAGCAGTCTGGGAACGGTGTCCTCCCACTGTCAGCGTCACAGTGAAGCAGTCTGGGAATGGTGTCCTCCCACTGTCAGCGTCACAGTGAAGCAGTCTGGGAACAGTGTCCTGCCGCAGTCAGTGTCACAGTGAAGCAGTCTGGGAACGGTGTCCTGCCGCAGTCAGTGTCACAGTGAAGCAGTCTGGGAACGGTGTCCTCCCACTGTCAGCGTCACAGTGAAGCCGTCTGGGAACGGCGTCCTGCCGCAGTCAGTGTCACAGTGAAGCAGTCTGGGAACGGTGTCCTCCCACTGTCAGCGTCACAGTGAAGCAGTCTGAGAACGGTGTCCTCACACTGTCAGCGTCACAGTGAAGCAGTCTGAGAACGGTGTCCTCCCACTGTCAGCGTCACAGTGAAGCAGTCTGGGAACGGTGTTCTGCTGCAGTCAGTGTCACAGTGAAGCAGTCTGGGAACGGTGTCCTCACACTGTCAGCGTCACAGTGAAGCAGTCTGGGAACGGTGTCCTCACACTGTCAGCGTCACAGTGAAGCAGTCTGAGAACGGTGTCCTCCCACTGTCAGCGTCACAGTGAAGCAGTCTGGGAACGGTGTTCTGCTGCAGTCAGCGTCACAGTGAAGCAGTCTGGGAACGGTGTCCTCCCAGCGTCAGCGTCACAGTGAAGCAGTCTGGGGACGGTGTCCTGCCGCAGTCAGCGTCACAGTGAAGCAGTCTGGGAACGGTGCCCTCCCACTGTCAGCGTCACAGTGAAGCAGTCTGGGGACGGTGTCCTGCCGCAGTCAGCGTCACAGTGAAGCAGTCTGGGAACGGCGTCCTCCCAGTGTCAGCGTCACAGTGAAGCAGTCTGGGAACGGTGTCCTCCCAGCGTCACAGTGAAGCAGTCTGGGAACGGTGTCCTGCCGCAGTCAGTGTCACAGTGAAGCAGTCTGGGAACGGCGTCCTCCCAGCGTCAGCATCAAAGTGAAGCAGTCTGGGAACGGTGACCTCCCACTGTCAGTGTCACAGTGAAGCAGTCTGGGAACGGTGACCTCCCACTGTCAGCGTCACAGTGAAGCAGTCTGGGAACAGTGTCCTGCCGCAGTCAGCGTCACAGTGAAGCAGTCTGGGAACAGTGTCCTGCCGCAGTCAGTGTCACAGTGAAGCAGTCTGGGAACGATGTCCTGCCGCAGTCAGCGTCACAGTGAAGCAGTCTGGGAACAGTGTCATCCCGCTGTCAGCGTCACAGTGAAGCAGTCTGGGAACGGTGTCCTCCCACTGTCAGCGTCGCAGTGAAGCAGTCTGGGAACGGTGTCCTCCCAGCGTCAGGGTCACAGTGAAGCAGTCTGGGAACGGTGTCCTCCCAGCGTCAGCGTCACAGTGAAGCAGTCTGGGAACGGTGTCCTCCCAGCGTCACAGTGAAGCAGTCTGGGAACGGTGTCCTCCCACTGTCAGCGTCACAGTGAAGCAGTCTGGGAACGGTGTCCTCCCAGCGTCACAGTGAAGCAGTCTGGGAACAGTGTCCTGCCGCAGTCAGCGTCACAGTGAAGCAGTCTGGGAACGGTGTCATCCCGCCGTCAGCGTCACAGTGAAGCAGTCTGGGAACGGTGTCCTCCCACTGTCAGCGTCGCAGTGAAGCAGTCTGGGAACGGTGTCCTCCCAGCGTCAGCGTCACAGTGAAGCAGTCTGGGAACAGCGTCCTGCCGCAGTCAGCGTCACAGTGAAGCAGTCTGGGAACAGCGTCCTGCCGCAGTCAGCGTCCCAGTGAAGCAGTCTGGGAACGGTGTCCTCCCACTGTCAGCGTCACAGTGAAGCAGTCTGGGAACGGTGTCCTCCCAGCGTCACAGTGAAGCAGTCTGGGAACAGCGTCCTGCCGCAGTCAGCGTCACAGTGAAGCAGTCTGGGAACAGTGTCCTGCCGCAGTCAGCGTCACAGTGAAGCAGTCTGGGAACGGTGTCCTCCCACTGTCAGCGTCACAGTGAAGCAGTCTGGGAACGGTGTCATCCCACTGTCAGTGTCACAGTGAAGCAGTCTGGGAACGGCGTCCTCCCACAGTCGGCGTCACAGTGAAGCAGTCTGGGAACAGTGTCCTGCCGCAGTCAGCGTCACAGTGAAGCAGTCTGGGAACGGTGTCCTGCCGCAGTCAGTGTCACAGTGAAGCAGTCTGGGAATGGCGTCCTGCCACCATCAGCGTCACAGTGAAGCAGTCTGGGAACGGTGTCCTGCCGCAGTCAGTGTCACAGTGAAGCAGTCTGGGAACGGTGTCCTCCCAGCGTCAGCGTCACAGTGAAGCAGTCTGGGAACGGTGTCCTGCCGCAGTCAGCTTCACAGTGAAGCAGTCTGGGGACGGTGTCCTCCCACTGTCAGTGTCACAGTGAAGCAGTCTGGGAACGGTGTCCTCCCACTGTCAGCGTCACAGTGAAGCAGTCTGCGAACGGCGTCCTCCCACAGTCGGCGTCACAGTGAAGCAGTCTGGGAACAGTGTCCTGCCGCAGTCAGCGTCACAGTGAAGCAGTCTGGGAACGGCGTCCTCCCACCATCAGCGTCACAGTGAAGCAGTCTGGGAACGGTGTCCTGCCGCAGTCAGTGTCACAGTGAAGCAGTCTGGGAACGGTGTCATCCCACTGTCAGTGTCACAGTGAAGCAGTCTGGGAACGGCGTCCTCCCACAGTCGGCGTCACAGTGAAGCAGTCTGGGAACGGTGTCCTGCCACCATCAGCGTCACAGTGAAGCAGTCTGGGAACGGTGTCCTGCCGCAGTCAGTGTCACAGTGAAGCAGTCTGGGAACGGTGTCCTCCCAGCGTCAGCGTCACAGTGAAGCAGTCTGGGAACGGTGTCCTGCCGCAGTCAGCGTCACAGTGAAGCAGTCTGGGAACGGTGTCCTGCCGCAGTCAGTGTCACAGTGTAGCAGTCTGGGAACGGCGTCCTGCCGCAGTCAGCGTCACAGTGTAGCAGTCTGGGAACGGCGTCCTGCCGCAGTCAGTGTCACAGTGAAGCAGTCTGGGAACGGTGTCCTGCCACCATCAGCGTCACAGTGAAGCAGTCTATGAACGGTGTCCTGCCGCAGTCAGTGTCACAGTGAAGCAGTCTGGGAACGGTGTCCTCCCAGCGTCAGCGTCACAGTGAAGCAGTCTGGGAACGGTGTCCTGCCGCAGTCAGCTTCACAGTGAAGCAGTCTGAGAACGGTGTCCTCCCACTGTCAGTGTCACAGTGAAGCAGTCTGGGAACGGCGTCCTCCCACTGTCAGCGTCACAGTGAAGCAGTCTGGGAACGGCGTCCTCCCACAGTCGGCGTCACAGTGAAGCAGTCTGGGAACGGTATCCTGCCGCAGTCAGTGTCACAGTGAAGCAGTCTGGGAACGGTGTCCTGCCGCAGTCAGTGTCACAGTGAAGCAGTCTGGGAACGGTGTCCTCCCAGCGTCAGCGTCACAGTGAAGCAGTCTGGGAACGGTGTCCTGCCGCAGTCAGCTTCACAGTGAAGCAGTCTGGGGACGGTGTCCTCCCACTGTCAGTGTCACAGTGAAGCAGTCTGGGAACGGCGTCCTCCCACTGTCAGCGTCACAGTGAAGCAGTCTGGGAACGGCGTCCTCCCACTGTCAGCGTCACAGTGAAGCAGTCTATGAACGGTGTCCTCCCACTGTCAGCGTCACAGTGAAGCAGTCTGGGAACGGTGTCCTCCCACTGTCAGCGTCACAGTGAAGCAGTCTGGGAACGGTGTTCTCCCGCTGTCAGCGTCACAGTGAAGCAGTCTGGGAACGGTGTCATCCCACTGTCAGCGTCACAGTGAAGCAGTCTGGGAACGGTGTCCTCCCACTGTCAGCGTCACAGTGAAGCAGTCTGGGAACGGTGTCCTCCCACTGTCGGCGTCACAGTGAAGCAGTCTGGGAACGGTGTCCTCCCAGCGTCAGCGTCACAGTGAAGCAGTCTGGGAACGGAATCCTGCCGCAGTCAGCGTCACAGTGAAGCAGTCTGGGAACGGTGTCCAGCCGCAGTCAGCGTCACAGTGAAGCAGTCTGGGAACGGTGTCCTGCCGCAGTCAGTGTCACAGTGAAGCAGTCTGGGAACGGTGTCCTGCCGCAGTCAGTGTCACAGTGAAGCAGTCTGGGAACGGTGTCCTCCCACTGTCAGCGTCACAGTGAAGCTGTCTGGGAACGGTGTCCTGCCGCAGTCAGCGTCACAGTGAAGCAGTCTGGGAACACTGTCCTGCAGTCAGCGTCACAGTGAAGCAGTCTGGGAACGGTGTCCTCCCAGTGTCAGCGTCACAGTGAAGCAGTCTGGGAATGGTGTCCTGCCGCAGTCAGCGTCACAGTGAAGCAGTCTGGGAACGGTGTCCTGCCGCAGTCAGCGTCACTGTGAAGCAGTCTGGGAACGGTGTCCTCCCACTGTCAGCGTCACAGTGAAGCAGTCTGGGAACGGTGTCCTCCCACTGTCAGCGTCACAGTGAAGCAGTCTGGGAACGGTGTCCTCCCACTGTCAGCGTCACAGTGAAGCAGTCTGGGAACGGTGTCCTCCCACTGTCAGCGTCACAGTGAAGCAGTCTGGGAACGGTGTCCTCCCACTGTCAGCGTCACAGTGAAGCAGTCTGGGAACGGTGTCCTCCCACAGTCAGTGTCACAGTGAAGCAGTTTGGGAAAGGTATCCTCCCACTGTCATCGTCACAGTGAAGCAGTCTGGGAATGGAGTCCTGCCGCAGTCAGTGTCACAGTGAAGCAGTCTGGGAACGGTGTCCTCCCACTGTCAGCGTCACAGTGAAGCAGTCTGGGAACGGTGGCCTCCCACTGTCAGCGTCACAGTGAAGCAGTCTGGGAACGGTGTCCTCCCTCTGTCAGCGTCACAGTGAAGCAGTCTGGGAACGGTGTCCTGCCGCAGTCAGTGTCACAGTGAAGCAGTCTGGGAACGGTGTCCTCCCAGCGTCAGCGTCACAGTGAAGCAGTCTGGGAACGGTGTCCTCCCACCGTCAGCGTCACAGTGAAGCAGTCTGGGAATGGCGTCCTTAGCAGTCAGCGTCACAGTGAAGCAGTCTGGGAACGGTGTCCTCCCACTGTCAGCGTCAGAGTGAAGCAGTCTGGGAACGGTGTCCTCCCACCGTCAGCGTCACAGTGAAGCAGTCTGGGAACGGTGTCCTCCCACCGTCAGCGTCACAGTGAAGCAGCCTGGGAACGGTGTCCTCCCACCGTCAGCGTCACAGTGAAGCAGTCTGGGAACGGTGTCCTCCCACCGTCAGCGTCACAGTGAAGCAGTCTGGGAACGGTGTCCTCCCACCGTCAGCGTCACAGTGAAGCAGTCTGGGAACGGTGTCCTCTCACCGTCAGCGCCACAGTGAAGCAGTCTGGGAACGGTGTCCTCCCACCGTCAGCGTCACAGTGAAGCAGTCTGGGAACGGTGTCCTGCCGCAGTCAGCGTCACAGTGAAGCAGTCTGGGAACGGTGTCCTCCCACTGTCAGTGTCACAGTGAAGCAGTCCGGGAACGGTGTCCTGCCGCAGTCAGCGTCACAGTGAAGCAGTCCGGGAACGGTGTCCTGCCGCAGTCAGCGTCACAGTGAAGCAGTCTGGGAACAGTGTCCTCCCACAGTCAGTGTCACAGTGAAGCAGTCTGGGAACGGTGTCCTGCCGCAGTCAGTGTCACAGTGAAGCAGTCTGGGAACGGTGTCCTGCCGCAATCAGTGTCACAGTGAAGCAGTCTGGGAACGGTGTCCTCCCACTGTCAGCGTCACAGTGAAGCAGTCTGGGAACGGTGTCCTCCCAGCGTCACAGTGAAGCAGTCTGGGAACAGCGTCCTGCTGCAGTCAGCGTCACAGTGAAGCAGTCTGGGAACGGTGTCCTCCCACTGTCAGTGTCACAGTGAAGCAGTCTGGGAACGGTGTCCTTCCGCAGTCAGTGTCTTAGTGAAGCAGTCTGGGAACGGTGTCCTCCCACTGTCAGTGTCACAGTGAAGCAGTCTGGGAACGGTGTCCTGCCGCAGTCAGTGTCACAGTGAAGCAGTCTGGGAACGGTGTCCTCCCACAGTCAGCGTCACAGTAAAGCAGTCTGGGAACGGTGTCCTCCCACTGTCAGCGTCACAGTGAAGCAGCCTGGGAACGGTGTCCTCCCACTGTCAGCGTCACAGTGAAGCAGTCTGGGAACGGTGTCCTCCCACAGTCAGTGTCACAGTGAAGCAGTTTGGGAAAGGTATCCTCCCACTGTCATCGTCACAGTGAAGCAGTCTGGGAACGGTGTCCTCCCAGCGTCAGCGTCACAGTGAAGCAGTCTGGGAACAGCGTCCTGCCGCAGTCAGCGTCACAGTGAAGCAGTCTGGGAACGGTGTCCTCCCACTGTCAGCGTCACAGTGAAGCAGTCTGGGAACGGTGTCCTGCCGCAGTCAGTGTCACAGTGAAGCAGTCTGGGAACGGCGTCCTGCCGCAGTCAGTGTCACAGTGAAGCAGTCTGGGAACGGTGTCCTCCCACTGTCAGCGTCACAGTGAAGCAGTCTGGGAACGGTGTCCTCCCAGCGTCAGCGTCACAGTGAAGCAGTCTGGGAACGGTGTCCTCCCAGCGTCACAGTGAAGCAGTCTGGGAACGGTGTCCTGCCGCAGTCAGTGTCACAGTGAAGCAGTCTGGGAACGGTGTCCTCCCACTGTCAGCGTCACAGTGAAGCAGTCTGGGAACGGTGTCCTCCCAGCGTCAGCATCACAGTGAAGCAGTCTGGGAACAGCGTCCTGCCGCAGTCAGTGTCACAGTGAAGCAGTCTGGGAACGGTGTCCTCCCACTGTCAGCGTCACAGTGAAGCAGTCTGGGAACGGTGTCCTGCCGCAGTCAGTGTCACAGTGAAGCAGTCTGGGAACGGTGTCCTGCCGCAGTCAGCGTCACAGTGAAGCAGTCTGGGAACGGTGTCATCCCACTGTCAGCGTCACAGTGAAGCAGTCTGGGAACGGTGTCCTGGCGCAGTCAGCATCACAGTGAAGCAGTCTGGGAACGGTGTCATCCCACTGTCAGCGTCACAGTGAAGCAGTCTGGGAACGGTGTCCTGCCGCAGTCAGTGTCACAGTGAAGCAGTCTGGGAACGGTGTCCTCCCACTGTCAGCGTCACAGTGAAGCAGTCTGGGAACGGTGTCATCCCACTGTCAGCGTCGCAGTGAAGCAGTCTGGGAACGGTGTCCTGCAGCAGTCAGCGTCACAGTGAAGCAGTCTGGGAACGGTGTCCTCCCACTGTCAGCGTCACAGTGAAGCAGTCTGGGAACGGTGTCCTGCCGCAGTCAGCGTCACAGTGAAGCAGTCTGGGAACGGTGTCATCCCACTGTCAGCGTCACAGTGAAGCAGTCTGGGAACGGTGTCCTGCCGCAGTCAGCGTCACAGTGAAGCAGTCTGGGAACGGCGTCCTCCCACCGTCAGCGTCACAGTGAAGCAGTCTGGGAACGGCGTCCTCCCACCGTCAGCGTCACAGTGAAGCAGTCTGGGAACGGTGTCCTCCCAGCGTCAGCGTCACAGTGAAGCAGTCTGGGAACGGTGTCCTGCCGCAGTCAGCTTCACAGTGAAGCAGTCTGGGGACGGTGTCCTCCCACTGTCAGTGTCACAGTGAGGCAGTCTGGGAACGGTGTCCTCCCACTGTCAGCGTCACAGTGAAGCAGTCTGGGAACGGCGTCCTCCCACAGTCGGCGTCACAGTGAAGCAGTCTGGGAACAGTGTCCTGCCGCAGTCAGCGTCACAGTGAAGCAGTCTGGGAACGGCGTCCTCCCACCATCAGCGTCACAGTGAAGCAGTCTGGGAACGGTGTCCTGCCGCAGTCAGTGTCACAGTGAAGCAGTCTGGGAACGGTGTCATCCCACTGTCAGTGTCACAGTGAAGCAGTCTGGGAACGGCGTCCTCCCACAGTCGGCGTCACAGTGAAGCAGTCTGGGAACGGTGTCCTGCCACCATCAGCGTCACAGTGAAGCAGTCTGGGAACGGTGTCCTGCCGCAGTCAGTGTCACAGTGAAGCAGTCTGGGAACGGTGTCCTCCCAGCGTCAGCGTCACAGTGAAGCAGTCTGGGAACGGTGTCCTGCCGCAGTCAGCGTCACAGTGAAGCAGTCTGGGAAAGGTGTCCTGCCGCAGTCAGTGTCACAGTGAAGCAGTCTGGGAACGGCGTCCTGCCGCAGTCAGCGTCACAGTGAAGCAGTCTGGGAACGGTGTCCTGCCACCATCAGCGTCACAGTGAAGCAGTCTGGGAACGGTGTCCTGCCGCAGTCAGTGTCACAGTGAAGCAGTCTGGGAACGGCGTCCTCCCAGCGTAAGCGTCACAGTGAAGCAGTCTGGGAACGGTGTCCTGCCGCAGTCAGCTTCACAGTGAAGCAGTCTGAGAACGGTGTCCTCCCACTGTCAGTGTCACAGTGAAGCAGTCTGGGAACGGTGTCCTCCCACTGTCAGCGTCACAGAGAAGCAGTCTGGGATCGGCGTCCTCCCACAGTCGGCGTCACAGTGAAGCAGTCTGGGAACGGTATCCTGCCGCAGTCAGCGTCACAGTGAAGCAGTCTGGGAACGGTGTCCTGCCGCAGTCAGTGTCACAGTGAAGCAGTCTGGGAACGGTGTCCTCCCAGCGTCAGCGTCACAGTGAAGCAGTCTGGGAACGGTGTCATCCCACTGTCAGCGTCGCAGTGAAGCAGTCTGGGAACGGTGTCCTGCCGCAGTCAGCGTCACAGTGAAGCAGTCTGGGAACGGTGTCCTCCCACTGTCAGCGTCACAGTGAAGCAGTCTGGGAACGGTGTCCTGCCGCAGTCAGCGTCACAGTGAAGCAGTCTGGGAACGGTGTCATCCCACTGTCAGCGTCACAGTGAAGCAGTCTGGGAACGGTGTCCTGCCGCAGTCAGCGTCACAGTGAAGCAGTCTGGGAACGGCGTCCTCCCACCGTCAGCGTCACAGTGAAGCAGTCTGGGAACGGCGTCCTCCCACCGTCAGCGTCACAGTGAAGCAGTCTGGGAACGGTGTCCTCCCAGCGTCAGCGTCACAGTGAAGCAGTCTGGGAACGGTGTCCTGCCGCAGTCAGCTTCACAGTGAAGCAGTCTGGGGACGGTGTCCTCCCACTGTCAGTGTCACAGTGAGGCAGTCTGGGAACGGTGTCCTCCCACTGTCAGCGTCACAGTGAAGCAGTCTGGGAACGGCGTCCTCCCACAGTCGGCGTCACAGTGAAGCAGTCTGGGAACAGTGTCCTGCCGCAGTCAGCGTCACAGTGAAGCAGTCTGGGAACGGCGTCCTCCCACCATCAGCGTCACAGTGAAGCAGTCTGGGAACGGTGTCCTGCCGCAGTCAGTGTCACAGTGAAGCAGTCTGGGAACGGTGTCATCCCACTGTCAGTGTCACAGTGAAGCAGTCTGGGAACGGCGTCCTCCCACAGTCGGCGTCACAGTGAAGCAGTCTGGGAACGGTGTCCTGCCACCATCAGCGTCACAGTGAAGCAGTCTGGGAACGGTGTCCTGCCGCAGTCAGTGTCACAGTGAAGCAGTCTGGGAACGGTGTCCTCCCAGCGTCAGCGTCACAGTGAAGCAGTCTGGGAACGGTGTCCTGCCGCAGTCAGCGTCACAGTGAAGCAGTCTGGGAACGGTGTCCTGCCGCAGTCAGTGTCACAGTGAAGCAGTCTGGGAACGGCGTCCTGCCGCAGTCAGCGTCACAGTGAAGCAGTCTGGGAACGGTGTCCTGCCACCATCAGCGTCACAGTGAAGCAGTCTGGGAACGGTGTCCTGCCGCAGTCAGTGTCACAGTGAAGCAGTCTGGGAACGGTGTCCTCCCAGCGTCAGCGTCACAGTGAAGCAGTCTGGGAACGGTGTCCTGCCGCAGTCAGCTTCACAGTGAAGCAGTCTGAGAACGGTGTCCTCCCACTGTCAGTGTCACAGTGAAGCAGTCTGGGAACGGTGTCCTCCCACTGTCAGCGTCACAGAGAAGCAGTCTGGGATCGGCGTCCTCCCACAGTCGGCGTCACAGTGAAGCAGTCTGGGAACGGTATCCTGCCGCAGTCAGCGTCACAGTGAAGCAGTCTGGGAACGGTGTCCTGCCGCAGTCAGTGTCACAGTGAAGCAGTCTGGGAACGGTGTCCTCCCAGCGTCAGCGTCACAGTGAAGCAGTCTGGGAACGGTGTCCTGCCGCAGTCAGCTTCACAGTGAAGCAGTCTCGGGACGGTGTCCTCCCACTGTCAGTGTCACAGTGAAGCACTCTGGGAACGGCGTCCTCCCACTGTCAGCGTCACAGTGAAGCAGTCTGGGAACGGCGTCCTCCCACTGTCAGTGTCACAGTGAAGCAGTCTGGGAACGGTGTCCTCCCACTGTCAGCGTCACAGTGAAGCAGTCTGGGAACGGTGTCCTCCCACTGTCAGCGTCACAGTGAAGCAGTCTGGGAACGGTGTTCTCCCACTGTCAGCGTCACAGTGAAGCAGTCTGGGAACGGTGTCCTCCCACTGTCAGCGTCACAGTGAAGCAGTCTGGGAACGGTGTCCTCCCACTGTCAGCGTCACAGTGAAGCAGTCTGGGAACGGTGTCCTGCCGCAGTCAGCGTCACAGTGAAGCAGTCTGGGAACGGTGTCATCCCACTGTCAGCGTCACAGTGAAGCAGTCTGGGAAAGGTGTCCTCCCACTGTCAGCGTCACAGTGAAGCAGTCTGGGAACGGTGTCCTCCCACTGTCGGCGTCACAGTGAAGCAGTCTGGGAACGGTGTCCTCCCAGCGTCAGCGTCACAGTGAAGCAGTCTGGGAACGGAATCCTGCCGCAGTCAGCGTCACAGTGAAGCA
Organism: Scyliorhinus torazame; assembly: GCF_047496885.1. Lineage (NCBI taxonomy): Eukaryota > Metazoa > Chordata > Chondrichthyes > Carcharhiniformes > Scyliorhinidae > Scyliorhinus > Scyliorhinus torazame. The sequence continues at coordinate 112,818,533 of NC_092709.1, read as the reverse complement.
GTCTGGGAACGGTGTCCAGCCGCAGTCAGCGTCACAGTGAAGCAGTCTGGGAACGGTGTCCTGCCGCAGTCAGTGTCACAGTGAAGCAGTCTGGGAACGGTGTCCTGCCGCAGTCAGTGTCACAGTGAAGCAGTCTGGGAACGGTGTCCTCCCACTGTCAGCGTCACAGTGAAGCAGTCTGGGAACGGTGTCCTGCCGCAGTCAGCGTCACAGTGAAGCAGTCTGGGAACAGTGTCCTGCAGTCAGCGTCACAGTGAAGCAGTCTGGGAACGGTGTCCTCCCAGTGTCAGCGTCACAGTGAAGCAGTCTGGGAATGGTGTCCTGCCGCAGTCAGCGTCACAGTGAAGCAGTCTGGGAACGGTGTCCTGCCGCAGTCAGCGTCACTGTGAAGCAGTCTGGGAACGGTGTCCTCCCACTGTCAGCGTCACAGTGAAGCAGTCTGGGAACGGTGTCCTCCCACTGTCAGCGTCACAGTGAAGCAGTCTGGGAACGGTGTCCTCCCACTGTCAGCGTCACAGTGAAGCAGTCTGGGAACGGTGTCCTCCCACTGTCAGCGTCACAGTGAAGCAGTCTGGGAACGGTGTCCTCCCACTGTCAGCGTCACAGTGAAGCAGTCTGGGAACGGTGTCCTCCCACAGTCAGTGTCACAGTGAAGCAGTTTGGGAAAGGTATCCTCCCACTGTCATCGTCACAGTGAAGCAGTCTGGGAATGGAGTCCTGCCGCAGTCAGTGTCACAGTGAAGCAGTCTGGGAACGGTGTCCTCCCACTGTCAGCGTCACAGTGAAGCAGTCTGGGAACGGTGGCCTCCCACTGTCAGCGTCACAGTGAAGCAGTCTGGGAACGGTGTCCTCCCTCTGTCAGCGTCACAGTGAAGCAGTCTGGGAACGGTGTCCTGCCGCAGTCAGTGTCACAGTGAAGCAGTCTGGGAACGGTGTCCTCCCAGCGTCAGCGTCACAGTGAAGCAGTCTGGGAACGGTGTCCTCCCACCGTCAGCGTCACAGTGAAGCAGTCTGGGAATGGCGTCCTTCCGCAGTCAGCGTCACAGTGAAGCAGTCTGGGAACGGTGTCCTCCCACTGTCAGCGTCAGAGTGAAGCAGTCTGGGAACGGTGTCCTCCCACCGTCAGCGTCACAGTGAAGCAGTCTGGGAACGGTGTCCTCCCACCGTCAGCGTCACAGTGAAGCAGCCTGGGAACGGTGTCCTCCCACCGTCAGCGTCACAGTGAAGCAGCCTGGGAACGGTGTCCTCCCACCGTCAGCGTCACAGTGAAGCAGTCTGGGAACGGTGTCCTCCCACCGTCAGCGTCACAGTGAAGCAGTCTGGGAACGGTGTCCTCCCACCGTCAGCGTCACAGTGAAGCAGTCTGGGAACGGTGTCCTCCCACCGTCAGCGTCACAGTGAAGCAGTCTGGGAACGGTGTCCTCCCACCGTCAGCGTCACAGTGAAGCAGTCTGGGAACGGTGTCCTGCCGCAGTCAGCGTCACAGTGAAGCAGTCTGGGAACGGTGTCCTCCCACTGTCAGTGTCACAGTGAAGCAGTCCGGGAACGGTGTCCTGCCGCAGTCAGCGTCACAGTGAAGCAGTCCGGGAACGGTGTCCTGCCGCAGTCAGCGTCACAGTGAAGCAGTCTGGGAACAGTGTCCTCCCACAGTCAGTGTCACAGTGAAGCAGTCTGGGAACGGTGTCCTGCCGCAGTCAGCGTCACAGTGAAGCAGTCTGGGAACGGTGTCCTGCCGCAGTCAGTGTCACAGTGAAGCAGTCTGGGAACGGTGTCCTCCCACTGTCAGCGTCACAGTGAAGCAGTCTGGGAACGGTGACCTCCCACTGTCAGCGTCACAGTGAAGCAGTCCGGGAACGGTGTCCTGCCGCAGTCAGCGTCACAGTGAAGCAGTCTGGGAACGGTGTCCTGCCGCAGTCAGTGTCACAGTGAAGCAGTCTGGGAACGGTGTCCTGCCGCAGTCAGTGTCACAGTGAAGCAGTCTGGGAACGGTGTCCTCCCACTGTCAGCGTCACAGTGAAGCAGTCTGGGAACGGTGTCCTCCCAGCGTCACAGTGAAGCAGTCTGGGAACAGCGTCCTGCTGCAGTCAGCGTCACAGTGAAGCAGTCTGGGAACGGTGTCCTCCCACTGTCAGTGTCACAGTGAAGCAGTCTGGGAACGGTGTCCTGCCGCAGTCAGTGTCTCAGTGAAGCAGTCTGGGAACGGTGTCCTCCCACTGTCAGTGTCACAGTGAAGCAGTCTGGGAACGGTGTCCTGCCGCAGTCAGTGTCACAGTGAAGCAGTCTGGGAACGGTGTCCTCCCACTGTCAGCGTCACAGTGAAGCAGTCTGGGAACGGTGTCCTCCCAGCGTCAGCGTCACAGTGAAGCAGTCTGGGAACGGTGTCCTCCCAGCGTCACAGTGAAGCAGTCTGGGAACGGTGTCCTCCCACTGTCGGCGCCACAGTGAAGCAGCCTGGGAACGGTGTCCTCCCACTGTCGGCGTCACAGTGAAGCAGTCTGGGAACGGTGTCCTCCCACAGTCGGCGTCACAGTGAAGCAGTCTGGGAACGGTGTCCTCCCTCTGTCAGCGTCACAGTGAAGCAGTCTGGGAACGGTGTCCTCCCACTGTCAGCGTCACAGTGAAGCAGTCTGGGAACGGTGTCCTCCCACAGTCAGCGTCACAGTAAAGCAGTCTGGGAACGGTGTCCTCCCACTGTCAGCGTCACAGTGAAGCAGCCTGGGAACGGTGTCCTCCCACTGTCAGCGTCACAGTGAAGCAGTCTGGGAACGGTGTCCTCCCACAGTCAGTGTCACAGTGAAGCAGTTTGGGAAAGGTATCCTCCCACTGTCATCGTCACAGTGAAGCAGTCTGGGAACGGTGTCCTCCCAGCGTCAGCGTCACAGTGAAGCAGTCTGGGAACAGCGTCCTGCCGCAGTCAGCGTCACAGTGAAGCAGTCTGGGAACGGTGTCCTCCCACTGTCAGCGTCACAGTGAAGCAGTCTGGGAACGGTGTCCTGCCGCAGTCAGTGTCACAGTGAAGCAGTCTGGGAACGGCGTCCTGCCGCAGTCAGTGTCACAGTGAAGCAGTCTGGGAACGGTGTCCTCCCACTGTCAGCGTCACAGTGAAGCAGTCTGGGAACGGTGTCCTCCCAGCGTCAGCGTCACAGTGAAGCAGTCTGGGAACGGTGTCCTCCCAGCGTCACAGTGAAGCAGTCTGGGAACGGTGTCCTGCCGCAGTCAGTGTCACAGTGAAGCAGTCTGGGAACGGTGTCCTCCCACTGTCAGCGTCACAGTGAAGCAGTCTGGGAACGGTGTCCTCCCAGCGTCAGCATCACAGTGAAGCAGTCTGGGAACAGCGTCCTGCCGCAGTCAGTGTCACAGTGAAGCAGTCTGGGAACGGTGTCCTGCCGCAGTCAGCGTCACAGTGAAGCAGTCTGGGAACGGTGTCATCCCACTGTCAGCGTCACAGTGAAGCAGTCTGGGAACGGTGTCCTGGCGCAGTCATCATCACAGTGAAGCAGTCTGGGAACGGTGTCATCCCACTGTCAGCGTCACAGTGAAGCAGTCTGGGAACGGTGTCCTGCCGCAGTCAGTGTCACAGTGAAGCAGTCTGGGAACGGTGTCTTCCCACTGTCAGCGTCGCAGTGAAGCAGTCTGGGAACGGTGTCCTGCCGCAGTCAGCGTCACAGTGAAGCAGTCTGGGAACGGTGTCCTCCCACTGTCAGCGTCACAGTGAAGCAGTCTGGGAACGGTGTCCTGCCGCAGTCAGCGTCACAGTGAAGCAGTCTGGGAACGGTGTCATCCCACTGTCAGCGTCACAGTGAAGCAGTCTGGGAACGGTGTCCTGCCGCAGTCAGCGTCACAGTGAAGCAGTCTGGGAACGGCGTCCTCCCACCGTCAGCGTCACAGTGAAGCAGTCTGGGAACGGCGTCCTCCCACCGTCAGCGTCACAGTGAAGCAGTCTGGGAACGGCGTCCTCCCACCGTCAGCGTCACAGTGAAGCAGTCTGGGAACGGCGTCCTGCCACCATCAGCGTCACAGTGAAGCAGTCTGGGAACGGTGTCCTGCCGCAGTCAGTGTCACAGTGAAGCAGTCTGGGAACGGTGTCCTCCCAGCGTCAGCGTCACAGTGAAGCAGTCTGGGAACGGTGTCCTGCCACAGTCAGCTTCACAGTGAAGCAGTCTGGGGACGGCGTCCTCCCACTGTCAGCGTCACAGTGAAGCAGTCTGGGGACGGCGTCCTCCCACTGTCAGCGCCACAGTGAAGCAGTCTGGGAACGGCGTCCTCCCACTGTCAGCGTCACAGTGAAGCAGTCTGGGAACGGTGTCCTCCCACTGTCAGTGTCACAGTGAAGCAGTCTGGGAACGGTGTCCTCCCACTGTCAGCGTCACAGTGAAGCAGTCTGGGAACGGTGTTCTCCCACTGTCAGCGTCACAGTGAAGCAGTCTGGGAACGGTGTCCTCCCACTGTCAGCGTCACAGTGAAGCAGTCTGGGAACGGTGTCCTCCCACTGTCAGCGTCACAGTGAAGCAGTCTGGGAACGGTGTCCTGCCGCAGTCAGCGTCACAGTGAAGCAGTCTGGGAACGGTGTCATCCCACTGTCAGCGTCACAGTGAAGCAGTCTGGGAACGGTGTCCTCCCACTGTCAGCGTCACAGTGAAGCAGTCTGGGAACGGTGTCCTCCCACTGTCGGCGTCACAGTGAAGCAGTCTGGGAACGGTGTCCTCCCAGCGTCAGCGTCACAGTGAAGCAGTCTGGGAACGGAATCCTGCCGCAGTCAGCGTCACAGTGAAGCAGTCTGGGAACGGTGTCCAGCCGCAGTCAGCGTCACAGTGAAGCAGTCTGGGAACGGTGTCCTGCCGCAGTCAGTGTCACAGTGAAGCAGTCTGGGAACGGTGTCCTGCCGCAGTCAGTGTCACAGTGAAGCAGTCTGGGAACGGTGTCCTCCCACTGTCAGCGTCACAGTGAAGCAGTCTGGGAACGGTGTCCTGCCGCAGTCAGCGTCACAGTGAAGCAGTCTGGGAACAGTGTCCTGCAGTCAGCGTCACAGTGAAGCAGTCTGGGAACGGTGTCCTCCCAGTGTCAGCGTCACAGTGAAGCAGTCTGGGAATGGTGTCCTGCCGCAGTCAGCGTCACAGTGAAGCAGTCTGGGAACGGTGTCCTGCCGCAGTCAGCGTCACTGTGAAGCAGTCTGGGAACGGTGTCCTCCCACTGTCAGCGTCACAGTGAAGCAGTCTGGGAACGGTGTCCTCCCACTGTCAGCGTCACAGTGAAGCAGTCTGGGAACGGTGTCCTCCCACTGTCAGCGTCACAGTGAAGCAGTCTGGGAACGGTGTCCTCCCACTGTCAGCGTCACAGTGAAGCAGTCTGGGAACGGTGTCCTCCCACTGTCAGCGTCACAGTGAAGCAGTCTGGGAACGGTGTCCTCCCACAGTCAGTGTCACAGTGAAGCAGTTTGGGAAAGGTATCCTCCCACTGTCATCGTCACAGTGAAGCAGTCTGGGAATGGAGTCCTGCCGCAGTCAGTGTCACAGTGAAGCAGTCTGGGAACGGTGTCCTCCCACTGTCAGCGTCACAGTGAAGCAGTCTGGGAACGGTGGCCTCCCACTGTCAGCGTCACAGTGAAGCAGTCTGGGAACGGTGTCCTCCCTCTGTCAGCGTCACAGTGAAGCAGTCTGGGAACGGTGTCCTGCCGCAGTCAGTGTCACAGTGAAGCAGTCTGGGAACGGTGTCCTCCCAGCGTCAGCGTCACAGTGAAGCAGTCTGGGAACGGTGTCCTCCCACCGTCAGCGTCACAGTGAAGCAGTCTGGGAATGGCGTCCTTCCGCAGTCAGCGTCACAGTGAAGCAGTCTGGGAACGGTGTCCTCCCACTGTCAGCGTCAGAGTGAAGCAGTCTGGGAACGGTGTCCTCCCACCGTCAGCGTCACAGTGAAGCAGTCTGGGAACGGTGTCCTCCCACCGTCAGCGTCACAGTGAAGCAGTCTGGGAACGGTGTCCTCCCACCGTCAGCGTCACAGTGAAGCAGCCTGGGAATTGTGTCCTCCCACCGTCAGCGTCACAGTGAAGCAGTCTGGGAACGGTGTCCTCCCACCGTCAGCGTCACAGTGAAGCAGTCTGGGAACGGTGTCCTCCCACCGTCAGCGTCACAGTGAAGCAGTCTGGGAACGGTGTCCTCCCACCGTCAGCGTCACAGTGAAGCAGTCTGGGAACGGTGTCCTCCCACCGTCAGCGTCACAGTGAAGCAGTCTGGGAACGGTGTCCTGCCGCTGTCAGCGTCACAGTGAAGCAGTCTGGGAACGGTGTCCTCCCACTGTCAGTGTCACAGTGAAGCAGTCCGGGAACGGTGTCCTGCCGCAGTCAGCGTCACAGTGAAGCAGTCCGGGAACGGTGTCCTGCCGCAGTCAGCGTCACAGTGAAGCAGTCTGGGAACAGTGTCCTCCCACAGTCAGTGTCACAGTGAAGCAGTCTGGGAACGGTGTCCTGCCGCAGTCAGCGTCACAGTGAAGCAGTCTGGGAACGGTGTCCTGCCGCAGTCAGTGTCACAGTGAAGCAGTCTGGGAACGGTGTCCTCCCACTGTCAGCGTCACAGTGAAGCAGTCTGGGAACGGTGACCTCCCACTGTCAGCGTCACAGTGAAGCAGTCCGGGAACGGTGTCCTGCCGCAGTCAGCGTCACAGTGAAGCAGTCTGGGAACGGTGTCCTGCCGCAGTCAGTGTCACAGTGAAGCAGTCTGGGAACGGTGTCCTGCCGCAGTCAGTGTCACAGTGAAGCAGTCTGGGAACGGTGTCCTCCCACTGTCAGCGTCACAGTGAAGCAGTCTGGGAACGGTGTCCTCCCAGCGTCACAGTGAAGCAGTCTGGGAACAGCGTCCTGCTGCAGTCAGCGTCACAGTGAAGCAGTCTGGGAACGGTGTCCTCCCACTGTCAGTGTCACAGTGAAGCAGTCTGGGAACGGTGTCCTGCCGCAGTCAGTGTCTCAGTGAAGCAGTCTGGGAACGGTGTCCTCCCACTGTCAGTGTCACAGTGAAGCAGTCTGGGAACGGTGTCCTGCCGCAGTCAGTGTCACAGTGAAGCAGTCTGGGAACGGTGTCCTCCCACTGTCAGCGTCACAGTGAAGCAGTCTGGGAACGGTGTCCTCCCAGCGTCAGCGTCACAGTGAAGCAGTCTGGGAACGGTGTCCTCCCAGCGTCACAGTGAAGCAGTCTGGGAACGGTGTCCTCCCACTGTCGGCGCCACAGTGAAGCAGCCTGGGAACGGTGTCCTCCCACTGTCGGCGTCACAGTGAAGCAGTCTGGGAACGGTGTCCTCCCACAGTCGGCGTCACAGTGAAGCAGTCTGGGAACGGTGTCCTCCCTCTGTCAGCGTCACAGTGAAGCAGTCTGGGAACGGTGTCCTCCCACTGTCAGCGTCACAGTGAAGCAGTCTGGGAACGGTGTCCTCCCACAGTCAGCGTCACAGTAAAGCAGTCTGGGAACGGTGTCCTCCCACTGTCAGCGTCACAGTGAAGCAGCCTGGGAACGGTGTCCTCCCACTGTCAGCGTCACAGTGAAGCAGTCTGGGAACGGTGTCCTCCCACAGTCAGCGTCACAGTGAAGCAGTTTGGGAAAGGTATCCTCCCACTGTCATCGTCACAGTGAAGCAGTCTGGGAACGGTGTCCTCCCAGCGTCAGCGTCACAGTGAAGCAGTCTGGGAACAGCGTCCTGCCGCAGTCAGCGTCACAGTGAAGCAGTCTGGGAACGGTGTCCTCCCACTGTCAGCGTCACAGTGAAGCAGTCTGGGAACGGTGTCCTGCCGCAGTCAGTGTCACAGTGAAGCAGTCTGGGAACGGCGTCCTGCCGCAGTCAGTGTCACAGTGAAGCAGTCTGGGAACGGTGTCCTCCCACTGTCAGCGTCACAGTGAAGCAGTCTGGGAACGGTGTCCTCCCAGCGTCAGCGTCACAGTGAAGCAGTCTGGGAACGGTGTCCTCCCAGCGTCACAGTGAAGCAGTCTGGGAACGGTGTCCTGCCGCAGTCAGTGTCACAGTGAAGCAGTCTGGGAACGGTGTCCTCCCACTGTCAGCGTCACAGTGAAGCAGTCTGGGAACGGTGTCCTCCCAGCGTCAGCATCACAGTGAAGCAGTCTGGGAACAGCGTCCTGCCGCAGTCAGTGTCACAGTGAAGCAGTCTGGGAACGGTGTCCTGCCGCAGTCAGCGTCACAGTGAAGCAGTCTGGGAACGGTGTCATCCCACTGTCAGCGTCACAGTGAAGCAGTCTGGGAACGGTGTCCTGGCGCAGTCAGCATCACAGTGAACCAGTCTGGGAACGGTGTCATCCCACTGTCAGCGTCACAGTGAAGCAGTCTGGGAACGGTGTCCTGCCGCAGTCAGTGTCACAGTGAAGCAGTCTGGGAACGGTGTCTTCCCACTGTCAGCGTCGCAGTGAAGCAGTCTGGGAACGGTGTCCTGCCGCAGTCAGCGTCACAGTGAAGCAGTCTGGGAACGGTGTCCTCCCACTGTCAGCGTCACAGTGAAGCAGTCTGGGAACGGTGTCCTGCCGCAGTCAGCGTCACAGTGAAGCAGTCTGGGAACGGTGTCATCCCACTGTCAGCGTCACAGTGAAGCAGTCTGGGAACGGTGTCCTGCCGCAGTCAGCGTCACAGTGAAGCAGTCTGGGAACGGCGTCCTCCCACCGTCAGCGTCACAGTGAAGCAGTCTGGGAACGGCGTCCTCCCACCGTCAGCGTCACAGTGAAGCAGTCTGGGAACAGTGTCCTTCCGCAGTCAGCGTCACAGTGAAGCAGTCTGGGAACGGCGTCCTCCCACCGTCAGCGTCACAGTGAAGCAGTCTGGGAACGGTGTCCTCCCACTGTCAGCGTCACAGTGAAGCAGCCTGGGAACGGTGTCCTCCCACTGTCAGCGTCACAGTGAAGCAGTCTGGGAACGGTGTCCTCCCACTGTCAGCGTCACAGTGAAGCAGTCTGGGAACGGCGTCCTGCCGCAGTCAGCGTCACAGTGAAGCAGTCTGGGAACGGTGTCCTGCCGCAGTCAGCGTCACAGTGAAGCAGTCTGGGAACGGTGTCCTCCCACCGTCAGCGTCACAGTGAAGCAGTCTGGTAACGGTATCCTCCCACTGTCAGTGTCACAGTGAAGCAGCCTGGGAACGGTGTCCTGCCGCAGTCAGCGTCACAGTGAAGCAGTCTGGGAACGGTGTCCTCCCACCGTCAGCGTCACAGTGAAGCAGTCTGGGAACGGTATCCTCCCACTGTCAGCGTCACAGTGAAGCAGTCTGGGAACAGTGTCCTGCCGCAGTCAGCGTTACAGTGAAGAAGTCTGGGAACGGTATCCTGCCGCAGTCAGTGTCACAGTGAAGCAGTCTGGGAACGGTGTCCTCCCAGCGTCACAGTGAAGAAGTCTGGGAACGGTATCCTGCCGCAGTCAGCGTCACAGTGAAGCAGTCTGGGAACGGTGTCCTGCCGCAGTCAGCGTCACAGTGAAGCAGTCTGGGAACGGTGTCCTCCCACTGTCAGCGTCACAGTGAAGCAGTCTGGGAATGGTGTCCTGCCGCAGTAAGTGTCACAGTGAAGCAGTCTGGGAACGGTGTCCTCCCAGCGTCACAGTGAAGAAGTCTGGGAACGGTATCCTGCCGCAGTCAGCGTCACAGTGAAGCAGTCTGGGAACGGTGTCCTGCCGCAGTCAGCGTCACAGTGAAGCAGTCTGGGAACGGTGTCCTCCCACTGTCAGCGTCACAGTGAAGCAGTCTGGGAATGGTGTCCTGCCGCAGTAAGTGTCACAGTGAAGCAGTCTGGGAACGGTGTCCTCCCACTGTCAGCGTCACAGTGAAGCAGTCTGGGAATGGTGTACTGCCGCAGTCAGTGTCACAGTGAAGCAGTCTGGGAACGGTGTCCTCCCAGCGTCACAGTGAAGCAGTCTGGGAACGGTGTCCTCCCACTGTCAGCGTCACAGTGAAGCAGTCTGGGAATGGTGTCCTGCCGCAGTCAGAGTCACAGTGAAGCAGTCTGGGAACGGTGTCCTCCCACTGTCAGCGTCACAGTGAAGCAGTCTGGGAAAGGTGTCATCCCACCGTCAGCATCACAGTGAAGCAGTCTGGGAACGGTGTCCTGCCGCAGTCAGCGTCACAGTGAAGCAGTCTGGGAACGGTGTCCTCCCACCGTCAGCGTCACAGTGAAGCAGTCTGGGAACGGTGTCCTCCCACCGTCAGCGTCACAGTGAAGCAGTCTGGGAACGGTGTCCTCCCACCGTCAGCGTCACAGTGAAGCAGTCTGGGAACGGTGTCCTCCCACCGTCAGCGTCACAGTGAAGCAGTCTGGGAACGGTGTCCTCCCACCGTCAGCGTCACAGTGAAGCAGTCTGGGATCGGTGTCCTCCCAGCGTCAGCGTCACAGTGAAGCAGTCTGGGAACGGTGTCCTCCCACCGTCAGCGTCACAGTGAAGCAGTCTGGGAACGGTGTCCTGCCGCAGTCAGCGTCACAGTGAAGCAGTCTGGGAACGGTGTCCTCCCAGCGTCACAGTGAAGCCGTCTGGGAACGGTGTCCTTCCAGCGTCACAGTGAAGCAGTCTGGGAACGGTGTCCTGCCGCAGTCAGCGTCACAGTGAAGCAGTCTGGTAACGGTGTCCTCCCAGCGTCAGCGTCACAGTGAAGCAGTCTGGGAACGGTGTCCTCCCACCGTCAGCATCACAGTGAAGCAGTCTGGGAACGGTGTCCTCCCACTGTCAGCGTCGGTAATACGGGGATAGACAGCGATGTTTCATTGTGACGTCAGAGTTCAGAAAGTGCCGTGGGACTAACGGGAGCAGCTGAATGGTGAGAAAGTCCTGGTGGGTATTTTCAAGCCATATTAAACTGTAAGTCAATGTTTAAGCAAGGGTAGGGACTTATTTGATTTATTTAATTTCTATTTTTAAAAATTCTTTTCAAGTTTTAAATTTAAAGGCTTTAATTATGTCAGGAGAGCTTAAAGTCATTCTGCTCTCCTCCTCAAGCCAGTCACATTTCCAGTGCCCGGGACCAGCATGTGTGCAGGATGTGTGTCCTGGAACCTCAGGTTTCTGAGCTGGTACACTGGGGAACATGCACGAGTCTGACAGCATCATGGATAGCATGTTTAGAGAGGGGTCACACTGCAGCTGAAGGGTCTTGAGGAAGACAGGTGATCATAAGGCAACCCAAGAGAAACAGGCAGTAAGTTCAGGAGTCTCCTGGGTCCCAGTCGCAAATCGGTATTCCATTTTGGAGGTTGATGAGCCTGCCTGGTTCCTCCAGGGAGTGCGCACAAGACTCAGGCTTCTAGCACCACGAGCAGTCTGTCTGTACAGAAGGGGGGGGCGGCTGGACGAGAGGTGGATAGGGGATTCTATAGTCAGGGGAATAGATAGACGCGACTGTGGCCATCAATGTGACTCCAGGATTATCAGGGACCGGGATGTCAATGAGTGGATGCCGGGCATCCTGAAGGGGGAGGGTGAAAAGGTACATCTTGGTGCCACTGCGCATGCGCAGTTAGGTCTTGCGTCGGGCGCGCCTGCGCAGCACGTCCCTGAGCGTTGCCGTAGGTTTTGCCGCGCACAAACGCGGGAGGCCTTGTAAAGCGCGCGAAACAGCCGCTCTCGTCCGGGCCGCAGGCCGGGAGAAACTCGATTGCCTGGACGTGTTTGGCCTCGTGGGTGGCCTGGCTTGCCGATTCGGTCGCGTGGGACCCCGTCCGTGCCGATTCGGTCGCCTGAAATTGGGCATAGCAGCTAGTCGCATTCTCATGCAGGACACAGGCTTCAACTGCAGATGCTAAGGTCAGGCCTTTTATTTTTATAAGCTGCTGGCGTAGGCCACTGGAGGCAATGCCAAAAACGATCTGGTCCCGGATCATGGACTCTGAGGTGGCGCCGTAACCGCAGGACTGCGCGAGTATGCGGAGGTGCATCAGGAAGGACTGAAAGAGCTCATCCTTACCTTGCAGGCGCTGCTGAAAGACATACCTCTCAAAGCTTTCGTTGACCTCAACGTTGAAGTGCTTGTCGAGCTTGAGGAGGACCGTATCATACTTAGCTTTGTTCTCGCCTTCCGCGAACACCAATGAGTTGTATACATCGATGGCGTGCTGACCTGCGGTAGTGAGGAGCATGGCAATCTTTGTTTCGTCCGAGGCGCCCTGTTTTTCATTGGATTGCATGCAGAGTTCGAAGCGCTGCTTGAAGAGCGTCCAATTTGTGCCCAGGTTCCCAGCGACTTCCAACGGCTGCGGTTTGTTGAGGGTGTCCATGGCTCAGGATGGCAGATTTGCCGGTAGGTATCGATTCACTCCTGGTATCATGAAGTGTTGGGTGCTCTGAGGTACAGACGAACAAACACGGTTGCGATTGGTACAACGCAGTTTTATTCCAATAAACTATTTATACATCAAACTTGGTACTCAGCACGTTGTGACTGTGTGAGTGTCTTGCTATGAGGTCCTGGCCCTGTGCCGTCTCTAGATGGACTGCCTAGGAAGTGTCGTATTTCTTGTTTTATACTGTGTCTGCTCTTGTCTGTGATTGGCTGTCGTGTTATGTGTGCTAATTGGTCCGTTGGTCTGGCTATCATTATGTATGTGTTATGATGTATGTTTGAATACCATGACAACAGTTGTACCCAATCTGCGTCTTTGTGCAATTGATTACGCATCAATTTATTGCAGTCAGACTTTTCCACAGAATGGATATCAGAATCAAACCCGATCGCCTGCAGCTGGATCTGCACTCGCCCAACGCCAGAAAAGACTTTACTCACTGGCTAGCATGTTTTGAGGCCTACATCAAGGCTGCGGACCCCGCGCCAACGGAGGCTCAGAAGATAAACGTCCTGTACTCCAGACTGAGCTCCAGCGTGTTCCCGTTGATCCAAGATGCCTCGAATTACGCGAAAGCAATGGAACTCCTTAAAGAACACTATGCTCAGAAGGCGAACATGCTCTTCGCCAGGCATGTACTCGCCACCCGCTCGCAACTACCTGGTGAGTTCATCGAAGACTTCTTGCGCGCCCTAATTCCACTCGTCCGGGACTGTGACTGTCAGGCAGTTACGGCCGCTGAACACGCTAACCTCCTCATGCATGATGCTTTCGTGACGGGGATTGCGTCGGACCGCATCCGAGAACGATTACTGGAAGGGACCACGGTCGAACTGGCGGAGACGAAAACCTTGGCGCTCTCCATGACGGTTGCATCCCGTAACGTACAATCTTACCCCTCCCGCCGCGCTGCCCACCCTACTACCCCTTCTTATCCGTCCTTGACCCCGCCGACGACCTCCTCAGCTGGGGCCCTGCCTTCCCAATACGCCTGCGCCGCACGCCGATCCGCGGTCCCCGGGGGTCCCCGCTGCTACTTCTGTGGTCAGCAGAAGCACCTCCGCCAAAACTTCCCGGCCCGCACTGCTGTCTGTAAATCCTGCAGTAAGGAGGGCCACTGCGCTGGCCCGCACAGTCGCTGCGATCGCGCCCGCTATCGCTCCCTTCCCCATGCCAAACTCACAATGGGAGCCGCCATCTTCTCCTCCCGTGGCCATGTGCGACCAATGGACGCCGCCATCTTGTCCTCCTTCGCCCATGGGCGCCGCCATCTTGTCCCGACCCCCAATGGGCATCTTGTCCTGACCCCGTAATGCGCAAGCCATGGGCGCCGCCATCTTGTCCCGACCCCCAATGGGCATCTTGTCCTGACCCCATAATGCGCAAGCCATGGACGCCGCCATCTTGTCCCCCACAGGGTCTCCGGACATCCCGAGATCGGAACTGCACATGCTCGCCACTCGAAGCATCCGACAACTACCCGCAGGTCACTTCAATGATGCTGGACCAATCTCGCCCGCACAACCTGGCCACCGCATCGATGACGGTGAAAATCAACGGGCCACGCGACATCGTGCCTGCTGGACTCTGGGAGCACCGAAAGCTTCGTTCACCCAGATACGGTAAGGCGCTGCTCCCTCGCGGTCCACCCTGCCAATCAAAGGATCTCCCTAGCCTCCGGATCCCACTCCGTCTCGAACGGAAGCTTTTGTACAGTCACCCTCACTGTCCAGGACGTAGAATTTAGTCACTTCTGCCTCTATGTCCTTCCTAATCTCTGCGCTGCTCTCCTGTTGGGCCTGGACTTCCAGTGCAACCTCCAGAGCCTCACCCTCAAATTCGACAGGCCCTTACCCCCCCTTACCGTTTGCGGCCTTGCGACCCTCAAGGATCGATCCCCCCTCCCTTTTTGCCAATCTAACTGCAGATTGCAAGCCCGTTGCCACCAGGAGCAGATGGTACAGCACCCAGGACAAGACCGTCATCAGGTCCGAAGTCCAGCGGCTGCTTAAGGAGGGTATTATCGAGGCCAGCAACAGCCCCTGGAGAGCCCAAGTGGTAGTGGTTAAAACTAGGGAGAAACACAGGATGGTCGTGGACTACAGCCAGACCGTCAATCGGTACACGCAGCTTGACGCGTACCCCCTCCCACACATATCTGATATGGTCAATCAGATTGCGCAGTACCGGGTCTTCTCAACAATTGACCTGAAATCCGCCTATCACCAGCTCCCCATCCGGAAGTCGGACAGTCCATATACGGCTTTCGAGGCGGACGGTCGCCTCTACACTTCCTTAGGGTCCCTTTCGGTGTCACAAAAAGGGTCTCGGTCTTCCAAAGGCAGATGGATGAATGGTCGACCAGTACGGTTTGCGGGCCACTTTTCCGTACTTAGATAATGTCACCATCTGCGGCCATGACCAGCAGGACCACGATGCCAACCTCGATAAATTCCTCCACACTGCCACTCTTCTCAACCTGACCTGTAACAAAGAGAAGTGTGAGTTCAGCACGACCCGGTTAGCCATTCTCTGCTATGTAGTCCAAAACGGACTTCTCGGGCCCGACCCCGACCGCAAGCGCCCCCTCATGGAGCTTCCCCTCCCCCACTGCCCCAAGGCCATCAAATGCTGCCTGGGGTTCTTTTCCTACTACGCCCAGTGGGTCCCAAACTATGCGGACAAGGCCCGCCCACTCATTCAGCCCACCCAATTCCCTCTTGCGGCCGAGGCACAACACGCTTTCGCCCGCATCAGAGCAGACATCGCCAAGGCCGGGATGCGCGCAGTGGACGAGTCACTGCCTTTCCAAGTAGAAAGCGACGCTTCAGACGTCGCCCTTGCCGCCACTCTAAACCAGGCAGGCAGACCCGTGGCATTCTTTTCCCGCACCCTTCATGCCTCTGAAATTCGACACTCGTCCATCGAAAAGGGGCCCAAGCTATCGTTGAAGCTGTGCGGCATTGGAGGCATTACCTGGCCGGTAAGAGATTCACTCTCCTTACGGATCAACGGTCGGTAGCCTTCATGTGCAATAACACACAGCGGGGTAAGATCAAAAATGATAAGATTTTGCGGTGGAGAATCCACCTATAATTACGAGATCTTGTATCGCCCCGGTAAACTCAACGAGCCCCCAGACGCCCTCTCCCGAGGTACATGTGCCAGCACAGAAGTGGACCAACTCCGGGCCCTACACGACAGCCTTTGTCACCTGGGGGTCACCCGATTGTACCATTTGGTCAAAGCTCGCAATCTGCCTGGTGCACGATCAATGACTACTAAAGCGAGGTTGTAGTCCAACTGAAGGCTTTAATAAGCTAGATGTTTCCCCCAGCAGCTCAGGTACAGAAAGAAAGCTGCTGGGGCGGCACGGGCTCTTATACCCCGCCTAGCAGGGCAGAGCTACCATACAGCTTGACCAACGGGAAACATACATATCTACCAATGGTGTTCCAGCATTACCAGGTACCGTAATACTACTACACAGACTACCACATTCACCCCTGTTAAAAAAGAGTCCGGCGGGGGTGGTGGCTTGATATTACAACATGGTAACATGGTAGAAGTTATAGTTATGGAGGTACCGTAATACCTCCGTACAGCGTTTTGTCTTATTATCGTAACTATTTACAATTTCACAATTAACTATATACACTTTAAAATGAAGCAATCAGTCGATCGTGGGCCCTAGTTGTCCTCTGTGATCGTCGAAGCTTTGGTGGTGACGCCGGTGGAGGTTCGGGCGTCTGTGACTCCGGGAGCGTGGCCTCGATCTCTGTGACAGCTTCAACACCCCTTGATGGCGCTGGTGGGGAAGCCGATTGACCTGGGAAGGGAGCGTCTGCGGGGTGCGTCGGTGGGCGGGGGGGCCGAGATGGGACCGGCGGAAGAACCAATCCTCCTGGGAAGGGGGCGGCTGTAAGGTGCACCGGTGGGAGGGAGGGTGGGACTGGTGGCTGGGGTGTGTGTGGGATCCGGCGGGCGCCAGGTCTCATAGGGAGACCGTATCTTGTCGACCGTCGGGGTACGCCACGTAGGCGTGCTGGGGGTTAGCGTGGAGAAGATGGACCCTCTCGGCCAACGGGTCCGACTTGTGCGCCCGCACATGTTTTCGGAGCAGGATGGGTCCGGGAGCTGCCAGCCAGGTCGGGAGCGAGGTCCCAGAGGAGGACTTCCTGGGGAAGACAAGGAGCCGTTCGTGAGATGTTTAGTTGGTCGTGGTACACAGCAGTGACCAGATGGCGTGGAGGGCATCCGGGAGGACTTCCTGCCAGCGGGAGACTGGGAGATTCCTGGACCGTAGGGCCAGTAGGACGGTCTTCCAGACCGTTCCGTTCTCCCTCTCTACCTGTCCGTTACCCCGGGAGTTGTAACTAGTCGGCCTACTCGAGGCAATGTCCTTGCTGAGCAGGAATTGATGCAGTTCGTCGCTCATAAAGGATTTTATCATTTTTGATCTTGCCCCGCTGTGTGTTATTGCACATGAAGGCTACCGACCGTTGGTCAGTGAGGAGAGTGAATCTCTTACCGGCCAGGTAATGCCTCCAATGCCGCACAGCTTCAACGATAGCTTTGGCCCCTTTTCGACGGATGAGTGTAGAATTTCAGAGGCATGATGGGTGAGGGAAAAGAATGCCACGGGTCTGCCTGCCTGGTTTAGAGTGGCGGCAAGGGCAACGTCTGAAGCGTCGCTTTCTACTTGAAAAGGCAGTGACTCGTCCACTGCGCGCATGTCGGCCTTGGCGATGTCTGCTCTGATGCGGGCGAAAGCGTGTTGTGGCTCGCCTGCAAGAGGGAATTGGGTGGGTTGAATGAGTGGGCGGGCCTTGTCCGCATAGTCCGTCGCCCCTATCACTATGTATGTAAGTGGGGAACCCGAACAGCGTAAAGATGCTATGGAGGGCTTTGATTACAGTGGTTGTGGTCATGTCGGGGCAGGGGATGGTGAATGGGAATCGGGAGTACTCGTCAATCACATTCAGGAAGTACGTGTTGCGGTCGATGGAGGGGAGGGGCCTTTGAAGTCCATACTGAGCCGTTCAAAGGGACGGGAAGCCTTTATCAGGTGCACTTTCTCTGGCCTGTAGAAGTGCGGTTTGCACTCCGCGCAGATTTGGCAATTCCTGGTGGCTGTCCTGACCTCCTCGATGGAGTAGGGCGGGTTGCGGGTCTTGATAAAATGGAAGAAGCGAGTGACCCCCGGGTGGCAGAGGTCCTCGTGGAGGGCTTGGAGGCGGTCCACTTGTGCGTTGGCACATGTGCCGCGGGACCGGGCATCAGGAGGCTTGTTTAGCTTCCCGGGACAATACAAGATCTCGTAGTTATAGGTGGAGAGTTCGATCCTCCACCGTAAGATCTTATCGTTTTTTACCTTGCCCCGCTGTGCTTTATCGAACATGAAAGCGACCGACTGTTGGTCAGTGAGGAGAGTGAATCTGCTGCCGGCCAGGTAATGCCTCCAATGTCGCACAGCTTCCACTATGGCCTGGGCTTCCTTTTCGACTGAGGTGTGGTGGATTTCGGAAGCATGGAGGGTACGTGAGAAGAAGGCCACGGGTCTGCCCGCTTGGTTGAGGGTGGCCGCCAGAGCTACGTCACATACGTCGCTCTCGACCTGGAAGGGGAGGGACTCGTCGATGGCGTGCATCATGGCCTTTGCAATGTCTGCTTTGATGCGGCTGAAGGCCTGGCGGGCCTCTATCGCCAGGGGAAAAACTGTGGATTGGATCAGGGGACGGGCCTTGTCCGCATAGTTGGGGACCCACTGGGCATAGTAAGAAAAAAAGCATAGGCTGCGCTTCAGGGCCTTGGAGCAGTGCGGGAGGGGGAACACCATAAGGGGGCGCATGCAAACAAAGAACAAAGAAAGAACAAAGAAATGTACAGCACAGGAACAGGCCCTTCGGCCCTCCAAGCCCGTGCCGACCATACTGCCCGACTAAACTACAATCTTCTACACTTCCTGGGTCCGTATCCTTCTATTCCCATCCTATTCATATATTTGTCAAGATGCCCCTTAAATGTCCCTATCGTCCCTGCCTCCACTACCTCCTCCGGTAGTGAGTTCCAGGCACCCACTACCCTCTGCGTAAAAAACTTGCCTCGTACATCTACTCTAAACTTTGCCCCTCTCACCTTAAACCTATGCCCCCTAGTAATTGACCCCTCTACCCTGGGGAAAAGCCTCTGACTATCCACTCTGTCTATGCCCCTCATAATTTTGTATACCTCTATCAGGTCGCCCCTCAACCTCCTTCGTTCCAGTGAGAACAAACCGAGTTTATTCAATCGCTCCT
Source organism: Scyliorhinus torazame (assembly GCF_047496885.1). Lineage (NCBI taxonomy): Eukaryota > Metazoa > Chordata > Chondrichthyes > Carcharhiniformes > Scyliorhinidae > Scyliorhinus > Scyliorhinus torazame. Next base: position 112,799,935 of record NC_092709.1, on the reverse strand, counting down.
CATAGCTTATGCCCTCCATACCAGGCAACATTCTGGTAAATCTCTTCTGCACCCTCTCTAAAGCCTCCACATCCTTCTGGTAGTGTGGCGACCAGAATTGAACACTATACTCCAAGTGTGGCCTAACTAAGGTTCTATACAGCTGCAACATGACTTGCCAATTCTTATACTCAATGCCCCGGCCAATGAAGGCAAGCATGCCGTATGCCTTCTTGACTACCTTCTCCACCTGTGTAGCCCCTTTCAGTGATCTGTGGACCTGTACTCCTAGATCTCTTTGACTTTCAATACTCTTGAGGGTTCTACCATTCACTGTATATTCCCTACCTGCATTAGCCCTTCCAAAATGCATTACCTCACATTTGTCCAGGTTAAACTCCATCTGCCATCTCTCCGCCCAAGTCTCCAGACAATCTAAATCCTGCTGTATCCTCAGACAGTCCTCATCGCTATCCGCAATTCCACCAACCTTTGTGTCGTCTGCAAACTTACTAATCAGACCAGTTACATTTTCCTCCAAATCATTTATATATACTACAAAGAGCAAAGGTCCCAGCACTGATCCCTGTGGAACACCACTGGTCACAGCCCTCCAATTAGAAAAGCATCCCTCCATTGCTACCCTCTGCCTTCTATGGCCTAGCCAGTTCTGTATCCACCTTGCCCTTCACAAAACCGTGCTGCCTCTCACTAATACGTCCATTTGCTTCCAAATGGGAGTAGATCCTGTCTCGAAGAATTCTCTCCAGTAATTTCCCTACCACTGAAGTAAGGCTCACCGGCCTGTAGTTCCCGGGATTATCCCTGCCACCCTTCTTAAACAGAGGAACAACATTGGCTATTCTCCAGTCCTCCGGGACATCCCCTGAAGACAGCGAGGATCCAAAGATTTCTGTCAAGGCCTCAGCAATTTCCTCTCCAGCCTCCTTCAGTATTCTGGGGTAGATCCCATCCGGCCCTGGGGACTTATCTACCTTAATATTTTTTAAGACACCCAACACCTCGTCTTTTTGGATCACAATGTGACCCAGGCTATCTACACCCCCTTCTCCAGACTCAACATCTACCAATTCCTTCTCTTTGGTGAATACTGATGCAAAGTATTCATTTAGTACCTCGCCCATTTCCTCTGGCTCCACACATAGATTCCCTTGCCTATCCTTCAGTGGGCCAACCCTTTCCCTGGCTACCCTCTTGCTTTTTATGTAAGTGTAAAAAGCCTTGGGATTTTCCTTAACCCTATTTGCCAATGACTTTTCATGACCCCTTCTAGCCCTCCTGACTCCTTGCTTAAGTTCCTTCCTACTTTCCTTATATGCCACACAGGCTTCGTCTGTTCCCAGCCTTTTAGCCCTGACAAATGCCTCCTTTTTCTTTTTGACGAGGCCTACAATATCACTCGTCATCCAAGGTTCCCGAAAATTGCCGTATTTATCTTTCTTCCTCACAGGAACATGCCTGTCCTGTATTCCTTTCAACTGACACTTGAAAGCCTCCCACATGTCAGATGTTGATTTGCCCTCAAACATCCGCCCCCAATCTATGTTCTTCAGTTCCCGCCTAATATTGTTATAATTAGCCTTCCCCCAATTTAGCACATTCATCCTCGGGGTTGTGCCGCGGGACTGCGTTCAGGGCCTGGGCCTATAACTCCATTTCGCACTACGTAGCCGAGGATGGCACCCACCGCGGCCAGCACGGCCAGTGTACAGGCCGGCAGCCGCAATCACTGAACCCGTTTGCTTTCTCCGCTCTCTTGCTCAGCAGCCAGGATGCAAGGTTCACGATTTGGGAGAGCACAAGTGAACCACGCCGGCGGGAAATCGGTCCATCGGAGGCGGTGAATCGCGGAGGCCCCGGAGCATCGGGCGTCAGGCCCACTAATGATAAGCCTACTGTACTTTCAGTCCGCGCGGCGAGCGCCCCATTTACGCCATTTTGGGGGTGCCGGAGCATTCCGATTTGGCGTCAAACCGGCATCTACCGCGCTTTCGGAGTCGGAAGCTATTCTCCGCCCAATCGCGATTCACGATTCTGGCGTTGACAAACGGAGATTCCAGCCCAATGAAATTTGCCTGCATTATAAACTAGAATAAACTGAGCATACAAGAAGAAAACAGTCCTCAGTCCTTAAACTAAAAGCCAAATTTGTTTATTTTTCTTGACTGGGATAACAGTCACATTTTTTTACGACCTATCTGTGTTTTCATCATTTGTCAGACAGTAACGTGTGATACTTCTTAATTTGGTTGATATTTTGAGTAATTGGCATTCATTGTATTTTATCAAATTAACGTTTCTACCAATATTAACAGACTATATGTCACATTTTGTATATACAGAACATAAGTCATGGTGCTTTTACTGCTTCAGTCAGAAGTGTAACTATACATTTAACTGCGACATGTATACAAAGCCTAGGTTAAATTTTACAATATGTCATCTAAAAGTAATTATAAGCATTTTTACAGAGTCTATGTGAATGAAAGTTTATATTTCTTACATTCCATCATTTCACTGCTATCCAGACAGTGTTATTTAAAACAAAATGTGCACCCTACAAGGCCATGTTTTACTACTTTGTTTCCTGGCAAATGGTTTTCAAAGACTGATGTTTCATTGTCCATTTACATTAACTTTGTCTTGGGCTCCTAAAGATCATGTGACCACCACCCAAGAATTTATCCTTTTCCTGGTTATTTTGTGTCAGATGATGTATATAACATTTTTGCCCATACTTCTGAAGAGACACCAGCCATTCACAATTAAATGGTTGCTATTAAAACAACAATCATTAGAGATTACACGCTGAATTTACGTACTGCAGTAGTGGGCGGAAGTCTTTTCTGAAAGTCAGTGGATCTCTGTCTGCTGCCCCGTCTTTGAAAGATGCCAAATAATGCGTAGAACGGCCAAATAATGGCCGCATGGTAAGGAGCCGGCCAACAGCTTTGGGAGGTGGTGGGCAGCGTACCCAATCAGTTGATGAAGGCTGGCTATCTGGGCACAGAAGGGGCAGACTGTGAACTGGAGGGAGGTCATAACTGTCGTGTTGGGTGTTCCAATATACAAACGAACCAACACGGTTGTAGATGGTACAACTCTGTTTTATTATTCTGTACAATAACAACTGTTAACTTCTGGCTGTGGTTCGTAATTCACCAGTTAACCTGTGGACCCAGCCCCAGCACTAGCACATGGTGTATGTCTGAGTGGCACGCTGTGATCTCTGTGCTCTGAGCTATCTCCTGGTGGAATGAGTGGGAACTGTGGTGTTCCCTGTTTTATAGTGCGTGCGCTCTCAATGGTGATTGGCTGTGATGTTGCGTGTGTGTTGATTGGTCCGTCTACCTGTCCATCAGTGTGTGTGTTATTGCACCATGATATGTTAATATGGATATCATGACATCCCCCCTTTTCACAAGGATATGTGCCTACTTGGTAATAAATATTGGTGTGTACTGAGTGCAAACAAAACAAGTGCAATCATCAAATATCGAAAGAGAATTCCTGGAACGACAAAAAGAGAAACACGTTAACATTATTGCACAATTCAGTGAGTCCAATGTGCAAACAGGCTCATAAGTCCAGTCTAGTAGGTGGGCGACGAATTCGGGTTGACTGCCTCAAGGGTGGGTCAGGATCCACCGGCTGAGGAATGGGCCTGGCCACGGGCGATAGAGGAATAGGCAGAGTGGCAGGAAGCTCCACGAAGTTGACATCAGGGACAACAGGAGGGCGTGGCACTGGTGCATGGTCACGTAGCGAGCGCGGAAGCAGCCGAAGGGCCCGCCGATTACGCCGGCGAATGGAGCCATCAGGCATGTGAACCAGGAACGAGCAGGGAGCCACGCGGCGGAGAACCTCGGCAGTTGCCGACCAGCCACCCTCTGGTAGGTATAGGCGGACGTTGTCTCCAGGCGCCAGGGCAGGAAGATCAGTTGCCCGAGTGTCATGTGCCACCTTCTGTTGAGTACGCTGCTGTCGCATCCTTTGCAGTACTGGAGCATGGTCGGATTTAGGAACATGAATGGGTGGCACAGTGGTCCTGAGGGTGCGACCCATCAACAGCTGGGCCGGTGAGAGGCCTGTGGTCAGTGGGGCCGAGCGATAGGCCAGCAGGGCTAAACAGAAATCAGATCCGGCATCAGCAGCCTTGCAGAGGAGCCGCTTCACGATATGGACGCCCTTTTCCGCCTTGCCATTCGACTGGGGTTGCGAAGGGCTGGACATCACGTGTGTGAAGCCATATGAAGCGGCAAAAGAAGACCATTCATGGCTTTCAAAACAGGGCCCATTGTCCGACATGACGGTAAGCGGAATGCCATGGCGAGCGAAGGTTTCTTTACATGCTCTGATTACAGCTGATGATGTCAAGTCGTGCAGGCGTATGACCTCCAGATAATTGGAAAAATAGTCAATTATGATGGCGTAGTCCCTGCCGAGCGCATGAGAAAGGTCCACACCCACCTTTGCCCAGGGGGACGTTACCAACTCATGGGGCTGAAGTGTCTCAGGGGATTGCGCCGGCTGAAACCTTTGGCAGGTGGGGCAGTTGAGCACCATGTTGGGAATGTCGTCGCTGACGCCCGGCCAGTACACAGCTTCTCGGGCCCTCCGCCTGCAATTTTCAACTCCGAGATGGCCTTCGTGCAATTGTTCGAGGACAAGCCGGTGCAAGCTGTGTGGGATTACAATCCGGTCGAACTTTAGGAGGACACCATCAATGACGGCCAAGTCGTCCCGGACAGTGTAGAATTGTGGGCACTGCCCCTTGAGCCACCCTTCCGTCATGTGGCGCATCACACATTGTAGAAGGGAGTCAGCCGCAGTCTCATGGCGAATGTGGGCCAGACTTGCATCAGTAGCCGGCAGATTCGCCGATGTGAAGGCTACATGTGCGTCAACTTGACAGACGAATCCCCCCGATTCGGGCGGTGTGCTCACTGCTCTGGACAGGGCATCCGCGATGATGAGGTCCTTTCCCAGGGTGTAGACAAGTTGGAAGTCGTACCTCCGGAGCTTGAGCAGAATGCGCTGGAGGCGAGGGGTCATCTCATTGAGGTCCTTTTGTATGATGCCGATGGTCGGTCTCCACGGTGAACTGCAGAAGACCATACACATAGTCGTGGAATTTATCTATGCTGGTTAACAAACCCAGGCACTCCTTCTCAATCTGCGCATAGCGCTGTTCTGCGGGGGTCATGGCCCGCGAGGCATAGGCGACCGGGGCCCATGATGCAGTGTCGTCCTGTTGCAGGAGTACCGCCCCAATGCCGGACTGGCTGGCATCAGTCGAGATCTTTGTGTCTCAAGTAGTGTCGAAGAACGCCAATACCGGGGCGGTGGTGAGCTTGATCTTGAGCTCCACCCATTCCTTCTGGTGTGCGAGCAGCCACTGGAACACCGTAGTCTTCTTTACCAGGTGGCGAAGAGCCGTTGTGTGTGAGGCAAGGTTGGGAATAAACTTCCCCAGGAAGTTGACCATCCCGAGAAAGCGTGGCACTGCCTTCTTGTCTGCCGGCTGCGGCATGGCTGCAATAGCTGCCACTTTGTCGGCACCCGGACGCACCCCTGACCGGGATAGGTGGTCCCCCAGAAACTTTAGCTCAGTTTGGCCAAAAGAACACTTGGCTCGGTTGAGGCGCAGGCCGTGCTCTCGTATCCGAGCAAAGACACGCTGGAGACGACTGATGTGCTCCTGTGGTGTGGTGGACCAGATGCTGACGTCGTCAACATAGACGCGCACCCCTTCGATGCCCTCCATCATCTGTTCCATGATTCAATGAAACACCTCGGATGCTGAGATGATGTCAAACGGCATCCTATTGTAACAGTATCTGCCAAAGGGAGTGTTGAACGTGCACAGCTTCCTGCTGGACTGATCCAGCTGAATCTGCCAAAAACCCTTTGAGGCATCAAGCTTGGTAAAAATTTTAGCCCGGGCCATTTCGCTCGTGATTTCTTCCCGTTTGGGCATGGGGTAATGTTCCCTCATGATGTTATTGTTCAGATCTTACGGGTTGATGCAGATCCGGAGCTCGCCAGAGGGCTTCTTTACGCACACCATGGAGCTGACCCATGGCGTAGGCTCCGTGACCCGGGAAAGCACTCCTTGGTCCTGCAGATCCTGCAGCTGCTGCTTGAGGCGGTCTTTGAGTGGTGCTGGGACTCTACGAGGTGCGTGAATAACTGGGGTGGCGTCCAGTTTGAGCCGTATTCTGTAAGTGTAGGGCAGTGTGCCCATGCCCTCGAAAACCTCCTGGATGTGGGCGAGGAGTGAGTGGAGCTGCGCCCTAAAGACTGCATCCGGGAAATCGGACGTGCCTTCTGGAGACAGAGTGTGTACCTGCTGAACAGGTGGAGGATCTTGCACGCCTGTGCGCCTAGCAGGGAGTCCTTCGAGGATCCAACTATCTCAAAAGACAGTGTGGCTGTGTATGAATTGTGTGCAACCTCGAGCTGGCAAGACCCCATGGCCGGGATAACATTACCGTTGTAATCGACCAACTGACAGGGGGATGGCCGAATTGGTGGTTTGACCTTCAAGGTGTGGAAGGCTGACAATGCAATGAGATTGGCGGAGGCACCAGTGTCTAAGCGGAATGTGATTGGTGATCGGTTGACCGTTAGAGTGGCACACCATTCATCACCTGGATTAACGCTGTGCACTGGCATCGGCTGGTGGGTCCTACTTGGGGACATCCGATTTCTGTCTATTACCGCAACGCGGAAGGGTTCCCGGTCGTCGATATCACCGGTCTGTACGTCGTCGGGGTATGACTCGGTGTATGGAGGCTGAACGGCCCGCACGTCCCTGCAAGGCTGGAGGAATTGCGGAGCATTGGCAGGTTGAGCTGCTCGACAGCAGGCAGCGTAGTGGCCCATCTTGCCACAGCGGAGGCATTGTCAAGTTTTGGCTGGACATTGCCGCTTTAAGTGTGCGGATCCACAGTTGCCGCACGTCGTGGCATCATGGCGTTCGTTGCGCCACCGCGCATGCGCGGTTCGGTCCTGCGTAGAGAGCACGCCTGCGCGTCACGTCCCTCTGTGTCGACGTCCCCTCTTTTGGCGCGTACAAGAGCGGGAGGCCTCGGAAAGCGCGCGAAATGGCCGCCCTCATCCAGGCCGCACGCGGGCCGGGAGGAACTCGATCGACTGGACCCGCTCGACCTCGTAGGACCACTGCCGTGCCGATTCAGCCGCCTGGAATGGGGAGTACCGGCTGGTCACGTTTTCGTGGAGGACGCAGGTTTCGATGGCGGTGGCTAGGGTGAGGCGCTTTATTTTGAGGAGCTGCTGGTGTAGGGTGTCCGAGGTGACCCCAAAAACTATCTGGTCCTGAATCATGGAATCGGAGGTGGCCTCATAGCCGCAGGACTGCGCGAGGATACGGAGGTGTGTCAAAAAAAATTGAAAAGGCTCATCCTTACCCTGCAGGCGCTGCTGGAAGAGGTACCTCTCGAAGCTCTCATTCACTTCGACGCTGAAGTGTTGCTCAAATTTTAGAAGGGCCGTCTTGTACTTCGTCTTGTCCTCGCCTTCAGCGAATGCCAGGGAGTTGTAGATGTGGATGGCGTGTTGCCCCGCCGTGGAGAGGAGGAGGGCGATCTTCCTGGTGGCCGATGCATTCTCCCTGTCTGTGGCTTCTAGGAGGAGTTGGAAGCGCTGTTTAAACAGCTTCCAGTTGACGCCGAGATTTCGAGCGATTTGGAGCGGCTGCGACGGGCGGATGGTGTCCATGGCACAGGATGGCGGATCTCTGAAGAGGTGCAGGTAGGTCCCCCAGTTGCTGGCGAGTTTCCAATCCTGGTATCATGTCGTGTTGGGTGTTCCGATATACAAACGAACCAACACGGTTGTAGATGGTACAACTCTGTTTTATTATTCTGTACAATAACAACTGTTAACTTTTGGTTGTGGCTCATATTTCACCAGTTAACCTGTGGACCCAGCCCTAGCACTATCTTAGAGAGGCACTCAGCACATGGTGCATGTCTGAGTGGCACGCTGTAAGCTCTGTGCTCTGAGCTATCTCCTGGTGGAATGAGCGGGAACTGTGGTGATCCCTGTTTTATAGTGCGTGTGCTCTCACTGGTGATTGGCTGTGATGTTGCGTGTGTGTTGATTGGTCCATCTACCTGTCCATCAGTGTGTGTGTGTGTGATTGCAGCATGATATTGTTGCAGCTGTATAGAACCTTAGTTAGGCCACACTTGGAGTATAGTGTTCAATTCTGGTCGCCACACTACCAGAAGGATGTGGAGGCTTTAGAGAGGGTGCAGAAGAGATTTACCAGAATGTTGCCTGGTATGGAGGGCATTAGCTATGAGGAGCAGTTGAATAAACTCGGTTTGTTCTCACTGGAACGAAGGAGGTTGAGGGGCGACCTGATAGAGGTCTACAAAATTATGAGGGGCATAGACAGAGTGGATAGTCAGAGGCTTTTCCCCAGGGTAGAGGGGTCAATTACTAGGGGGCATAGGTTTAAGATGAGAGGGGCAAGGTTTAGAATAGATGTACGAGGCAAGTTTTTTACGCAGAGGGTAGTGGGTGCCTGGAACCCGCTACCGGAGGAGGTGGTGGAAGCAGGGACGATAGTGACATTTAAGGGGCATCTTGACAAATACATGAATAGGATGGGAATAGAGGGATACGGACCCAGGAAGTGTAGAAGATTGTAGTTTAGTCGGGCAGCATGGTCGGCACGGGCTTGGAGGGCCGAAGGGCCTGTTCCTGTGCTGTACATTTCTTTGTTCTTTGTTCTTTATATGTTAATATGGATATCATGACAATAACCACTCATTTCAGTGATCGTCACACGGAATTGTATTTTTAATTATTTTTTTTAATTTCTAATTAACGGGCAATTTAGCTTGGCCAATCCACCTACCTTGCACAGATTTTGGGTTGTGGGGGTGAAACTCATGCAGACACGGGGAGAATATGAAAACACCACGGACAGTGACCCAGGCCGGGATCAAACCCGGGTCCTTGGTGCCGTGAAGCAGCAGTGCTAACCACCGTGCCACTGTGCTGTCTTCCTGACATGGAATTGTGACAACTGCACCAGGAAACGTTGGGCAGGATTTTCCGCCCCCCCCCCCCAGCGAAATGTTTTTCGACGGCGGAGGCGGCTCACCATGGGCCGACAGTGGGACCTTCCAGTCCCGCCGATGTCAACGGTGCTTTGTCTTGGTCACCGACTAAGGTGCCAGGGAACCTGCCGCGGTGAGGGAGGGGGGTGGAGCTGCCATCGGCTGGATCAGAAGATCCCACCAGGGAAGGACCGGAATATTCAGATCATTGTTTGGGCATATCAGAATTTTGCCTTGATGACTCATTGTGCCCTTTCAACTCTGGGAAACAAGACATGGCTGAAAAGCCTCTGGCTCTTTCCAATCATCTGCTGTTGTCTGTAGTGAAGAAGTTATACTGATGGGCATGCCTAGACATGACATCATTGAAGACATTTAGACAGTTCAGGAGAGTGGTCCAAGAAATGGCTGATGAAATTCAACGTGGGCAAGTGCGAGGACTTGCACTTTGGAAAAAAGAATAGAGGCATGGACTATTTTATAAACGGTGACAAAATTCATAATGCTGAAGTGTAAAGGGACTTGGGAGTCCTAGTCCAGGATTCGCTAAAGGTAAACTTGCAGGTTGAGTCCGTAATTAAGAAAGCAAATGCAATGTTGTCATTTATCTCAAGAGGCTTGGAATATAAAAGCAGGGATGTACTTCTGAAGCTTTATAAAGCACTAGTTAGGCCCCATTTAGAATACTGTGAGCAATTTTGGGCCCCACACCTCAGGAAGGAAATACTAGCACTGGAGCAGGTCCAGCGGAGATTCACACGGATGATCCCAGGAATGGTAGGCCTAACATACGATGAACGTCTGGGGATCCTGGGATTATATTCATTGGAGTTTAGGAGGTTGAGGGGAGATGTAATAGAAACTTACAAGATAATGAATGGCTTAGATAGGGTGGATGTAGGGAAGTTGTTTCCATTAGTCAGGGGAGACTGGGACCCGGGGGTATAGCCTTAGAATAAAAGGGAGTCACTTTAGAACAGAGATGAGGAGAAGTTTCTTCAGCCAGAGAGTGGTGGGTCTGTGGAATTCATTGCCACAGAGGGCGGTAGAGGCCGGGACGTTGAGTGTCTTTAAGACAGAAGTTGATAAATTCTTGATTTCTCGAGGAATTAAGGGCTATGGAGAGAGAGCGGGTAAATGGAGTTGAAATCAGCCATGATTGAATGGTGGAGTGGACTCGATGGGCCGAATGGCCTTACTTCCGCTCCTATGTCTTATGGTCTTATGGTCTTAAGACCGTTATGCATCAATGTGCTGCAGGCTGAATAATCCCACTGAAGTCTCCACAGTTAGCCTGAAATGACCCAGACGTGAAGAAGATCAACATAACTCTGACTTTTAGTGTCACTAGTATCGGATGGCCACCCACACAATTGGAGGCAATCTCAGGCGCAAGCATGACACACAGGGACGTGACAGTCTCTCATGAAAGGTGAAGTCTGCGCAGGTACTGTCACTCTGTCAACGGAAGATATGGGATTCTCACCCTGTAAACGTGATTGGTGGGGTGTGGCCTTTGCCTATGCCCGAGTGCCTGCTGATGCCTCCCCTCTGCATCCTCTGCACCCCCTCGCTCCTCAGCAGTTTGTATATCTTCCTCCAAATCATGACACTCCTGTCCCAGATGGCCTCCTCCTACTCAGCCTCCTGTTCTCCTCCTCAGAATCTACAGTGCCCATAGGGCACACTGTTTCTCATCACAAGTGGTCCAGTGCTAAAGGATGACCATTTCACCAAATGTGTGGACATTCGCCTGAGGGATAGCCCTGATTATAATTTGAGGTTTATGAACAGCAAAGATTTCTTAAAGAAATAGTCGTCTTCAGCTTCTCCTACTAAAATCATGATGTGGAGATGCCGGCGTTGGACTGGGGTGAGCACAGTACGAAGTCTTACAACACCAGGGTAAAGTCCAACAGGTTTGTTTCGATGTCACTAGCTTTCGGAGCGCTGCTCCTTCCTCAGGTGAATGAAGAGGTATGTTCCAGAAACACATATATAGACAGATTCAAAGATGCCAAACAATGCTTGGAATGCGACCATTAGCAGGTGATTAAATCTTTACAGATCCAGAGATGGGGTAACCCCAGGTTAAAGAGGTGTGAATTGTGTCAAGCCAGGACAGTTGGTAGGATTTTGCAGGCCAGATGGTGGGGGATGAATGTAATGCGACATGAATCCCAGGTCCCGGTTGAGGCCGCACTCATGTGTACGGAACTTGGCTATAAGTTTCTGCTCGGCGATTCTGCGTTGTCGCGCGTCCTGAAGGCCGCCTTGGAGAACGCTTACCCGGAGATCAGAGGCTGAATGCCCTTGACTGCTGAAGTGTTCCCCGACTGGAAGGGAACATTCCTGCCTGGTGATTGTTGCGCGATGTCCGTTCATTCGTTGTCGCAGCGTCTGCATGGTCTCGCCAATGTACCACGCTTCGGGACATCCTTTCCTGCAGCGTATGAGGTAGACAACGTTGGCCGAGTCGCATGAGTATGTACCGCGTACCTGGTGGATGGTGTTCTCACGTGTAATAGTGGTATCCATGTCGATGATCTGGCACGTCTTGCAGAGATTGCCATGGCAGGGTTGTGTGGTGTTGTGGTCACTGTTCTGAAGACTGGGTAGTTTGCTGCAAACAATGGTTTGTTTGAGGTTGCGCGGTTGTTTGAAGGCAAGTAGTGGGGGTGTGGGGATGACCTTGGCAAGATGTTCATCGTCATCAATGACGTGTTGAAGGCTGTGAAGAAGATGACGTAGTTTCTCCGCTCCCGTGAAGTACTGGACGACGAAGGGTATTCTGTCGGTTGTGTCCCATGTTTGTCTTCTGAGGAGGTTGGTGCGGTTTTTCGCTGTGGCGCGTTGGAACTGTCGATCGATGAGTCGAGTGTCATATCCCATTCGTACGAGGGCATCTTTCAACGTCTGTAGATGTCTGTTACGCTCCTCCTCGTCTGAGCAGATCCTGTGTATACGGAGAGCTTGTCCATAGGGGATGGCTTCTTTAATGTGTTTAGGGTGGAAGCTGGAGAAGTGGAGCATCGTGAGGTTATCCGTGGGTTTGCGGTAAAGCGAAGTGCTGAGGTGACCGTCCTTGATGGAGACTAGTGTGTCCAAGAATGCAACTGATTTTGGAGAGTAGTCCATGGTGAGTCTGATGGTTGGATGGAACTTATTAATGTCATCGTGTAGTCGTTTCAGTGATTCTTCGCCGTGGGTCCAAAGGAAAAAAATGTCATCGATGTATCTGGTGTATAACGTCGGTTGAAGGTCCTGTGCGGTGAGTAGATCCTGTTCAAACTTGTGCATGAAGATGTTGGTGTATTGGGGTGCGAATCTGGTCCCCGTGGCTGTTCCGTGCGTCTGGATGAAGAACTTGTTGTCGAAGGTGAAGACGTTGTGATCCAGAATGAAGCGGATGAGTTGCAGAATTGCGTCTGGAGATTGGCAGTTGTCGGTGTTGAGTACTGAGGCTGTTGCAGCAATGCCGTCGTCATGGGGGGTGCTGGTGTAGAGTGCCGAGACGTCCATTGTGACGAGGAATGTTCCTGGTTCAACTGGTCCATGGGTGCTGAGTTTCTGCAGGAAGTCCGTCGTGTCGCGACAGAAGCTGGGCGCACCTTGTACGATGGGTTTCAAGATGCCCTCGATGTAGCCAGAGAGGTTCTCACACAAGGTCCCATTGCCTGAAACGATAGGGCGGCCTGGTGTGTTGGCCTTATGTATTTTCGGGAGGCAGGAGAGATCTCCGATGCGGGGAGTACGTGGGATGAGGGCACGTAGGGTGCTCTGAAGATCTGGATCCAAGGTCTTGATCAGTCTGTTAAGTTGGCAGATGTGTTCCTTGGTCGGATCTGCGGGTAACTGTCTGTAGTGTTCTTGGTTGTTCAGTTGTCGGTATACTTCTTTGCAGTAGTCCGTTCTGAACAGTATGACAGTGGCCCCTCCTTTGTCTGCTGGTTTGACGGCGATGCTGCGGTTGGTCTTGAGAGCGCGGATGGCATTGCGTTGTGCTTGGGTGACGTATGCCTAAAATCAGGCATAGACCCATCTCCAGTCTTTATATACACCCTTTCATGAGACCCTGAAAAGAATTGAGCTTCCCTCAGTCATGTTTCATGTAATACCCACCGTGTTATAGCACTGGAAATGTATTATTGCAGTCAATTGGATTGGCAACCAGCTTATTTATTTCAAAACTGCAGGTGGGCTGCCACTTTTGGATTCCGCCACCCACCGTACTATTGTGCACTCCTATAACGATTTCAGCTTCATGACCCAACATCACCACTCCAGTTATTGCACTTCTGCGCAAAAAGGCTGTCCTACTTTCATAACTTAAAATTGAGTCCTGCCTGAAAATACAATTCAGATGATGGGGTGGATTCTCCGCCGCCAGTAGCAGAGTTTATGATGCAGTGGAGAATTGCGCATCGCGCTGATCCCTTTCCGATGCTCCGGTCCCCTTCCAACAACGGCAGCAAGCTACATGCCCCACACTGGCAGGAGGTTGAAAATGGGTCATTTAATGGGCTGGAAGCCCGATTCTCCACAGGCCTCCGTGATATTTTTAAGTATGGCTCTGACATGACGGATCTCACGATGGATCAAAGGGGTGAGTAAATGATGTAGGTGCCCCCAAAGTCTATTGGAGGGCCCCCTCACAGCACAACTCCTGCCCACCCCAGGCACCAGGCTTCCCCATCAGGGTCCCCCATCAGGGCCTCACAATCGGACCCCCCATCAGATCCCATATCAGAGATCCCTATCAGACCGTCCCCATATCTGAGACTCCCATATCAGATACCCCCATCAGCGACCCAGCCATCAGACCCCCCACAGCAGACTCCCATATTAGAGACCCTCCAATAATAATAATCGCTTATTGTCACAAGTAGGCTTCAATGAAGTTACTGTGAAAACCCCATATCAGTGCCCCCCCCCCCATCAACCCCCCCATCAGAGAACCCCCAGATCAGATATCAACCAATCAGAAATCCCCCCCTATATCAGAGACCCCCCTCCTCCCCAATCAGTCACACCTGCCTGGAAGCAATAAAACTGTCTGGGCAGATACAGTGCAAAATCACTGTTTTTTTTCTCTTACCTGTCCCTCGCTGCCTCGGACAGAAAACCACGACTGTTACTTCGTAAAAAGTGAAAACAAATCTTAAGGCTTTAAACCCCGTTAGATCCTTTGATCTGTAAGGTTTCTATTTACTTTCAACAATGAAAGTAAGTTCAACAAGGTATGTTTTTGATTTAAAAACACTTGCCTTACAGGAGCAGTCCTCAGAATTTCGGCGGGAGCAGAGTGCAGGGGCCTGTCGGGAGGTAAGTTTTTGATTTAAAAACACTTACCTGGTCCCGATTCTGTTCTTCTTTTCTGTTTTATTTTTTATTTTTTTTAGTATAAGGCGGGAACCGGAAGGTCGACCCGCGGACTTCTGGGAAGGTTCCCCCCTCCCCCAACCAATAAATTCTGGTGGAGAGGAAACCCGAGACACTACACGTGTAGTGTCTCCCACCCGCCCTCCTCCTCTAACCTAATAATAAGACCCATTGGTGTGAGGTAAGTGCCATATTATATTATTTTTTAAAAAATTATTTATTAACCAGAACTTGGTTGGAGGTTAGAGGGATGGCAGGGAAGGGAGTGCAATGTTCCTCCTGCAGGATGTTTGAGGTGAGTGATGCCGTTAGTGTCCCTGCTGATTTTACCTGCAGGAAGTGCAGCCATCTCCAGCTCCTCCAAGACCGAGTTAGGGAACTGGAGCTGGAGTTGGATGAACTTCGGATCATTCGGGAGGCAGAGGGGGTCATAGATAGCAGCTTCAGGGAATTAGTTACACCAAAGATTGGAGATAGATGGGTAACTGTAAGAGGGACTGGGAGGAAGCAGTCAGTGCAGGGATCCCCTGCGGTCGTTCCCCTGAGTAACAAGTATACCGCTTTGGATACTTGTGGGGGGGGGACTTACCAGGGGTAAGCCATGGGGTACGGGCCTCTGGCACGGAGTCTGTCCCTGTTGCTCAGAAGGGAAGGGGGGAGAGGAGCAGAGCATTAGTAATTGGGGACTCGATAGTCAGGGGCACAGATAGGAGATTTTGTGGGAGCGAGAGAGACTCACGTTTGGTATGTTGCCTCCCAGGTGCAAGGGTACGTGATGTCTCGGATCGTGTTTTCCGGGTCCTTAAGGGGGAGGGGGAACAGCCCCAAGTCGTGGTCCACACTGGCACTAACGACATAGGTAGGAAAGGGGATAAGAATGTCAGGCAGGCTTTCAGGGAGCTAGGATGGAAGCTCAGAACTAGAACAAACAGAGTTGTTATCTCTGGGTTGTTGCCCGTGCCACGTGATAATGAGATGAGGAATAGGGAGAGAGAGCAATTAAACACGTGGCTACAGGGATGGTGCAGGCGGGAGGGATTCAGGTTTCTGGATAACTGGGGCTCTTTCTGGGGAAGATGTTGTGGCCATTTCGGAGACAAGGATAGAGCAGGGACAGGAATGGTTGTTGCAGGTTCCGGGGTTTAGGTGTTTTAGTAAGCTCAGAGGAGGCAAAAGAGGGGGAGGTGTGGCGCTGCTAGTCAAGAACAGTATTACGGTGGCGGAGAGGATGCTAGATGGGGACTCTTCTTCCGAGGTAGTATGGGCTGAGGTTAGAAACAGGAAAGGAGAGGTCACCCTGTTGGGAGTTTTCTATAGGCCTCCAAATAGTTCTAGGGATGTAGAGGAAAGGATGGCGAAGATGATTCTGGATAAGAGCGAAAGTAACAGGGTAGTTATTATGGGAGACTTTAACTTTCCAAATATTGACTGGAAAAGATATAGTTTGAGTACATTAGATGGGTCGTTTTTTGTACAATGTGTGAACCTGAGGGGCACAAATATCCTGGGGGGGAGATTTGTTAGTGCTCTTTGGGGGGGTTTAAACTAATGCAGCAGGGGCATGGGAACCTGTGGCGTCATTCACCGACCCCCTGCCGGGTTGGAGAATCGCCGGGGGCTGCCGTGAATCCCGCCCCCGCCGGTTGCCGAAGTCTCCGGTACCGGATATTCGGCGGGGGCGGGAATCGGGCCGCGCCGGTTGGCGGGACCCCCGCTGGATTCTCCGGCCCGGATGGGCCAAAGTCCCGCCGATAAATTGCCTGCCCCGCCGGCGTGGATTGAACCACCTTTTGAACGGCGGGACAAGGCGGCGTGGGCGGGCTCCGGGGTCCTGGGGGGGGGGGGCGCGGGGCGATCTGGCCCCGGGGGGTGCCTCCACGGTGGCCTGGCCCGCGATCGGGGCCCACCGATCCGCGGGCGGGCCTGTGCCATGGGGGCACTCTTTCCCTTCCGCCTCCGCCACGGTCTCCACCATGGCGGAGGCGGAAGAGACTCCCTCCACTGCGCATGCGTGGGAAATTGTCAGCGGCCGCTGACGCTCCCGCACATGCGCCGCCCGGGGATGTCATTTCCGCGCCAGCTGGCGGGGCAACAAAGGCCGTTTCCGCCAGCTGGCGGGGCGGAAATTCCTCCGGCGTCGGCCTAGCCCCTCAATGTTGGGGCTCGGCCCCCAAAGATGCGGAGCATTCCACACCTTTGGGGCGGCGCGATGCCCGTCTGATTGGCACCGTTTTGGGCGCCAGACAGCGGACATCGCGCCGTTTCGGGAGAATTTCGCCCCAGGATTGTAGTTTTAGGGTACGGGAGATTGAGAGTATAGAGGTCAGGAGCACAGATTTGACTTCGCAGGAGGGGGTCAGTGTTCAGGCAGGTGGTTTGCTGTGTGTCTACTTCAATGCCAGGAGTATACGAAATAAGGTAGGGGAACTGGCAGCATGGGTTGGTACCTGGGACTTCGATGTTGTGGCCATTTCGGAGACATGGATAGAGCAGGGACAGGAATGGTTGTTGCAGGCTCCGGGGTTTAGGTGTTTTAGTAAGCTCAGAGAAGGAGGCAAAAGAGGGGGAGGTGTGGCGCTGCTAGTCAAGAACAGTATTACGGTGGCGGAGAGGATGCTAGATGGGGAATCTTCTTCCGAGGTAGTATGGGCTGAGGTTAGAAACAGGAAAGGAGAGGTCACCCTGTTGGGAGTTTTCTATAGGCCTCCAAATAGTTCTAGGGATGTAGAGGAAAGGATGGCGAAGATGATTCTGGATAAGAGCGAAAGTAACAGGGTAGTTATTATGGGAGACTTTAACTTTCCAAATATTGACTGGAAAAGATATAGTTTGAGTACATTAGATGGGTCATTTTTTGTACAGTGTGTGCAGGAGGGTTTCCTGACACAATATGTTGACAGGCCAACAAGAGGCGAGGCCACGTTGGATTTGGTTTTGGGTAATGAACCAGGCCAGGTGTTGGATTTGGAGGTAGGAGAGCACTTTGGGGACAGTGACCACAATTCGGTAACGTTCATGTTAGTGATGGAAAGGGATAAGTATACCCCGCAGGGCAAGAGTTATAGCTGGGGGAAGGGCAATTATGATGCCATTAGACATGACTTGGGAGGGGTAGGTTGGAGAAGTAGGCTGCAAGTGTTGGGCACACTGAATATGTGGAGTTTGTTCAAGGAACAGCTACTGCGTGTTCTTGATAAGTACGTACCGGTCAGGCAGGGAGGAAGGCGTCGAGCGAGGGAACCATGGTTTACCAAAGAAGTGGAATCTCTTGTTAAGAGGAAGAAGGAGGCCTATGTGAAGATGAGGTGTGAAGTTTCAGTTGGGGCGTTTGATAGTTACAAGGTAGCGAGGAAGGATCTAAAGAGAGAGCTAAGACGAGCAAGGAGGGGACATGAGAAGTATTTGGCAGGTAGGATCAAGGAAAACCCTAAAGCTTTCCATAGGTATGTCAGGAATAAAAGAATGACTAGGGTAAGAGTAGGGCCAGTCAAGGACAGGGATGGGAAGTTGTGTGTGGAGTCTGAAGAGATAGGCGAGATAATAAATGAATATTTTTCGTCAGTATTCACTCAGGAAAAAGAGAATGTTGTGGAGGAGAATGCTGAGCCCCAGGCTAATAGAATAGATGGCATTGAGGTACATAGGGAAGAGGTGTTGGCAATTCTGGACAGGCTGATAATAGATAAGTCCCCGGGGCCTGATGGTTTTTTTCCTAGGATTCTCTGGGAAGCCAGGGAAGAGATTGCTGAGCCTTTGGCTTTGATTTTTATGTCATCATTGGCTACAGGAATAGTGCCAGAGGACTGGAGGCTAGCAAATGTGGTCCCTTTGTTCAAGAAGGGGAGTAGAGGCAACCCCGGCAACTATAGACCGGTGAGCCTCACGTCTGTTGTGGGTAAAGTCTTGGAGGGGATTATAAGAGACAAGATTTATAATCATCTAGATAGGAATAATATGATTAGGGATAGTCAGCATGGCTTTGTGAAGGGTAGGTCATGCCTCACAAACCTTATCGAGTTCTTTGAGAAGGTGACTGAACAGGTAGACGAGGGTAGAGCAGTTGATGTGGTGTATATGGTTTTCAGTAAAGCGTTTGATAAGGTTCCCCACGGTCGGCAGGAGGGTGGGTGAGTAAATTTGCAGACGACACTAAAGACGGTGGTGTTGTCGACAGTGCGGAAGGATGTTGCAGGTTACAGAGAGACATAGATAAGCTGCAGAGCTGGGCTGAGAGGTGGCAAATGGAGTTTAATGTAGAGAAGTGTGAGGTGATTCACTTTGGAAGGAATAACAGGAATGCGGAATATTTGGCTAATGGTAAAGTTCTTGGAAGTGTGGATGAGCAGAGGGATCTCGGTGTCCATGTACATAGATCCCTGAAAGTTGCCACCCAGGTTGATAGGGTTGTGAAGAAGGCCTATGGTGTGTTGGCCTTTATTGGTAGAGGGATTGAGTTCCGGAGTCATGAGGTCATGTTGCAGCTGTACAAAACTCTGGTACGGCCGCATTTGGAGTATTGCGTACAGATCTGGTCACCTCATTATAGGAAGGACGTGGAAGCTTTGGAACGGGTGCAGAGGAGATTTACCAGGATGTTGCCTGGTATGGAGGGAAAATCTTATGAGGAAAGGCTGATGGACTTGAGGTTGTTTTTGTTAGAGAGAAGAAGGTTAAGAGGAGACTTAATAGAGGCATACAAAATGATCAGAGGGTTAGATAGGGTGGACAGTGAGAGCCTTCTCCCGCAGATGGAAATGGCTAGCATGAGGGGACATAGCCTTAAACTGAGGGGTAATAGATATAGGACAGAGGTCAGAGGTAGGTTCTTTCCGCAAAGAGTGGTGAGGCCGTGGAATGCCCTACCTGCAATAGTAGTGAACTCGCCAACATTGAGGGCATTTAAAAGTTTATTGGATAAGCATATGGATGATAATGGCATAGTGTAGGTTAGATGGCTTTTGTTTTTTGACTTCCCATGTCGGTGCAACATCGTGGGCCGAAGGGCCTGTACTGCGCTGTATCGTTCTATGTTCTATGTTCTATAATGAATAGCTTTTAGTAAGCTGTCCAGATAATCAGATGCCTGGATTGTTTATTTTCATCTCCCTTCATGCTTGAATGCATCTCAAATATCCTGCTGTGAAGCTAACCACAACATTTATAAATATTTAAGACCTTCTCAGCAGAAAACACTTAATGCTTTTGATTTGGTGAGGACTTGGCAATCATAGCTAGATGTTTATAAACATTATTAGGCAGTGATTTTTCACTGTTTTTGCCTGGGCTGCTCTTTAGCTTCCAAGCAGTGATGACTGATGGGGGGGGGGTATCTGGTATATGGGGTCTTTGATATAGGGAGGTCTTTGATATGGGGGGTCTCTGATTTGGGGGCCCCGATATGGGTGGGTTTCTAATGGGTGGTCTCTGATATGGGATGGTCTCTTACATGGGGGGTCACTGATATGGGGGTGTCTCTGATATGAGGGGTCTCGGATATGGTGGAGTCTTTGATATGGGGAGTCTCTGATATGGGAATTTGGTGGGGTATCGTTCGGGGGGCTCAGGTCACCTACATGTCTGCATGCTGTGGTGGGGGGTGGGTTGATCCGGCAATTTCCATGGTTGGGTGGGGGGGGGGGGGGCGGTGAGGATGTCTCTACTTGTCAGCGGGTGGGGGGGGGGGGGGGGTCAGTATTTGCGTCATGCAAACTACTGCAGTCTTCCATTTGGATCTGTTTCTATTTATGCTAAATGAGGCATTGTGAAGAAGGTACTAAATAATTGAAATAATTTCATCAGCTTTTGATAGCTCAGGATTGTTGCACGTTCTTAGGCTAGAGCATCTCCTATTGAATCTATTGACATGTAAAGGACTGTACGATTCGGGGGCATTGGAGAATATGGTCCGTCATCTCCAATGCCCTTACTCCACAAAACCAAAGAGCACTTTGCACAACGTCACAAGTTTATGCCAGAGTAAAATGGCAACTTGGACAAGTATGGAGCCCCCATATAATCACAGAGTGGTTATAGCACTGAAGAGGTCATTAGGCTCATTGTGTTTGGGTTGCCCCGTTGAAAGAACAATTCATTTTGTACCATTCCCCTGCCGTTTCTCCATTGCCTGCAACTTGTTCCTTTACAGATAATGATTCAATTCTGAAAACTTCAACTGACCCTGCCTCCACCACATTCAGGCAGTGCATTTCAGATCCTAATAGTTGTTCCATGAATACATTTTTCCTCATGTCGCCATTGTCAGTTACCTTGAATCTGTGATCTGCCACCGATTCCCCTGGGGGCTAGCAGGGAGCCGGCATAGAGCTTGCAGCTCTAGCTGCCGATACGGCCCCAACACTTCCGGTTCAGATGCCACGCCCTGCTCCACGGACCGTCAATGTAGTGGCCCTCTCTGACTGCTCTCGCGCCCCGGACCGCCTCCCCACATTGCCCCCAGCCCCGAATGAAGCCCCCCCCCCGCCTGCAGATCGACCCTTCCCTGACTGTGGCAGCGCCAGACTGAGTCCGCAGCCGCCACGCGAGGATCCCGGACGGTGTGAGCACGTGTACCCCATGCCGTCAGGAATTTGGCAAGTCGAGAATGGAGCAGCGCAGACCTCAGGCAATGGCCTGAGGCGGTGGATACTCGGCGCAGCGCACTGACACTAAGACCCTTTCTAGCTAACCAACACAAGCAATAGGAACACCAGGTGGTGATGAGCATTTACACAAGTTTATCTTAAGTGTCTTTGCGCCAGGTTATCAACATGACGACATCTCATTTCTCATTTCACAACTTCCTTCACAGAGCACCACAGCGCATCTCTGATGAAAGGCCATCAACCTAAAGCGTTAGTTCTGTTTCACTCTTGGAAGAAGCTGTCAGACCTGATGAATATTTCTTGTTTTCTGATTGTATTATACAGAGATTGTGGGCTGGATTCACCATTTTTGAGACTAAATGTCAACGCCAGTGGAGGAACTGTGGCGTTTTACGACAAACAAATCAGGGCGACGCCTCACCGATCCTGCGGCCGGTGAGGGGCTAGCAGCCGCGCTGAGTAAAACCCCCAGCTCCCACGATATAAATGCTTGGAAAATGGCCGGGTCCGTGGCCATGCATGCACACGGCGATGACTTGCAGCGTCGCGCTGTAATTCATGCCGCCAGCCGTACGCAGACCTGACCTGCCAAATAGTGCCCCGCTGGCCACCCCCCACCAGTTCCCCCAGCCCTCTCAGAAGTCCCCCCTAGCCAGCGGCACAGCCCCTGCCTGACTGTGGTGGCGCTGGACACAGTCAACCATGCAGTCGGGAACTCGGCCCATCGGCCCACTCAGAGCATCGGCGGAGGGCCATCATGTGATGCTCAAACGGCTTGCGACGCGACAACGCCATTTCGGAGGGGGCGGAGGATACAAAACCGGCGTCAGAAGGGATTCTCCGCTCGATCGTTGATTATGAAATTGGCACAGTGAATCCTGCTCTATATATTGTTTCAAAATAAAAAATCCAGTAAAGGGGATTTCATAATTGCTCAATGTCTACCCACCACTCATGAAGTGGTCTGATTATAATTAAAATATCTTCCTTCCACAGTAGCCTGCCATGAACAAAATACCATGGGCTGTATTCTCCGAGGAGGGGATCCTCCGATTAGCTGGCATGCACTCACACCCGCAGATTTCCCGACGGCATGGGGTGCCTGCAATGGGATGCTATTTTGGCTGGCACGTTGGGAATGATCTTGCCCACAAAATTGATAGCATTCTTAAAATGCCTTTTTTATTCGTTGGGCGAGGCATCTGCAGAATTGCCCTGATCTTGTCTTGATCTGGCTGAACACCTTGTGCAGACTGGTGTGTCTCCTGAGAAGGTAATGTTATGCACCCCGACTTGACACTTCACCCTGTTCGACTTGAGACTGTTTTTCTTGACACATTTAGGCCCCTTAGAAGCCATTTATCTTGCTCTTCTTTTGTCGACTCCCAAATAATAATGTAATTCACATACACACGGATCCCCGGAATTCCCTCAACCATATGCTCCATGGCATGATAAAAGATCTCCGAAGCCGAGGTGGTGCCAAATGGCAATTTTAAAAAACAATACCTCCACTTACGGAGGCGGCCATGGAGTGAGTGGTCGCACTTTTGGTGGTTCCGGCTCGTGGCGTTTTTATCGGACCTTTTCCCCAGTTACAGTTGCATGTGAGGAGGCAAAAAGTGCAGGAGAGTGAGTGGAGGAGATTGACCCTCTGGTGTATGGGCCAGAAGCAGTTGAAAAAGAGGGAATCAGTAGGTTGGAGCGGGGCGGCGCCTGCGCCCCATGTGGAGATGGTGGAGGGGCAGGGAACGGCCCTGCCGGCTCAGTGGTCAACCGACCAGCTGGTGAGCTTCCATAACAAGAAGTTCACCCAGTAACGTAAGGAGAGTCTGGAGGACCTGGCACAGGCGGTGGATTTGATCAAGGAGTAAGTCGATCACGTTGAGACGAAGCTGGCGGCCCAGGGTCAGGCGATCCAGAAGATGGAGGAAGTGGCGGGGGAACACGAGGAGCAGTTCGCCTCGCTGGCAGCAGAGATGGGGCTGGTGCAGGATCAGCAGAGGCGGCTCCAGGAGAAGGTTGAAGACCCGGAGAACTGGTCACGCAGGCAGAAGATAAGGATCGTGGGCCTGCCGGAGGGGAGTGAAGGAGCCGATGCTGGCACGTATGAGGGGAGGATGCTGGAGAAGCTGCTAGGAGAATGCGCATTTGCACGGCCTTTGGAAATGGATCGAGCGCACAGGGCGCTAATGAGGAAGCCCCAGGGGAACGAGCCACCCAGGGCGATGGTGGTGAGGTTGCACCGGTTCCTGGAAAAGGGGAAAATAATGAGGTGGCCAGGCAGAAAAGGCACTGCACCTGGGAGGGCATTGAAATCCGAGTGTACCAAGATCAGTGTGCAAGTCTGGCCAAGAGGAGAGCGAGCTTTAATAAGGTCAAGGCAGCACTGAAGGGGGTGAGGTTTGGGTTCCTGTCCCCAAACTGTGGGTGACCTACGAAGTCCGGGAGCTGTACTTCGGGTCGGCGGAGGAGGCGGTAGACTTTGTCAGAGACAGTGGACTGGCAGGAGAAGATGGACTTTGAACTTTGGTGGAGATGCTGTGGTGCTGCTGCTACCTTGTGTTTGGGGCCATTTCTTTTTCGGCATCAGGTTTGCTTTTTGTTCTTGTCATGATATTCAAACACACACATCATGATGGACACACTAACAGGCAAATCAGAGTACACAACACCACAACCAATCACAGACAAGAACACCAACCACATAAAAAGCACGAGCACGACACCTGGAGGTCAGTAGGTCTGGGGAGAAGGAAGCATGAAAGAGCTGTTGAAACACCACGAGCAGGGAGCCCCCCACGTGCAGAGTGCAAAGACCAAGTTGTAAATAGTGAGTTTAAATAAACAAGCGTTGTACCATATGCAACTGTGTTGGCTCTTCTGTGTGTTAGAACACCCAACACCACATGGTACAGGAGTGGATCGATACCTGCCTACCAACCTGCCATTCTGGACATGGACCACACCGGCAAACCGCAGCCGATGCAAGTCACGGGGAACCTAGGCACCAACTGGAAGCTCTACAGGCAGCGATTTGACCTGTACATCCGTGCCACCGAAAAACAGAATGTCTCGGATGATTCGAAGATTGCAATGCTCCTCTTCTACGCAGGCCCCCACCCAAATGATGTCTTTAATTCACTGGTGTTCGAGGAAGGCGAAAACCAGGCCAAATATGACACGGTCATCCTCAAAATGGACCAGCACTTTCAAACTGAAGTAAACGAAACTTTCGAAAGATACATCTTTCAGCAACGCCTGCAAGGTAAGGAGGAGCTTTTTCAACCCTTTTTGACGCACCTCCGGATTCTGGCGCAGTCCTGCGGTTACGGCACCACCACAGAGTCCATGATCAGGGACCAGATTGTTTTTGGCGTTGCCTCCAGTGGCCTACGCCAGCAGCTTCTTAAAATAAAGAGCCTCACCTTAGCGTCTGCTGTGGAAGCCTGTGTCCTCCATGAGAATGCTGCCTGCCGTTTTGCCCGATTTCAGGCGTCCGAGTTGGCACGGAGGGGGTCCCCAGCCGTCGAATCGGCAAGCCAGGCCGCCCACGACGTTGAACGCATCCAGGCCGTCGATTTCTTCCCGCCCCACGGCCCGGACGACAGCGGCCGCTTCCCGCGCTTTTCGCGGTCTCCCGCGCAGGTGCGCGCCAAGAATAACGGCCACAACGAGGGACGCACTGCGCAGGCGCGCCCACCGCAAGATCGCACTGCGCATGCGCAGTGGCGCAACGAACGCCGTGACGTCATGACGTGCAGCAAGTGTGGAGGTCTACACTTAAAAGGGCAATGTCCTGCAAAATACCAACAGTGCAACAGATGTGCCATGATAGGCCACTACGCAGCCCGCTGTCGTGCGGCTCAACCCATGGATCCGGCGCATCCTCGACAACCTCGCACACGAGTCAGGACCGTCCAGCCCACGCATCAAGACTTCCAGTTAAGTGATGCAGATGACCAGGATGACTTCAGAGTTGCCGTCATTGATGTCAACAAGGTCAATGCCATCAATCCAGACGATGAGTGGTGTGCCACCCTGACGGTCAACCGATCGCGCGTCGCCTTCCGTCTGGACACCGGCGCATCCGCCAACCTGATTGCTTACTCTGCAGTCCAGGCCATGAAGGTCAAACCACTCATCACACCATCCCGGCTTAAGATGGTTGACTATAACGGGAACGTTATCCCGTCCGTAGGATCTTGCCAGCTACAGGTGACTCACAAGAGGTACACGGCCACACTCCCCTTCGAAGTTGTGGGCTCATCAAAGGACTCGTTACTGGGCGCACAAGCGTGTAAGGTCCTTCACCTGGTACAGCGCATCATGTCTCTCTCTCCAGATGAGATATCCGACTTCCCGGATGCTGAGTTCCACGCGAATCTCCATTCCCTCCTCGCTCACAACCAGGAGGTTTTTGAAGGCATGGGGACATTGCCACACACGTACAAGATTCGACTCAGACCGGACGCCATCCCTGTCGTTCACGCACCTCGCAGGGTTCCTGCGCCTCTCAAAGACCGCCTCAAGGCACAACTGCAGATTCTTCAGGACCAAGGGGTCCTATCCAAGGTCACGGAGCCCACGCCATGGGTCAGCTCCATGGTCTGTGTAAAGAAGCCCTCTGGCGAGCTCCGTATATGTATAGATCCAAAAGATCTGAACAACAACATCATGCGGGAACACTATCCCATCCCGAAACGAGAAGACCTCACCAGCGAGATGGCGCGAGCCAACATATTCACTAAATTGGATGCGTCCAAAGGATTCTGGCAGATCCAACTGGACCCGGCCAGCCGAAGACTATGCACATTCAACACCCCTTTTGGCAGATTCTGCTACAACCGGATGCCATTCGGCATCATTTCGGCATCTGAAGTATTCCACCGCATTATGGAGCAGATGATGGAAGGCATCGAAGGGGTACGTGTATATGTGGACGATATCATCATTTGGTCCACCACTCCGCAGGAACACATGCATCGTCTTCGACGTGTCTTCACCCGCATACGGCAAAATGGCCTGCGTCTCAACCGTGCGAAGTGTGCTTTCGGCCAGACGGAGCTGAAATTCCTCGGGGACCACATCTCAAGGTCCGGGGTCCGTCCCGATGCAGACAAGGTTAGCGCCATCACAGCCATGCCACGACCGGCTGACAAGAAGGCTGTCTTAAGATTCCTGGGCATGGTCAACTTCCTTGGGAAGTTCATTCCCAACCTGGCTTCTCATACAACAAACATGCGCCATCTCGTAAAAAAATCGACGGAATTCAACTGGCACCAGTCGCATCAGCAGGAATGGGAGGAGCTCAAGCACAAACTGGTCACGGCACCAGTGCTGGCCTTCTTTGACGCGACTCGCCCTACAAAGATCTCAACAGACGCCAGCCAATCTGGTATTGGAGCGGTACTCCTGCAAAAAGACAGCACGTCATCATGGGCCCCGGTTGCGTATGCCTCACGAGCCATGACCCCTACCGAACAGCGCTACGCGCAAATCGAAAAAGAATGCCTGGGCTTGTTAACTGGACTGGACAAGTTCCACGACTATGTGTATGGCCTGCCACGATTCACGGTCGAAACTGACCACCGCCCCCTGGTCAACATCATTAACAAAGACCTGAACGACATGACTCCTCGCCTCCAGCGCATCTTACTCAAACTCAGGAGGTACGATTTTGAACTGATCTACACTCCGGGGAAGGAACTCATAGTGGCGGACACTCTTTCCCGAGCAGTGAGCACACCACCAGATGCGGAGGGGTTCGTGCGTCAAATTGAGGCACACGTGACTCTGACAGCAGCAAATATGCCAGCTGATGATCCTTGTCTGGCCCACATACGCGCAGAGACGGCGACTGACCCTCTGCTGCAGCGAGTGATGCGCCACATGACGGAAGGGTGGCTAAAAGGGCAGTGCCCCCAGTTTTATAATGTGCGAGATGATCTCACCAATATAGACGGGGTCCTTATGAAATCGCATAGGATCGTCATTCCACACAGTGTGCGCCAGATGATTCTTCGTCAACTACACGAAGGCCACTTGGGTGTCGAAAAATGCAGACGAAGGGCCCGGGCGGCGGTATATTGGCCGGGTATTAATGAAGACATAGCCAACATGGTGCTCAACTGCACAACCTGTCAGAGGTTTCAGCCGGCGCAACCTCCGGAAACACTTCTACCACACGAGATGGTGACGTCCCCCTGGGCGAAGGTGGGTGTTGACCTATTTCACGCGCTCGGCAGAGATTACATTGTTATTATAGACTACTTCTCAAACTACCCGGAAGTCATGCCTCTCCATGATCTGACGTCGTCCGCAGTCATTGGGGCCTGCAAGGAAACGTTTGCTCGCCATGGCATTCCAAGGACTGTCATGTCAGACAATGGACCTTGTTTTGCCAGCCGTGAATGGTCGTCCTTTGCCGCAGCATATGGTTTCACTCATGTGACATCCAGCCCTCTGCATCCACAATCGAACGGGAAGGCTGAAAAGGGTGTCCACATCGCAAAGCGGCTCCTGTGCAAGGCGGCTGATGCCGGATCGGACTTTAACCTTGCCTTGCTGGCCTATCGATCGGCCCCGTTATCCACGGGCCTCTCGCCAGCGCAGCTACTAATGGGTCGCTCCCTCAGGACGACGGTACCTTCCGTCCTGGCACCGACAACAGACCATGAGGCGGTTCTTCGGGACATGCAACTGCAGCGTGATCGCCAGAAAGGTCGGTACGACACACGAGCGACGGACCTGCCCCCCCTGTCCTCCGGAGACAAAGTACGCGTCCATCAACCGTATGGTGGCTGGTCAGCACCGGCCGAAGTCCTCCGACAAGTGGCTCCCCGCTCGTTCCTGGTTCGCATGCCGGATGGTTCCGTGCGTCGCCGCAATCGGCGCGCCCTTCGCCGACTTCCACGTTCACAGCCACACAACACGCCAGATCCTCAACAGGCTTCCGAGGATGACTTTGTGGAGCTGCCGCACATCACGCCCTTTCCATCGCCACCCATGGCCATGCCTGCACAGCAGCCGGTGGTTCTTGATCCACCCTTAAGGCGGTCAACCCGAATTCGTCGCAAACCCATTAGAATGGACTTATAATACAGTTCATATGTTTAATAAGTTGGACAATTTTACATGATAACCTGTTGTTGTTTATCGTTCCAGATGTCGTCTGACTGGACAACTGTTCAAAATTTTTTTTCTTCTTCTCTCGTTCGCATTTCTGTTATGTTATGGTACAACTGGATTCATGTGACGCACTCGACATCGCCCCATGTACATAGTTCCGTCATAGACACATGCTGCACACGACACACACACACTCTTAGATGCACTCACGTCACGATCATATTTATTACCACGTAGGCACATATCTTTGTAAAAAGGGGGGATGTCATGATATTCAAACACACACATCATGATGGACACACTAACAGGCAAATCAGAGTACACAACACCACAACCAATCACAGACAAGAACACCAACCACATAAAAAGCACGAGCACGACACCTGGAGGTCAGTAGGTCTGGGGAGAAGGAAGCATGAAAGAGCTGTTGAAACACCACGAGCAGGGAGCCCCCCACGTGCAGAGTGCAAAGACCAAGTTGTAAATAGTGAGTTTAAATAAACAAGCGTTGTACCATATGCAACTGTGTTGGCTCTTCTGTGTGTTAGAACACCCAACACCACAGTTCTTTGTCAGAGGATTGGGGTTGGTCTCTTTGTTTGGTCTTGGGGAGGGTTTTTTCATTGTTTGCACTAATGTTCGAGTGGGGGGAGGGGAATCAGTGGGGGGGGTAGGATGCTAGGCACCATGGGTGGGGGTGGCCAGACTAGCTGGGCGGGCTAGTTCACGGAAGCGCAGTGGGGAGTGAGTGGAAGGTCAGTGGGGGGATGGGGGGAGGGGTTGTTGCTGGGGGAATTGGTGGTGGGGGTGGGGGGGGGGAAGTATTACTGACAGGGGTAGGGCTTTTAAAGTGTAAGGGGACAAGGCGCCCGAGGGCGGATCTGGGGTGGTTCGGAACGCGGGCCGGAGGCTGGCCTAAGAGGGACTATGATTGATCGGTGTGGGGGGAGGGGCAGGGTGTCCCCTGACCAGGCTGATCGCGTGGAACGTGCAAGGATTGAATGGGCCAGTCAAAGAGCCCATGTGTTTGCACACTTAAAGCAATTGTAGGCGGATGTGGCCATGCTACTGGAGACTCACCTGAAGGTGGGGGACCAGATTAGGCTGAGGAAGGGATGGGTTGGGAAGGTGTTTCATTCGGGATTGGACTTTAAAACGAAGGGGGGGCGATTTTGGTCAACAAGTGGGTGGCGTTCAAGGTGGGAAATATAGTGGCGGACTCTAGGGAAAGGTACGTTATGGTAAGCGGGAAATTGGAGGGGATGCTGGTGATGTTAGTAAGCATCTATGCCCTGAACTGGGGTGCTGTGGAATTTATGAGGCGGATGCTGGGGAGGATCCCTGACCTGTACTCTCATCAGCTGATTCTGGTGGGGGGGACTTTAATGCAGTCCTGGATCCGAGACTGGACCGGTCGGGTACAAGGTCGGGGAGGGCATTGGCTACAGCTAAGGAGCTTTCAGGGGTCCATGGAGCACATGGCACAGGGTGGGGGGGAGGGTCCATGGTGATTTGGGAGACTGAAGGCAAAAGACTTTTCTTTTTACTCCCATGTGCACAAGGTGTACTCCCGAATAGATTTCTTTGAATTGGATAAGACGTTGTTGGCAGGGGTGTTGGATGTTGAGTATTCAGCGATAGTGGTGTCAGACCATGCCCCACACTGGGGCCCAGCCTCCGCAATGGAGGCTGGGTGTGGGACTATTAGTGGAGGAAAAGGTGTGTGAGCGGGTGAGGACGGTCGTCCGGGATACGGGATATGTAGAGATTAATGATACGGGGGAGGTTTCGGCAGGTACGGTATGGGAGGCACTGAAGGCAGTGGTTGGGGGGAGTTTATTTTGATTCGGGCGCATAGGGAGAAGGCGGAGCATGTGGAGATAGAAAGGCTAGTGGAAGAAATCCTGCAGGTGGACAGGAGATATGCAGAGGCCCCGGAGGAGGGGCTGCTAAAGGAACGGCAGAGGTTGCAAATGGAATTCGGGCTGTTATCTTACGGGTAAGGCGGTAGGGCAGTTGAGAAGGGTGAGAGGGACGGTACATGAGTGTGGCGCACAAAGACTCCGTGAGACGAATAGAGTGAAGTCGATGAGGCTTTATTAAGCGTGTCTGTTCCCCAGCAGCCCGATAGTAAACTGGCCTGCGGGGGAAGGCACCGGCTTCTTATACTTCGCCTTCAGGGCGGAGTATGAGGTCAACGGCCAACCAGGACCCGGGATCTGTCAGCCAATGACATTAGGGCTTCCAGTCCCACATGACCCCCAATACATACTACCACATTCACCCCTTGTCAAAAATGAACCCGGCGGGGTGATGCTTCGTATGGTGGTAAGGGTTTACAGGGCTGGTCCTGGGAGGATAGAACAGTTACATGGTAGTACAGTATTGGACAGTATCGTCCTGTTACAACTATTTACAGAGCATATAGGAAAAACAAAATGTTCATTGGACAGTCCATCTTTGTTTTACATCGACGCCACGAGTCGGTCGGGCGGTCTGGTCGTCCGTGTCGATCGCCTCGGCCCCGGCGGTGGTGGTGGTGCTTGTACCAGCGTTGTCGCCTCCGGGAGCCGCACGGCTTCAGCTGTCGGTGCAAAGGGGAGGGGGACTGATCCTCCTGGGAAGGGGGCGGTCGCGGGGTGCGGCAGTGGCAGGAAGGGGGGCGGTTGGGTTGATGGTGTCGGGGGGGTGTGCGTGGTGCCGGCGGGCGCCAGATCCCGCAGGGAGACCGTGTCCTGTCGGCCGTCGGGGTACTCCACGTAGGCGTACTGGGGGTTTGCGTGGAGGAGGTGAACCCTTTCGACCAACGGGTCCGCCTTATGTGCCCGCACGTGCTTTCGGAGCAGGATGGGTCCTGGGGCCGCCAGCCAGGTCGGCAGCGACGTTCCAGAGGAGGACCTCCTAGGGAAGACAAGGAGACGCTCGTGAGGCGTTTGATTAGTGCTCGTACATAATAACGACCGGATGGAATGGAGAGCGTCCGGGAGGACCTCCTGCCACCATGAAACTGGGAGATCCCTGGACCGTAGGGCCAGTAGGACGGCCTTCCAGACCGTACCGTTCTCCCTTTCTACTTGCCCGTTCCCCCGGGGGTTGTAGCTGGTCGTCCTGCTTGAAGCTATGCCCTTGCTGAGCAGGAACTGGCGCAGCTCGTCACTCATGAAAGAGGACCCCCTGTCGCTGTGGACGTATGCGGGGTAACCGAACAGCGTGAAGATGCTGTTCAGGGCTTTAATGACTGTGGCCGCGGTCATGTCGGAGCAGGGAATGGCAAAAGGGAAGCGGGAGTATTCGTCCACTACATTAAGGAAATACGCGTTGCGGTCGGTGGAGGGGAGGGGCCCTTTGAAATCGAGACTGAGGCGTTCAAAGGGGCGGGAAGCCTTAATCAGGTGCGCTCCATCTGGCCTGAAAAAATGCGGTTTGCATTCTGCGCAGATGTGGCAGTCTCTTGTGACTGTACGGACCTCCTCTAAGGAGTATGGGAGATTGCGGGACTTGATGAAGTGGTAAAACCGAGTGACCCCTGGGTGGCAGAGGTCCTCGTGGAGGGCTTGGAGGCGGTCAATTTGTGCGTTGGCACATGTCCCGCGGGATAGGGCATCGGACGGCTCGTTCAGCTTTCCGGGCCGGTACAAGATCTCATAGTTGAAGGTGGAGAGTTCGATCCTCCACCGCAAGATCTTGTCGTTCTTGATCTTGCCCCGCTGTGCATTATCGAACATGAAGGCTACCGACCGTTGGTCAGTGAGGAGAGTGAATCTCCTGCCGGCTAGGTAATGCCTCCAATGTCGCACAGCTTCCACTAGGGCTTGGGCTTCCTTTTCCACTGAGGAGTGGCGGATTTCTGAGGCGTGGAGGGTTCGGGAGAAGAAGGCCACGGGTCTGCCCGCTTGGTTAAGGGTAGCCGCTAGAGCTACGTCAGAGGCGTCGCTCTCGACCTGGAAGGGGAGGGACTCGTCGATGGCGCGCATCGTGGCCTTTGCGATGTCCGCTTTGATGCGGCTGAAAGCCTGGCAAGCCTCTGTCGACAGCGGGAAAGTCGTGGTCTGTATTAGGGGGCGGGCCTTGTCTGCGTACTGGGGGACCCACTGGGCGTAGTATGAAAAGAACCCCAGGCAGCGTTTCAAGGCTTTTGGGCAGTGCGGGAGGGGAAATTCCATGAGTGCGCGCATACGTTCGGGGTCGGGGCCTATTATCCCATTGCGCACTATGTAGCCCAGAATGGCTAGCCGATCGGTGCTAAAAACGCACTTGTCCTCCTTGTACGTGAGGTTCAAGGCTTTGGCAGTCTGGAGGAATTTTTGGAGGTTGGCGTCGTGGTCCTGCAGATCGTGGCCGCAGATGGTTACATTGTCGAGGTACGGGAACGTGGCCCGTAACCCATGTTGATCAACCATTCGGTCCATTTCCCGTTGGAAGACCGAGACGCCGTTTGTGACGCCAAAAGGAACCCGTAGGAAATGGTATAACCGCCCGTCTGCCTCGAAGGCTGTGTACTTGCGGTCACTTGGGCGGATGGGGAGCTGATGGTAGGCGGACTTGAGGTCCACGGTGGAGAAGACTTTATACTGGGCAATCCGATTGACCATGTCGGATATGCAGGGGAGAGGGTACGCGTCTAGTTGTGTGTACCTGTTGATGGTCTGGCTATAGTCAATGACCATCCTTTGTTTCTCCCCTGTCTTCACTACTACCACCTGCGCTCTCCAGGGACTATTGCTGGCCTGGATTATGCCCTCCTTTAGTAGCCGCTGGACTTCGGAGCGAATGAAGGTCCGGTCCTGGGCGCTGTACCGTCTGCTCCTAGTGGCGACGGGTTTGCAATCCGGGGTGAGGTTCGCAAACAAGGACGGGGGTTGCACCTTGAGGGTGGCGAGGCCGCAGATAGTGAGTGGGGGTATTGGGCCGCCGAATTTAAACGTAAGGCTCTGTAGGTTACATTGAAAATCTAAGCCCAGCAAGGTGGGGGCACAGAGTTGGGGAAGGACGTTAAGTTTGTAGTTTTTGAATTCCCTCCCCTGTACCGTTAGGGTAACTATGCAGAATCCCTGGATCTGTACGGAGTGGGATCCTGCAGCTAGGCAAATCTTTTGTGCGCTGGGGAAGGTAGTTAAGGAACAGCGTCTTACCGTGTCGGGATGTATAAAATATTCCGTGCTCCCGGAGTCGACTAGGCATGGCGTCTCGTGGCCGTTAATTAGGACCGTTGTCGTCGTCGTCTGGAGAGTCCGGGGCCGAGCCTGATCGAGTGTAACCGAAGCGAGCCGTGGTTGTAGTAGTGGGGTGGGGTCCGTTGTTGCCGTCCAAGATGGCGTGGTGGATGGGCAAAATGGCCACCCCCATACATCGCCCGTGGCTGAGGGGTCACAAGATGGCGTCGGGGGTGGACAAAATGGCCGCCCCCATGCGTCGTACAGGTCGGGGGCGGTCCAAGATGGCGGGGCCCCTCCTCCCCTCGTGGTGAGCGGGACCCAAAATGGCGGCGTCTGCGGGTCGCACATGGTGTGCTGGGGGGGCGCTAGGACCGCGCGGAGTTCTTGCATTGCGAGCGCCCGGGCCGCGGGCGCTAGGACCGCGCGGAGTTCCTTGACTGCGAGCGCCAGGGCCGCGGGCGCTAGGACCGCGCGGAGCTCCCTCGCTGGGGACAGCGGTGGTCGGGGCCCAGGCCGGCGGGTCAGTACCGCGAGCGCTGGGACCGTGAGGAGCTCCCTCGCCGGGGACAGCGGTGATCGGGGTCCAGGTAAGTTGCGCCGGCGGGTCAGGCGTGGGGCGCGGGACGGGGGTGAGGGCCCAGGTCGGCGGCGCCGGCGGGTCAGGCGTGGGGCGCGGGACGGGGGTGAGGGCCCAGGTCGGCGGCGCCGGCGGGTCAGGCGTGGGGCGCGGGACAGGGGTGAGGGCCCAGGTCGGCGGCGCCGGCGGGTCAGGCGTGGGGCGTGGGACGGGGGTGAGGGCCCAGGTCGGCGGTGCCGGCGGGTCAGTCGTGGGGCCACGAGCGCTGGGACCGCGCGGAGCTCCCTCGGCGGGGACAGCGGTGGTCGGGGCCCAGGCCGGCGGGTCAGGCGTGGGGCGCGGGACGGGGGTGAGGGCCCAGGTCGGCGGCGCCGGCGGGTCAGTCGTGGGGCCGCGAGCGCTGGGACCGTGCGGAGCTCCCTCGCCGGGGACAGCGGTGGTCGGGGTCAAGGTAGGTGGCGCCGGCGGGTCAGGCGTGGGGCACGGGACGGGGGTGAGGGTGGCGTTCGAGATGCGAAAAACCCCCTCCTCTCCGTGGAGAGTGTTGGCCGGCACCCAAATCGGGAGCGCCGGCGGCGGGTCGTACATGGACTGCGGGGAGGGGGGTTGGGGAGTGTAGGCGGCGTGCAGGGCTCCCAGTTCTCCCGGGACCGCGGTGGTCGGGACCCAAAATGGCGGCGTCTGCGGGTCGCCCATGGCGTGCTGGGGGGGTTGGGAGGCATAGACTGCCTGTAGGGCTCCCTGTTCTCCCGGGACGGTAGCAACCACGCGGGACCGGCACACCACCGCATAGTGGCCCTTTTTCCCGCAGCTTTTGCAGATGGCTGCGCGGGCCAGACAGCGTTGTCGGGGGTGCTTCGCCTGGCCGCAGAAATAACAGCGGGCGCCCCCGGTGCGACTCGGCGTTTGGACTGCGCAAGCCTGTGGGGTGTCCGGGGGGGGGGGGGGTAGGGGGTTTGCCGCGGCGGGTACGCACGGGGCCCAATGGCCTGCCGCGCGGTCGGGGCCGTAGACGCGGGTATTACGCGCGGCTACGTCCAGCGAGGCTGCCAGGGCCCGTGCCTCTGAGAGTCCTAGCGACTCTTTTTCTAGAAGTATTTGGCGGATTTGGGAGGATTGCATAACTGCCACAAAAGCATCGCGCATTAACATGTCCGTGTGTTCGTTTGCATTCACCGACGGGCAGCTGCAGGCTCTTCCCAAAATCAGCAGCGCAGCGTAGAACTCGTCCATCGATTCTCCGGGAGCTTGCCGTCTTGTCGCGAGCTGGTAGCGAGCGTAGATTTGGTTAACTGGGCGAACGTAGAGACTTCTCAGTGCTGTGAACGCCGTCTGGAAATCGTGGGTGTCTTTAATGAGGGTGAAAATCTCCGTGCTCACCCTCGAGTGCAGGACCTGCAGTTTTTGTTCGTCTGAGACTCGGCCTGTGGTCGATGTGATGTAGGCCTCAAAGCAAGTCTGCCAGTGTTTGAAGGCTGCTGCCGCATTCACTGCGTGGGGGCTGATCCTCAGGCATTCTGGAATGATCCTGAGCTCCATAGTCCTTTTTAGGCCCGCTTAATAAATTGTGGCGCACAAAGACTCCGTGAGACGAATAGAGTGAAGTCGATGAGGCTTTATTAAGCGTGTCTGTTCCCCAGCAGCCCGATAGTAAACTGGCCTGCGGGGGAAGGCACCGGCTTCTTATACTTCGCCTTCGGGGCGGAGTATGAGGTCAACGGCCAACCAGGACCCGGGATCTGTCAGCCAATGACATTAGGGCTTCCAGTCCCACATGACCCCCAATACATACTACCACAATGAGTATGGGGAGAAAGCGAACAGGGTGTTAGCGCACCAGTTGAGGAAGCAAGAGGCGGTGAGAGAGGTTGGGAAAGTGAAGGACACAGGTGGGAATACGGTCCTGGACCCGGCGGTGGGTGAATGGGGTGTTTAGGGAATGTGGTAATACCAGGTATTGCGGTACCTGAGAGGTGGATGACCATTGGCTAGACCCAGGCGTCTACCATTGGCTGATGTACATAGCTCCGCCCTGAGAGGCGGAGTATAAGAACCGAGGCCACCCCAGCAGCCTTCACTTTCTATATCGAAGCTGCTGGGGAACAGTTCTGGCAGATTAAAGCCTATTAGTTATGACTCACCTTGTCTTGAGAGTAATTGATTGCGCATCAGGGAGTATTATAGCAAATTGTATGAGTCGGAACCTCCAGCCGGGGAAGAGGGGCTGAGGCAGTTTCTGGGAGGGTTGGAGTTCTTGAAGGTTGATGAGGGGCTGGTGGAGGGCCTGGGGGCCCCGATTGGGCTTAGAGACGTAGTAGAGGGGCTGGAGGCGATGCAATCGGGAAAGGCCCCAGGACCGGAAGGTACCCGCTGGAATTTTACAAGAAGTTACCTGTTAAATGTAGGTGCCAAACTTTTGGCAAAGATGCTGGCCACGAGGATCGAAGACTGCGTCCCAGGGGTAATAGGGGAGGACCAGATGGGGTTTGTTAACGGGCGGCATTTGGCGACCAACATTAGGAGGTTACTTAATGTGATTATGATGCCTCCAGAGAGGTGTGAGGTTGGCCATGGATGCAGAGAAGGCCTTTGATCGAGTGGAGTGGGAATACCTATGGGAGGCTCTGGGGCGGTTTGGGTTTGGGCAGGGCTTTGTGTACTGGGTCCAGCTGCTATACCAGGCACCGGTGGTGAGTGTGTGGACGAACCGGATGAAATCAGACTACTTCAGATTGCACCGGGGGACGAGGCAGGGGTGCCCACTTTCCCAACTGTTGTTTGCCCTGGCTATAGAGCCATTGGCGATGGCATTGAGAATGTCGAGGGTCTGGCAGGGGATAATATAGGGGAGGGTGGAGCACAGCATCTCGCTCTACGTGGACGATCTACTTTTGTACATATCTAACCCTCTGGGGGTATTGGAGAGATTATGGGGATATTAGAGGGATTTGGCCGATTCCCGGGATGCAAATTGAATATGGGTAAGAGTGAGGTCTTTGCGATTCAGGCGAGGGGGCAAGAGAAGAGATTGGGTGAGATGCCATTCAAGGTAGTGGGAGGGAGCTTTTGGTATTTGGGTATGCAGGTGGCGCGGGAGTGGGAGCAGCTGCATAAGTTGAATTTGGGTCGGTTGGTAGATCAGATGATGGGCGACTTTCGGAGGTGGGACGCGCTCCCGTTGTCATTGGCGGGGTGGATACAGACAGTTAAAATGACAATCCTCCCAAGGTTTTTGTTTGTTTTTCAGAGCCTTCCAATTTTTATCCTCAAGGCGTTCTTTAAAAAAAGTGAACGCAGTGATCTCGGGATTTGTATGGGCGGGTAAAACCCCACGGGTGAAAAAGATGCTGCTGGAGCGGGGTGACGGGGGGTGGGGGGGGAGCTGGCTTGTCCGAATTTTATTAATTACTATTCAGCAGTGAATATTGC
Source organism: Scyliorhinus torazame (assembly GCF_047496885.1). NCBI lineage: Eukaryota > Metazoa > Chordata > Chondrichthyes > Carcharhiniformes > Scyliorhinidae > Scyliorhinus > Scyliorhinus torazame. Next base: position 112,762,560 of record NC_092709.1, on the reverse strand, counting down.
GATGGTCAGGAAGTGAGTAGTGGGGGAAGGTTCGGTTTGGAAGCGGGTGGAGGCAGCCTCATGTAGGGGCACAAGTTTAGGGGCACTGCTAATGGCACCTCTGTCATTCTCACCAGCTCGGTGTTCCACAAGCCCGGTTGTGGTGGCAGTCCTGAGTGTAACGGGACAGTGGAGGCAGTTGTTATGGGCGAGGCGTTTTCAGAACCCCAAAATGTATCATGGAGTTCAACCAACCTCTCCCTTTAATGTATTTGTTGCTTTTCCTAGCACATGGCTTGTTCCCTAGGTGTGGGATTACAATTATGGACACGTGGGTTTTTAAACCAAAACACTGTTTATTCCATGAACTCAACTTAACATCTTAAATAAACATTGGATCTCTTAACACCCCTTACTTCAAAGATAACTCAGAAAATATTGCAACAGTAAATAATTCCTCAAAATGTTGTTCGAACTTCCAAGAGACTTAACACCTTTAAACAGAACCACATCAGGTTAAAGGCTTTACTATTATGAGTTTAAACCACCCAAATGATCCAAAGATAGTCTTTAATGGCAGAGATCCATCTCACTGCAAACACAGACACACCCAAGCTCTTTTCAAACTGCAAAACTAAACTGCAAAATGGCTGACCTGGCCTCAGCTCCACCCACTCTCTGACATCACTGTTTTCTTAAAGGTGCATTGCTTAAACATCCATGTCTTAATGGTACTCTCACATGACATGTCCCCCCAAGAAAAAAAATAAACCATCAACTTCAAGATGGTTTCATTTTTCACTTTTGCACCATCCACTAAGAAATGTACACAGTAAATATACCGTTCGTTTTCAAAAAAAAACACACGCAAACAGGTATAATAGTACAGTCCATTTTTCTTTGTTCTTCTTCCTCCAACCGAAATCCTTCTCGATTGACAGTCTCTTTGAACAAAGTCTCTGCACGATCCATCCATTCCTCTACTCCTCAGCATTTCTCTTTAGAATCAGATACTTTAGTTCAATCTGACCACAGAGTCCCTTGCAATTCTCCAATACAGGAGCATTGGTGATCATAGCTTTCAGGCAGTCAAATGCCTGTTGAAAGTCTGCTATCCATTGAATTTTTTTACGTTCCTGGAGGGGCTGTCGGTGTGGGCACCTATATGTGATAACCACTGGTTCGCCCCGGGTGGGGCTGGATAGGGGATTTCAGAGATGGCAGCTGCTGGGGATCGAGCGATATGGGGATCTGTTTATTGATGAGGGTTCCTGAGCTTTGAGGAGTTGGAGGAGGAGTTTGAGTTGCCAGGTGGGAATGGGTTCCGGTATTTATAAGTGAGGGATTTTGTGCGGAGGCAGGTTTCGACCTTCCCGCACCTGCCGCACCAGGGGCTACGGGATAAGGTGGTGTCGAGAACAGGAGTAGGAGATGGGAAGGTCTCAGAGATCTATAAGGAACAGATGGAGTGGGAGGGAGCCCCAAAAGGGGAGGTGTAGAGAAAGTGGAAAGAAGAGCTGGGTGGGGAGTTGGAGACCGGGTTATGGGGGGAAGCCCTGAGGGGAGTTAATGCATCTTTGCCGTGCACCAGGCTCAGCCTGATACAATTTAAGGTGGTCCACAGGGCAGTGGCCCCGATGAGCAGGTTCTTTGACGGGGTGGAGGATAGGTGTGGGCACTGTGCGGGGGGTCCTGCGAACCATGTCCACATGTTTTGGGCATGTACGAGGCTGAGGGGTTTCTGGGAGGGGTTTGCTGACATCATGTGAGAGGTCTTAAAGTTGAGGGTGGCGCTGAGTCTAGAGGGGGCCATCTTTGGTGTGTCGGAAGACCTGGGAGCCCAGTAGGTGAGAGCGGCCGACATCCTGGCCTTTGACTCCCTGCTCGGAGATGGATCTTACTAGGATGGAGGGATCGGAACCCCCAAAGTCGGGGGTATGGGTTAGCGACATGGCGGGGTTTCGCAGACTCGAGAAAATTAAATTTGCCTTGAGAGGTTTGTAGGAGGGGTTAGCTCGGAGGTGGCAGCCACTCATTGACTTTGAGAAAATTAAGCTGTCAGCCGGGCGGGGTGTGGGGGGGGGAGGTGGGGGGGGGGGGGGGGGGAAGAGCAGGCATGGGAGAGATGAGTGAGGGTAGGAGAACCAACGGAGGGGACGCTGGGGAAGGTGGCACTGTTTATATAAGCCATGTTGGCTGGGGTTTGTGCTCGGGGGGTTTGTTGGTTATATTATTGTGTTTTTGGTTGAAATTTGATGGCTAAAATTGTTAAAATTATAAATGCCTCAAAAAAATATTTTCTAAATAAACAATACCTCCCACAGGCTGTGTTGAAGGTGCACGATTTAGTGCTTTCTTTATCAAATTTCAGTTGCCAGAAGCCTTGCGACGCGTCCAGTTTGCACTGAGTGCTGAATTTGGGTGCATTTGAGTGCTATAGTGAGAGTTTGGTGACTGAGGGAGTTAGGTGAGGAGAGAGTAAGGTGCTCCTTTCATTTCATTTCCTACATTTCCTCAAAGAGCGTGAAGGGATCCGAGAGTTTACAGAGAGTGCAGCTGACTGGCAGCAGAGCCGGAGGGCGGAGATCCAGTTGGTCCACAGGGCAGCTATATTCTGTAAGGTAAGGCGGGATGGAGGCTAGGCCAGTTGCATGCTCCTCCTGTAGGATGTGGGTGGTGAGGGATACCACAGGTGTACCCGCTGACTATACCTGCGGGAAGTGCACCCAACTCCAGCTCCTCAGAGACCGTGTTAGGGAACTGGAGCTGGATGAACTTCGGATCATCCGGGAGGCAGAGGGGGTAATAGACAAGATTTACAGGGAGGTAACCAGCCCCAAGTTACAGGACAAGAGTAGCTGGGTTACAGTCAGGGGAAAGAAATCGAACGGGCAGACAGTGCAGGGATCCCTCGTGGCCGTTCCCCTTCAAAACAAGTATACTGTTTTGGATGCTGTTGGAGGGGATGACCTACCGGGGGAAGGCCCTAGCGGCCACGTCTCTCGCACTGAGTCTGGCTCTGGGGCTCAGAAGGGAAGGGGGAAGAATAGAAAAACAATAGTGATAGGAGACTCAATGGTTAGGAGAATAGATAGGAGATTCTGTGGTCGCGAGCGAGACTCCTGGAAGGTATGTTGCCTCCCGGGTGCCAGGGATGTCTCGGATCGTGTCTTCCTTAAGGGGGAGGGGGAGCAGCTAGAAGTCGTGGTGCACATTGGTACCAACGACGTAGGTAGGAAAAGGGATGTGGATGTAATAAACGAGTTTAGGGAGTTTGGCTGGAAGTTAAAAGCCAGGACAGACAGAGTTGTCATCTCTGGTTTGTTGCCGGTGCCACGTGATAGCGAGGCTAGGAATAGGGAGAGAACACGTGGCTGCAGGAATGGTGTAGGAGGGAGGGCTTCAGGTATTTGAATAATTGGAGCGCATTCTGGGGAAGGTGGGACCTGTACAAGCAGGACGGGTTGCATCCGAACCAGAGAGGCACCAATATCCTGGGAGTGGGGTTTTCTAGTACTCTTCGGGAGGGTTAAACTAATTTGGCAGGGGAATGGGTATCGGATTTGGAGTCCAGCAACTAAGGTAGCCAATGTTCAGGACGTCAAAGCGTGTAGTGAGGCAGTGGGGAAGGGAACACTGACAAAGGAGAGTACTTGCAGGCATGGAGATGGGTTGAAGTGTGTATACTTCAACGCAAGAAGCATCAGGAATAAGATGGGTGATCTTAAGGCATGGATCGGTACTTTGGACTACGATGTGGTGGCCATCACGGAAACCTGAATAGAAGAGGGGCAGAAATGGTTGTTGGAGGTTCCTGGTTATAGATGTTTCAATAAGATTAGTGAGGGTGGAGAAGAGGTGCGGGGTTGCATTTTTAATTAGAGATTGTATAACAGCTGCAGAAAGGCAGTTCAAGGAGGATCTGCCTACTGAGGCAGTATGGGTTGTAGTCAGAAATAGGAAAGGAGCAGTCACCTTGTTGGGAGTTTTCTATAGGCCCCCCAATAGGAGCAGAGATGTGGAGGAACAGATTTTGGAAAGGTGCAGAAGTCACTGGGCAGTAGTCATGGGTGACTTCAACTTCCCAAATATTGAGCGGAAACTCTTTAGATCAAATAGTTTGGATGGGGTGATGTTTGTGCAGTGTGTCCAGGAAGCTTTTCTAACACAGTGTGTAGATTGTCCGACCAGAGGGGAGGCCATATTGGATTTGGTACTTGGTAATGAACCAGGGCAAGTGATAGATTTGTTAGTGGGGGAGCATTTTGGAGATAGTGACCACAATTCTGTGACTTTCATTTTAGTAATGGAGAGGGATAGGTGCATGCAACAGGGCAAGGTTTACAATTGGGGGAAGGGTAAATACGATGCTATCAGACAAGAACTGAAGTGCATAAGTTGGGAACATAGGCTTTCAGGGAAGGACACAATTGAAATGTGGAACTTGTTCAAGGAACAGATACTACGTGTCCTTGATGTGTATGTCCCTGTCAGGCAGGGAAGAGATGGTCGAGTGAGGGAACCATGGTTGACAAGAGAGATTGAATGTCTTGTTAAGAGGAAGAAGGATACTTATGTAAGGCTGAGGAAACAAGGTTCAGACAGGGCGCTGGAGGGATGCAAGATAGCCAGGAGGGAACTGAAGAAAGGGATTAGGAGAGCTAAGAGAGGGCATGAAAAATCTTTGGCGGGTAGGATCAAGGAAAACCCCAAGGCCTTTTACACATATGTGAGAAATATGAGAATGACTAGAGCGAGGGTAGGTCCGATCAAGGACAGTAGCGGGAGATTGTGTATTGAGTCTGAAGAGATAGGAGAGGCCTTGAACGAGTACTTTTCTTCAGTTTTTACAAATGAGAGGGGCCATATTGTTGGAGAGGACAGTGTGAAACAGACTGGTAAACTCGAGGAGATACTTGTTAGGAAGGAAGATGTGTTGGGCATTTTGAAAAACTTGAGGATAGACAAGTCCCCCGGGCCTGACGGGATATATCCAGGGATTCTATGGGAAGCAAGAGATGAAATTGCAGCGCCGTTGGCAATGATCTTTTCATCCTCACTGTCAACAGGGGTGGTACCAGGGGATTGGAGAGTGGCGAATGTCGTGCCCCTGTTCAAAAAAGGGAATAGGGATAACCCTGGGAATTACAGGCCAGTTAGTCTTACTTCGGTGGTAGGCAAAGTAATGGAAAGGGTACTGAGGGATAGGATTTCTGAGCATCTGGAAAGACACTGCTTGATTAGCGATAGTCAGCACGGATTTGTGAGGGGTAGGTCTTGCCTCACAAGTCTTATTGAATTCTTTGAGGAGATGACCAAGCACGTGGATGAAGGTAAAGCAGTGGATGTAGTGTACATGGATTTTAGTAAGGCATTTGATAAGGTTCCCCATGGTAGGCTTATGCAGAAAGTAAGGAGGCATGGGATAGTGGGAAATTTGGCCAGTTGGGTAAAACCGATAGAATTCAGAGAGTGGTGGTGGATGGCAAATATTCAGCCTGGAGCCCAGTTACCAGTGGTGTACCGCAGGGATCAGCTCTGGGTCCTCTGCTGTTTGTAATTTTCATTAATGACTTGCATGAGGGAGTTGAAGGGTGGGTCAGTAAATTTGCAGACGATACGAAGATTGGTGGAATTGTGGATAGTGAGGAGGGCTGTTGTCAGCTGCAAAGAGACGTAGATAGGATGCAGAGCTGGGCTGAGAAGTGGCAGATGGAGTTTAACCCTGAAAAGTGTGAGGTTGTCCATTTTGGAAGGACAAATATGAATGCGGAATACAGGGTTAACGGTGGGACTCTTGGCAATGTGGAGGAGCAGAGAGATGTTGGGGTCTATGTTCATAGAAATTTGAAAGTTGGCATTCAAGTGGATAGAGCTGTGAAGAAGGCCTATGGTGAGCTGACGTTCATTAGCAGAGGGATTGAATTGAGGTGATGATGCAGCTGTACAAAACCTTGGTAAGGCCACATTTGGAGTGCTGTGTACAGTTCTGGTCGCCTCATTTTAGGAAGGATGTGGAAGCTTTGGAAAAGGTGCAAAGAAGATTTACCAGGATGTTGCCTGGAATGGAGAGTAGGTCTTACGAGGAAAGGTTGAGGGTGCTAGGCCTTTTCTCATTAGAACGGAGAAGGATGAGGGGCGACTTGATAGAGGTTTATAAGATGATCAGGGGAATAGATAGAGTAGACAGTCAGAGACTTTTCCCCCGGGTGGAACAAACCATGACAAGGGGACATAAATTTAAGGTGAATGGTGGAAGATATAGGAGGGCTATCAGAGGTGGGGAGGGGGGGGAGATTCTCCGAGCCCCACGCCGGAGAATCGGAGCAACCGCGCCACGATGCCACGACGCCGGCACATGATTCTCCGAGGTGCGGAGAATCGGCGCTATTTGCGCCGCCGCGTTTGACATGCCCCGGGCCGCTGGAATCGGCGGGGCCGCCGATCCTCCGGCTCAGATGGGCCGAGCGGCCGCTCCGACACGACAGAGACCCGCCGGCGCCGTTCGCCCCTGTTCGCTGCCAGTGGGAACTCTGCAGGAACGCTCGGGGGCAGCCTGTGGGGGGGTAGGGGGGCTCCTTCACCAGGGGGGGGCCTCCGATGGAGTCTGGCCCGCGATCAGGGCCCACCTATCGGCGGGCCGGCTTCGCCCCCTCCGGGCCTGCTTTCCGCCACGGTCGGCCCCTGAACACCGACTTCATGTTGGGTCGGGGCCAGCGCGCGGAGGAAGTTCCCCGCGCATGCGCAGGAGGGCGCGGCCCAACTGTGCATGCGCAGGATTGAGGTGGCCCAACTGCGCATGCGCGGGACCCAAGGCGCTGCGTCTTTTACGCGGCGCCGGATCTCCGACGCCGCGCCGAGGCCCCGCCCCCGCAAATCGCACCACGCCCCTGCCAGCCCCAAGGAAGCCCCAGAATAGGGGTCTGGGAACGGGCACCGATGCCGGAGTAAAACACTCCGGTTTTTACTCCGGCGTCGGCACTTAGACTCCCGTTGGGAGAATCCCGCCCAGGTTCTTTACCCAGAGAGTAGTGGGGACATGGAATGCACTGCCTGTGGAAGTAGTTGAGTCGGAAACATTAGGAACCTTCAAGCGGCTATTGGATAGGTACATGAATTACGGTAGAATGATTATCATAGATTATCATAGAATTTACAGTGCAGAAGGAGGCCATTCGGCCCATCGAGTCTGCACCGGCTCTTGGAAAGAGCACCCCACCCAAGTTCAACACCTCCACCTTATCCCCATAACCCAGTAACACCACCCAACACTAAGGGCAATTTTGGACACTAAGGGCAATTTATCATGGCCAATCCACCTAACCTGCACATCTTTGGACTGTGGGAGGAAGCCGGATGATGCGCAATCAATTACTCTCAAGACGAAGTGATTCATAACTGAAGGCTTTAATCTGCTAGAACTGTTCCCCAGCCGCTTCGATACAGAAAGTGAAGGCTGCTGGGATGGCACCGGTTCTTATACTCCGCCTCTCAGGGCGGAGCTATGTACAACAGCCAATGGTAGACTCCTGGGTCTAACCAATGGTCATCCACCTCTCAGGTACCGCAATACCTGGTACTACTACATTCATCCCCTGTTAAAAAAGAGCCCAGCGGGGGTGGTGGCCAGCGTTAATAGTCGCCTTTCGCATGGTATGACCAGGTATGGGGGTACCGTAATGTCGAGGGAATTTACAAAGTGTTCATAGTGCATCAATCAGTCGATCGGGTGGCCTGGTCGTCTTTCTGGAGCGTCTGGGCCTCGGCGGTGATTCTGATGAGGGTCCCGGCGGTTGCGACTCCGGGAGCACGATGTCATCCTCCCTGGCAGCTTTGTCACCCCTAGGCGGCGCTGTTGGGGCAAAAGGTGGACAGGGGGGGGAAAGCGCCTGTAGGGGGCGTCGGTGTGTGGTCAGGCCTAGGCAGGAGCGGCGGGAGTACTGACCCTCCAGTCAGGTGCTGCGGGGAGGGTGGAGTTGGGGGCAATGGTGCGGGTGCGCGTGGGGCTCCAGCGGGCGCCAGGTCCAGAAGGGAGACTGTGTCCTGCCGGCCGTCAGGGAACGCTACGTAGGCGTACTGGGGGTTGGCGTGCAGCAGGTGGACCCTCTCGACCAACGTGTCCGACTTGTGCGCCCTCACATGTTTCCGAAGCAGGATGGGTCCGGGTGTCGCTAGCCAGGTTGGGAGCGAGGTCCCGGAGGAGGACTTCCTGGGGAAAACAAGGAGACGTTCATGAGGTGTCTGGTTTGTGGTTGTACAGAGCAGTGACCGGATGAAGTGGAGGGCCATCGGGAGGACTTCCTGCCAGCGGGAGACTGGGAGATTCCTGGACTGTAGGGCCAGCAGGACGGTCTTCCAGACCGTTCCATTCTCCCTCTCGACCTGCCCGTTTCCCCGGGGATTGTAACTTGTCGTCCTGCTCGAGGCGATGTCCTTGCTGAGCAGGAATTGACGCAGTTCGTCGCTCATAAAGGAGGACCCCCTATCACTGTGAATATATGCGGGGAACCCGAACAGCGTAAAGATACCCTGGAGGGCCTTGATGATGGTGGTTGTGGTCATGTCTGTGCAGGGGATGGCGAATGGGAACCGGGAGTACTCGTCAATCACGTTAAGGAAGTACGTGTTGCGGTCGGTGGAGGGGGCCTTTGAAATCCATACTGAGGCGTTCAAAGGGATGGGAAACCTTTATCAGGTGCGCCCTCTCTGGCCGGTAGAAGTGTGGTTTGCTCTCCACGCAGATTTGGCAGTCCCTGGTGACTGTCCTGACCTCCTAGATCGAGTAGGGCAGGTTGCGGGTCTTGATAAAATGAAAAAAGCGAGTGACCCCCGGGTGGCAGAGGTCCTCGTGGAGGGATCGGAGGCGGTCCACTTGTGCAGTGGCACATGTGCCGCGGGACAGGGCATCAGGAGGCTCGTTCAGCTTCCCCGGACGGTACAAGATCTCGTAATTGTAGGTGGAGAGTTCTATCCTCCACCGCAAGATCTTGTCGTTCTTAATCTTGCCCCGCTGCGCATTATCGAACATGAACGCCACCGACCGTTGGTCCGTGAGGAGAGTGAATCTCCTGCCGGCCAGGTAATGCCTCCAGTGTCGCACAGCTTCTACTATGGCTTGGGCCTCCTTCTCGACCGAGGAATGGCGAATTTCGGAAGCATGGAGAGTACGGGAGAAGAAAGCCACAGTCCTGCCCGTTTGGTTGAGGGTGGCCGCGAAAGCTACGTCGGACGCATCGCTCTCGACCTGGAAGGGGAGGGACTCGTCGATGGCGCGCATTGTGGCTTTTGCAATGTCTGCTTTGATGCGGCTGAAGGCCTGGCGGGCCTCCGTCGACAGGGGTAAGGTTGTGGACTGGATCAGGGGTCGGGCTTTGTCTGCGTAATTGGGGACCCACTGTGCATAATAGCTGAAGAACCCAAGGCAGCGCTTTAGGGCCTTGGGGCAGCGAGGGAGGGGGAACTCCATGAGGGGGCGCATGCGCTCAGGGTCGGGGCCCATGACTCCACTTCGCACTACGTAGCCTAGAATGCTAGACGGTCAGTGCTAAACACGCATTTATCCTTATTGTATGTCAAATTAAGGATTTTCGCGGTCTGGAGAAATTTGCGGAGGTTGGTGTCCTGGTCCTGCTGGTCATGGCTGCAGATGGTGACGTTATCGAGATACGGGAACGTTGCGCGTAAGCCGTACCGGTCAACCATTCGGTTCATCTCTCGCTGGAAGACTGAGACCCCGTTCGTGACGCCAAAGGGACCTCTTAAAAAGTGATAGAGCCGCCCATCTGCTTCAAAGGCAGTGTACTTGCGGTCACCATTACGGAGAGGTAGCTGGTGGTAGGCAGACTTGAGATCCACCATGGAGAAAACCTTGTATTGCGCGATCCTGTTCACCAGGTCGGCCATACGGGGGAGAGGGTACGCATCCAGCTGCGTAAACCTGTTGATGGTCTGATTGTAGTCAATGACCATCCTATGTTGCTCCCCGGTCTTTACCACCACTACCTGAGCTCTCCAGGTACTGTTGCTCGCTTCGATGACCCCTTCCCTCAGCAGCCTTTGGACCTCTGACCTGATAAATGTCCGGTCCTGGGCATTGTACCGTCTGCTCCTTGTGGCGACGGGTTTGCAATCCGGGGTGAGGTTCGCAAACAGGGAAGGCGGGTCGACCTTAAGGGTCGCGAGGCCGCAGACAGTAAGGGGGGTATAGGGCCGCCGCCGAATTTAAAGGTCAGGCTTTGCAGATGGCACTGGAAATCCAGCCCAAGGAGGGTGGCTGCGCAGAGGTGCGGCAGGACGTACAGGTGGAAATTGTGGCATTCCCTACCTTGGACAGTGAGGTTCGCTAGGCAGAACCCCTTTATCTCCACCGAGTGTGACCCGGAGGCCAGGGTGATCCTTTGATTTACGGGATGGGTGAAAAGAGAACAGCGCCTTACCGTGTCGGGGTGAACAAAGCTTTCCGTGCTCCCAGAGTCAATCAAACACGACGTCTCGTGGCCGTTGATGGAGATCGTCTTTGTAGCTGTTGCAAACATCCGGGGCCGACCCTGGTCTAGAGTCACTGGGGCCATCTGAATTAATTGAGGGTTCTGGTCGGGCAGCGTGTAGTCGGCTGTGCTGGGGGCCTGGGGCCCCATCCAAGATGGCGTCACCCACCCGTCCAGCGTGGGGTCCGGGGGGGCTAAACGGCCACGCCCGCGGGTCGCACGCGGCCTTAAGATAGGGGGGTGGCGGTGAGCGCTGGGCGGTCGGGGCCTGAAGGGGGGGTTGCCGATTGTCACTGGAGACTGCGGCCACGGCGCGGGCCTGGCAGACCCCCACATAGTGGCCCTTCTTGCCGCACCCTTTGCAGGTGGCGGTGCGGGCCGGGCAACGTGGGCGGGGATGATTCGCCAGCCCGCAGAAGAAAAAGCGGGGTCCGGCGGCGTTAGCGGGCCGTCTCGCCGCGCAGGCGTGCGGGGTCAGGGGGAAGGTCTGAGGGGCTGCCGCTGCGGGGTGCCATGCAGCCCGATCGGGTGCAAAGGACAGCGCGTTTTTATAGGCAACGTCCATGGACCCTGCCAGGGCCCGTGCCTCTGTAAGTCCCAGTGTGTCCCGTTCTAGGAGCCTTTGGCGGATATCGGGGGAGGTCATACCTGCCACGAAAGCATCCCTGATCAGAAGTTCTGTGTGCTCGCTCCCCGAAACTGGCCGGCAGCCACAGTTTCGGCCAGCACCAGCAGCGCCCGGTAGAAGTCTTCCAACGTTTCCTTGGGGCTTTGCCACATAGTCGCCAGCAGGTGCCGAGAGTAGACCTGGTTCACAGGGCGGATATAATGTCCTTCTAGCAGCTCGATTGCGGCAGCATAATTCGCCGCCTCCTCGATAAGAGGGTAGATCCCAGGGCTGACCCGTGAGCGTAGGAAATGCATCTTTTGTCCTTCCGTGGGGGTGTCGGCGGCCGTGTCGAGGTAGTCCTTAAAGCACGCCAACCAATGTTTAAAAATAGCAGCAGAGTTGTCCGCGTGGGGGCTGAGCTGGAGGCACTCCGGTTTGATACGGCGATCCATCCTTCCAACTGAAGTTGTAGCAGATTAAATTGATGCGCAATCAATTACTCTCAAGACGAAGTGATTCATAACTGAAGGCTTTATTCTGCTATAACTCTTCCCCAGCAGCTTTGATACAGAAAGTGAAGGCGGCTGGGACGGCACCGGTTCTTATACTCCGCCTCTCAGGGCGGAGCTATGTACAACAGCCAATGGTAGACCCTGGGTCTAACCAATGGTCATCCACCTCTTAGGTACCGCAATACCTGGTACTACCACACCAGAGCACCCGGAGGAAACCCACGCACACACAGGGAGGATGTGCAGACTCCGCACAGACAGTGACCCAAGCCGGAATCGAACCTGGGACCCTGGAGCTGTGAAGCAATTGTGCTATCCACAATGCTACCATGTGTAGATTCATTTGTTCTTAATCTAGAGCAAAAGTTTGGCACAACATCGTGGGCCGAAGGGCCTGTTCTGTGCTGTATTTTTCTCTGTTCTATGTTCTTAGGGTGCTCCTGCCATTTCACATGTTATCTCCTCCCTCTTTGGTATAGGGTCGTGTTCCTTTATTTTTAAGATTGTTGTTGTTGGGTTTTATACATGGTATATTTACAGATGTACACACAGAGAAACCAAAAAGAAATAACAAAAACATTACAAAATTAAAAACCAAGGGGTGGGAAAATGAAAACAGGGGAAGTGTATATAGAGAGAGTCAACGGAGAGATCATTTCATTACACGTGCCATTAGGTGGTGGGGGGGAGGGGCTTTCTCCCCTCTCCTTCTTTTCGTTAACTATAGAACAGGCAAAAACAAAACCGGGTGGGAGGGGCACCTGGGTGGTGCCCCTAATGTCACTTGCATCTCTTGGTCGGTTTTCTTTTTTGTTTTTGTGTTTTTGCTTCCGCTTCGGCCGTCCATCGTACCTTCTTGTACTTTCTTACTCTCTTTTGCCCTGCTGTGCCTGTTGTGGTCGTTGTCATTTCCTGTGCTCTCACTCCAGATGGTGTTCTCTCCTCTTTCTTCCCCTCTGCGGTTCTCCTCCCCATGTCCTTCTTCCCTCCCTGTACCCCCCCCTTCCCTGCCCCCTTCACCCCCCTCCCCTTCCGCCCCTTCCCCCTCTGCAGCTCCCCTTTCATTTCAGCTGTGTTTGGCTACTCCCACTTGCATTGCCCCCCGGAGTTCTCCCTCCCTTCCCTTACTTCTTTCATGCCTTGCCCATTTTCCCCTGGCTCTTGGCTACTTGTTTATCTATTTGTTCGTTTGTTAGCCACAAAGAGGTCCCAGAACAGTTGGGTGAATGGCTTCCATGTTCTGAGGAAGCCATCTTCCGACCCCCGGATGGTGAATTTGATTTTCTCCATTCGGAGAAATTCCGATAGGTCGGACAGTCAGTCTGCAACTTTAGGTGGTGCTGCTGACCACCAGCTGAGCAGGATTCTACGGTGGGCAATCAGGGAGGCAAAGGCAAGGACGTCCACCCTCCTCCCCATAAATAGATCTGGCTGGTCTGATGCCTCAAAGACCGCCACTTTCAGGCACGGCTCCACCCTCATCCCTACCACTTTGGACTTTGCCTCGAAGAAGGTTGCCCAGTACCCAGCAAGTCTGGGGCAAGACCAGAACATGTGGCATGGTTGGCCGGGCCTCCTTGGCACCGTTCGCATCTGTCTTCCACCTCCAGGAAGAACCCGCTCATTCGGGTTCTTCTTGAGTGGGCTCTATGTACCACTTTTAGTTGCGTAAGGTTGAGCCTTGCGCACGTGGAGTTGAAGTTGACCCTATGTAGTGCTTCGGTCCAGAGTCCCTACCCTATTTCAAGCCCCAAGTCTTCCTCCCATTTTCTCCTCGTCACACCAGTACAGTGTCGGCCCTCTCTACCAGTTGTTCGTAAATGTCGCTACTGTTTCCTCGACCTAGAATATTTGCTCCAAGAAATTCTTCTAGTAGCGTTTGTCACGGTAGTCGCGGGTATGTCCTTGTCTCCTTCTGTGGAACGTTTTTAAGCTGCAGATATCTGAGTTTGTTGCCCTTAGCTAGCTAAAATCTCTCCGTCAGCTCGTCCAGTGTTGTGACCCTGCCATCGGTGTATAGGTCCCTGACTGTCAGTGTTCCCCCCCCTCCCCGTCCTGTCTCCACTTTTTGGAGGTGGCGTCAGTGAGCGCTGGTGTGAACCTATGGTTGTTGCAGATGATGGCTTTGTCGGACATTTCGGTCAGGCCGAATTGCTGCCGTAACTTGTTCCAGGTCTGGAGGGTGTCTACCACCACTGGGCTGCTGGAGGATTTTTTGGGTGGGGATGGAAGTGCCGCCATGTCGAGGGCCCGGAGAGAGGTCCCCCTGCAGGAGGCCTCCTCTTTGCGCACCCACTCGGGTTCTGGCTCCTTAATAATCCATTACTCCTTCTGCTGTTGCCGCCCAGTTGTAGTACTGTAGGTTTGGGAGGGCTAGCCCTCCTCTGGACTTTGTTTTCTGTAAGACCTTCTTTGGAATCCTCGCATTCTTCCCCCTCCCCCATGAAAACATGATTAACTTGTCCAGTGAGTTGAAAAAGGCCTTGGGGATATAGATCGGGATGGATTTAAGTAGGAAAAGGTATCTGGGCAGCACATTCATTTTGATCGTCTGCACTCTCCCTCGCGTGTGTTCCATCTCTGTAGGTCCTTTTTTACTTCCTCTGTCAGGCTGGTCAGGTTCCACTTGTGAACCCCCGTCTAGTCATGAGCGATTTGGATCCCCAGGTACCGGAATTTGTGTTGGGCTTGTTTAAACGGCAGTCCCACCAGTGCTGCCCCTCTCCCTTGCGGGTTCACCGGGAAGATCTCGCTTTTGCACATGTTGAATTTGTAGCCCGAGAAGGCGACTCTTTCAGGAGCGCGATTATTCCATCCATGCTGCTTTGTGGGTCCGAGATGTAGAGGAGCAGGTCATCCACATAGAGCAAGACTCTGTGCTCTCTGCCTCCTTTATGGATCCCCCTCCAGTTTTTTTGCTAGTAATTCATTCGCTAGAGCGAACAGCATCGGGGACAGCGGGCATCCCTGCCTGGTACCCCTGTACAGCTGGAAGTACTGGGAGTTGGTGTTGTTTGTCCGTGCACTCACCATGGGGGTGTTGTCCAAGAGTTTCACCCAGAAGGTGAACCCTGTTGCAAGCCTGAACTGCTCCAGTACCTCTATGAGATACTTCCACTCGACTCTGTCGAAGGCTTTTTCTGCATCCAGGGAGACAATCACCTCTGCTGTTCTCTCCTGGGAGGGGGTCATGATGACATTCAGCAGGCGCCTGATGTTCGATGTTAGCTGTCTACCTTTGTCAAAGCCCGTTTGATCCTCTGCGATCACCTCTGGAACGCAGTTTTCCAGCCTTTTGGCTAGGATCTTGGCCAGTATTTTGGCATCTATATTTAGTCGTGAGATGGGTCTGTATGACCCGCATTCCATTGGGTCTTTGTCTTTCTCAGGTATTAGCGATATTGAGGCCTGTGCTAGTGTAGGTGGCAGTGTGCCCCTAGCCAGCGAGTCTGTGAACATCTCCTGCAGGTGCAGGGCCAGTGCTGTCGCAAATGTTTTGTCGAAGTCTGCCGGGAACCTATC
Organism: Scyliorhinus torazame; assembly: GCF_047496885.1. Classification (NCBI taxonomy): domain Eukaryota; kingdom Metazoa; phylum Chordata; class Chondrichthyes; order Carcharhiniformes; family Scyliorhinidae; genus Scyliorhinus; species Scyliorhinus torazame. The sequence continues at coordinate 112,747,450 of NC_092709.1, read as the reverse complement.
TGGTCCCGGCGCCTCCCCCGGCTGCATGGAGCTAATATTCTCCATGATCTCTCCCAGTTCTAGCGGTGCTTCCAGGCCCTGTTTTCTGTGCTCCCCCACAACTGGCATGTCCAGTCCGTTGAGGAAATGTTTCATCCCCGAGTCCCCTGTTGCGGATGTACAGCCCCCGGTAAAAGGCCTCAAAGATTTTGTTGACCTTTCCTGGGTCTGTTTTGAATGTGCCTCTGTTGTCTCTAATTTACGCGATCTCTCTAGTGGCTGCCTGCCTTCTCAGCTGGTGCGCCAGCAGGCGGCTGGCTTTGTCTACGTGTTTGTATCGGGCCCCCCCCGTGCCTGGCAGAGTTGGTGCACTGCCTTCATCGTGGAGAGCAGGTCAAAGTCCATTTGTAGCTTTTTCCTCTCCGCCAGGAGCTCTACGGTCGGGGCCTCGGAGTACTTACAGTCCACCTCCAGTATGGAGTCGACCAGCTGCTGCCTCACCGTCATTTCCTCCCTGTCTCTTCGCACTTTGAAGGTGATAACTTCCTCTCTAATCACGGCCTTTAGCGCCTCCCAAAAGAGGAGGGTGAGACATCCCTGTTTTGATTGTTTTTCATATACTCAGCTATGGCTTGTGATACCCTCTCGCTGAACGTCATGTCGGCCAATAGGGCAGTGTCCACCCTCCATGTGGGGCGTTGGGCCCTGTCCATCTCCAACCTCACATCCATATAATGTGGAGCGTGATTGGAGAATATGATTGCGTAGTATTCCGCTTTGACCAGCCCTGGAAGCACCAATTTCCCCAACACAAATAAGTCGATCCTAGAGTATACGTTGTGCACTGGAGAGAAGGAGAACTATTTCTCCCCTGGGTGGGTGAACCTCCGAGGGATCGCCGCCCCCATCCGCTCCATAAAACGATCAGGTTCCTTCGCCATGTTCGAGGTCTTCCCTGTTTTGGAGTTTGACCTGTCTGTCCGTGGGTCCTGTACACAGTTAAAGTCCCCCCCCATGATCAGTTGGTGCGTTGTTATGTCGGGGATTTCCGCCATGGTCTTTTTAATAAATTTTGTGTGGTCCCAGTTGGGAGCGTACATGTTAACGAGTACTACCGGTGCCCCGTCTAGGGCCCCACTGACCATGATGTACCGTCCCCCTGGGTCCATAACCGTCTTTGTCACCTTAAACAGTGTCCTCTTATTGATCAGTATTGCCACCCCCTGGCCCTTGTCCCGTAACAGGAATGGTAGATCTGTCCCACCCAGTCCTTCCTTATCCGCTGTCGGTCCTGCTCTCTCAGGTGTGTCTCTTGGAGGAAGACTATGTCGGCTTTCATGTTTCTTCGGTGGGTGAAGACTCTGGATCTTTTCACTGGGCTGTTGAGTTCCCTCAGATTCCAGGTGGCTAGCCTGGTAGGGGTCTTTGTGACCCCCCCCCCCCCCGATCCTGTGGGCTTAACCATACTTACCTGATGGACGTGCCCCTGCACTCTGGGATTTCCCTTTGTTAGGGAGATGTCCAAGATGGCCACTGTCACTGCTCTCCCCATGAGGTCGGGTCCCTGCGCTCCAGGGGGCACCCAACATGGCCGCTAACAGTGCGTCCGCCATGTGGATCTGCCCCTGCACTCCAGGGTCGCCCTTTGTCCAGGGGGCGCCCAACATGGCCACCAACTGCACGTCCGCCACATGGGTAGGCCCTGCACTCCGGGGTCTCCTTTCACCCAGAGACTAAACTGGGTGATTTCCGGGCCCCTGGTTGCGGCCCTTTGTAGCCTTATTGCAGCTCTCTCTCTGCCTTCAGTTTACCCCTTAATGGCGCTGGCACACATCTGGGCGAATGAATCATAGGCTGTGCATCTTCCTTTCAACGGAATCTTGTAATTATACGGCAACGTACCAAAACCTTGGAAAATTTCAGGGAATTCATTCAGTGTGGAGTCTCCTGAAGTATGAGGGTCTGTTGCAGCATTGTCTGCACTGTAGACTCGTCAGACTGACTGCAGCTCCTCACACACCTCAACCTCGATTAAAGATTCCGACCCCGTGGGAGAGCCCCCATGGTGGCTTGGCCCGCGATAGGGGCCCACCGATCTGCGGGCGGGCCTGTTCTGTGGGGGCACTTCTTCCTTCCGCGCCGGCCCCTGTAGGGCTACGTCATGGCCGGCGCGGAGAAGGGAACCCCCTGCGCATGCACCAAAATACGACGGCCGGTCTGCGCATGCGCGGAATCACGACCGCCGTTCCGTGCATGCGCAAACTCGCACAGTCCCTTCGGTGCTGGCTGGAGCGGCGCCAACCCCTCCGGTGTCCACCTAGCCCCCGAGACAGGTGAGAATTTCTCACCTTGGGGGCCCGTTGATGCCGGAGTCATTGGCGCCAGTTTTCCCGCCGACATGGGGACCTGGGGCGCCATTCTCCGACCCCCCCAGCGGGTCGGAGAATGGCCGTTGGCCGCCGTGAATCTCGCCCCCGCCGGTTGCCGAAGTCTCCGGTACCGGAGATTGGGCGGGGGCGGGAATCGGGCCGCGCCGGTTGGCGGGCCCCCCTGCTCGATTCTCCGGCCCAGATGGGCCGAAGTCCCGCCGAGAAATTGCCTGTCCCGCCGGCGTAAATTAAAGTACCTATTTACCGGCGGGACTAGGCGGCACGGGCGGGCTCCAGGGTCCTGGGAGGGGCGCGGGGCGATCTGGCCCCAGGGGGTGCCCCCACGGTGGCCTGGCCCGCGATGGGGGCCCACCGATCCGCGGGCGGGCCTGTGCCGTGGGGGCACTCTTTCCCTTCCGCCTCCGCCACGGTCTCCACCATGGCGGAGGCGGAAGAGACTCTCCCCACTGCGCATGCACGGGAAACTGTCAGCGTCCGCTGACGCTCCCGCGCATGCGCCGCCCCGAATGTCTTTTCCGCGCCAGCTGGCGGGGCAACAAAGGCCGTTTCCGCCAGCTGGCGGGGCGGAAATCCCTCCGGCATCGGCCTAGCCCCTCAATGTTGTGGCTCGGCCCCCAAAGTTGCGGAGCATTCCGCACCTTTGGGACGGCGCGATGCCCGTCTGATTGGCGCCGTTTTGGGCGCCAGTCGGCGGACATCGCGCTGTTTGGGGAGAATTTCGCCCCTAGTCCCTGGAAGGGAGAATCCCGCCCGTCTGCAAAGGATGTGTCCTCTAGGCACACTTCATCAATAGCGCTAATACTCCTTGTTTGTTCAGGCCTTCTTCTTGAATAACAAAATGATTTCTGCCATTGCAAATGGCACATGCTTTTCCATAAGCAGGGCATTGTCGTAGCAAATGCCGTTTGACACATTGCGAACATAAAATGGAGGATCAGGTTGGCCGCTCAAAATGGCTACCCGCACTGCGAGCACGTTTCTTATTTGGCTACGTCACCACACTAATGGCACCTGCTGCCTCTTCTCCCTTCGCGCCAAAATGCCGGAGATTCAACATGTTGAGCTGCTTCTCAGCCAGTTCATTTGCGTGACGTATTTGAATCGTACTTTCACTTTGCAGGTCTGTTTCCCGCAGAAGCTGCTCGTGCACTTTACCGTTGGAGATTCTGAAAACGATCTGATCGCGTATCATTGATGACTGTAGTATGCTGAAGTTGCATGACTGCGCCTTCATTCGCAAGTCAGTAAGGACGCTATTGAATGCCTCTCCCACATTCTGTGTGCGTGTACGGAATATATAGTGCTTGAAGATTCCATCTTTTTTAGAGGAGCAATGTCGATCGAATTGTTTGAACAGTTCATCAAAGCTTTTACAGTCGGCCACGTTTTCAAAAACAAAAGTGTTGAAAATTTCAATTGCTTGGGGACCTGCTGCAGTGAGCAGCAAAACAATACGCCTCTCATCGGTCTGTGCCTGCAGACCAAGGGCTGAAACATAGAGTTTAAACGTTGCTTAAACACCCTTCAATTTTCATCTATGTTACCGGTAATCTGAAGCTGTTGAGGTGCCTTCCATCCCAGGCTTCAACGTTTTACCACACGTTGAGCACGAGATGCCAGTAGCTAGCAAGGTTAGTAGCAAAGATGCATTGCCTTCCTTTTCCTCCAAAGTTATCTTCAATGGTTCAGATTTTCTCTTCTGTCTTTTTCGTTTTACAGAGTTATCAATTTGTTTAGTAAATCATCACACTTGGTACCATGTCAGTTCTGTAGACTGGCCGAAGTAAATGATGAATGACAGAACGTCTAATTTAAATAATGGGGTGGGGGGGGGGGGGGGACGACACACACGTTGATGTTTATTCATTCATGCTGCCCGGGGTAGGTTATTGACCTTTTTGCAGCACTGGAGGCCAGTCCTCCTAGTCACACTCCCAGAACTTACAGCTGCCTCATCCCAGGCAGCACTGGCTGCCCTGTGGTTCATCCTCCGGGACCCTCGGAAGAAAAGGACATCTCTCCTGGCCTGTACTGCGTCTAGGAGCCTCCCTAGGTCCGCACCTCCGAGTCTTGGGGCTGCTCTCCTCGGCGCCATTGTTGCGAGCTGACTGAGCAAGTGCTGGTTAAGTGCTGCTCGATGTGGTTAGCGGGGGGGCTGGCGAACGCGGTGCCGGCGAATCGGCTGGCGAGCCTTCTTTTGCAGTGAGAAGCCTGTGGGGCTTCATTAAGTGAACCAATTAACATTAAATAACGTTGCCGGCCTCGCTGGGCCGAGCGCTGGGAAGCTCGCGACAGTTTCCGCTCGCTACCACACTTAGAAATCTTTCCAGAGAATTGCATCCTGTATTGTTTAAACCTCCGGAGCCAAATATTGCAGTTCTGCGCAACTCCTGAGCACCTCTAAATGACTCAAAACTGGCTCTCGTACTGGAAAAGACTATCAATGACATGGGGAAGGGGCACATGTTGCCTGTTTAATCTTTGCAGCAAAGTATTGTGAGCCTCATAAAAGTAGATGGAAAGAATTTATAACAAGATGTATGTCAAAACATTTATAGAACAAATGCTTGAACCATTTTCACTCTTTCCTTTCTTTGCTTAATTTTATAGGGACAATATTATTATAATCAATGCTGTAGTTTGTCTGAGATCTGCAAACTAAAGCAGATTACAATTCAAGTTAAGATATGAATGAAAGGGTCAATTGCTTGGATAAGTCTGATATGGAGCCAGACTGGTAGACGTCCCTCTGTTTAGAAACAATTTTCAGCAATCGCCAAAAGACAAAATAGAAAAATATTCTGTGAAAATCAACAAATGTCTCCATCATAAGCATATTTTCCAAAAGGGTGGTTTATCTTGTGAGTTCTTTGAAATATTTATCAGATCAGTGCAATGTTTATGAGATGAATATTGAGTGAAATGGTCCATGATTTATCATGTACTTTATAATCCTCATATTCTAGATTTTGTTTTAGGAAAATATTCATTTAAATATTTCCAAATAATTGGCGGTTCCAGTAATATATGGCCAAAACATTTTGCTCCATAAGCCTGAGCTGTTGAAAATGGCAAGCACGGCACTTCTGCTATTTCCAGTGTGGTCCATGTGGCATGCCATGTCAATAAGGATGCGAGCACGGGTGTGCCGTGTGTGCGTCAGAAGCTGAAACAGTGGGAAGACTGTGACATCAGTCTTTCAGGCTGATTGACATATGTTCTGTCAATTTGACCCTAAACAGATCCAGCTGAATGCACAAGGGAAACCCCCCACACCCCACAAATGTTATTTAAAGAGACAACCTTTCAACTGATGGGCCTTTGACTTAATTATGTCTTTGTAATATTTGTGGAAGCACTGTTGTTGTAGTGTGAGATAATACAACGAGGCAGAGTTAAATCACGACAGTGATTTATTTATTTATTTTCAATTTGTAGTGCCCAATTCTTTTTTTTTCATTTAAGGGGAATTTAGCGTAACCAATCCACCTACCCTGCACATCTTTGGGTTGTGAGGGTGAAACCCACACAGACACGGGAAGAATGTGCAAACTCCGCACGGACATTGACCCAGGGCCAGGATCGAACCCGGGTCCTCAGCGCCGTGAGGCAGCAGTGCTAAACACTACATCACTGTGCCGCCCCAAGATACTGATTTATTAACAAATTGGCAAACTATATTTACATACAAGCATAAAACTAACCCAGGTCATATCCCACTGACTCTAGGGCTTATTCTGTTGGTTCCCCTCTACCTGGGTCCACGTCCTGGCATCTGACAGGCCCATGTTCGTGTGCTGCATTCCCAATTGGTTCCAGGCGGGTCATGTGGCCTACAAGGATCGTCTCTTAATGGGGCCATACTATCACATTCCTCCCCCTTTAAGTTCCTTTGCAATTACTCAGAAAAGGCCTCTTATGTACAACCATGAACAGTCAAACAGCATTCTCAGTCAAGGAGTCAACAGGCACTTCCGGGTGCTATGCAGAGCTAGGTCGCATGTTCGGTAGCTCCCGCTTGGAACGGACTTTTGAACTCTTTACAGGGCCCCAACAGCATTTGTTCGACATTTCACGTTGTGGGAAGAAGACTGCAACATTCCCCCGACAGTGTCCTCCAGGAATGGTATGTCTCTTGGTTACCAGACCCGGCAGAAACGGTAACATTTTGGCTATAACTGCAGGATAAACAAAGCCTCTTCCAGCATGCAGGCGGGGGAAGGGCAAGCTTAAAGGCTGCAAGCTGACTTGAGGGCCTTTATTAAAGGTGAATTCTAGCAGCAGAGGGAACAACTGTGAAAAGATCTACCAAGGCCATTGGAGAAGCGTGGACGAGGCTTCTGGTGGCGGCCATGGAGGAGTAGGTCGCGCATTCGGCGGCTCCCATCTGGAACGGACTCTCAGACCTTTTTCAGGAGTTTCCACAGTCTTTTTGGGACAGATTGGTGAAGCGAACACTGCCAAGAGGATTCCCTCTCGAGACTTCCAGTTGCGGCTATTCGCAGCTAAGTCGCACATTCGGCAGCTCCTGCAAAAAAGGACTTTTGGGCTCTTTTCAGGGCCCCCAAGGGAACTTTTTCGACGTTTCCCGGGGTGGGAAGGAGTTAATAATAGCTCCCCGTCAGTATATGGCTTTAACTTGGAGCGGGGCGACAAAAAAGGTGGTGGTGGACCTGAAGAAGGGAGGGAAGAAGGACAAAATGGCGGCGGGCAGAGACCAGGCAGCGTGGAGGCAGTGGGCGGTAGAGCAGCAGGAGTGTATCCAGCGCTGCCTCAGAGAGATTAAAACGGACCTGCTAGAGCCGATGAAGGCTTCTATTGATAAGCTGCTGGAGACACAGACGGCCCAGGTGGTGGCGATCCGAGAGGCGCGGCAAAAGATCTCTGACAATGAGGATGAGATCTTAGGCCTGGCGGTAAAGGTGGAGGTGCACGAGGCGCTCCACAAGAAATGGCAGGAGCGGTTTGAGGAGATGGAGAATCGGTCGAGGCAGAAGAATCTGCGGATTCTGGGCCTCCCGGAGGGGCTGGAGGGGCCGGACGTGGGGGCCTATGTGGTCACCATGTTGAACTCGCTGATGGGAGCGGGGTCCTTTCAGGGGCCCCTGGAGCTGGAAGGAGCCCATAGAGTGTTGGCGAGGAGGCCCAAGGCTAATGAGCCTCCGCGGGCGGTGCTGGTGCGGTTCCATCGGTTCGTCGATCGGGAGTGTGTGCTCAGGTGGGCCAAGAAGGAGAGGAGCAGCAGGTGGGAGAACGCGGAGGTTCGGATATACCAGGACTGGAGTGCGGAGGTGGCGAAGAGGAGGGCCGGGTACAATCGAGCGAAGGCGGTGCTGCACAGGAAGGGGGTGAAGTTTGGCATGTTGCACCCGGCGCGACTGTGGGTTACCTACAAGGACCGGCACCATTATTTTGAGTCTCCGGAGGAGGCGTGGGCCTTTGTTCAGGCCGAGAAGCTGGACACAGACTAAGGGTCTGCTGCTAAGGTCAAGGAGGAGCTGGAGCGAGTGGGGGGGATCGAGACGGGGGTATGCCGCTGTGGGGAACGGGCCAGGTGTGGGGTGCGGGCGTGTGGCTGGCCGAGGAGGGGTCATGGCTAGTTGGCGGGGGAAGGGGGCGGGTAGCCCCCTGATCCGGCTGATAACCTGGAATGTAAGGGGACTGAATGGGCCGGTTAAGCAGGCCCGCGTGTTCACGCACCTGAAGGGGCTCAAGGCCGATGTGATTATGCTCCAGGAGACACACCTGAAGGTGGCAGACCAGGTAAGACTGAGGAAAGGGTGGGTAAGTCAGGTGTTTCACTCGGGGCTAGATGCCAAAAATCGAGGGGTGGCGATCTTGGTGGGAAAGAAGGTGTCATTCGAGGCGTCGAGCATTGTGGCAGATAATGGTGGTAGGTACATAATGGTAAGTGGTAAGTTGCAGGGAGAGAGGGTGGTACTGGTCAATGTGTATGCTCCGAACTGGGACGATGCGGGTTTTATGCGGCGTACGTTGGGTCAGATCCCAGACTTGGAAGTGGGGGGCCTGATGATGGGGGGAGACTTTAACACGGTGCTGGACCCGGCACTGGATCGCTCCAGGTCTAGGACGGGTAGGAAGCCAGCGGCTGCTAGAGTGTTGAGGGGATTTATGGACCAAATGGGAGGGGTGGACCCTTGGAGATTTGCAAGGCCGGGGGCTAGGGAATTTTCATTCTTCTCACATGTCCATAAGGCTTATTCTCGAATCGACTTTTTCATTTTGAGTAGGGCGCTGATAGCGAGAGTAGAGGATACCGAGTATTCGGCAATAGCCATTTCGGACCACAGCCCGCATTGGGTGGACTTGGAGATGGGGAGGAGAGGGACCAGCGCCCGCTGTGGCGCTTGGAGGTGGGGCTGTTGGCGGACGAGGTGGTGAGCGAGCGGGTCCGAGGAAGTATAGAGAGGTACTTGGAGACCAACGACAACGGGGAGGTCCGAGTGGGGATGGTATGGGAGGCACTGAAGGCGGTGGTGAGGGGAGAGCTGATCTCCATTAGGGCCCACAAGGAGCGGAGGGAGCGGGGGGGAGAGGGAGAGGCTGGTGGGGGAGATGGTGAGGGTAGACAGGAGGTATGCGGAAGAGCCTGAGGAAGAATTGTTTAGGAAGAGGCGCAGCCTCCAGGCCGAATTCGACCTGGTGACCACCAGGAAGGCGGAGGTGCAGTGGAGGAAGGCCCTGGGGGCGGTCTACGAGTATGGGGAAAAGGCAAGCCGGATGCTGGCGCATCAGCTTCAGAAGCGGGACGCAGCTAGGGAGATCGGGGGAGTTAAGGACAGGGGAGGGAGCGTGGTGCGGAGTGGGGTTGGCATCAATGGGGTCTTCAGGGACTTCTACGAAGAATTGTACCGATCCGAGCCCCCACGGGAGGAGGGAGGGATGGGCCGTTTCCTGGACCAATTGAGGTTTCCAAAGGTGGAAGAGGGACTGGTGGCAGGACTGGGGGCCCCGATTGGGCTGGAGGAGCTGATCAAAGGGATAGGAAGCATGCAGGCGGGGAAGGCACCAGGGCCGGACGGTTTCCCGGTCGAGTTCTATAAAAAATATATGGACCTGTTGGGCCCGCTGTTAGTTAGGACCTTTAATGAGGCAAGGGAGGGGGGGGGCTTTACCCCTGACGATGTCCCGGGCACTGATCTCCTTGATCCTGAAGCGGGACAAGGATCCCCTGCAGTGTGGGTCTTACAGACCGATTTCCTTGCTAAATGTAGATGCCAAGGTGCTGGCGAAGGTCTTAGCCACGAGGATTGAGGATTGTGTGCTGCAGATCATCCATGAAGACCAGGCGGGGTTTGTGAAGGGGAGACAGTTGAACGCGAATGTGCGGAGGCATTTGAACGTTGTCATGATGCCGGCGAGAGAGGGGGAGGCGGAGATAGTGGTGGCGATGGACGCTGAGAAAGCCTTTGATAGGGTAGAGTGGGGGTACCTGTGGGAGGTGCTGAAGAGGCTCGGGTTTGGGGAGGGGTTTGTCAGGTGGGTTAGGCTGTTGTATGAGGTGCCGATGGCGAGTGTGGCCACAAATAGGAGGAGGTCCAAGTACTTTCGGTTGCACTGAGGGATGAGACAGGGGTGTCCCCTGTCCCCCCTGCTCTTCGCACTGGCGATTGAACCCCTGGCTATGGCACTGAGAGAGTCGAGGAACTGGAGGGGGTTGGTGCGGGGTGGGGAGGAGCATAGGGTGTCGCTTTATGCGGACGACCTGCTGCTGTATGTGGCGGACCCGGTGGGGGGAATGCCAGAGGTAATGAGGATCCTTAGGGAATTCGGGGACTTTTCGGGGTTCAAGCTCAATATGGGGAAGAGCGAGCTGTTCGTAGTTCAGCTACAGGACCAGGAGAGGGGAAATGGCGAGCTCCCACTAAAAAGGGCGGAGAGGAGCTTCAGATATTTGGGGGTCCAGGTGGCCAGGAGCTGAGGGGCCCTGCATAGGCTTAACTTTACAAGGCTGGTGGAACAAATGGAGGAGGAGTTCAAGAGGTGGGACGCGTTGCCGCTGTCCTTGGCTGGTAGGGTGCAGTCAATCAAAATGACGGTGCTCCCAAGGTTTTTGTTCCTGTTCCAGTGCCTCCCCGTGTTTATCCCGAAGGCTTGTTTCAGGCGGGTTAACAGGAATATAATGGGGTTTGAGTGGGCGCAAGGGACTCCGAGGGTGAGAAGGGTGTTCCTGGAGCGCAGTAGAGATAGGGGGGGCTGTCGCTGCCCAACCTCTGTGGGTACTACTGGGCTGCCAATGCGACGATGGTGTGCAAGTGGGTGATGGAGGGGGAGGGGGCTGCATGGAAGAGGCTGGAGACGGCGTCCTGTGTGGGTACGAGTCTGGGGGCGCTGGCAATGGCGCCGCTGCCGCTCCCTCCAAGGAGGTATACCACGAGCCCGGTGGTGGTGGCGGCATAGGGGGGAAGTTGGGGCCTCGGCGTGGACCCCATTTCGGGGGAACCAGCGGTTCGCCCCAGGAAGAACAGGTGGAGGGTTTTCGGGGTGGCACAGGGCAAGGATACGAAAGTTGGGGGACCTGTTTGTGGACGGGAAGTTCGCGAGCTTGGGTGAGCTGGAGAAGAAGTACGGGCTCCCCCCGGGGAACACCTTCAGGTACTTACAGGTAAGGGCGTTTGCCAGACGGCAGGTGGTGGAATTCCCGCGACTACTGCCACACACAGTACAGGAAAGGGTGCTCTCGGAGGGGTGGGTGGGAGTGGGGATGATCTCGGAAACGTACCAGGTGATGCAGGAGGAGGAGGAGGCCTCGGTGGTGGAGTTGAAAGGTAAGTGGGAGGAGGAGTTGGGAGAGGAGATCAAAGAGGGGACGTGGGCAGATGCCCTTGGGAGGGTGAATTCTTCCTCTTCGTGCGTGAGGCTCAGGCTCATACAGTTTAAGGTGCTACACTGGGCACACATGACCGGGACAAGGATGAGCCGGTTCTTTGGGGGTGAGGACAGGTGTGTTAGGGGCTCAGGGAGCCCAGCAAACCTCACCTATATGTTCTGGGCATGCCCAGCGCTGGAGGAATTTTGGAAGGGCGTAGCGAGGACGGTGTCGAGGGTGGTAGGATCCAGGTCAAACCGGGCTGGGGGCTCGCAATATTTGAGGTGGCAGAGGAGCCGGGAGTGCAGGAGGCGAAAGTAGCCGGAATTCTGGCCTTTGCGTCCCTGGTAGCCCGGCGAAGGATTCTCCTTCAGTGGAAAGATGCGAGGCCACCAAGCGTGGAATCCTGGATCAGCGATATGGCAGGGTTCATTAAACTGGAGAGGGTGAAATTCGCCTTGAGAGGGTCGGTACAAGGGTTCTTTAGGCGGTGGCAACCGTTCTTAGACTTTCTGGCAGAACGATAGACATTGGTCAATGGCAGCAGCAGCTCGGGGGGAGGGGGGGGTTACTTTATTTTTGTTTTTTACACTGGAGGGTCTGAGGGGGTGTATACACCTGTTGTGTTAAGTCGGGGTGTTAATATTAATTTATTATTTATGTACGGGGGGGGGAGGGGTTTGGGGGGTTGCTTTTTTAGATTGTGTTTTGTACTTACCCCTGTTGGGTTCTTTTTTCTTTCTCATTTTGTTATTGATATTTTATGAAAACCTTCAATAAAAATTTTTTTTAAAAAAAAGGAGTCAACAGGCAAAGTTCATAAATTCAGTTTATCCGGGGATTTTCAGACTCTTGCGGAGCACCGCTACTCTGCACTCGGTTCCGCCATGCTTGAAGTATCAAAGCCCACATCAGTGGCAGGCAAATTTACAATTTCTGAAGGTGAGTCAGAGCCAACACTTCAGCTCCTTCTGAGAGTCCTCTTGGGAAACCCTTGCTTCTAACTCTGCCAACTCTGTGGTTGGCTACTACTGGGTCCACAAGCCTCACTGTGGGGCAGCAGCTTCCCACCTTCTCATATGATCTACATGCTTTCACACTTCACAGCCCTGTAGGTTGATGACATAAGACGCATGGCCGGTCCTTGCAATAACCCTCCTGGTCATCCAAGTTGATGCACTTCTGGACGTAAACTAAATCCTCCCCTTCAAACAACCTGATCTCCCTTTGCTGAAACCAAAGAGAAAATGCTGGAAAATCTCAGCAGGTCCGGCAGTATCTGTAGGGAGAGAAAGGAGCTAACGTTTCGAGTCCAGGTGACCCTTTGTCAAGGGTATGAGACAGAGAAAGTTGGAAATATTTATACTGTGGAGTGAGAATGAAAGATGAGCCATAGCCACAGAAACCCAGGGGAACGGGGTTCTAATAGCCACAGAACAATGGGGAAAGAGTGCTAATGGCAGCCCCAGAGAGAACAAAAGGTGTGAAAGGCCAAACTGCAGAGAAACTAACATCAGAGGGTAAACGGTGACAGATGTAGATGTGGGGGAGGGGAAGGGAGAAGCAAAGGGGAGAAAGGGTAAGGAAAGGTGGATAAGATGGGGGAGGGGGTTAAATATATATAAAGAAAGACAAGAGAGAAAGAAATAATAAAGGACAGTTAAAATGAAATGGGATCCACAACTGGATCGAGGTGGGGTAGAGCTAATCATCTGAAGTTGTTGAATTTGATGTTGTGACCGGATGGCTGTAGCGTGTCTAACCGGAAGATGAGATGTTGTTCCTCCAGTTTGCGTTGAGCTTCACTGGAACATTGCAGCAGGCCAAGAACAGACTTGTGGGCATGGGAGCAGGGTCTTGGTTTAAAATGGCAAGCAACGGGAAGGTCAGGGTCCTGAATGCGCACAGACCGAAGGTGCTCAGCAAAGCGATCACCCAGTCTGTGTTTGGTCTCTCCGATATAGAGGAGACCACATTGGGAGCAATTTGCTCCCTTGGCTGAGCTGTGGTACTCGTTCTGAGAGGCTGGCCTCCACCATCCCCACAAAATTTGGAAAAACAAGGTCAACGCCGGGTCATAAGGCATCGACCCATCAATATTTAGACTGGAGTAACCCCGGCGGTAGCATGTGGAGAGTAGAAATTTGGCTAGGTGGAGTGGCAATAGTCTTTTGAATTGCTTCCTCATTGAGGCTTTAAATGTTTGGACTGTTCTTTCTGCCAACCCATTGGAAGTGGAGTGGTAAGGGGCTATTCGCACATGCTGGATACTGTTAGATTTGATAATGAGTTGAAACTCTTCAGCTGTGAAAGCAGGCCATTGTCAGAAACAATCACCCCGGGATGCCATGTGTTGCGAAAATGTATCACAGCTTATCAACGTCGTTGAGCTTATGAGTTCGACATCCAACCATTTTGAATGAGCATCCACAACAATTAATAACGTAATTCCTTTTAAAGGGCATGCAAAATCAATGTGCAAGGGCAGCAAGGCCATTCCCAAGATTATAGTTTAGCTGTGGGTGGAAGGGTCTGCTGCGTTTGGCAATGTTCACAACAGCTGACTATACTTTCTATTTCTTTGTCGATCCCTGACCACCAAATGTAGCTCCTAGCCAAAATGTTTGTCTTGATCTGGCCAGGATGCGTGTTGTGCAAACCTGGAGAAGTGGCTGTAGCCCCAGGGTAGCAGTATCACTCTGGACCCCCAACAAGGCACCCTGTCTTCACAGCCAATTTCATTTATTTGCTGTAAGTCAAGTCCGACTTACTCTGACTTATTAAAAGGCCAACCAGTTAGTACCATTCTTTTGACCTTCAATAAAACCAGGTGTTTATCAGTCTACATCTTCATATGTTCTGATAAATTGGACTGAATATCCAGAGAATACAGAGTAAGGATTTTCTCCTGTGGAACGGGAGGCTAAGGTACCATCTGTGGAAGTGAAAGCTGGCTTAGAGCTTGGGCATTAGAGATCTATGTAACTGGTCTGTGTTGAAAAGTGTAACTCTACACAACCGACAGTAATGCCCATCTTTGTACTCTGATCGACATAGTCGGTGGAACCTATTTAACATCACCGATGAGCCCAAGTAACGGCTTATGGCCGGAGATGATGGTGAAGTGGCAGCCATAAACATATTGGTGGAATTTCTTGATGGCATACATGACTGCCAATCTCTTTATGTATCTGTGAATACTTCCTTTTGGCATCTGATAAGGTCCTGGAAACAAGGGTGACTGGCTGCTCCATGCCATCTTATGTGAAAGTACCACCTGTTTGCCATAAGGCGCTGCATCAAATGTCACTATTATGCATTTGCCTGGGTCAAAGTGTATAAGTAAGGTAGACGATTGTAGAGCCTGTTTCCCTTGGCCAAAAGATAGTCTCTGAAAATCTTTCCACTTCCATTGTTGTTGCTTCTTCAACAATTGTTGCAAGGGCGCCAAAATAATCTACAACTTGGGTAAAATATGGCCATAGCAGTTGACCATCCCAAAGAAGAACTTCAACTCTGTTTTGTTCCTTGATGCACCTTTTATCGCTTTTACCCTGTCCTTAAGTGGATGTAAGCCTTTTACATTGACTTTGAACCCTAAATATGTTACCTCATTGGTCTGATATGTGCACCTTTTATGCTTCAGGGGTATACCAGCTACTTTGAATCGCCTAAGGACATCTTCCAAATTGGCACTGTGCTCTTCGGCTGATTCCCCCATTACTCAGACATTGTCCAGATACACAACTACTTTTGGGATCCCCTGTAAAAGGATCTCTATCGTGTGCTGAAATATAGCACAGACAGATGAAATACAGAAGGCTAACTTTGTATATTGGAATAAGCCCTTGCGTGTGTTTATGGTGTCAGATTTCCTTGATTCTTCCTCCAACTCAAGCTGCTGATATGCATTGCTTCGATCCAATTTTGTGTATTCAGGCCTCCTTCCAATTTTGAGCAGAGGTCCTCTACCCTGGGAATAGGATATCTATCTATTTTAGCAGCCCTGTTCACGGTCACCTTGTAATAGCTGCAAACTCTTACTGTGTGGTCTGGCTTTAACACTGGGACTCTTGGTGCTGCCCACTCTGAGAACTGTAATTAACCCTAGGTCTTCCAAATTCCACGTCAAAATTTTGATGCAGGGCGTAGGACACTGGTCGGGCTCTGAATAATTTTGGTGTTAAATCAGGAACTGTGTAAATTTTGGCCTTTACCCCTTTTATGCACCTCAGCTCTCTCTGAAAAACTTCCTGGTACTTGCACTGAAGTCCCTGAAAAACCCCATGCATGATGCTGAATATCTCCAGCCAATTTAGCTTAATTTGCTCCTGCTAGTCATGCCCCATGAGGTTTGGTCTCTGTCCTTTCACTACAGTTAAGGGTGACTGATTCTGTTATGACACTGTGTTGATGTGCCCATTATCTTCAGAGCCTCCCCTGGATAGGTGGATAAAGTGTCCAAAGTACTACTGAGTTTCAAGGGTTGCAACCCTCCTGGTAGATACTTATATGTCTGCTCCCACACCACCCGAGCAGCAGCACCTGTATCAGCCTCCTTATTTAATGGATGGCTGTTAACAATCAAGACAATTACAATGGGGGGTGTCTTGTTTATCTTCACTATGTTGAGCTTATAGATTTTGGACTGTTCTCCCGGATCTTTCACAAGCTTCTTCACTGGAGTTGCCGATGTTTTTCATGGAAACTAGGTGCAGTCTGGTTAGCTTTGCACCTGGTTTGTATATGGCATTTTCTTCCACATTTGAAACAAATGAATTCTTTACATTTGCATTTGTCTTGGGGATGGTCTCCCCACAATGATAACAAGCCTCTAGGTGCTGTAACTGACAGTCATTCTTCCTTTTCTCGAGCTCTGCCATACTCTTGCTCTGGGTACTTCGAGCAGCTGTCATTTCCCGCCATAACTGATTTACCCCACTTTACACGCCTTGTCGTTCCAAATTTTTCAACTTTTTCAGTCACTTGAGCCAATTCAACTGCTTTGTCGAGGGAAATTCTGGTTTCTACCAGTAACTCCTTCTGAATATTCAAATTATTGGTACCGCAATACAAACATCACTTAACATGTCACTCAGAGACGAGCCAAATTTGCAATGTTCAGCCATCTGTCAAGGCCTGGCTACATGGGACAGTAGCATAATGGATTGCACGGTGGCACAGTCGTTAGCGCTGCTGCCTCACATTGCCACGGACCCGGGTTCGATTCCGACTTCAGGTAACTGTCTGTGTGGAGTTTGTACATTCTCCCCGTGTCTGTGTGGGTTTCCTCCGGGTGCTCCGGTTTCTTCCCACAAACCAAACATGTGCAGGTTTGCTGAATTGGCTATGTTAAATTGCCCCTTAGGGTAGAGTTGTAGGAATAGGGTGGGGAATTGGGCCTAGGTAGGGTGATCTTTCAAAAGGTCGGTGCAGACTCGATGGGCCGAATGGCTTCCTTCTGCACTGTCGGGATTCTAAAAGCGGATACTGTTTCTCCAGGGCCCCTAATGGCTGAATGGAATTTAGAGAGCTGCATTATGATTGAGGGCTGGAGATTGTAGTGGTCTTTCACTAACTGCACCAATTGATCAAACAATTTGCTATCCGGAGTCTCCGGAGGTGTTAGGCTTCTTACAAGGTTACACATTTGTGAGTAATATCACTTTTTGCTTGCCTTTCTGCCGTGATTCCGTTGGTATCAAAAAAGTGTCAAAGCCATTCGATGTATTGGTTTCAACTTTCAACACCGGGATCAAATGGATCAATTTTCCCGAATAGTGACACAGCTATTCGACTATAGCTGATTTTTCACCTTTTTTTGCAG
This sequence comes from Scyliorhinus torazame, assembly GCF_047496885.1. NCBI lineage: Eukaryota > Metazoa > Chordata > Chondrichthyes > Carcharhiniformes > Scyliorhinidae > Scyliorhinus > Scyliorhinus torazame. Next base: position 112,730,424 of record NC_092709.1, on the reverse strand, counting down.
ATCTCCGAGAGGCCACTCTTCCCCCCCTCCAAATGTTGAAAAATTGTTCCTTTTTTGACTAGTTCGATTTATCCTCATCGCCAATGTTCTAGTACGAGGTAATACGATAAGAGTTATATCACAGTGGTGATTTATTAACAAACTGGCAAACTACATTTGCATGCAAGCACAAAACTAATGCAGGTCATATCCCACTGGTGCTAGGGCTTAGTCTGTTGGCTCCCCTCTACCTGGGTCCACATCCTGGCATCTGACAGGCCCATGTTCGTGCACTGTTCTAGCTCCACTGACTCCAGGGCTTGTCAATATTTCCCCACTACTGGGATATCCACGAGCTGGCACCCGATAGGCCGAGGTTCACGTGCTCCATAGGTTCCAGAGACGGGTCATGTATTCCGCGAAAGATCGGCTTTTAAAGAGGCCACATTATCGCAACTGTGCTGTGTTCATAGAGGAATTTTGGTGACTTGGTGGATTTTGATGGGAGTGTTGCTGCACCTTGACAAGAGGACAGAGGGGTTTTCTGCCCTGTCAACAGAAAGCCTGCTGGTGGGCGTATCCTAACTCTAATCTTTCCTCTAAACTATGCTCAGTGTCGGTATCTAAGCTGGTGACTGCAAGTGACAGTGTCTCTCCTTCATCAATCTCTTCTTGTTTTTCCACTGATTGTTCTTCCACCATTGCATGGCCAGGTTATAGCTCTCATGTGTCTGAACGGAGAAAGGCACAAGAACATGATCATCATGAGGGGAGAAGAGGAAAGTAAAAATAAAACTATGCCCACACCGTCTGCAGCTTTTAAATCAAAAGACATTGTGGAATGAGGGATAAGTGGGCTGTGGGAAAGAAGATTACATATAAGTGTAGCATTAACTTCTATCAATTCAGCACTGCCACTGTCCATGGCCTCAGGAATGGCACTTTAATGGTGGCAAACATTATTTGTTCCATGGGGTACAGACATGCAGGCCTACCTGACCCCTGCACCTACTACCTCTGGCTGTACACCACCCTCCATTGGACTCCTCAGCACTGTGAGAACTCATTTTTAGAGTGGATGCAAGTCATTCTCAACTCTGAGAACAATAAAAACGCCCTGAAAAAGGAAGAAAATATGTCAGTAAGTCTGTGTAATGTATTTGGGTTGTCTTGGTGGTAGAGCTGGCAGTGTGTGCAACTTGTGAGATGAGGGTGTGAGGCTTGCAGGTGGGCTGTGGCATTTTAAGATGCATTCACAAACCTTCAACACTCTTGCAAGTTAATGACCTTGTGGCGCTGTATCCTGGTGCCTCCTGGCATTGCCCATCATGGTTATAGATAGATAGATAGATAGAATTTACAGTGCAGAAGGAGGCCATTCGGCCCATCGAGTCTGCACCGGCTCCTGGAAAGAGCACCATACCCAACACCTCCACCCTATCCCCATAACCCAGTAACCCCAACCCCAGGGCAATTTTGAACACTAAGGGCAATTTATCATGGCCAATCCACCTAACCTGCACATCTTTGGACTGTGGGAGGAAACCGGAGCACCCGGAGGAAACCCACGCACACACGGGGAGGATGTGCAGACTCCGCACAGACAGTGACCCAAGCCGGAATCGAACCTGGGACCCTGGAGCTGTGAAGCAATTGTGCTATCCACAAGGCTACCGTGCTGCCCTGGTATCTGGTCCCACTGTATTCTGAGAGTTTTTCTGGAGGATCTACTCATCCTCTGCGGATAGATCTGAGGTGGGATTCTCCGTCCAGCGACAGCGGAATCACGAATTGCGATCAGGCGGACAATCGTGCATCAGCCAAGAATCGAGGTCGGCACTGCGTGCCCAACGGAATGACATGCTCCAGCACCTCGATAGCAGCGTGAATTCGGTCCACACCGGTCCACACCATGGGCATGTAAATTGTACAGTAATGGCCGTCAGTATATCATTAACGGGCCCGACCCGGTATTTTCCGGCCTCCCACGATGCTCTGCCTCTGCCAGGCGGAAATGTTGACTGTGCGGTTTATTTGTAGTATTTAAAATCGGGAAACAGGCGTCATTGGCGATTAAGAAGAGAGAGGCGGTAAGCCAAGTTATCAAAGGTGGGCTGCAAGTTGTGCGGGAGGACGTCCGCCAGGGCTAGAGGGAACAGCAGGGGGGTGACCAGGGGATGGACCATGGGGTTGGGGTCCCTCCCCCAGAGCCAGGGTGTCTGGACACGGATCACCATTGCTGAGGTCTGCAAGGCAGCCATCTGACTGCACACCCCACTGACTTCCCATTGTGCCCTGTAGATGCGCAGAGCACCACCAGCTGTATGGGCGCCCTCCCCTCCAGGCCACCCCCCTTAGGAGCCACAGACTCCAGCCGACCCTTCAACAGATGGGTGTTGCCCAGCACAGCTCGTGGCCCACCAAGTGTTGGTACACCCCAGTGCACCCATCCGAAGCATTGCCCTACTGCAGTAGCAGCAAGGGAGCCACGGAGGGCATCCTGACCGGCGGACGCATGCACCGTGAGTGTCAGCACCCACCCTGGCACACTGCCCCTCGCAAGGCAGACGTCCCTCCAGTGAAACCCTCACCTAGCCCACTCCGCATGACCACCAGCTGTCACCAAGCCCTGCCTGCTCACTGCGTCTCCGTGCACCGCACAAAGGATCCACAGCAGACCGCAGCTATGGTCCCAACAGGTGCCCACACCCCCTGGCTGAGCTCTACCCATGGGCCCTGCCTGTATGAATGCCACCAAGCTTGGCGCTGGTGAGTGGCGCACTGCGCCCACCCTTCCCCCTCCAGCAACCTGGTGCCACCCTGCTGACGGAGAATCACATGGCCCACCTAAGGAGGTCTGCCACAGTAGACCTCACAGGAGGGCACAGGACAGGTCCGCAGAGCGTACTGCTGGCATGGGTAGCAATAGCCACCGGTACCCCTGCCAACAGAAACGGGTGGTGGGGTTAGAGGCTCACCGGTGCCAGGCACTGATGGGGCCAGGGGTGCGGTGCGGAGGGCAAAGTGTCAGAGGGAACCGCCGGGGGTGGGGATAGGAAAGGGAGGTGGGGGGATGCGGGAGCAGGGGCTTCAGTGCAGCCTGTTAGACCTGGTTGGGTATGGGAGTACTCACCGTGTTAACATGTGTGCCCTTTACCCCCTGCAGAAAATGGATCTTGGTATCGAACCAGGAGTGGCTGGCATCTGCATTGCCGCGGTAGCCCTCTTGGATGCACTGTGGCTGCATAAGCAGGAGCTGCTTGGGGAGGGCTCTGCAGAACCAGAGGAGCAAGATCCAGCCAATGAGGATGGAGGGCCAGCTGCTCAACAGGCCAAGGAGGAGGTGGGATGGAGGCCTCATGTATACCAGCAGCGCCTGTCGTACATGGACCTGCTGATGACTGAGGCTGAGCAGGGAGAACGTGAGACATCTGTGCTGGATCATGGCGCATCTGGAGCCGCAGGGGTATGGGGAGAGGACACCCACTCCTGGTAGCTGTCAAGGTGACAGTTACCCTGAATTTTTTCACAGAGGAGTCCTTCCAGGTGCCAAGTGAGTACCCGATTGGGATCTCCCGGACCTCAATGCACAGATGTATCCGTTATGGAGGTCCTGAATGGCCGGCGGTACACTATATCAACCTGGATATGGAATGAGCCCGCCAGGTTGCCATGGCAGCAAGATTCGCTGCCATCACCGGGATGCCCCAGGTCCAGGGAATGACGAAGGGGATGCATGTCTGCCTACTGCATCGCTGCATGAGGGCATATCCTTCACAAACCAAAAGGGGAACATGCAGTTGGTGTATGACCACCGGCTGCACATCATGCCCTCTGCGCCCGATACCCAGGCAACGTGCACAACGCCTTCATCCTGGCGCACTCAACAGTGCCCGATACCTTCGTGGCGCAAGATACCTTTGAGGGGTTGACAGGGGTTATCCTCTCCGGTTGTGGCTGATGACGGGGGTGGGGAGGGGGAGGCGGTGGGGGGATTGGGCATCGGGATGGGTGCAGTGATGGGTCGCTCATTGGCTAGGCCTACCACATGGCACCACCACATATCTGGCCCCATCCTCTGCCACCTGTGAGGGCGACTGCAGGGGTGCCCTCTGACTGCTCATGGTGCCCTGGCTCGTGCGCATCTCCAATATCACGCCCCACACCAACTGCCACAGACTGACGTGGAGCCCACTACAATGACATCCATGCAGCGACCAGGAGTGTGATCGAGCGGTGCATCGGCGTCCTGAAGATGCAGTTCAGGTGCCTGGACTGCTCTGGACAGGCCATCCAGTGTCGCGCTGGGAGGATATCCCATATCGTGCAGGCCTGCTGTGTCCTCCACAACATTGTTCTGCAGAGGGGCGACAGGCCAGACCTCGTCCAATGAGGAGGATGGCCAGAATGAGCAGGGCTTAGGGCCCAGGCAGCCACAGGACACTGCTCAATGTGTGCGCCTGGGCCGCCGTCCACGGGTAATGATCGGCTCCAGGTTCACCAACAAGGCAGCATGGCCACCGGCCGCTCGAACGTCCCATCCCCCCCCCCCACTTCCACACCATCCCTGCATTTCCCCTCTGTGTTTCTCACCTGCTTCATTACAGAATGCTGGCCCTGGGTTGGCAGTCTCAGCGGGTCTGGTCCAAGGGATGGAGGATGATGACGACCTGCTCCGGCATGAGTCCTGGTGCTCCGCAGCGTTTGATGAGGTCTGACTCCTGCCCTCGGTAGCACTTTCAACTGTCCACCCGGGTGATCCCTGCTTGCATGCTGGCCATTTAATCTCTGTCCCATCGAACCTCTGGAGTGGCAGGGTGGGGCGGATGTCCGGGGTGGGGGGTGGGGGGGGGGGGGAAGAGCGCAGTTGGGCATCGGGGCAGAGTGCGGTGATGGGTCACTCATTGGCTAGGCCTACCACATGGAGCCCCCACATATCTGGCCCCCTCCCCTGCCGCCTCCGAGGGCGACGGCAGGGTTGGCCTCCGACTGCAAAGGGGGCCTTGGCTCTTGCACACCTTCAACATCACACCCCACACCAATGGCCTCCCACACCCCCTGCCCCAACCTGCACACTCTCTGCTCCCCATTCAGCACTGCCCATTCTCACACCCTTTAGAATGAGAACCGAGGCATTTCGGAACATCGGTGAACAGTTGTTTATTGTGACTGTAGGTATTGTGCCCCTATTGCCAACCTATGTGCTTCTCCCATGCCAACTTAACTGGTGTCAAGCTTTTTGACCTTACGTGCCGTAACGCTCCATCTGGTGGATCCCCCAGGTGGTACATCAAAAGTGGAGGTGGCATGCTACGTATGTCGCCCTGCAACCTGGGTCCCCTTTGGCGGCTGTCCTATGGAGGGACCAGGCCCCTCTTCCTGGTGTCACCCTGTTCGGCTCGCTGCCCTTCAGCTGCGCCAGGGACAGGTGGGGGGGGGGGGGGGGGGGGGGGGAGTGCGGGGGGTGGGGGGGGATGGGGGGGGTGGATTCAGAGATGCTGCGGTGTTCCGGCATCTCCCCTGTGGGAGACACCGGCACAGGCCCCACCACCTCCCTCGGGGTGCCCGATGACCCCTGGGCCCTTCTTCGGACAGGGGTGCGAGCTGAGCAAGCTCCAAGATCTCCGCCGTCACCTCGTGTTGTCAATCTAGGAGGCCCGCCCTCATCTCGACCAGGGTCTCCATGTTCGCAGCCGTGGAGCACAGGGACCGTGCCACCACCCTCAGGGAGTGTGCCACGTCACTCAGGGACTGGGTCAAGTTCTTCTGTGACTGGTGCAGGTCAGCCAGCGCCAGGTCAATGCCCTGGATGCAAGCAGCCATGACCTGTTGCCACTGGGCCAAGCTCTGGAGAGGCACTTCAATGTCCATGTTACCATGGTCCATGGTTGCCTGAGCCTTGGCCACCGCCCGCACAGAGGGCAGCTTGACCCATGGCCTTCACCGCCGCACCTGAGACCTCCACCGTGGACACCACTTGTGCTGTGTTGGCCTGGGTAGCACGCATTGTCGGCACAGGCTCTTGCCCCTGCAGGCGGTTGGACTCCTCCAACTGCACCTTCAGTTGCTGGATGGTTGCTGACAGCCCCTCATGTAGTCTCCATTGATGGGAACCCCCTTTCCAGAAGTAACAAGACCCATCTGGATGGCAGCTGGTCCTTGGGGTCGGGCCATCCTCCGACCGTGTTACTACTTCCACTTGATGCACTGCAGTATGTGTGCTGTGTCCACCAGATTGTGTCCTGGTAGCTTCTTCATTAAAGTGCCCAACCGAGGTTAGTGTCTCTGGGATGGCGGAGGGTGCTGGTGACAGCAGTGACGAAAGGTTGGTGTCGGCCCAAACATGTGCTCTAAGGTGTCGCGGGTTTGCAGCAGGGGTTGCGGGTCACCAACAGGTCCCGCCTCGTCACTAGGTGAGGCGCTAGGTTGCGGCCGGGGGTGGGGGACTCCAGATAGACATGCCTCATCACCAGGTGATCCTGCAAGGCAAAAGACAAAATTAATGGTTAGTTCGCGGGTGGGGGTGGTGGGGTGGGGGTGGGCAGCAGGCGACACATGTGCCATAGGGACATCGCAATGCATTGGGGGCTTACTTGCATCTCCGATGCTGACCTCCACCTCAGTGACTGCCCACTCTCCAACCCCACCGACCAGGTCCATTGCCCTATGCTCTGTGACAGTGAGGGGCTGCAATTCCGATGGGCCCCCTTCGGTCTTTTCTCTCTCCCTCCGGTTGTGGGCAGCCTTCTCCTGGGGGGATGGATAAAGCAGTGTGAGGCACTCGGACGCCGGCAGCAAAGGGATCCGCAGCTAATGTGTGTGTGCAGGGCTCCAGGCCATGGCAAGCGGTATGAGTGTTGGCAAGTGGTACAGGGTGGGGTGCAGGCAGACTGGTGGTGGGTGGGGTTCGCCCTCAAGTTGGGGGAGGGGGTTGCTCGGGGTGTGTGGGGTGGGGGTTGGTCACAGCGGTATGGTGGTGGTCATAATTCACCCTGGCCGCCCTGAAGAGGTTGTGCAGCTTCTTCCTGCCCTGCTGCCCGGTCCTGGCGGTGGCCCATGGCGGTCACGGTCTCTGCCACATTCGCACGGGCCCGGTTGACAGTGGCGTGTGGCAGGCTCTTTCTTACCCCAGGAAACAGGGTGTTCCCCCCTCTCCCCACGGCATCAATCAGTTTCTCCAGCTCTGCATCAGCAAACCTTGGTGCCCCTATTCGGGGTGTACGTCTTTGTGGCTGGAATGAGTGTGTGTGGGGAGTGGAGTGCTTAAATGCGGCTGCAGCTTGTCAGGCTCTCAAGTGCTAATCCAGACCCCAACAAATCACACGCCAGCGTTGGAATTGCACTAGTTCCACGTGGCGCTGGTGCTGGCCCATTAGCATGTCTTCAATGGCTCCAAGACTGGCACCGCCATCGGGACCATAGAACACCTGCAATTCAGTCCCGGCGTCAGCACTTAGGACGTGATTCTCTGGCGTTACCCTCTCGCTCGAGTGAAACGAGGCCGGTGAATAGCGGGAGAGGCCAAAAATGAGAACTGCATCAGGCGGCGCCAGTATGCGATGCAAACCACCCCCCCCCCCCCCCTCCCCCACCCACCCCCCCGCTCCCGTAGGTGAAATCAGGATGTTGGCATGCTGCTTGTATTGGAAACAATGGGCATAGATTAACCCTACACTATGACCCCCTTTGGGAACCTGTTGAATTTAGCCCTCAAATAGTGCATTGACCGCCATTGTGAAAAATATTTCATAAATGTTTAGACTTCTGAAAAGAGTTAAACATGAGGTCATGGTAAAACTAGATCCAAGAGATTATATTTTGATTTTAGATACTATAATGAATAAACAATAGTTATAAGTATGTAACAGGCTGTAACACATTTAAGATCATATCATAAACCTGGAAAGGAAAGCTTGAGCAATTTGTTTAGCACCTGAAACCAAGAGCTTAGTGTAACCTGGGACACATTCCAACATCGGGCTTATTTTTGGAAGCCTCTCAAAGGAATGCTATTGTTCCAGTTAGTATCTTCCATAACCACTGTTTGTAGCAGAAAGGTGCTGATTTGAGCATTATGTTACCAATTCTAATATGATAAGCTGACAGGAAGAGAAATGTTACTAATAAATAATATTATACGCATATTAAAGTTCTTACCTTGTTTCTGGATCATTCCATGGCCTCGCCGATCCCTATCTCTGTAACATTCTCCAGCTCGAAAACCCTCTGAGACACCAGCCTCCTCCAATTCTGGCCTCTTGCACATTCCCCATTTTAATCATTCACTGTTTTTGACTTGGCTCTAGATCCTAAAATTCCCTCACTAAACCTCTTGCTTCCTGACACCTTTTCTCTCCTTTAACACTCTCAATCTTACCTCTTTGACAAAGCTTTGGCCCTAATATCGCTTTCCCTGGCTCAGTGTTGAATTTTGCTTGATAATGTGAAGTATATTGGGACATTTTACTGAGCTAAAGGCAGTATGGAAACAGAAGTTATTGTTATTACAAAATGCTGCTATAAGCTTTCAATAAAATGCTTCCTCCCATCCAACTGCCATAGATAACTTTTAAGGCTATTTTCCAAATGCTGGCAAATGGGATCAGGTGTCATTCATGCATCAGTGCAGACTCGATGGGCCGAAGGGCCTCTTCTACACTGCGTTATTCTGTGATTCAGTGAACAGTGGATTGACATTGCTGAATTGCATTTTAAAATATTTCAAATTGGGAGGATTACAATCTGCTGATTTTGAAAAACCAGATTGGTGTAATAAATATTCATACCTTGCCGACGTGACGTCATGTCAGTGAGGTTTACAACAGGTTGGGCCAGGCATGGGGCAGTCAAGTGTTCCCTACCAGTGGCGCAGAGTTAAGTATAGCCCCCGAGGGGTGGTAGCGGGACATGCCCAGTCAGTGCCAGGAGCAGACCCTAGTGTGACGCCAATGGGCTGGGGGGGGTATATGTGTGGTGGACGGGAGGGGGGTGAGCAGTCACTGAGGGGGAGCGGATCTGCTGCTGCTGAATGTCAGGGGGCCTGTTTTACCAGCGTTAAATATCGTGGGGGGCGGAGGGCGGGGGGCGGGGGGGACATGGTGTTTTGCCAATGATGAATGTCGGCGGCAGTGGGGCTTTCCGGCGATGAATGTTGGGGGGTGGGGGGGGGGGGGAGGGTTCGCTGGTGATGAATGTTGGTGGTTATACCTCTGTGATATGAACTGGGAGCTGTTAGACTATAGTGGCGTTTGGTGTTCCCTTTAAAGATGGCACCCTGATCTGTTTGGAGCCAGTTACTGGCTCTAAGAGGCTCCGACCCGCCAGAGTGATGGTGTAAACCACGGCCACTCTCTTTTGGTAAAGAGGCTCAAGATTTTGTTAGAAAACCGGGGCGGGATTCTCCGCAATTGGCACGATGTCCGCCGACCGGCGCCAAAAATGGCACGAATCAGTCCGGCATCGAGCCGCCCCAAAGGTGCAGAATTCTCCGCATCTTGAGGGGCCGAGCCCTCACCTTGAGGGGCTAGGCCCGCACCGGAGTGATTTCCGCCCCACCGGCTGGCGGGAAAGGCCTTTGGCGCCCCGCCAGCTGGCGCAAAAATGACTTTGCCCTGCGACGCATGCACGGGAGCGTCAGCGGCCGCTCACGGCATCCCCGTGCATGCGCAGTGGAGGGGGTCTCGTCCGCCTCCGCCATAGTGAAGACCATGGCGAAGGCGGAAGGAAAAGAGTGCCCCCACGGCACAGGCCCGCCCGCGGATCGGTGGGCCCCGATCGCGGGCCAGGCCACGGTGGGGGTACCCCCCGGGGCCAGATCGCCCCGCGCCCCCCACAGGACCCCGGAGCCCGCCTGCGCCGCCTTGTCCTGCTGTTCAAAAGGTGGTTCAATCCACGCCGGCTGGCGTGGGTTGACAGCGGCGGGACTTCGGCCCATCGCGGACTGGAGAATCGCCGGGGGTAAGCACGATTCCCGCCCCCGTCCAATCTCTGGTGGCGGAGCATTCGGGACGCGGCGGGGGCGGGATTCACGCCAGCCCCCGGCATTTCTCCGACCCGGTGGGGGGTCGGAGAATCGCGCCCCGGTCTGTGGAACTGGAGGGTTCCATATTTGCTTTCTGTGTGAACCTGACACTTTGTCAAATTCTGGTAAGGTTCCGCCCAAAGTGGAAAAAGAGAGAGAACATTTTAAAATAAAAGCGGAAGAAGCGCAAGCAAAGGAACTAAACTTCCTGGGGAGCTAAAGGATCCTGAAAATAAGTATTGAAATATTAAATTCGAAGTGAATAGACACTCCACAGAGTTTAAGGGTGAGACCTACCGGCTACATTGCACCCGAAACGTAGCGCAGTGTGGCTGGTAAATGGTGTCTCCCAGAGGATCGGAGGCCCTCAGGTGCTTACCCTCTGGGCAGGGTGGCACCCGAGCACTGCTGGTGCCACCTGGTCACCCTGACTGTGCCAACCAGCCACCTTGGCACTTCCAACCTTGAGTTGGGACTTGGGGGGGTTCGGGGGTCGGGCAAGGGGAGTCGGGAGATCAGGACACCATACTCAGTGCAGAAAGCGGGACTAAGTGTGGCCTTGGCCACGTGTTACCCGCTGAGGCCCTCGATCTACCCGAATGGTCATTCAATAGCGTTCTCGGTTCTCCATGCACCGAGAAGCACCCGGCTAATCAAGCACTATGGGATTCTGTTCCCATTCGGGTAGATCTTGTCCTAAAACTAGACGCAGCAGGGGTTTCTGTCTTATCAGATTCAGTCAAATGCCTGAAACATATTACATTGTAACTCTCATTTCTAAAACTACAAGGATCCAATGGCACAACTTTAATTATGGCTAAGCTGAAATATAAAGACTAAGAAATCCTCAAACCGTTCTATGTCATCCAGTAATCATGTGCTCTCTACTAAGCAGAAAGGCATGCATAAAACTAAAATTAATGTATAAAGTGGATGAAGTTTCTGATGAGAAATACAAGAATACATTTTGAAATGAATTTCCAAGATAATTTACAGGGAGGGCTAGGAAAGACCAAATATGAGCTAATGATAAACCAACTTGACTCTTTACATTGAGGAATGAAAGTCCCTCACCCACTCTTGGACAAAGTAAAGGGTGAAATTGAAAAGATGCAGCAGCAAGAAGTTATCTCACTGGTTGTCACTGAGCCAGCAAAATGGTATTAAGGAATGGTTACGATCCCAAAGCCAAAGGACTCTACAAGAATCTGCTTTGACTTAACCAAGCAAGTCAGTCGAATGTGAGATCTAATTGATGGCCTCAGTGGATGAGAGCCTTGCCAAACCAGCCAAGAGTACCTTTATTACCAAATTGAATGTGAACAATGGATTTTGACAGTTCCCACTGGACAAAGAATTCAGATTGCCGACCATATTTATAACGACATTCAGTTGTGACTTTAATTAATTGTCATTTGCTCCAGAAATCTTCCAGGGAACAATGTCTCACACTCCAGCAGGTATGAAAGGAGTAATGTTGTTGGAGGCATCTCATCCGATCCCGGTGCCTTGTCAACTTTCAGTACCGACAGTCTATCTAACACTTCCTCCTTATCAATTTTGAACCCTTCGAGTAATAGAGTTACCTCCTCTGTCAACCATGGCCTGGGTAGCATCTACCTCCCTGGTAAAGTTGAACAGATATGTTTCCGAAGGTAGTTGTAATAAAAATTCAAGCAAATTTTTTAAGTATCAGAAACAATTTTGTGTTCTAACATATTGCACCATGAGGGATCTAGGCATTTACTAGAGTTGAACAGAAAGGAAAGCAAATTATAATTGTAATTACCAGTTGCATTGAAGTAATAATGGAATAACAACAATTAAAACTGTTCTATAGAAATCCCCAATATCTAAATCTGGAGAGCAGCACATTCTTTTCCATCAATGTCCATTTTCTTCAGAAAAACACTTCCTGTTGAATCAGCATGAATTCTTTTGTGCCCACATTAACCAATCCTACAGCCTCCTTGGGTGACATTTCCAATTTAATGTCAATTTCAGTTGAAAAATTGAAGTTTTGTTTGACTTGCTACCCAGTGGGAAGTGGGTTACTTTACTATTACACAAGATACATGTGGGGGCAGCTGGCTTCCCCAGCACAGGTTTTATGCAGCTGGTTTTAAAAGAATTGTAAAAACGCCAGAATTCACTAAACCTGGATGTCAGGATCACTTAGTATAGGTGCCAGGAAGACCGATAAACTTTTAAACAGATCTTCCAGTGTTTTACCTCAATAAGTACTAGTTCTTTATTTGGCTTGCAGTCAACTATCCTTTTGCCCACTTGTGGATAACCAGATTTCAGCAGCATAAAGAGAGTTTGATAAACCATTACATTTCCTGAATCCCATAACCTGCTGTCAACTCCATGATTATGTTGTGGAGATGCCGGCGTTGGACTGGGGTGAGCACAGTACGAAGTCTTACAACACATGGGGCGAAGTTCTCCCCAAACGGCGCAATGTCCGCCGACTGGCGCCCAAAACGGCACCAATCAGACGGGCATCGCCCGTCTCCGCATCTTTGGGGGCCGAGCCCAAACATTGAGGGGCTAGGCCGATGCCAGAGGGATTTCCGCCCCGCCAGCTGGCGGAAACGGCCTTTGTTGCCCCGCCAGTTGGCGCAGAAATTACATATCAGGGCGGCGTATGCGCGGGAGCGTCATGTTTCCCGCGCATGCGCAGTGGGGAGAGTCTCTTCCGCCTCGGCCATGGTGGAGACCGTTGCGGAGGCAGAAGGGAAAGAGTGCCCCCACGGCACAGGCCCGCCCGTGGATCGGTGGGCCCCGATCGCGGGCCAGGCTACCGTGGGGGCACCCCCCCGGGGCCAGATCGCCCCGCCCAGGACCCCGGAGCCCGCCCATGCCGCCTTGTCCCGCCGGTAAATAGGTACTCTAATTTACGCCGGCAGGACAGGCAATTTATCGGTGGGACTTCGGCCCATTCGGGCCGTAGAATCCAGCGGGGGGGGCCCGCCAACCGGCGCTGCCCGATTCCCGCCCCCGCTGAATATCCGGTACCGGAGACTTCGGCAACCGGCGGGGGCGGGATTCACGGCGGCCAACGGCCATTCTCCGACCCGCTGGGGGTTAGCCCCAGCCCCAGGTTAAAGTCCAACAGGTTTGTTTCGATGTCACTAGCTTTCGGAGCTCTGCTCCTTCCTCAGGTGAATGAAGAGGTATGTTCCAGAAACATATATATAGACAAATTCAAAGATGCAAAACAGTGCTTGGAATGCGACCATTAGCAGGTGATTAAATCTTTACAGATCCAGAGATGGGGTAACCCCAGGTTAAAGAGGTGTGAATTGTGTCAAGCCAGGACAGTTGGTAGGATTTTGCAGGCCAGATGGTGGGGGATGAATGTAATGCGACATGAATCCCAGGTCCCGGTTGAGGCCGCACTCATGTGTGAGGAACTTGGCTATAAGTGTCTGCTCGGCGATTCTGCGTTGTCGCGCGTCCTGGCCGCCGCCTTGGAGAACGCTTACCCGGAGATCAGAGGCTGAATGCCCTTGACTGCTGAAGTGTTCCCCAACTGGAAGGGAACATTCCTGCCTGGTGATTGTCGCGTGATGTCCATTCATTCGTTGTCGCAGCGTCTGCATGGTCTCGCCAATGTACCACGCTTCGGGACATCCTTTCCTGCAGCGTATGAGGTAGACAACGTTGGTCGAGTCACACGAGTATGTACCGCGTACCTGGTGGGTAGTGTTCTCACGTGTAATAGTGGTATCCATGTCGATGATCTGGCACGTCTTGCAGAGATTGCCATGGCAGGGTTGTGTGGTGTCGTGGTCACTGTTCTGAAGACTGGGTAGCCACAGCGAAAAACCGCACCGACCTCCTCAGAAGACAAGCAGTGCTCCGAAAGCTAGTGACATCGAAACAAACCTGTTGAACTTTAACCTGGTGTTGTAAGACTTCGTACTGTGCTCACCCCAGTCCAACGCCGGCATCTCCACATCATGGCTACCATCGACACCGCAAACTGCCGGCTTAAAGTGGAGAGGATCTCCAGGAAGATCGCGCATATAGACCCTGACATTAAGTTTCTACAAAGATGCAAGAAAGCAGACAAGATCCCGAAAGGGCTACAGATCACAAACCCACTCAAGTCGACCTACAACACAGACTACGCTGAGAGACTCTGCCATTGCACCTCTCTCACACTCCTCAACCACCTCGTCCGCCAGCTCTACAGCAGACGGCGCAACCTGGAAACCAAGATAGAGGCCATATTTTCAACTTGCGCTCAGGACGCAGCAGACCAGCTGCGGAACACCGCCAAACAGATGAGACAACAATACTACGCCACCTATATGCACACCAAGAACAGAAAGCTTGAGAAACTTGGCATCACCACCGGCAGCAACCAAGCCACCCCCGGTGCCGCAGTAGAAAACAATACAGGGAAATCTATTGTCAACTTGTCAGACTACACCCTTCAACCAGACGAAATCGAAGTCCTCAGCAGAGGGCTCAATTTCTGCACCACCACCAAAATGGACCCCATCAGTCTCGCGGCAGACACGGAGGAATTCATCAGGCGAATGAGGCTCCGGGAATTCTTCCACAGACCCCAAGAGGCCAACAGCGAACGCAAGCAGACTACCAATGAACTGGAACAGCAGACCGAGAGATCTGCGGTGCGGCAACTGAAGAGGAAAGAGTCGAATTGGACCCCTCCGGAAGGCCGCTGCCTTAGACTCGTCATGTATGCTCAAGCCGTCAGGAGTCGCGTCAATGCCAGATTCATCAGTCGCATTCACAAGACAGCCCTGAACGTCACCCAAGCACAACGCAATGCCATCAGCACTCTCAAGACCAACCGCAGCATCGTCATCAAACCAGCAGACAAAGGAGGGGCCACTGTAGTACTGAACAGAATGGACTACTGCAAAGAAGTATACCGACAACTGAACAACCAAGAACACGACAGACAGTTACCCGCAGATCCAACCAAGGAACACATCTGCCAACTTAACAGACTGATCAAGACCTTGGATCCAGATCTTCAGAGCACCCTACGTGCTCTCATTCCACGTACTCCCCACATTGGAGATCTCTACTGCCTCCCGAAAATACATAAGGCCAACACACCAGGCCGCCCTATCGTTCCAGGCAATGGGACCTTGTGTGAGAACCTCTCTGGCTACATCGAGGGCATCTTGAAACCCATCGTACAAGGTACGCCCAGCTTCTGTCGCGACACGACGGACTTCCTACAGAAACTCAGCAACCATGGACCAGTGGAACCAGGAACATTCCTCGTCACAATGGACGTCTCGGCATTCTACACCAGCATCCCCCATGACGACGGCATTGCTGCAACAGCCTCAGTACTCAACACCGACAACTGCCAATCTCCAGACGCAATTCTGCAACTCATCCGCTTCATTCTGGATCACAACGTCTTCACCTTCGACAACAAGTTCTTCATCCAGACGCACGGAACAGCCATGGGGACCAAATTCGCACCCCAATACGCCAACATCTTCATGCACAAGTTTGAACAGGACCTACTCATCGCACAGGACCTTCAACCGACGTTATACACCAGATACATCGATGACATTTTTTTCCTTTGGACCCACGGCGAAGAATCACTGAAACGACTACACAATGACGTTAATAAGTTCCATCCAACCATCAGACTCACCATGGACTACTCTCCAAAATCAGTTGCATTCTTGGACACACTTGGCTCCATCAAGGATGGTTACCTCAGCACTTTGCTTTACCGCAAACCCACGGATAACCTCACGATGCTCCACTTCTCCAGCTTACACCCTAAACACATTAAAGAAGCCATCGCCTATGGACAAGCTCTCCGTATACACAGGATCTGCTCAGACGAGGAGGAACGTAACAGATATCTACAGACGTTGAAAGATGCCCTCGTACGAACGGGATATGGCACTCGACTCATCGATCGACAGTTCCAACGCGCCACAGCGAAAAACCGCACCGACCTCCTCAGAAGACAAACATGGGACACAACCGACAGAATACCCTTCGTCATCCAGTACTTTCCCGGAGCGGAGAAACTACGTCATCTTCTTCACAGCCTTCAACACGTCATTGATGACGATGAACATCTTGCCAAGATCATCCCCACACCCCCACTCCTTGCCTTCAAACAACCGCGCAACCTCAAACAAACCATTGTTTGCAGCAAACTACCCAGTCTTCAGAACAGTGACCACGACACCACACAACCCTGCCATGGCAATCTCTGCAAGACGTGCCAGATCATCGACATGGATACCACTAGTACACGTGAGAACACTACCCACCAGGTACGCGGTACATACTCGTGTGACTCGACCAACGTTGTCTACCTCATACGCTGCAGGAAAGGATGTCCCGAAGCGTGGTACATTGGTGAGACCATGCAGACGCTGCGACAACGAATGAACGGACATCACGCGACAATCACCAGGCAGGAATGTTCCCTTCCAGTTGGGGAACACTTCAGCAGTCAAGGGCATTCAGCCTCTGATCTCCGGGTAAGCGTTCTCCAAGGCGGCCTTCAGGACGCGCGACAACGCAGAATCGCCGAGCAGAAACTTATAGCCAAGTTCCGCACACATGAATGCGGCCTCAACCGGGACCTGGGATTCATGTCGCATTACATTCATCCCCCACCATCTGGCCTGCAAAATCCTACCAACTGTCCTGGCTTGACACAATTCACACCTCTTTAACCTGGGGTTACCCCATCTCTGGATCTGTAAAGATTTAATCACCTGCTGATGGTCGCATTCCAAGCATTGTTTGGCATCTTTGAATTTGTCTATATATATGTTTCTGGAACATACCTCTTCATTCACCTGAGGAAGGAGCAGCGCTCCGAAAGCTAGTGACATCGAAACAAACCTGTTAGACTTTAACCTGGTGTTGTAAGACTTTGTACCATAATTATGTGACACTGGATCACCATCATATTTAGTGGCTGGTGGAAGTATACTAAATTTGTCCCTGGGATAAGGAGGGTGTCCTATGGTCATAGATCATAGAATTTACAGTGCAGACGGAGGCCATTCGGCCCTCCGTGTCTGCACCGTCCCTTGGAAAGAGCACCCCACATAAGCCCACACCTCCACACTATCCCCGTAACCCAGTAACCCCACCTCACCTTTTTGGACACTAAGGGCAATTTAGATGCGAGGCTGAGTAAACTGGGCCTATATTCTCTGAAGTTCAGAAGAATGAGAGGCCATCTCATTGAAACATAAGGGGCGTCATTCTCCGCCGGCGGGAGTCTCCGTTTTGCCGGCGCCCGGGGGTTTCCCGACGGCGTGGGGCTGCCCCACAATGGGAAACCCCATTGACCGGCCGGTGTTACGGAGACGCCCGCCGGCCGGTCGGGGCAGAAATGTGGCGGGGCGGGTAGGAGAATTTCGCCCAAGGTTCTGAAGGGGCTTAATGGGGTTGATGCTCAGAGATCGTTTCTGCTGGTCAGGGAATGTAAAAACACGGATGCAGGACCAGGATAAGGGATTGATTATTTAGGTCCAAGATAAGGAGAAATTACATCACTCATAGGGTTGTGAATCTTTGAAGTTCTCTTCCCCAGAAGGCTGTGTATGCTTCATTGTCAAATACATTTAAGGCTGGGATAGGCAGATTTCTGGTCTCTCAGGGAATCAAGGGATATGGAGAGGGAGCAGGAAAGATCAACCACTGAATGGTTATTCAACGGGCTATATGATCTACTCCTGTTCTTATTTCTTGTGTTGCCTTACAGTATTGAACAAGCGTGTTCAACTTAAACAGAAATTAAATGACTCCATAATCCATCTAATTTTCCATAATTTCTTCCCCATTTACTTTAAATCGTAATCATGTCAGTATAAAGATAGCATCCATGGCTGCTTGATACTACCTCCATCATGGACATTGCTCGAACACAATTTCCCCATAAATGTTGATTTGGAGTAATTTTTGACTGCCACCAGACTTGTAGATCGGACGTGAGTGACAGTTTCATATTTAGCCCATCCCCACCAAGAACTGGATTAAGACTTCCCAAACCTATTTCACATAGGGCCCTGACAGCCAGTAGGTAATGGGAACTTTTATCCCATTAGTTTTGGCTGAATTTGAACCCAGAAATTATTGACCTTCTCAGGGCGGCTAGGGCTGCGTAATAAATGTGTCCTGGCCTGAATCACCCATTTCACGTGGGCAATTTTTTAAAGCTGTATAGGCCATCCTGTTTATTCCCTTAATTCCCCTTTATTTTCTTATTACATTTTTGATCCATTGATGAGGAATGGACTTGTGACTTTTATGCAGCCTGTATCTTTAACTCAAACAGTAACAATGGCCTGTCCCTTTAATTCAAGCAGGAAGAATCCGGAAGGCATCAATGATGACTCACTTTGATTGACTTGGGCGGTGGCCAATGAATGGGACCAGGAGGCTGTGCCCTGCCCCGTAACAGGCAGTGATTGGATTGTTCACACTGAAATAGTTTAGGGACCTGAGGATGTTTCAGTTTCACTTTTGCAGCTGAGAGAAAAATCTCTCTTTTGCCCCACTCTGCTTTCATCCAGAAATCGATGTTTTCTGAACCAGCAGAAAGCCTGGATGGATCTGTTTACAGAAGAAACATTACAGACTGTCCAGGAAAGATTCATAATCTGATAATTTTCTCCGGAAAAGGCTATGCAAGCAGAGACCAGAATGTGATAACACTTTCTCTAAGGACAGGCTGTCGAGAAGCCAGAAGCATCTCCTGGAAAAGCTGTGAGTAAGATATACTGCTGAACTGTAAAAAAGATTAATACAGCCTGTAGGCCAGAGACTTTAAACCACATTCATACTGTGAAGAAGGTGCTGAAGATCTCATCATCTGAGGAAAGAACTCTTATCTTTTTATCTTAATCCTCATTATCTTTTACCTATTTCCACCCCTCTGTGTTTGTCTGTCTTGTGTGTGCAGGCAGAGAGTGGGACAATTAAAGGGGGTAGTAGGTTACCTTGCTTGTTACCCAGCTGTAATTACGGCATGTTTCATCTTTATTCATGTTTTAAATAAACAGTAATTAACTGAGTTTCAACTTACAAACCTGGTGACTAATTATTTGACAGCCAAGGGGCTGTTTAGCAAAGGGCTAAATCGCTGGCTTTGAAAGCATACCAAGGCAGGCCAGCAGCACGGTTCAATTCCTGTAACAGCCTTCCCGAACAGGCGCCGGAATGTGGTGACTAGGGGCTTTTCACAGTAACTTCATTTGAAGCCTACTTGCGACAATAAGCGATTTTCTTTTCATTTCAAGGGCCGACGATTTCAGGAATTTTTATAAGAATTATTGGTTAATTCACTTGTGTTGTGACTCCGAGAATGTGGGGCTGGAACTGACCGCGCATTTGCCCAGGATGGCGTAACATAACAGAAATCTCTTTTCATACAAGCGTACTTGTAACTAAATCCAATGGGTTATACATAGGTAGGCAGAGCTAAGGTTTGAAGTTCCACATATACATGGCAATGCAACTGGCAGGTAAGCACCTAAAAATGTGCAGCCTACTGTTACTGGCTAGCTTCTCGTTGCCTGTCCATGCAGAACCAACGAATAGGATATTGGTTTGCAGAATTACCTGGCAACAAGAGAGAAGACCCCAGTTTGCATTAAAGTTTCTATTGGAAAGCAAGACACATTGGCCAATGATTAACACTGTCCTGGATGACTGCAAACGTACTTTGCTCAAATATCAGGTAATGACTGCATAAAGAGTGCTCAGTAATTTTTCAGTTCACTTTATTTCATCAATAGGAATCACACTCTTGAATGTCAAGTGGACAATGGCACCAAACTGAAGCCGAGGTACAAACCCAGCAAAGCACACCCACAAACAAGTCAGCACTGTTCTTCAATAACATTGCCATTCCATCCACCCCACACTTTGAGTAACTTTTAGGAATTTGATATGAATATTGTTTATTCCCCTACCAGACAATACAGTCTGGAATATACGTCTTCCCAGCTAACATGTTCACGCAGACATACTGGACGCAATTTAACGGCCTCATTGTGCCCGACTTGGTGATGCAACAAGGCCGCTGATTCTCGCAGGATTCGCGACAGTCGCGATGTTTCGCGAGATCATCCGGATCTCGCGAGACATCACGATCTGGATCTCACTCTCGTTGGGTAAGCCATTATTCTCATTTAAATACTTCTGCGTCATATTCACCCGGCATCCGGGAACTAACTGCCTCGCTTGGGAGACCGCCACAAATGTTTACCAGGCATAATGGCACTGGGGGGCGGGGGGGGGGGGGGGGGGGGGCCTCCCAGGCCATTAGAGGCTCCTGGGTGGTCGGCCTCTGGACAGGGTAGTACCCTGGCACTCTCGCTGGACCCAAGCACCATAGACTGGCACCATGGCACTGGCACCTGGGCACTGCCAGGGTGCCTGGGTGACACAGCCGGGCTGGATGGGGCACTGCCATGGTGGCAGTGCCAAGGTGTCAAGTTGCCCGTGCCAGGGATCAGGTCCTTGAAAGGTGGGGTGGGCTCGAGGACCTTCTAAGAGGTAAGTTGAGTGCAGTGAAAGAGGTGGGGGGGGGGGGGGGTCCAGAGGCCACGGTGGGGGCAATGAGGGGGTCAAAAGATCAGGTCGGCATTTTAAAAATGGCACCCTGATCCACGAGTTGTCTTCCTGCCCTGGCGAGCTTCGCTCATTAGTGCAGGAAATGAGTTAAGTACGGTTTCCATGGGGCATTCCTCGCCGAAGAAAATGACAAAGGCCTGGTAGATCGAGCAGTGTTTCTCGGCGTTGCAGTTATCGAGAGACACCGCGTTAAACATGCCCAAAACGGGCTCTGTTTTTGTCCCATTGAATCATGCCCCACTGTCTGTGCACCACATGCTACTGGAGTTTCCAATCTCCATGAAACTTCATCCTCACTACAGCTTTTGAGCCAGCATTAGTACAAAGCACTCTTCAGACTCTGAGGATGAACCCACAAATTCATTGGCGAGCACTTGTTAGCACTGGCCCAAAACGGAACCTTCAGTTCACGATTAACCAGAATTTACAAGAGAAAAACAATTCACTTTTCTATATTCATTCCTGGGATGTGACTGTCGCTGGCAAGGCTGGAAATTGTTGCCCATCCCAAATTGCCCTGAGAAGTGGCAGTGAGCCACCTTGTTTAACCACTGCAGTCCATCTGGTGTTGGTACACCCATAGTATTGTTAGAAAGGGAGTGCCGAATTTTTGAAAATTCAGAATGTCCAATTCACCTAACAAGCACGACCTGTGGGACTTGTGGGAGGAAACCAGAGCACCTGGAGGAAACCCACGCAGTCACTGGGAGTACATCCAGATTCCACACAGTGATCAAGCCAAGAATCAAACCCGGGACCCTGGTGCTGTGAAGCAACAGTGCTAACCACTGTGCAACAGGTGCCAGGTCAGTGATAAGGAACAAAGGGTGATATACTTCCAAGTCAGGGTGGTGTGCAGCTTGCAAGAGAACTTACCAGGTCTTGGTGGCACTCCCATATCTCTGCTGCCATTGTCCTTGCAGAGGTCACAGGTGTGAAAGGTGCTATCAGAGGAACCTTCGAAGCAGTTACTCCAGTGTATCTTGCTGATGGTGCATCCTGCGTCCACCATGTCACAGGTGGTGGAGGGATTGAGTTATTTAAATTGGTGGATGGGGTGTCAAACACATGGGCTGGATGGTGTCGAGCTTCTTGAGTGTTATTGGTACTGCAATCATCTAGACAAATGTAGACGATTCCATCACACTCCTGACTAATGCCTTGTGAATGGTGGACAGACTTTGGGAAGTAAGGAGATGAGTTACTCACCACAGCATTTCCAGTCTCTGACTTGTTCTTGTAAGCATAGTATTTATATGGTTAATCCAGTTAAGTCTTTGATCAACAGTAATCTCCAGAATGTTGATGGTGGGGGATTCAGCTATGGCAATCTGTTGAATGTCAAGGTGAGGATGTTAGATTCTCTCTTGTTGGGGATGGTCATTGCCTAACATTTTGTCTGGTGCAAGTGTTACTTACCAATTATCAGACCAAGCCTGAATGTGATCCAGGTGTTGCTGTATGCAGTCAGGGACTGCTTGAGTGTCTTAGGAGTCACATTGGGTACTGAACATTGTCTAATCAATCATCAGCTAACATACCTACTTCTGACCTTATAATGTAGGGAAGGTCATGATGAAGTCTGTTCTGTCCTGTCCTGTTTGTAGCTTCTCCTACCAGGAGATCTCATAGAATGCCATATTCCTCTGACTTGTGCCATCCTCATACATCCCCTGCAGCATGTCTGCAATCACTTTGTGTTGTCCGTCACCCGACTACACCTGGATCTTTCCGCCGCCTTCCATTTTGCCTTCCAGAAGAGATCTCTGAAGCTTCCCAGCTCTGAACAAATGGAAATACTGATATTTTCTCCTCTAGATGTAATTTTGCTGGAGCTTTTTTTTTTGCTTTTGCAATTTCAAGCACCCCTTCATTCATCTTATGGTCTGCATCATATGACTTTGCATCCACATTTCAAAGGCCTTTATTTTTTTCCACAGATGTTTATTTATTGTCCAAGTTTCTATGGCATACAGGAAAATGAATGGAATGTAGCAACTTATGGATTAGCAGCTGAAGATATTTGGGTCCCTTCACATTCCCTCTCATACCAACATCACCTTCTGCCTATTCTCCAGGGTCACTTCCACCATGGGCACTATGTTCCAAAGTTCCTCTACCACGGCCTTCAGCATCTGCTATCGGCGATGCTCCATCCTCAACAACAAGTAAGGCTGACACCCTCATGACCTCCACAGTTGCCTCCTCAATGTTTCTATTTGCCTATAGCCTCATGGACCCCCCCCCCCCACCACCACCGCAACATGCTCGAGCCATCTCCCTGCCATGGTGGGCCCTCTTATCTTGCAAATGCAACATAGAGAGTGATGTTACCCTTTTGCATAGAGCTCCCAGGGACAAATCTCTTGAATCTGGCAGTACATCACAGTGTACATTCACATTTCTATACATTACTGTGTGCACCTCCAAGAGCAGCTAGGACATACAAGCCTCCATCCTATAGGAGGGATATGTGCAAGTCTCTCACCATTGGTTAAGCATTCAAATATGAACCATTACTTGAACCTCTATGAGCTTGTGCTGAAGACCTCACCTTGCCGGAATGTAGTAGGTTGGGCAACCTCTTCCTAACTCTATCCACAAACTGGGAGAGACCCCGGCTGTGCTTAATCAGGAGGCTATGTCCTGCCATGCCCTCTTGGTGGCTGTAGGGGGGTTTCGCCAGCCGCTTGGGTATAATAGAACATAGAACATTCCAGCGCAGTACAGGCCCTTCGGCCCTTGATGTTGCGCCGACCTGTGAAACAACTCTAAAGCCCATCTACACTATTCCCTTATCGTCCATATGTCTATCCAATGACCATTTGAATGCCCTTAGTGTTGGCGAGTCCACTACTTTTGCAGGCAGGGCACTCCACGCCCTTACTACTCTCTGAGTAAAGAACCTACCTCTGACATCTGTCTTATATCTATCTCCCCTCAATTTAAAGCTATCTCCCCTCGTGCTAGACACCACCATCCGAGGAAGAAGGCTCTCACTGTCCACCCTATCCAATCCTCTGATCATCTTGTATGCCTCAATTAAGTCACCTCTTAACCTTCTTCTCTCTAACGAAAACAGCCTCAAGTCCCTCAGCCTTTCCTCATAAGATCTTGCCTCCATACCAGGCAACATTCTGGTAAATCTCCTCTGCACCCTTTCCAATGCTTCCACATCTTTCCTATAATGCGGCGTCCAGAATTGCACGCAATACTCCAAATGCGGCCGCACCAGAGTTTTGTACAGCTGCAACATGACCTCATGGCTCCGAAAATCAATCCCTCTACCAATAAAAGCTAACACACCGTACGCCTTCTTAACAACCCTCTCAACCTGGGTGGCAACTTTCAGGGATCTATGTACATGGACACTGAGATCTCTCTGCTCATCCACACTGCCAAGAATCTTACCATTAGCCCAGTACTCTGGCTTCCTGTTATTCCTTCCAAAATGAATCACCTCACACTTTTCTGCATAAAACTCCATTTGCCACCTCTCAGCCCAGCGCTGCAGCTTATCTATGTCCCTCTGTAACTTGTAACATCCTACCGCACTGTCCACAACTCCACCGACTTTATAGTGTCATCTGCAAATTTACTCACCCACCCTTCTACGCCCTCCTCCAGGTCATTTATAAAAATGACAAACAGCAGTGGCCCCAAAACAGATCCTTGTGGTACACCACTAGTAACTGGACTCCAGTCTGAACATTTCCCATCAACCACCACCCTTTGTCTTCTTCCAGCTAGCCAATTTCTGATCCAAACTGCTAAATCACCCTGAATCCCATGCCTCCGTATTTTCTGCAATAGTCTACAGAGGGGAACCTTATCAAACGCTTTACTGAAATCCATATACACCACATCAACTGCTTTACCCTCATCCAACTGTTTGGTCACCTTCTCAAAGAACTCAATAAGGTTTGTGAGGCACGAACTACCCTTCACAAAACCGTGTTGACTATCTCTAATCAAATTATTCCTTTCTAGATGATTATACATCCTATCTCTTATAAACCTTTCCAAGATTTTGACCACAACAGAAGTAAGGCTCACTGGTCTATAGTTACCGGGGTTGTCTCTACTCCCCTTCTTGAACAAGGGGACAACATTTGCTATCCTCCAGTCTTCTGGTCCTATTCCTGTGGACAAAGATGACTTAAGCAAAAGGCTCAGCAATCTCCTCCCTAGCTTCCCAGAGAATCCTAGGATAAATCCCATCCAGCCCAGGGGACGTATCTATTTTCACACTTTCCAGAATTGCTAACACCTCCTCCTTATGAGCCTCAAGCCCTTCTAGTCTAGTAGCCTGAATCTCAGTATTCCCCTCGACAACATTGTCTTTTTCCTGTGTGAATACTGACAAAAAATATTCATTTAGCATCTCTCCTATCTCCTCGGACTCCAAGCACAACTTCCCACTACTGTCCTTGACTGGCCCTACTCTTACCCTAGTCATTGGATTAGATTTGTTTATTGTCACGTGTACCGAGGTACAGTGAAAAGTATTTTTCTGCGAGCAGCTCAACAGATCATTAAGTACATGAGAAGAAAAGGGAATAAAAGAAAATACATAATAGGGCAACACAACATATACAATGTAACTACATAAGCACTGGCATCGGATGAAGCATACAGGGTGTAGTGTTAATGAGGTCAGTCCATAAAAGGGTCATTTAGGAATCTGGTGACAGTGGGGAAGAAGCTGTTTTTGAGTCTGTTCGTGCGTGTTCTCAGACTTCTGTATCTCCTGCCCGATGGAAGAAGTTGGAAGAGTGAGTAAGCCAGGTGGGAGGGATCTTTGATTATGCTGCCCGCTTTCCCCAGGCAGCGGGAGGTGTAGATGGAGTCAATGGATGGGAGGCAGGTTTGTGTGATGGACCGGGCAGTGTTCACGACTCTCTGAAGTTTCTTGCGGTCCTGGGCTGAGCAGTTGCCATACCAGGCTGTGATGCAGCCCGATAGGATGCTTTCTATGGTTCATCTGTAAAAGTTGGTAAGCGTTAATGTGGACATGCCGAATTTCCTTAGTTTCCTGAGGAAGTATAGGCGCTGTTGTGCTTTCTTGGTGGTAGCGTCGACGTGGGTGGACCAGGACAGATTTTTGGAGATGTGCACTCCTAGGAATTTGAAACTGCTAACCATCTCCACCTCGGCCCCGTTGATGCTGACAGGGGTGTGTACAGTACTTTGCTTCCTGAAGTCAATTACCAGCTCTTTAGTTTTGCTGGCATTGAGGGAGAGACTGTTGTCGCTACACCACTCCACTAGATTCTCTATCTCCCTCCTGTATTCGGACTCGTCGTTATTCGAGATCCGGCATTGGTCGTATCATCAGCAAACTTGTAGATGGAGTTGGAACCAAGTTTTGCCACGCAGTCGTGTGTGTACAGGGAGTAGAGTAGGGGGCTAAGTACGCAGCCTTGCGGGGCGCCGGTGTTGAGGACTATTGTGGAGGAGGTGTTGTTCATTCTTACTGATTGTGGTCTGTTGGTCAGAAAATCGAGGATCCAGTTGCAGAGTGGGGAGCCAAGTCCTAGGTTTTGGAGCTTTGATATGAGCTTGGCTGGGATTATGGTGTGGAAGGCGGAGCTGTAGTCAATAAATAGGAGTCTAATGTAGGAGTTCTTGTTTTCGAGATGCTCTAGGGATGAGTGTAGGGCCAGGGAAATGGTGTCTGATGTGGACCGGTTGCCGCGGTATGCGAATTGCAGTGGATCAAGGCGTTCTGGGAGTATGGAGGTGATGCGCTTCATGATCAACCTCTCGAAGCACTTCATTGCGACTGAAGTCAAGGCCACTGGTCGGTAGTCATTGAGGCACGTTGCCTGGTTCTTCTTTGGTACCGGTATGATGGTGGTCTTCTTGAAGCAGGTGGGGACCTCGGAGTAGAGTAGGGACAGGTTAAAGATGTCCGTGAATACCTCTGCCAGCTGGTCCGCGCAGGCTCTGAGTGCACGACCAGGGATCCCGTCCGGGCCCGTCTCCTTCCGAGGGTTCACTTTCAGGAAGGCCAATCTAACTTTGGAAGCTGTGATGGTGGGTATGGCTGAATTATGGGCTGCTGGGGCACTTGACAGCGGATTGTTGGTTACCTGCTTGTTTATTCCTGACATATCTATGGAAAGCTTTAGGTTTATCGTTGATCCTACCTGCCAAAGACATCTCATGTCCCCTCCTGGCTATTCTTAGCTCTCTCTTTAGGTCCTTCCTAGCTAACTTGTAACACTCGAGCGACCTACCTGAACCTTCATGTCTCATCTTTACATAAGCCTCCTTCTTCCTCTTGAGAAGTGTTTCGACTGCTTTAGTAAACCACGGTTCCCTTGCTCGACCACTTCCTCCCTGCCTGACAGGTACATACTTATCAAGGACACGCAGTAGCTGTTCCTTGAACAACCTCCACATTTCCACTGTGCCCATCCCCTGCAGTTTTCCTCTCCATCCGATGCATCCTAAGTCTTGCCTCATCGCATCATAATTGCCTTTCCCCCAGATATAACTCTTGCCCTGCGGTATATACCTATCCCTTTCCATCACTAAAGTAAACTTAATCGAATTGTGGTCACTAGCACCAAAGTGCTCACCTACCTCCAAATCTAACACCTGTCCTGGTTCATTACCCAGTACCAAATCCAATATGGCCTCACCTCTCGTTGGCCTATCTACATACTGTGTCAGGAATCCCTCCTGCACACATTGGACAAAAACGGACCCATCTAAAGTACTCGAACTATAGTGTTTCCAGTCAATATTTGGAAAGTTAAAGTCCCCCATAACAACTACCCTGTTGCTTTCGCTCCTATCCAGAATCATCTTTGCAATCCTTTCCTCTACATCTCTGGAACTTTTTGGAGACCTATAGAAAATCCCTAACAGGGTGACCTCTCCTTTCCTGTTTCTAACCTCAGCCCATACTACCTCAGTAGACGAGTCCTCATCAAATGTCCTTTCTGCCACCGTAATACTGTCCTTGACTAACAATGCCACCCCTCCCCCTCTTTTACCACCTTCCCTGCGCTTACTGAAATATCTAAACCCCGGCACCTGCAACAACCATTCCTGTCACTGCTCTATCCATGTCTCCGAAATGGCCACAACATCGAAGTCCCAGGTACCAACCCGTGCTGCAAGTTCACCCACCTTATTCCGGATGCTCCTGGCATTGAAGAAGACACACTTTAAACCACCTTCCTGCCTGCCGGTACACTCCTGCAACTTTGAAAACTTACTCATGACCTCACTACTCTCAACCTCCTGTATACTGGAGCTACAATTCAGGTTCCCAAGCCCCTGCTGAACTAGTTTAAACCCTCCCGAAGAGCATTAGCAAATTTCCCCCCCAGGATATTGGTAACCCTCTGGTCCAGGTGTCGACCATCCTGTTTGTAGAGGTCCCACCGACCCTAGAATGAGCCCCAATTATCCAGAAATCTGAAACCCTCCCTCCTGCACCATCCCTACAGCCACGTGTTCAACTCCTCTCTCTCCCTATTCCTCATCTCGCTATCACGTGGCACGGGTAACAACCCAGAGATAATAACTCTGTTTGTCCTAGATCTAAGTTTCCACCCTAGTTCCCTGAATTCCTGCCTTACATCCATATCCCTTTACCAACCTATGTCGTTGGTACCTATGTGGACCACGACTTGGGGCTGCTCCCCCTCCCCCTTAAGGATCCCGAAAACACGATCCGAGACATCACGCACCCTGGCACCTGGGAGGCAACACACCAACTGCGAGTTTCTCTCGTTCCCACAGAATCTCCTATCTATCCCCCTAACTATGGAGTCTCCAATGACTAATGCTCTACTCCTCTCCCCCCTTCCCTTCTGAGCAACAGGGACAGACCCTGTGCCAGAGACCTGTACCCCATGGCTCACCCCTGGTAAGTCATCCCCCCAACAGTATCCAAAGCGGTATACTTGTTACTAAGGGGAATGACCACAGGTGATCCCTGTACTGATTGCTTCCTCCCAGCCTCTCTCACCGTCACCCATCTATCTTTATTCTTCGGAGTAACTACATCCCTGAAGCTTCTATCTATGACCACCTCTGCCTCCGGAATGATCTGAAGTTCATCCAGCTCCAGCTCCAGTTCCCTAACGCGGTTTCTGAGGAGCTGGAGATGGGTGCACTTCCCACAGATGAAATCAGCAGGGACACTGACCTCACCTCAAACATTCTGCAGGAGGAACATTGCACTACCTTCCCTGCCATCCCCTCTAGATAAAAAAAGAAAAAGAAAGAAAGAGCTTACCTGTTATTCACTCCCCTTCTCAGCAAGCACTCACTCAGCAACCTCTGTGCCCCCACAATATGTGCCAGCGTCTCTGGAACACTTCGACCAGAATCTGAAGGTCCTGTTCTCCGAAGTAGGGTGCCATTGCTCTCGCTACGTCGTCACTGGCCTCTTTTCTAACATTCTGCATTGCAATGAAAAAGAAACATGGGCAGGTGCAGCCTCCAGCTTCGATTGGTCTCACACAGAGGTTCAGCAGATACCCTTTTGCATTGATGTTCATAAAATCATGGAATGATTACACTATAAAAGAGGGCCGCTCAGCCTGGCTAGTTTGTATCAGGCCTCTTCAAGAGCAATTTAGCTAGTCCCACTCCCTGGACCTCTTCCCAACGGCCCTGTAAACATTTTCAGATCCTAAACAGTCACCGCATAAAGAGGTGTTTCCTCATGTCCATTTGGCTCTTTTGCCAATCACCTTAAATCGTGTGCTCTCGTTCTCAAGCCTTCAGCCACTGGGAACAGTTTCCATCTATCTCTGCCCAGACCTCTCATGATTGTGAATGCCTCGACCAGAACCTCTCTCCACATTCTGTTCTCTGAGGAGAACAACCTCGGCTACTCTAGCCTATCCACGGAAATGAAGTTTCTCATCCCTGGACTATACTATTTAACTTTCTCTGTACCTTCTCGAAAGCCTTCACTTTCTTATTAAAATTCAGTGCCCAGAATTGGATATACATAGAATTAACAGCCCATCGAGTCTGCACTGGCTCTTGGAAAGAGCACCCTACCCAAGTCCACACCTCCACCCTATCCCCATAACCCAGTAACCCCACCCAGCACTAAGCGCAATTTTGGACACTAAGGGCAATTTAGCTTGGCCAATCCACCTAACCTGCACATCTTTGGACTGTGGAAGGAAACCAGAGCACCCGGAGGAAACCCACGCAGACACGGGGAGATCATGCAGACTCCGCACAGACAGTGACCCAGCGGGGAATCGAACCAGGGACCCTGGAGCTGTGAAGCAATTGTGCTAACCACCATGCTACTGTGCTGCCCTGGAATATATATTGGCCAGGAATTGTGGGATGGTCGGGTTTCCCTTCCCGCCATCCAAGGAGTTGGTGGCAATGACATTTAACATCCAATTAAAGTTAATTCACTGGAGATGGGACATCCCACCTCCGAGGACTCCTGGCCAATCTGATTGGCCAGCAGCTCTCTGGTCTCAGCAGTATCAGGAGCTCCAGTGCACAGGACTGGGACTGCCAACAGACTGTAGATTCTCAGTCCAGGACCAGGTAAGTGTGGAGCTCTCAGGGTAGGGAGAAGAGGTGATGCCTGTGGGGTTGGTCAGAGGGAGGGTGAGATGTTGGTGGAGAGGCCAGAGGGGAGGTAGAATGCACAGGAGATAAACCTTTTCAGGAGGCGCCCAATATTGAAAGGACACTGGAGGTGCTCCTCCCCCTTTCAACCCAAAGCCTAAGTAGTGTCTTTTGATGGGCTTTTCCCCTATCCCAGAACTCTCATGCCGACTGAAAATTGAGGCTGGGTGAGAAATAGCCTTTAAGTGATCATTAATTGGCCATTTAAGGGGGCTTCAATTGGGGCTAGGGTGGGCAGGCCAGCCTTAGACTCATCCCACTGCAAAATTACAGAGATTAGGGCGGGCAGGATCCCAGGCCATCCAAGGAATTTTACGGGTCCATTCTCGTCTGCAAGCTTGTTGGTAGGGCAACATAAAATTCTACCCAATGCTTCAGCTGATACTGAACCAATTCATCTTAACTTCCTTCTGTTTGTACCTCTATAGAGTCATAGAGTCATTATGACTGAGGATGAAAGCCATTCTTTTCGTTGAATTCACATTGGCTGAGTAGAGCAATAACCTAGTCCTATTCCCATGATGTCAGAAGATGAGTGGCCCTATCAGGTTATTACTGAGTAAGTGGCACTTGATTGCACTGTCGAGACACGTTCCATTATTTTTCTGATGATTGAGAGTGAACTGAGGGACCGCTAATTGGACAAATAAGAGTTATCCTGATTTTGGTATGTGAACAGGACATACCTACAAAATTTTGCACATTGTCAGGTATATGCTAATGTTGTAGCTGTACTGGATCACCTTGGCTTAGGGTGGGGTCTGGAGTGTTTAGTAATACTGCAGGGAAGTTGGCAGGCCCATAGTCTTTGCTGTATCCAGTGCCATCAGCTGTTTTTTGTATCATGTGGAATGAATCGAATGGCTGAAGACTGGCATCTATAATGGTGGAGACCTCAGGGTAGGCTGAGATGGATCGTCCACTTGGCACTTGGCTAAAGATGTTGCAAATGCTACAACTCTGCCGTATCACTGATGTTCTGGCTCTGCCATCATTGAGGATGTGAATGTTTCTGGAGCCGCCTCCTCCCATTAGCTGTTTAATTGTTCACCATCATTCATGATTGGATATGGCCAAGCTTTGATTTGATCCATTTCTTGTGGGATCATTTATCTCTGTCTATATCATGTGATAAGAACCTCGCTAACATTAAATGCAAGGGTATCCCAATACCCAGAAGGGTAACTTGGAACACCAGTTCTTCATGGTGTATATTTTCAATTTGGTATACTGTGAGAAAAGATATGCAAACCAGGGAGGAATAATCCAGTTGTTTGTGATCAATTAACAAAGAATATTTATTAACTTAAAAGAAAAACACACAACAAGAAGGACTATAATACCCTACAACATTATACTTAACTACACTGATGGCTATACACATATACATTACATTAAGTTACCCTTTTGTTCCCAACTACCTACGTTTCCTGAACTCTGAGACACCCCTTGTCTCTAACAACATTGAATATTATATAGGTGGCACAGTGATTAGCACTGCTGCCTTGTAGTGCTAGGGACCCGGGTTTGATTCTGGCCTTAGGTGACTGTGTGGAGTTTGCACATTCTCCCCGTGTCTGCATGGTTTCCTCCAGTTCCTCCCACAGTCCAAAGATGTTAGGTGAATTGGCCATTCTAAATTTGCCTGAGTGCGAAAAAATGTGCAGCTATGGTGGATTAGCCATGATCAATGCTCAGTGTTATGGGATAGGGCAGGAGAGGGGGCCTAGATAGAGTGTTTTTTTGGAGGGTTAGTGTGTACTCAATGAGTCGAATGGCCTCCTTCTGTAGGGATTCTATGTATTCTATGAGCTAAATCCAGCAGATCATTTTTTAAAATATTAATTTACGGGATGTGGGCATCGCTGGTTAGGCCATTTATTGCCCATCCCTAGTTGCCCTTCAAGGTGGGGGGGGGGGGGAAGTTGCATTCTTGAACTGCTGCAGTCCTTGAGATGTAGGTACACCCACTGTGCTGTTTGGGAGGGAGTTCCAGGATGTTGTCCCAGCGATAGTGAAGGAACAGCGATATATTTCCAAGTCAAGGTGGTGAGTGACTTGGAGGGAAACCTCCAGATGGTGGGGTTCTCAGGTATCTGCTCTTGTCCTTCTAAATGGTAGTGATCGTGGGTTTGGAAGGTGATGTCTGAGGAATTCTGGGTGAGTTACTGCAGTGCATCTTGTAGATGGTACACAAGGCTGCCACTGTTTATTGGTGGTGGAGGGTTTGAATGTGTGTGGAAGAGGGAGCAATCAAACAGGCTGCTTTGTCCAGGATGGTGTTGAGCTTCTTCAGTGTTGTTGGAGTTGCACTCATTAAGACAAGTGGAGAGTATTCCATTGCACTCATGACTTGTCCCTTGTAGATGGTTTCCAGGCTTTGGGGGGGTCAGGAGGTGAGTTACTCGCCGTAGGATTCCTAGCCTTTAACCTGCCCTGGTAGCCGCAGTATTAATATGGCTAGTCTAATTCAGTTTCTGATCAAGGGTAAACCCCAGGATGTTGACTGTGGAGGATTCAGTAATGGTAATGCCATTGAATGTCAAGGGGTGGTGGTTAGATCCTGTAGCCACGTAAAAGGGCTGCTTCCCGATTAATTTGGCCAAAACCCGATTTAAAATGGCTAACCGGAAAGGCTGATGGGAAAAGCAGGTAACAAGACACAAATGGACAGCTGCAGGCAGAATATCATATTCGGCTCTGGGGAAGTCGGCCCAGATCGATACTCAGGACTATTAACAGCCCATCAACCCAGACATCTGCAGTTATACTCAGGACTATTAGCAGCCCATCAACCCAGACATCTGCAGTTTAATCGGCTATCCCCGGGAACAATTGCAACATATTAGCAATTGAATACCGGGCCAGACCTGTCGGCGCCTGCAGTGGCCGAAACAAAGGCAGGTGAACGACCACCCCCCGATCGGTGAATTGCCTCGCAATTGGACGTATCGAACCCAGCGATTGGGAACAAGTCCAATCACTTGGGACTCAGGGTCAAGGGCCGCCCCGAGAGGCGGGAAGCCCCTGGGCCCTATAAAGTGAGGGGCCAAGTTCAGATCTCTCTCTCTCTCTCTCCCTTCTTCGCCTGCTCGAGACCTTCGCAAGAACATCAACCAGCAACTGTAAGTTTAAATCCAGCGATCGCTATCCGATAAAGACTCCTAGCCATCGACCTGTATCAGCCTTTTGAATCCCGCGGGCCAGATCCGATTGGATAAGCCATTCGTTTCCCTGACCTGGTGGGCTCTTCCTAAAGTTAAGTATTGGCCAGTAGTGATAGGTTTATTATATAGATAGTAGGATTATTGTATAAACATTACTTGTTGTATATAATAAATGACCGTTGATTTCAATCTTACTAAGCGGTGTGCTGACTTATTAATCATAACTTGAACTTGAACCACGTGGCGGTATCAGAAAGATACCTGCCGACTCGTGAGCAAAGGTGACGTAATCAGAGCTAATAAACTAAGGCTAAAAAGAGCAACATAATTGGCGACTCCGCCGGGACCCGACATAGAAGTGGAAAACCACTCCGGGAGAACCCCAACAATTTGAATTAGAATCCAATCGGAAACAAAAGCAAAAAAACCACAAGTGTTCAAGTGGTTCTGGTTAATAA
The DNA here is from genome assembly GCF_047496885.1 of Scyliorhinus torazame. Taxonomy (NCBI): domain Eukaryota; kingdom Metazoa; phylum Chordata; class Chondrichthyes; order Carcharhiniformes; family Scyliorhinidae; genus Scyliorhinus; species Scyliorhinus torazame. The sequence continues at coordinate 112,696,537 of NC_092709.1, read as the reverse complement.
TTCACAATTCGGAAGTGTGTGTATGCATGCGTAACTAACAGGGTTATAAGGTAAAACTGATAGTTTTGACGCAACAAAATCTGTCGGAAGTCTGTATTTTCGGAAATTAGCGCAAGCCGTACCCGCATCTACGACACCACCTTAGCCCCCTGTTCCAAATTTGAACGTAACGAGCAGATAAGAGAGATAGCCATGCAGGCAATGCAGCGCCTCATGAACCCCGAAGAATTTGCGGTCGCAGCGACCAGCAGCGTTAGAGTGGGACAGTGTCCCGTTTGGGAAGTGGAAATTCGCAAATTTCTGCAGGGCCAAGGATGGCCCGTGTGGAGTGGTTTCTGTAATAACGACGACTCAGGTCCTGGAAGTATAGGGCATACTTGGTGGGAGAACCTGAGTGAGATCCATAAAAAGAGCTCAGCAAAAGCGCGCAAGCCAATGGCAATCGTGTCCTGCATGGCACAATTGCGAGGCACAGAGGAGGTCATCAGGACGCTCCGAAAAGAAATAGAGGGCATACATCGTATGAGTAAAATCGATGTATGTGAGATGGAAAAGGAAAACCTGGAATTGAAAAGGCAGTTAGAAGCCAAGGACAAAGAGGTGGCTGATGCCCAACGGGGTCACCAGTCTTGTCTGGCGCATTCAAGCAGTTTTCAATCCCAGTATGAGAAGGCTTATCAGGACACGCAGCGTGCCATCCTGGTTAAGAAAGAGACGGAGAAGCAGGTGGAGACAATACAGAAGCAATGTAGTGATCTCAAGGCAGCCTTGAGAGCGCTCCACGCTGCAACCATGGAACAAAGGCAGAGTACCTTGGACCACGCAAAGTTCCGAAAGCAAATTGCAGACCTGCAAGCAATGCTTTCTGTCCAAAAGGGATTCCAAGACACCTTTGGGGAAGGTTTAGACCAGGAAGACGGCCCCGATTGGGAAGAACTGCAAGAGACAGCGCAGAGATATGTTCAGGGAGCATGTGCGCAGGGAAAACCCCAAAGGAGGAGAGCACCCCCACCCCCCACACAGCAGATAATACAGGCTCCCATGAACCCTGTAACACCGCACCGCCACAGCAGACGAGGCGGAAGTCTTATATTCCACCCCCCTCACAGTGACCCAATTACGGGACGCGTGTGCTAAAATCGCACCGTTCCTCCCCGCTTCAGACCCACAACATTTCTTTGCCACCGTCAAACACCAGGCGACCATGTACGGCCTGGATGAAAAAGAACAGGTAAAGCTCACGGTCCTCAGCTTAGACCCATCGGTCGCAGCAGCCCTTCCCGACCCACAGAATGTAGGAGGAGGCACCCTTGCAGAAATGCATACCGCGATCCTGGATGCGATCGGGTACAACCGGGGCGACCCCGTAGACGGTCTAAATAAATGCAGACAGAAAAAGTCTGAACACCCCACAGTGTTCGCAGGACGCTTGTGGATTCACTTTGAGGGCCCAGGGGCTTCCGCCTCTCGGGGCGGCCCTTGAAAGGGACAGAGTACTTGTTGGGTTTAGACCTGACCAGCCCTGAAGTTACGGCCCTCACCCACGAGAAAGCCGTTGAATAATTACTTATAAATGTAAAAGCGGCTCCGTTAGCAGCCGCTGTTAAACTGGGCACTAAAAGAAAACGGAGCAAGGCCTGTTTTGCTAAGGCAGTACATGCAACGGAGTACAATCTCGGACATGTCGCGCACAAAGACTCCGTGAGACGAATAGAGTGAAGTCGATGAGGCTTTATTAAGCGTGTCTGTTCCCCCGCAGCTCGATAGTAAACTGGCCTGTGGGGGAAGACTCCGGCTCCTTATACTCCGCCTTCAGGGCGGAACTAGAGGTCAACGGCCAACCAGGACCCGGGATCTGTCAGCCAATGACATTAGGGCTTCCAGTCCCACATGACCCCCCAATACATACTACCACAGGACAACAAGTGATGTAGTCCGTGTATAATCCCAGCACATTTCTGTCTCCGAAATACTCGGGTCCGTACTCCATTACGGATAAAATAAGCCCATCGGTATATAAAATCAAATACCAAAATGGTAAGACTGCATGGTTTCACATAAACCAGCTAAAGGTTTATGGAGCACAGTCAAACCACTCCCACCACGTCATGCTTGATGCAGCAGACCAAACCCCGCCCACAGCCAACGTAACCACACCCACCCCTTCCACGTCCAGCCCAGACACAGACTCGCCCCCGACTCCACCCACAAACTTTACGCTCCGCCCCGGAACGCCCGCAGACTGCAGCAGCACAGACAGCGACTGTGACTCTGACGACAGCCACAGCATGCCTCCCTACTATCCTGGTCCCACACCCAGCAACTCCGACTTCGACTCCAGTGACCCCTTCCTCATCACTTACTTAAATAAACCACACCGCCGAACCACACGGACGACCCCGACTTTGTCCCCACCCAACTCGACCCTACTCATTGGCACCGCGACAACTCCTGCAGACTCGTCCGCAACGACGAGGACGACCCCAACTCACACCACGCAGCCCTTTCCGCCCTAATTCACTCCAGAGTTTGACGACATCGGGTCTGACTCCCAAGCCGCCAACCCCTTTGCGACACTGTTCGCAACAGAGAACTGAGGTGTCCACATGATGATTTAAAGGAGACACTTGTGAAAAGTGTTGTCCTTCCTGATGGAACCTGCAGAATGTTTTCCGTTGTTTGTATGTTTGTTTAATGTTGTTTGTCCAACAGGAGAATGTTCTCACCGCCACACACCCATTCACCTGAACTTTTTACTTTTTCCCACTGACATCCACCGCGGCCACACGCCCATTCTGCCGAAACCTCTGAGGACTTGCCTCAGACACCCACCGCCACCAGACGCTTGTTCAGAGGAACTAGCTTTTCAGCTGATACCTGTTCGGGTATCAGACGCCCGATCGTAACTGCTCTTCTGATTTGACGGGAGATTCAGAACAGCAACCCCACCATGATGACTACATTTTTGTCCGTTCTTGTTGGTTGCTCAGGCAGTGGAGAAACGGCATGAGACCCGCCCTGCCGAGGGACCCCCCCCGTTGGTCAAACACGCTCGGGTAGGGGACATACGGTATTGGTAGCCGTCCTACCCGGGGACTCCATCCAAATCTTACCCGTCGCGGCCCATACGCACCTCATTCAACCTTTTCCTTTCAAAAACAGTTTTATTTATTTAGGCAACCTTTGGGTTGCCGCCAAATGCTATTTACATCCTAGAACATTTGGATGATAAACGTAGCACTGGTCCACCATTGGGATGTGTGCTGTGTCCTAAACATTTGTTTTGAAAAAAAAATGGGGGAGAAGTCACATATTGTGACCAATTATAAGGGTTTAATTGGCCCCAAGAAGGACAGACACACTAACACACCGGATATTAAACCAAGGTAGTTACAGATACTATGTTTGTTTTACAGAACTTCAGAAGTTCCAGGACCGGAGAAAAACAGAGAACACAGAGAAAGAAAAGAAAGAGGACAGCCATGAGGACTCCTTTCATCGTGCTCAACACTCTTTTTCTGAACATTTGGTTGCACAGGAATGCGGACCCCATTACTCCAAACCCCCCTGCCGTTAATGTTTCACTGCCCCGCAGTACCGAGGGCCCAGTCACCAGCCAAGCTGCATTATCCTGGTGTGCCAAGTTCATAACTTGGTACTCCTTATCGTACGTCATTGAGGCACTGTTAGCATTGGCCATACTCTGCTGTGCAGTACAGACCATGCGCCTCCGCAAGTGGAAAAGGAGAGCGTACCGTGCTCGAACCCCGGTATATCGGATCCGATCCCCGATATTCGGCTATGACCAGACCCCAGACCCCCACGACCTATAAAGAATAAAGAGTATTCGCTTGCGTTATTACTGTAAATAAAGAGATGTACAAAACGTTTCATTAAAAAAACTATGATCCTGAGCTTGACTGCCAAGCCAGGAAAGAGTATATTAAATGTTGTGATTGTTGTTGTATGTTTTAGGAAGATAGGATAATGCAATGTTTGGTGAGTATAGAGTATTGAAGTAAAATTAGAAGTTCCCAGTTTAATTTTTTTTAGATACATGCCCCTGCCTGACATAGCGCCCTCAAGAATTGTTTAGCTAAATTTTTGTACATAGCTAGGGTCAGAGTAGTGGCCATGTAGGAGGTGCCCCCCCCCCCCCGGTCAGGGAACGAAAAGGACAACATTTATGTGATCCTTCACGCTTCGCGTTAGGATCACAAGGTGGGCATGTAGCCACGTAAAATGGCTGCTTCCCGATTAATTTGGCCAAAATCCGATTTAAAATGGCTAACCGGAAAGGCTGATGGGAAAAGCAGGTAACAAGGCACAAATGGACAGCTGCAGGCAGAATATCATATTCGGCTCTGGGGAAGTCGGCCCAGATCGATACTCAGGACTATTAACAGCCCATCAACCCAGACATCTGCAGTTATACTCAGGACTATTAGCAGCCCATCAACCCAGACATCTGCAGTTTAATCGGCTATCCCCGGGAACAATTGCAACATATTAGCAATTGAATACCGGGCCAGACCTGTCGGCGCCTGCAGTGGCCGAAACAAAGGCAGGTGAACGACCACCCCCCGATCGGGGAATCTCCTCGCAATTGGACGTATCGAACCCAGCGATTGGGAACAAGTCCAATCACTTGGGACTCAGGGTCAAGGGCCACCCCGAGAGGCGAGAAGCCCCTGGGCCCTATAAAGTGAGGGGCCAAGTTCAGATCTCTCTCTCTCTCTCTCTCCCTTCTTCGCCTGCTCGAGACCTTCGCAAGAACATCAACCAGCAACTGTAAGTTTGAATCCAGCGATCGCTACCCGATAAAGACTCCTAGCCATCGACCTGTATCAGCCTTTTGAATCCCGCGGGCCAGATCCGATTGGATAAGCCATTCGTTTCACTGACCTGGTGGGCTCTTCCTAAAGTTAAGTATTGGCCAGTAGTGATAGGTTTATTATATAGATAGTAGGATTATTGTATAAACATTACTTGTTGTATATAATAAATGACCATTGATTTCAATCTTACTAAGCGGTGTGCTGACTTATTAATCATAACTTGAACTTGAACCAAGTGGCGGTATCAGAAAGATACCTGCCGACTCGTGAGCAAAGGTGACGTAATCAGAGCAAATAAACTAAGGCTAAAAAGAGCAACAATCCTCTCTTGAAGAAGGTGGTCATTGCCTGGCACTCATGTGTCATGAATGTTACTTGGCACTTGTCATGCCAAGCCTGGATATTGCCCAGGTCTTGCTGCATTTGGACATGAACTGCTTCATTATCTGGAGGAGTCACGAAAGGTGCTGCACATTGTGCAGTCATCCGCAAACATCCCCACTTCTGACCTTATGATCAAAGGGAGGACATTGAAGAAGCAGCTGAAGATGGTTGGGCCTACAAACCACCCTGACGAATTCCTGCAGTGATGTTCTGGAGCTAAGATGATTGACTTCCAACACCACAACCATCTTTTTTTGTGCCGGGTATGACTCCAACCAATGGAGAATTTTCCCGCTGATTCCCATTGACTCCAGTTTAGCTAGGGCTCCTTGATGCCATTCTCGGTCAAATGTTGTCTTGACGTCAAGGGCAGTCACTCTCACCTCACCTCTGGCATTCAGCGCTTTTGTCTATGTTTGAACCAAGGCTGTTGTGAGGTCAGGAGCTGAGTCACCCTAGCTTGGCTAGGGGTGCGGAGAGTTCTGGAGCACAAGTCTTCAGTACTATTGCTGGAATATTGTCAGGGCTCACAGCCTTTGCAGTATCCAGTGCTGTCAGCCGTTTCTTGATATCACGGGGAGTGAATCGTATTGGCTGAATTGAATTCACATCTATGATACTGGGGACCTCCGGAGGAGACGGAGATGGATCATCCACTCGGCCCTTCTTGCTGAAGATTGCTGCGAATGCTTCAGCCTTGCCTTTTGCGCATATGCGCTGGGCTCCTCCATCATTGAGGATGGGGATATTTGTGGAGCCTCTTTCTCCAGTGAGTTGTTTCAGTATTGGCCACCATTTACGGCTGGATGTGGCAGGACTGCAGAGCTTAGATCTGATACATTCATTGTGCAATCGCTATTACTTGCTGCTTACATTGTTTGGCACACAAGTAGTCCTGTGTTGTAGGTTCACCAGGTTGACACTTCATTTTTAGGTAGGCCTGATGTTGCTCCTGGCATGCTCTACTGCACTCTTCATTGAACCAGGGTTAACTTGGTGGTAATGGTAGAGTGGGGTTTGTGCCGGGCCATGAGGTTGCAGATTGAATACAGTGCTGCTGCTGCTGATGGCTCACAGTGCCTCCTGGAGTTGTCTGATCTGTTCGAAGTTTATCCCATTTAGCACGGTGGTAGTGCCACACAATACGATGGAGGGTATCCTCAATGTGAAGACGGGACTTTGTCTCCACAAGCACTGTGTGGTGGTTACATATACCGATACTGTCATGGACAGATGTATCTGCAGCAGGCAGATCGGTGAGGATGAGGTCAAATATGTTTTTCCTTTTTGTTGGTTCCCTCACCACCTGCTGCAGTCCCAGTCTAGCAGCTATGTCCTTTAGGACCCGGCCAGCTCGGTCTGCGGTGGTATTACCGAGCCACTCTTGGTGGTGAACATTGAAGTCCCCCACCTCCAAGTGGTGTTCAACATGGAGGAGTACTAATTCATCAGCTGATGGTGGTAATCAGCAGGAGGTTTCCTTGCCCATGCTTAACCTGAAGCCATGAAACTTCATGTGGTCGATGTCGAGGACTCCCAGGGCAACTCCCTCCTGACTGTATTCCACTGTGCCTCCCCCACCTCTGCTGGCTCTGTCCTGCCGGTGAGACAGGAATGGTGATAGTGGTAACTGGGACATTGTCTCAATTCTCCCAACTTTGGCACAAGCCCCCAGATGTTAGTACGGAGGACTTTACAGGGTCAACAGGGCTGGGTTCAATGCCGGGCGATCCGTCTGGTTTCATTCCTTTTTTGAAAAATTCAATGAAAAATTCCTTTTTTGAGTTTTTCTGGCGGTTGAATACAACTGACTTGCATTTAAGAGTCAACCACATTGCTGTGGGTCTGGAGTCACATGTAGGCCAGACCAGGTAAGGATGGCAGATTTCCTTCCAGTGAACCAGATGGGTTTTTACGACTTTTAATTCCAGATATTTTATTTTATTGAGTTTAAGTTCCATCACCTGGTGGGATTCGAACCCGGGTCCCCAGATCATTATCTTGGGTCTCTGGCTTACAGCGACAATAGCACTATGCCACCACCTTCCTTGCCATGTACAGGTTATTTGTTCATGTTTGGTAAACCACCTGCAGTTTCAACAACGACGTAATTTCAGTTCGAGTTTTGGACTTTAACCGGCTGCCCTTTTCGCAATAAAACGGGAGACGAACACTGGACCCGGCCCAACCTGATCCAGGAAGCCCCTCCTTGTGACCCAAACCTGGATTAAAGATCCTCGAAAAGCGAAGACTTCGCGCGAGGACCCGAACTTGCCGCAAGGTAGACCCGTCCTCGCAGAACACTGGGGCTCCCCCAGCAACCCCAAAATCACACCCAGTGCCTGGGACCCTGCCAGACGCGGCCCTGAAAATGAAACCAGTGCCCAGGATCGTGCCAGACGCAGCCCCAAAATTAAACCAGCGCCCAGGATCCCGCCAGATGCAACTACCTACCTTCCGCAAGATTTCTCCCATCGGATCCCGGGACCATCCAGAAGCAGCCGCCAACCGAGGAAGTGAGGGAAACGCGGCAGTCTGTAGGTGAGACTAAAACAACGCGGTTTTAAAACTCCCCTCCCCAGCATACTTCTGGAAAATGTCCAAGCGATCAAAAACAATCTGGATGTGCTTAACGTTAAACTTACCTGTTAGAAAGAAGTGAGAGACTGTTGTGTGCTCTGTTTCACAAAGACATGGCTCACTCCTGCCTCACCGGACTGGGCCATTCAACCTTAAGGCTTCTCAATACACCAGATGGATTGCTCGGTGTCAAAGAACAAAGAACAAAGAAAAGTACAGCACAGGAACAGGCCCTTCGGCCCTCCAAGCCTGCGCCGACCATGCTGCCGTCGAAACTCAAATCTTCCACACTTCCGGGGTCCGTATCCCTCTATTCCCATCCTATTCATGTATTTGTTAAGATGCCCCTTAAACGTCACTATCGTCCCTGCTTCCACCACCTCCTCCGGCAGCGAGTTCCAGGCACCCATTACCCTCTGTGTAAAAAACTTACCTCGTACATCTCCTCTAAACCTTGCCCCTCGCACCTTAAACCTAGTAATTGACCCCTCTACCCTGGGAAAAAGTTTCTGACTATCCACTCTGTCTATGGCCCTCATAATTTTGTAGACCTCTATCAGGTCGCCCCTCAACCTCCTTCGTCCCAGTGAGAACAAACCAAGTTTATTCAACCTCTCCTCATAGCTAATGCCCTCCATACCAGGCAACATCCTGGTAAGTCTCTTCTGCACCCTCTCTTAAGCCTCCACATCATTCAAGTAGTGTAGCGACCAGAATTGAACACTATACTCCAAGTGTGGCCTAACTAAGTTTCTATACAGCTGCAACATGACTGGCCAATTTTAAACTCAATGCCCCGGCCAATGAAGGCAAGCATGCCGTATGCCTTCTTGACTATCTTCTCCACCTGTGTTGCCCCTTTCAGTGACCTGTGGACCTGTACACCAAGATCTCTCTGACTCTCAATACCCTTGTCATTCGGCAAAGCAAAGTGTGGAGGGGTTTGCCTGCTCATCAACTCCTCCAAATGCTCGGATGTGGCGACCCTGGCGACCTACTGCTCCCCGGACCTGGAATTCCTGACCGTGAAGTGCCATCCGTACTACCTTCCACGGCAGTTTACTTCAGCCATTACCACAGCGGTCTACATTCCACCCCAGGCAGATGTGAAGAAGGGGCTGGATGAATTGTACACCACTATAAATAATAATGAAACAGAACACCCAGAGGCCTTGTTCATCATGGCCAGGGACTTCTACAAGGCCAACCTCAAGAGTATACTGCCAAATTTCAACCAACACATCTCCTGTCCCATCAGGAGCACCAACACTCTCGACCACTGCTACACAAAAATCAAGGGCACCTACATATCCATCCCCCTGACCGCACTTTGGAAAATTGGACTATAAGACGCTGCTCCTTTTCCTGGCATACAAGCAGAAATTTAAGTGGGAGAATCCAGTTAAGAAGGGTGTACAGTGCTGGTCCAAGGCAAAAGAAGAGCTGCTACGCGACTGCTTGGAGTCAGTAGACTGGTCCATATTTATGAATCAGCGACAAACCTAAACGAATATGCCACCACTGTCACAGACTTTATCAGCAAATATGGAGAAGACTGTGTGTGCCAAAGAAAGTAGTACGTACGTTCCCTAACTGGAAACCATGGCTTAATTGAGAGATTGACTCCCTACTGAAGGCCAGGTATGAGACGTTCAAGACAGGTGACCCTGACCTATGCAAGAAATCCAAGTACAACCTCTGCAAAGTCATCAGGTATGCCAAGAGACAATATCAGACCAAGCTAGAGTCTCATACTAATGTCACGGACTCTCATCGGTTGTGACAAGGCTTAAACAATATAACGGGCTACAAAGCAAAGCTGAGCAGAGTCTCCGGCAACAGCGAACCCCTCCCCGATGAGCTCAATGCATTCCATGCTCAGTTCGAGCAGGAAACCATGAAACTGCTGGCAACTGCCCCAGCAGCCCCGGGCACGCCCATACCCACCCTTCACAGTTTCCGAAGTCAGATCGGACTTCTTGAAAGTGAACACTCGGAAGGCAACGGGTCCTGATGGGGTCCCTGGTCATGCACTCAGATCCTGTGTGGACCAGCTGGCAATGTGTTCGCGGACATCTTCAACCTCTCCCTACTCCGTTTCGAGGTCCCCATCATGGTGATCAAGAAGATCACCATCATACCACTGCAAAAGATGAACCAGGCAAATTGCCTCAATGACTATTGTCCGGTGGCCTTGACATCAATCGCAATGAAGTGATTCGAGAGGTTGGTCATGAGGTACATCAACTCAATACTCTCAGAACGCCTAGATCCACTGCAATTCGCACACCGCCGCAACCGGTCCACAGCAGACGCCATCTCCCTGGCCCTACACTCATCCCTGGATCATCTCAACAACAAGGACTCCTACATCAGACTCCTATTGATTGACTACAGCTCTTCCTTCAACACCATAATCCCAGCCAAGCTCATATCAAACCTCCAAAACCTAGGACTTGGCTCCTCACTCTGCAACTGGATCCTCGATTTTCTGACCCATAAACCACAATCAGTAAGGATGAGCAACAACACCTCCTCCCCAATAATCCTCAATACCGAGGCCCGCAAGACTGTGTACTTGGCCCCATCCTATACTCCCTATAGACACATGACTGTGTGGCAAAATTTGGCTCCAACTCGATCTCCAAGTTTGCTGACGACACAACCGTAGTGGGTCAGATCTCGAACAATGATGAGTCAGAGTACAGGAGGGAGAACCTAGTGGAGTGGTGAAATGACAACAATCTCTCCCTCAATGTCAGCAAAACTAAGGAGCTGGTCAGTGACTTCAGGAAACAAAGTATCGTACACACCTTGTCTGCATCAATGGGGCTGAGGTGGAGATGGTTGACAGCTTCAAATTCCTTGGTGTGCACATCACCATAAATTCTGTCCTGGTCCACCCACGCCGATGCTACAACCAAGAAAGCACAACCATGCCTATACTTCCTCAGGAAACTAAGGAAATTCGGCATGTCCCTTACATTTACAGATGCACCATAGAAAGCATCCTATCTGGCTGCATCACAGCCTGGTATGGCAACTGGTCAGCCCAAGACCATAAGAAACTACAGAGCGTCATGAACACCGCCCAGTCCATCACACAAACCCACCTCCCATCCATTGACTCTGTCTACACTTCCCGCTGCCTGGGGAAAGTGGGCAGCATAATCAAAGACCCCTCCCACCCGGCTTATTCACTCTTCCAACTTCTTCCATCGGGCAAGGGATACAGAAGTCTGAGAACACGCACAAACAGATTCAAAAACAGCTTCTTCCCCGCTATTACCAGACGACCCTCTTATGGACTAATCTGACCTCTTCACACATCTTCTCTACTGAGTAGTACTACAGTCCTGTATTCTTCACCCAGTGCCTGTGTCTATATATTTACATTTTGTATTTTATGTTTGCCCTATGTATTTTCTTTTCAGGTATGGAATGATCTGTCTGAACTGTACGCAGAACAATACTTTTCACTGTACCTCGGTACATGTGACAATAAACATATCGAATCCAATGCAATAACTTGTTTTCAGGGGAGACGGTTTTCTGCAGCTGGATGTGGCTGTGATAGATAGTACGTGCCTCTACTGTATCTCTTTACTCAGTTATTGCACTCCCCCCCCCCCCCCCCCCCCCCCCCCCCCCCCCCTCCCACCCCCGCCGACAGCAGCCCTTTCAATTCCCATTTTATTTTATCCCAATTTCATTTTGTAATCTTAGTTCAGGGCAACCGTCACCTTGACATTCACCAGTAGCGGGTGTTATCCCCCATATCCCCGTGGTACTAGGTGTGCCATCATCTGGCAGATGTGTCGCACAGTCTCTCTGCTCAGCCGGAGTCTCCGACGGCATGGCCGGTCTGCAGGTCCTCGAATGGCAAGCGCTGTCGGTACACATGATTCCTCATGCAGCACCTCCTTGGCACCTCCCTTCCTCGGCCTGTTGGGCGGCCGGCCCTCCAGCCTGTGCGGCTGTCACCTACCCCTCTGCAGCTTGTTCCACAGCTGCCCACTCCGCTGCTGCCCGCTCCGCTGCTGCAGCTTCCCCCTCCTCTTCGAATGGCTGCCGCTCATACGGCCATTCGGAATTTAGCCCCACTTAGAATTTTTGTCAACACTGGGGAGCTGAACTCAGATATCGGTCCGCCATTTTGAAAGGGTGCTCCAATCTTGAAATGAGCTTATGGGTACCCCAAATCCACATCGACGGGAATGCCCTTTCCAGAGGCCCGAGACCTGTCTGGGTGGCAGCTATTCCCTCGGGTTGGGACGCCCTTCGACCGTCCTCCCCCCTCCCCCTCAGGGCTTCCTACCGCTACCTGATGTACCACCGCACCTATGTGGTGTGCACCAGATAGTGCCCCAGGACCCTCTTCATTATGGTGGCCCAATGAGGTGAGAGTCTCTGGAATCGTGGAGGGTGTTGGAGACGTGTCTTGGGTATGTGGCCGGCGGCAGGGAATACAAGAAAGGTCCACCTCATCGCCAGGTGATTTTCCAAGACACAAGACATGACAGCATGGTAGATCCGCGACGGTGGGCCGGCTGCATGTCTGGCGGATCCCTCAAGTCTTCTCTCTCTCCATGCAGTTATGCACTGCCTTCTTCTGTCGGGGTGGGGGAGGTTGGGTGAGGAGGAAGAGACAGGAAATGCAGAGTGTCAGTCCATAGGACACGGGCAGCATATGGGGTGCGCAGCTCGTGGCCATTCTGGCCAGGGCACCCAGCCATGGCGGACGGTATGGGTGCTGGACTGGTACAAGGTGGGGTGCGAACAGATTGCCGGTGGGTAGGATTCGGTCACTCTCCGGGTGGTGGGGGAGGGGGGACTGGTACAGGTGTGTGGGTAGAGTTCGGTCACTCTCCGGGTGGTGGGGAAGGGGGGAACTGGTACAGGTGTGTGGGTAGGGTTCGGTCACTCTCCGGGTGGCGAGGGTGGGGGTGGCTGGTACAGGTGTGTGGGTAGGGTTCGGTCACTCTCCGGGTGGCGAGGGTGGGGGTGGCTGGTACAGGTGTGTGGGTAGGGTTCGGTCGCTCTCCAGGTGGCGAGGGTGGGGGTGGCTGGTACAGGTGTGTGGGTAGGGTTCGGTCACTCTCCGGGTGGCGAGGGTGGGGGGGACTGGTACAGGTGTGTGGGTAGGGTTCAGTCACTCTCCGGGTGGTGAGGGTGGGGGTGGCTGGTACAGGTGTGTGGGTAGGGTTCGGTCACTCTCCGGGTGGCGAGGGTGGGGGTGGCTGGTACAGGTGTGTGGGTAGGGTTCGGTCACTCTCCGGGTGGCGATGTTGGGGGGGACTGGTACAGGTGTGTGGGTAGGGTTCGGTCACTCTCCGGGTGTCGAGGGTGGGGGTGGCTGGTACAGGTGTGTGGGTAGGATTCGGTCACTCTCCGGGTGGCGAGGGTGGGGGGGGACTGGTACAGGTGTGTGGGTAGGGTTCGGTCACTCTCCAGGTGGCGTGGGTGGGGGTGGCTGGTACAGGTGTGTGGGTAGGGTTCGGTCACTCTCCGGGTGGCGAGGGTGGGGGGGACTGGTACAGGTGTGTGGGTAGGGTTCAGTCACTCTCCGGGTGGTGAGGGTGGGGGTGGCTGGTACAGGTGTGTGGGATAGGGGTTGGTGCCAGGGCATCGTGCTGGACACTCACCTTGGCCACCCTGAGGGGGGTCAAGCAGCTTCTTCCAGCACTGCTGACCAGTCCTGGCAGTGGGGCCCACGACGCTCATGACCTCTGCCACCTGTACCTAGGCCCGCTTTGTGACAGCCTCCTTCCCACCCCGGGGAACAGGTGGGCCACCTCACCTCCACGGCGTCCAACAGGGCCTCGAGATCTGCGTCTGAGAAACGGGGTGCTGCTCCTCGGGTTGCCATCTTGTTGGCTGGATTGAGTGTGTGTGGGGAGTGGTGTGCTGATATGCAGCTGCAGCTTGTCAGCCTCTCGAGTACCAATCCCAACCCCATCGAATCGGACACCCTTTTCCATTGGAATTGTACTAATTCCACTTGGCGCCAATGCTAGCCCAGTAACGGGTCCTGCATTGCTCCGGGAACAGCATCACTTCCGTGGCTGTAGAATTCCGACGATTCAGTCCCGGCGTCAGCACTTCGGGCTGGATTCTCCAATTGTGAGGCTACATCCGGAGCATGGGTCTAGTCTTACGGTTAAAAAGTCGGCGGTGTCACCGATGCTCTGCCCAGTGGTGGGCTAGCAGCTGTGCCACGTAAAGCCCCTGGCTTTACCTGCAGATACGGACAGAGAATTGCCAGGTCCGTGGGCGCGCAGGTGCACGACAGCGACCTGCGGCGGTCGCACCGTACAACATAGTTAAAAGCCGATCAGCCTGTCTCGAGACAAGGAAAATGCTGGAACAGGAACAACCCAATTGAAGCAGCCATTTGAAGACATTCAGATAGAGCCGGAAGGGGTTCTCACAAGATAAGAGCCAGGATCCATTTTGTAATGTGAGTCTCACTTTAGGCTTTGCTTGTTTAAGCTGGATTGAGATTTGTATGTTTACTTTCTGTTATAACCTGCCTGCTTACCATTGGCTGGGGACTAATGACAATCCCACAATCCTGTGGGAGTATGAGCTTCCCCAATGAGGGGGGCGGAGAAATCATTAGCAGACTCCCTGTATAAATAAAGCTGGCCAGTTTCGAACTAGCAGGAAGGAGTAAGCAGCAAGTGAGCTTGGTGCTGCATATATGTTATTGTAAATAAATGTTATTTCTTAGTATCCTTGAAACTCGTGCTGGATTCTTCGTGGCCCTCACAAAACTGGTGACGAGGGTTAAAGTGAATAGCTGTCTACACTGCTGAAGCCACCTCCCTGGATTTTTGTTGGATACAGGTTGGAAGTTGTTTTCTATTACACCATGCCTCTGTACGGGCGTTTGGATGTTTTTGGTGCTGCGCTGGAAAGCTGGAACCAGTACACACAACGGATGTGTTACTATTTCTGGGCAAACAATATCACCGAAAACGAGTGCCAGGTGGTCATATTGCTCACCGCCTGCGGCCCGCATACGTTTGGGGTGATTAGGAGCCTTATGTACCCAGCTGCGCCGGACACCAAAATGTTTCAAGAGCTTGCAAATTTAGTGGGGCAGCATTTTAACCCAGCCCCGTCCACGGTAGTCCAACGTTACCGGTTTAATACCGCTCAGAGGACCCCAGGAGAATCCCTTGCCGACTTTCTATCCAGGTTACGCAGGATTTCGGAATACTGTGACTATGGTGAGACCTTGTCAGAAATGTTACGCGACCGTTTGTTTTGTGGTATTAACAATACGGCCACCCAGAGAAAGTTGTTAGCTCAGCCAACATTCACTTTTCAACAGGCCATTCAAATAGTATTGTCCTGAGAGAGCGCAGAATGGGGAGTGCAGGAGCTACAGGGAATGGAAGTGCATGCCTTGGGGCGCAACTCCTTCTGTCTGGAAACGTCCTCCCGCACTCCTGTGGTACCTTGGGTGAGACGCCGTCCGGATCGACGCCGTCGGACATTCCTCCCTGAAAGGAGCCTTCTCCAGAACCAATGGAGCAGGAGCCATGTCCGTGTCAGACTTGTAGGCGCCGACCCCGTCGCGGACGCCGGTCCTGGGGGCGCCAGAGGCGCCGTCGTTCCGACCGAAACTGGGACCAGCCCAGGGGCCGTACCTTCCATGTGGATGAACCTGCGGCGTGTACCCCTGAGGACGTGGAGACGGAGGATGACTGCCTGCAGCTGCATTGTGTGGCAGCTCCCCGTGTGGCTCCCATTAAGGTGACAGTACGGGTCAATGGTCACCCGCTTGAGATGGAGTTGGACACTGGCGCAGCGGTCTCCGTGATCGCCCAGAGGACATTCGACCACATCAAGTAGGGTATACAGACCCTTACATTAACCGACACACAGGCCAGGTTGGCCACCTACACTGGGGAACCATTGGACATCGCAGGAACTACGATGACCCCTGTTGTTTATGGACGCAAGGAGGGGTATTTCCACTTATCGTGGTGCGTGGCCATGGGCCCAGCCTGTTGGGTCGGGACTGGTTGCGCCATTTGCGCTTGCAGTGGCAGCACATCCTCCAAACAGTTTCTGGAGGGTTGACTGAGGTGCTAGGACGATACCCAGATGTATTCCAGCCCGGTTTGGGGAAAATAAAAGGGGCCGTAGCCCATATCCAAGTCGAACCAGGAGCCACGCCGCGCTATTTCCGGGCGTGCCTTGCGCCTTGCTCGAGAAGGTAGAAGGGGAGCTCACTCGTTTGGAAACTTTGGGTATTCTCAGGCCTGTCCGTTTCGCTGACTGGGCAGCACCAATTGTACCTGTAATGAAGCCAGGTGCCACAGTTCGCGTGTGCGGCGACTATAAACGGACAGTGAATACGGCTTCCCAACTCGACCGATATCCAATGCCTCGCATAGAGGATCTCAACGCAAAGCTTACAGGTGGACTCTCGTTCACAAAATTAGATATGAGTCGCGCCTACCTACACTTGGAGCTGGACCCTGCCTCCCGACCATATGTAATGATTAATACACACCGGGGCCTGTATGAATATACCCGTTTGCCCTTTGGAGTATCCTCTGCCTGAGCTATTTTTCAACGCGTTATGGAGGTCATTTTGAGAGGTTTACCGCGTGTCGCTGTCTACTTAGATGATGTTTTGATCACAGGGACGTCGGACCAGGAACATTTGGAAAATCTGGAGGCTGTCCTTAGATGTTTTTCAGAGGCTGGAGTCCGTTTACGTCGCACAAAGTGCGTCTTTCAGGCGAAGGATGTAGTCTACCTGGGTTATCGGGTGGACCGCGAAGGTTTGCACCCCGTCGCAGAGAAGGTGCGTGCAATTCAACAGGCTCCCGCCCCGACTGACACTTCGCATCTTCGTTCTTTCCTTGGCCTCGTAAACTATTATGGGAAGATCCCCTCCCATCTGGCAACTAGACTGGCCCCGTTGCATCTTCTGCTAAAGAAAAATCACACCTCTAAGTTTGGTGTGCAAGACTAATTCTCATCCAGTTCAAAGTGGAACACAGGGCCCACATGACTGTGTCCAGGAAGAGTCCACGCTCCCGGAGTCACAGACGCCCGAGCCTCCACCGGAGTCACCACCGAAGCTCCAACGATCACAGAGGACGACCAGGGCCCCCGATCGACTGATTGCTTCATTTTAAATTGTAAATTTAAATCATAAATTGTAAATAGTTAATAGAATTGTAAATAGTTACAAAACGCTGTACGGAGGTATTACGGTACCTCCATAACTATTTCTATCACATTGCCATGTTTGTAGTATCAGGCCATCACCCCCGCCGGACTCTTTTTTTTTTTTTTTTTTTTTTTTTTTTTTTAAACAGGGGGTGAATGTGGTAGTCTGTGTTGCGGTATTACGGTACCTGGTAATGCTGGAACACCATTGGTAGATATTGTATGCTTCCTATTGGTCAAGCTGTATGGTAGCTCCGCCCTGCTAGGCGGGGTATAAGAGCCCGTGCCGCCCCAGCAGCCTTCATTCTGTACCTGAGCTGCTGGGGGAAACATCTAGCTTATTAAAGCCTCCAGTTGGACTACAACCTCGCTTTAGTGGTCATTGATCGTGCATCAATGCCCTCATCACCCACCGGAGGCTCAGAGTGTGTAATGTCTGGTAAAAAGCCTCAAATATTCCGTTCACCTCCTATGTCTCCGTTACCGGCGTACCCCCGGTTCCTCTCCCACCCAATTTCCACCGCCTGCCTCCTCAGCTGACACGCAAGCATCCCGCTGGATTTCTCCCATAGTTGTAACTGCATTCCTGGCCCTGCACTGTTGCCCCACCACCTTTCCCATGGATACAAGTCCAAACTCCATCTGGAGCACCTGTCTCTCCTTCAACAGCGACTCCTCAGGTGCTGCTGAGTACACTTCCGGTTGCAGCTATGCGGAGCTAAGTCGCACATTTGGCGGCTCCCGCCAAAACTGACTTTTGGGCTCTTTTCAGGGCTCCCAACGGCACTATATCCCTCTGTAACCTGCAACATCCTTCCGCACTGTTGACAACACCACCGACTTTAGTATCATCTGCAAATTTACTCACCCACCCTTCTGCGCCTTCCTCTAGGTCATTTATAAAAATGACAAACAGCAACGGCCCCAGAACAGATCCTTGTGGTACGCCACTTGTAACTGAACTCCATTCTGGACATTTCCCATCAACCACCACCCTCTGTCTTCTTTCAGCTAGCCAATTTCTGATCCACATCTCTAAATCACCCACAATCCCCAGCCTCCGTATTTTCTGCCCCCTGCCCACATGGTGGCCCCACTCGAGGAAACCATGTACCCCCTCCCTCCCTACCATCCTTCACCTGCAATTCCCCAAGTCGAGTTGAACACACCTACCGAGTCCACGCCCAAACACAGTAAATACAACAATCCATCCAGCATACAGACCCACATTCCCCGTACTGGCATCTCCAAAGTTCAATCTCCTCACATTATCCCCAGTCCATGGTCTCTTATGGATTTACTCGCCCCCTCTGGCGTATCAAAAGGAAATTCCTGATTCTGGTGGGTGACCCAGCAGATGAGCAGGATCTAACACCCCGAACATCACTCCTTTCTTGTAGAGGGCGGCTTTGACCCGATTGAACCTAGCCCACCGCTTGGCCAAATCTGCACCCATGTCCTGGTAGATACGCACCACGTTTCCTTCTCGGGTACCCTCTCTTGCTTTGCCCACCGCAGAATCTTCTCTTTATCCAGAAAACAATGCAGCCGCACTACCATCGCCCTCGGCTGCTCCCCCGCCTTCAGTCTCCTCCTCAATGCCCTGTGCACTCGATCCACCTCGGTCAAAGACCCCTCCCCTACCAACGTCTTGAACATATTCGCCACATACTTTGTGGCCTGCATTCTCTCAATCCCTTCAGGCAGCCCCACAATCCATAGTTTCTACCTCCTGATGCGATTCTGCAGGTGGTCCACCTTCTCCCTCAGCTGCTTCTGGCCCTCTGCCACGAGCACTGTCTCTGCCTCCAACGAGGCCAATCGGTCCTCATGATCCAGCACCAACTCCTCCACCTTCTGGAGCGCCGATCTCTGCACCTCCAGTCTCTGCTCCACTCTCTCAATAGCCACCTTGATCAGCTCCAGCACCTTAGACAAGACCTGAGGACTCTTGCCTCTGCTGTTGAAACTTGCCATTCAGAAACTCCACCAATTGCTCAGTAGACCACTGGGCAGGCAACGATGCCCCAGAGCTCTCTGCCATCTTCCCCTCTGGCTCACTTCAAAAGTCCTCCCGGCCAGACTGCTGCCCCTTGATCGTTGCACTCCTCGTTTGGAAAGCCATAAACAGGCCCCACCGGAGGAGAATTTCTCTCCGTGTTCCTGCACTTTGCTCTCACTTCGGACACTGCGATACATCAGGGAGGGGGTGAGGTACCTGGAAAGATTCTTGTTCCTTGTGTGGACGGGAACTGGGATTGTCGGGAGGTTGGCCAAACTGACCACAGCACCGTGGTACGGGGAGCTGTTCAAGTGGGCGGAGAGAAAGAAATGTAGTCGTAATTGGGGATAGTATAGTTAGGGGCACTGACACCGTTGATAGGACGGTCTTCATCTGAATCATAGTGGTGGGGAGGGTTCAATTGTTTGGACAATTAGAAAATCAAAGTTAAAGGAGAAGGTAGAAGTGCAGGTTAATGACGAGGACTTTGAACTCGTTAAAAGAGCCGAGGGCTCAGGAGAGTTTAGTAAAGTTTCCAGAACACGTAATAGAACAGAGTATAGAAGGTGGCAGGAATCTAACTTCAGGCAGAGCAAAAACAGGGACAAATATGAGAAAGTGGTCAATGCAGGACTGAGGATGTTGTGCCGAAACGCGTGCAGTATACGGTACAAGGTAAATGAGCCTGTTGCACACATTGAAATTGGCCGGTACGATGTTGTGGCCATCATAGAGTCGTGGCTGCAAGGGGGTCAGGGCTGGGATATAAATATCCAAGGATATGTGTCCTATCAAAAGGACAGACAGATGGGCAAAGGGGGTGGGGTTCCATTGTTGCTAAGGAATTGAATTAAGTCAACAGCATGATGTGATATAGGATCAGAAGACATAGAATCTGCGTGGGTAGAGTTGAGGAATCGCAAAAGAAAAAAGACCCTGGGAGTTATGTACAGGCCCCCGAACAGTAATCAGGATGTGGGGCAGAAAATAAACCAGGAGATACAAAAGGCATATAAAAAAAGGCCATATTACAATAATCATGGGGGACAATGGCAGGAGTTTTTGGGGGTTATTCGGGAGGCACAACAGAAATTCATCCCTAAGAGTAGGAAACATGCTAAGGGAAGGATGAGGCATCTTAGAATCATAGAATTTACAGTGCAGAAGTAGGCCATTCGGCCCATCTAGTCTGCAACGGCCCTTAGAAAGAGCACCTACTTAATCCAATACCTCCACACTATCCCAACTAATCTTTTTGGACACTAAGGGCAATTAAGCATGGACAATCCACCTAACCTGCACATCTTTGAACTGTGGGAGGAAACCGGAGCACCCGGAAGAACCCACACAGACACAGGGAGAACATGCAGACTCCGCTTGACCCAAGCCACAAATCGAACCCATGTCCCTGGTGCTGTGAGGCAACTGTGCTAACCACTGTGCTACCATACCATCCACTCACATGGAAGGTAGTACGGGCAGCACTTCACGGTCAGGTATTCCAGGTCCGGGGAGCAGTAGGTTGTCAGGGGTCGCCACATTCAAGCACCAGGAGGAGTTGATAAGGAGGCAAACCCCTCCACCTTTTGCTTTGAGTAGGTTAGACAAAGGAGAACCAGTGGATGTGATCTATTTAGATTTCCAGAAGGCCTTGACAAGGTGCCGGATAGGAGGCTGTTAAATATGTTGAGAGCCCATGGTCTTAAGGGTAAGATATCAGCATGGATAAAAGATTGGCTGACTGGCAGAAGGCAGAGAGTGGGGATATAGGGACCTTTTTCAGGGTGGCAGCCGTTGACTCGTGGTGTGCCTCAGGGGTCGGTGTTGGGACCACAACATTTCACAATATGCATCAGCGATCTGGAAGAAAGAACTGAGGGCACTGTTGCTAAGTTTGCAGATGATACAAAGATACGTAGAGGGACCGGTAGTATTGAAGAAGCAGGGGGCTGCAGAAGGCAATGTCCAGTACCATTCACAACTGCTGAGATTCTGAAGTGGTCCATGTCCAATCACAGCCAGACGTGGATAATATCCAGGTTTGGGCTGACAAGGTGCCAGGAAATAACCATCTCCAACAAGAGAGAATCTAACCATCACTCAGTGACATTCAGAAGGACAAGGCCTGCAGGCACATGGGAACACCACCAACTAGAAATACCCCTTCAAGCCACTCACAATCCTGACTTGGAAATATATATTCCCATTTCTTTACTGTCGCTGGATAAAAATCATCCTGGAACTCCCTCCCGAACCGCATGGTGGGTGTGCCTACACCCCAGGGAATGCAGTGGTTCAAGAAGGCAACTCACCACCAGCTTCCCAAGGGCAATTAGGGCTGTGCAATAAGTGCTGAGCTAGCCAGTGATGTCCACATCCTGTAAATGAATTTGTTTTTAAATGTTCATACAAAGGGCTGGATTTAATGGAGGCAACAGGTTAATTGCAGCTCTTTTAAGAAAGACTCAGTGAATTTAGTGCCACTGAGGCACTTGCCAGGCCAGCTGAAGGCCGTCCCCCAGGACGGTGGGCGCGGGAGGTGACATTTGCACCTGCTGAGAGCTGCCGGCTAATCAGCAGTGGCAGTTCTTCTGTACTCAGCAACGTTACTGGGGAGGTGGTGGCTGCTGCCGGTACCACGTACACACGAGGCCTTGGATCGAGGAGGGACCCAAGCACAAGTGAGTAATGGGAGAAGGAGGGGAAGGGAGTCAGCAGCAATGGTAGGGATGTAGTTATCAGTGGACACCCCACTTCCTGATCCCAGGTCTCTCCATCAGACACTGAGTCCCTTTGAACATGGGACATACTCAGGGAACCTGCAAGCAAACATGCCAGAGTTTGCTTGTTGTGCTCTCCAGATGGTAAGTCCTCTTGCCCGCCACTGGGTTACTACCAGCGGGAGCACGATGAGGCCCTTAAATGGGCATTAATTGGCCACTTAAGATGCCTTAAATTTTGGCAGGATGAAAGAGCCATCCATGGGCCTTCCTGACCCAGAAGTAATTAGTGTTGAGACAGGTTGATGGTCGGTATCCATCTGCAACCCTCCCGCCCAATTAAATGCTACCTCACTACCAAACTAACCATGGGGGAGGGCATTGGTTTGCACTCAATGGATAGTGAAGATTTGTAACCCTTGCTGCGAGTCAACTGAAAATTTCAAAACTGAGTTGGATGGATTTTTGTTAGGCATTGGTATTAGAAATTATGGAATGAAAGTCGGTAGGTGGAGTTAAGCTAGAAATCAGCCATGATCTAACTGGATCACGGGAAAGGTTCGAGGAGCTGAATCGACTCCATCTGCTTCTTTATAACGGATGTAATGCATCATGCCAACTTTCAACATAACTAGCATTGACATACTGCAAGTTGACACATCCAATCTCTACATTCAGGGAGCAGAAATAGTTACTGCTATGGAAGTTCTCTTTGGAGTTACAGAGCAAGATGGGTAACATCACTTACACCCTGGGCCTGGGACAACCAGCAGTGGGTAACACTGAACAGACCTATGGCGAGACCCCCTTCCAGTGATGTTGATGAATTCGTCTCTCCTGCAAATGCCTTTGGACTGAATGCTTTCCCATTCTGTGTCCTAGTTGATATTACAGAATTCCAATGCACACCAAGTCCTATTTATCCATCCCCCGTGTGCTCAAAGCCTCAATGATAAATTCTCCTCATGTGGCCTGGTGACAATTTTTTTGTCTGATAACATTATTGTGAAGTACCTTGGGATGTTTTACTAAGTCGGGCAGCATGGTTGCATAGTGGGTAGCACTGTTGCTTCACAGCTCCAGGGTCTCAGGTTCGATTCCCGGCTTGGGTCACTGTCTGTGTGGAGTCTGCATGTTCTCCCCTTGTCTGTGTGGGTTTCCTCCGGGTGCTCCGGTTTCCTCCCACGAGTCCTGAAAGACGTGTTGTTAGGTAATTTGGACATTCTGAATTCTCCCTCTGTGTACCCGAACAGGTGCCAGAATGTGGCGACGAGGGGCTTTTCACAGTAACTTCATTGCAGTGTTGATGTAAGCCTACTTGTGACAATAAAGATTAATACTTATTATTATAAGTCGTGTTATTGTTGTGATTAAGTTCCAGTAGATCATATTGACAGTCAGATACATTCCAATATCATGCTCTTCCAAATACTAAATCCCAATTTTCATGTTCACTCCCTGACTGCCTTCCTGAATTTAGGCTACAGCCTGATCCTCGGAGCTCCCAGTAAAAATAGCCACAAAAGGCAGGCATGCTCTATTCTCACCTGTTCCTGGGCCGCTCACTACAAGGTGCAGCCCAATTAACCAGTTCTTCATCCTAAAGAGAAAAGTGATGAGAATATTCGCTGTTCGTTAATGTCAGACAATTCAGCAATCGACCTGAAAAACAGGCTCCAAGGTCATCCTATCACTGCCTTCAAATGCAAGTTGTTGTTGTAGGAAGAAAACTAAGCTTGCACAGGAGCTTCAGTACCTTTTAATCAGGCACCACGTGTTAGTTCTATTCCTGCACTTAATTTGAGTCATAGTTGCAGTATTTTGAGATTGGCACAATGCCTTTCAATCTGATAGCTGTTTGGAGTTTCGACTGGAACTTATGCATCAACCTGTCAGCGGCAGTGAGCTTGGGTGAAATGAAAACAACATTCATCTCTCTTGCTCTGTTTGACTTGGATTGGAAAGATGCCTCTGGGCCTTGGGATGAGTGCGGGACTAACTACTTCAGATGTCTCGGACTGTGGAACACCCTGGCTGTCGTGTGACTTGTGCTCCAGAACTAGTTGCATCCCCAGCCAAGTTGCTCCAGTACAGTAAAATCCCCTGGGGCAGTTTACCGTTACCTAACCCTTGCTTTCCCTGCCCAGGGGTATTTGCTGACACTGTGCAGGACGAGCTTTATTCCATGGGCTAAAGAGCTGGCTTGTAATGCAGGATAATGCCAGCAGGGCGGGTTCAATTCTCGTACCGGCCTCCCCGAACAGGCGCCGGAATGTAGTGCCTAGGGGCTTTTCACAGTAACTTCATTGAAGCACACTTGTGACAATAAGTTATTATTATTATATTTAAACTATGCTGTCCCTGCAATGGGAGTATTGATGGCCGATGTAAGGGGAACTTTATGTTGTATCTAACCTAGGAGTGTTTGATGTAGACATTGAGATAGCCCATGTGCCTTTGGGGGAGAAACACAATGGGCGCAATTCTCCCATCGGGAGTCTAAGTGCTGACGCCGGAGTGTTTCACACCGGCGTTGGAGCCCGCTCCCAGCCCCCTATTCTCCCACCCCCGGGCTTTGGTGCCGCGTAAAAGTGGCGCCGTGGCATGTGCGGTTGCCGTCCTCCCCGAGGCCGCCCCACAAGAAGATGTCAGGTAGATCTTGCGGGGCGGCGGAGGAAAGGAGGTCCTCCTTCAGAGAGACCGACCCGCCCATCGGTGGGCACCGATCGCGAGCCAGATTTGAGGCCATTTGAGGCCCATTCCGGTGCAGGAAACCCCGTCCCAGCGTTCCCGCGCTGTTCCCGCCGGCAGCAACCAGGTGTGGACGCCGCCGGCGGGAACCCGTCCTATTGGGCAGGCCACTCGGCCCATCCAGGCCGGAGAATCGCCACTCACCCGTTGCAAACAGCGAGCGGCGATGCTCACAGCAGCCAGCCGTGATTCTTGCCGCGCCAGTTTGGGGGGGTTGGGAGAATCGCGGCAGGGCGGCGTGGCGGGACACGTACGGGCGTCAGGGCAGCGTGGCGGGACACGTGCTGCGCCCCGGCAATTCTCCCACCCGGCGTAGGGGGGGGGGGAGAATTCCACCCAATATTTTAGGTGGGGTAATGGTTTCTTTAAGAACTAGCTTGCCTGAGGATCCGGGTTCGATCCTGGCCCTGGGTCACTGTCTGTGTGGAGTTTGCACATTCTCTCCGTGTCTGCGTGGGTCTCACCCCCACAACCCAAAGACGTGCAGGATAGGTGAATTGGCCACACTAAATTGCCCCTTAAAGAAAACAACTAGCTTTCTCTGAAAAGTAATACTCGGACCAAGTGGTTTATCTTCAAATTTTTGATACATATCCAAATTGAGTTTTTGGTGCATAAGTTAAGTGGGTGTAGAGGAAAGTGGAGGTAAAACATTCAATTTTGATTTCAAGTAACTGAGTCCATTGTACTTTTAATATTTTTGAGGTAATTGATTATTTAAAATAATGTAATTATTAGGAGTAATGTTCTAAAATCTTGTGACTTAATTCTTTTATTTTTTAAAAATATTTTTTATTCTCCTCCTTTTTCACACTTTCTCCCAAATTTACACCCAACAATAAACAATAATCAGTAATGAATGTAATGTCAATAACAACGATCCCATCCTCCCACCGAACCCCAGACATTAGTCCGCATGTTAACATAAACAAATGACAAAAAGGAATCAGGAATCACCCATAGTCACCATTAACACATACAATCCCTCTCCCCCCCCCCCCCTAATTTTCGATGTGATCCAATACTCGAATTTGCATA
Source organism: Scyliorhinus torazame (assembly GCF_047496885.1). Lineage (NCBI taxonomy): Eukaryota > Metazoa > Chordata > Chondrichthyes > Carcharhiniformes > Scyliorhinidae > Scyliorhinus > Scyliorhinus torazame. The sequence goes on along the minus strand of NC_092709.1, from coordinate 112,671,026 downwards.
ATGAATAATGCTTATGAATTGTAGAACCCCTCCATCCTTCCCCTCAGTTCAAATTTGACCTTTTCAAGCGTCAGGAATTCCAGCAGGTCCCCCTGCCACGCCAGAGCACAGGGTGGAGAGGTTGATCTCCATCCCAACAGGATCCGCCTTCGGGTGATCAACGAGGCGAAGGCTACATCTGCCTCCGCGCCCGTTGGTCCGACATCCCGAATATGGCTTCCCGAGGGCGCGGGTCCAGTTTCATGTGCACCACTTTAGAGATTACCCTAAAAACCTCCTTCCAGTAATCTTCCAGCTCTGGACAGGACTAAAACATATGAATGTGGTTTGCGCACCCGCCCCCCCCCCCCCCCCCCCCCGCCCCCCCCAAAGTTCTACCTCCCAAAGAGCCAGCACATCCTCGCCCTTGTAAGGTGCGCTCTATACACCACCTTCAGCTGTATCAGCCCCAACCTCGCACATGAGGTGGAGGCATTCACCCTCCAGAGCACCTCACACCAGAACCCCTCCACCATACCCTCTCCCAACTCTTCTTCACACTTTGCCTTGATCCCTTCTAGCGGCGCCTTCTCCTCCTCCAAAATAGCCCCGTAAACCGCCGATACTACCTCCTTCTCCAGTCCCCCTGTCGTCAGCACCTCCTCTAGCAATGTGTAAGCCAGGTCTACTGGGAAGGTCTGTATCTCCTTTCTGGAAAAGTCTCGAACCTGCATGTATCTAAATATTTCCCCCTGTTCTAGCCCATACTTCGCTCCCAGCTCCTTCCATTCCGCAAAACTACCCCCAAGAAACAAATCTTTTAGTGTTCTAATTCCTTTCTCCTCCCATCTTCGAAAATTTCCATCCCACTTCCCTGGCTCAAATTTATGGTTCCCCCGAATCGGCATTTCCCTTGACCCTGCCCCCAGCCTGAAGTGCTGTTGAAACTGCCTTCAAATTCTCAACAAAGCTATTACAACCGGACTCCCTGAGTATCTCCCCAGGGCCGTCGGGACCGGTGCTGTCGCTAGCGCCTTCAATCCCGACCCTGTACCCAAACTCTCCTCCATTCTGACCCATTGGGAGTCAATCCCTCTGACCCAGCTCCGTACCTTCTCCACATTCGCCACCCGGTTATAATACATCAGGCTCGGAAGACCCAAACCCTCTGCCTGCCTTCCCCTCTGTAGTAGCACCTTTTAATTCTGGCCACCTTCCCTCCCCATATGAACGAGGTAATCATCCCTTCAATCTCTCTAAAAATGCCTTTGGCGGGAAAATCGGCAGGCATTGAAAAATAAACAGGAATCGCGGCAGCACATTCATTTTAACCGCCTGAACCCGACCCGCCAGTGACAGAGGGAGACCATCCCACCTTGCCAGATCAGCTTTCACTCTCCCCACCAAACTAGAAATGTTGTATCTACGGAGCCCCTCCCAATCTCGAGCAACCTGCTCCTCCAGGTATCTGAGCGATCCCTGCCTTCCGGAATGACAGCCCCTCAACTCCTGCCCCCACCCCTGGCCGAGACACCACAAAATATTCACTCTTGTCTAGATTTAATTTGTACCCCGAGAAAGACCCAAACACCTGAAGCAGCTCCAATATTCCCCCTATTGAGACACTCGATTTCGACATGAAGGACTTCATTCTTTTATAATAAATACCTGGGGTTGGATTCTCCGAGCCTCCACCCCAAAATCGCGTTTGGCACGGGAGCGAAGAATGGTGCGCCAAGCTGGAAATTGGGACTGGCGCCGCTCCCGCGATTCTCCGGTCCCCAGAGAATCGCCGTGAATCACGCATGCGCGGTCTACGTGACGTGGGTAGGGGGTCATTGACAGAGGGCCCCTCCCCCCGCGATTCACCGAGTGCAGCTGGCCGCGTTCCCAACGGCAAAGTTCTAACCACCTTTCGGCCATCGGGAACCTCGGGTAGCACGGTCCAAGGTGGGGTGCGGGGGGATGCTTCACTGGGGGGGGGGGCTCATGGACGGCCAGGCTAGCGATGGGGGGCCACCGATCCGCAGGCACACGCGATCTCGGGCGCTTATATTTTCGGGGCCGGTGACCCTGCCATGTCACATGGCCGCCCCCGTGCACATGCGCGTATATCCGACCGGAGGTGCAGGGCGCCGTATCGGCGTCCAGAGCTGCGAGGAGTACTCCGGGGCCCTGCTAGCCCCCTTCAGGTAGGAGAATCACTCTGGACTTTCTTCATGCCTTTACTCTTAGCAGAGATTCGCGTTCCGCCACTACAATGGAAAATTTAATAGTGTGAATTCTGTTTTTCACGTTTCACGTTTACATCGAGCTCACATGCTCCGACTGTCATAATTTCATTTCCATTGTAGTCTCTTAACAATATTGTTTTGTTTACTACTTGCGGTTTAATTATCAGCTCTCTTAAATCTGACAAATTGATAAGGTTGGCCATCTCACCTGTGTCGAGTTTGAAGTTTATAAGTGTGTCATTAATTATTAATGGCGCTGTGCATTTGTCTTTCTGAGTATTTGCAATTAATTTGCTATTTTTTCAAATTGTTACAAAGGCATTACATTTTGCATAATTGACCATCCTTGTCTTCATTGGAAACCATGTCAACAATGAAAGTGTTTCCAAGGCACACTTAATCAACTGTGTTGATAAATTTCGTTTGTTCCGCTTTTTTACTGGAAAAGCATTGTGTCGCAAAATGATTTTTGCTGTTACAGTTGGAGCATATTTTTCCAAACTCTGGGCAATGTCGTCTGCTGCATCGTGGGCATGAAATGGAGGATCACGTTGGCCACTCAAAATAGCCACCTGCGCTGGGACCATGTTTTTTATTCAAGTGCGTCACTACACTAATGGCATCGGCCGCCTCTTCTACCTTCACGCCAAAATGTTGGAGATTCAATGTGCTGATCTGCTTTGCTACAAGCTTGCTAGCATGACATATTTTGATAGCATTTTCAAGTTGAAGCTCTTTTTCTCTTAGAAGCCTCTCGCGTATCTTTTCGTTCAAAATCCCGAACATGATCTGATCGCTGGTCATCGATGACTGGAGGGTACTAAAATTACACGACTGCGCCTTTAACTGCAAGTCAGTGTGAAAACTATCAAATGCCTCGCCCGATTTCTGAGTGTCCATGCGAAATATATAGTGTTCAAAGGTTTCTTTTTTTTTAGGGGAGAAATGCTGATCAAATTGCTTGGAACTTGGTTGAAGTTCTTGCTATCCGCCTCGCTGTTGAAGACAAATGTGTTATAAATTTCAATTGCTTGTGGAGCTCCTAGTGTGAGCAGCAACACAATATGCCTCTCGTCAGGCTATGCCTGCAGACTAAGGGCTGCAACATAGAGTTTGAACTGCTGCTTGCACAGCCGCCAATTCTCGTCTACGTTATCGGTAACCCAAAGTTGTTGAGGTGCCTTTAGATCTTCCATCCTGGGCTTAGAATTTTTTACCGTGCGTTGAGTGCTAGTTGCCAGTAGCTTACGGGGTTAATAGAAAAAGTTTGTTTTCTTATTGTACCTTCTTATTTGTAGTTATCTTTTAATTGTTCGGATCATTGCAGAATCTTCTTGTTCATAATAGATCTTCAGTCCCAGTAGAATGTCATGTTCTGTGAACTGGCCGGCATGAATGATGCACGCCAGAACAGTTCTTGACTAGTTAAGATAATTTATTATAAAGCAAATGCGTGGCAAAGAAACTGGAATAAATATAACTACTCACACTAACTAATTATTCTACAGCGACTGCAAAATATGCCTATCCACCAACACAACTTATTCCCAACTCCCCATGGCTCAGTCACATGGTAGGGTTGCACTGTCACCTGCTGGTCAGAGGTCATGCACATTATTATAAACAAGATTGCTCCTGCATATCATCACACGATGGACGATGATGATGACCCGCTGCACGTTGAGCTCTGATGTTCCACGTTGTTAAACGAGATCTGACTCCTCCCTCGGTAGCACTCTGTCCACAGTTTGCCCATTGATCCTTGCATGCCTGCTGGGCATTTCATCTCACAGTCCCATCAAACCCTGGGGTTGCGGAGGTGGGGATGGGGTCCGGGGCGTGGGCAGGCGGGATTGGGCATTGGGGCGGTGTGCAGTGGTGCATCACTCACTGGGTAGGCCCTACCACCACCACCCCACCCCCCCCCCACATATCTGGCCCCGTCCCCTGTTGCCTCCGAGGATGACCCTGGGTGTGGTATCTGACTGCCCAGGGAGAACTGGCCCATCTCCACCTCCAACACTCGTGCCACACACCACCAGCCTTCCCATGACCCTGACGCCCCGACACCCGGCACAATCTCTGCTCCCAGTGCAGCCCATCCCTGACATCCTTCAGATCGTGGACCAAGGCAGTTCAGGATGTCAATGTGGGCAGAACAAGAGGTTCCTTTTGAAACCATGACAAATGAAGAACTGGACATGGAACATAAAACAGTACAGCACAGTACAGGCCCTTCAGCCCACGATGTTGTGCCGACCATTTATCCTAATCTAAGATCAACCTAACCCCTTCAATTTACTGCTGTCCATGTGCCTGTCTAAGAGTCACTTAAATGTTGCCAATGACTCTGACTCCACCACCTCTGCTGGCAGTGCATTCCACACACCCACCACTCTCTGTGTAAAGAACCTACCTCTGACATCTCCCCTCTACCTTCCTCCAATCACCTTAAAATTATGTCCCCTCGTGACAGCCATTTCCACCCTGGGGAAAAGTCTCTGGCTACCACTCTATCCATGCCTCTCACCTCCTTGTACACCTCTATCAAGTCACCTCTCTGCCTTCTTCGCTCCAGTGAGAAAAGCCCTAGCTCCCTCAACTTTCCTTCATAAGACATGCCCTCCAGTCCAGGCAGCATCCTGGTAAATCTCCTTTGTACCCTCTCCAAAGCATCCACATCCTTCCTACATTGAGGCGACCAGAACTGGACACAATATTCCAAGTGTGGTCTAACTAGAGTTTTATAAAGCTGCAGCAAAACCTCGCGGCTCTTAAACTCAATCCTCCTGTTAATGAAAGCCAACACACCATACGCCTTCTTAACAACCCTATCAACCTGGGCGGCAACTTTGAGGGATCTATGTACGTGGACCCCAAGATCCCTCTGTTCCTCCACACTTCCAAGAATTCTGCCTTTAACCCTGTATTCAGCATTCAAATTCGACCTTCCAAAATGGACATGACAAGTCATCCGCAATTTTTTTGCTGAGAGCCTGTCACACATATAAGGAAGCCACTGGGAGAGGCTTAGGAGAATGAAGTGGCCACCAGTGAGCAGCCAGAAACAACTGGCACCAAACTTTGATATCCCATAGACTGCTGCCATACCTTCAGCGTGTGAAGTCGGATTTTGATGCCACAGCCAAAGATAATACCAAGAAATGAGTCGTGACGAGTCTCGCTCTGGTTTTAAAAAGTCAGCAGGCTGTAGAAAGAAATATAGTGATTAATAAGTCATGAGGCCCCCAGAAGCTGACAACAGGGGAGCTAGTCCATGAGTAAATAATAATAATGATAATAATCGCTTATTGTAACAAGTAGGCTTCAATGAAGTTACTGTGAAAAGCCCCTAGCCGCCACATTCCGGCACCTGTTCGGGGAGGCTGGTACGGGGATTGAACCCGCGCTGCTGGTCTTGTTCTGCACTACAAGCCAGCTGTTTAGCCCACTGTGCTAAACCAGCACATCAAGAAAGACGTGATTGCGGTGTAAAAGGCCCCTCTCCTGGGACTGATGGAAGGCCCACAAGAATAAAAAATAGGAGTAGCACTTTTATCCCCAATGGAGGAGGAGGAGGAAACAACAACTGTTCAAATGGTCAAAAAAGTAAGGAATGCTTGACAAACTTTGAGAAAAGGCAATCTGAGGGAAAGGTCCATGCTTCCCATAGCAAAGACTGTGAAGTGACACATGTATGAAGTACCAGTGAGTGAGTATCTGTGTCCATTTAAGTACAATGGCGGGATTCTCCGTTGGCTGGCGCCGAAATTGGGAAATGAGATTGGGCAGAGAATATGTTCCGACGCCAAAATCGCAGCAGGCACCGATTTGATGCTAAATCCCAATTCTCTGTTACCTCGACATATCATTAGCAGGCCTGACCCGGTAATCTCCGGGGCCTCAGTGATTCTCCGCCTCCGATGGACGCGTTCCCGACAGCACGGTTCACTTGTGCTTTTAAAAATTGTGAAACCGGCGTCATGGCTGGTGAGGGAGATAGGATATAGGACACAGAGAGGCGCAACTGTGGGCTGCTGGACCGGACACTGGCCGGGGTGGGGGTGGGGGAGGGAGGGGGCGGCCTGCCAGGGCTGGGGGGCAAGGGGGGGTTGACAGGAGAACCAGCCGAGTGGCCGGGGTGACACCCCACAGGGTTGGGGTAGTGTCAAAGCATGGGCCGCATTGCCACGACCTGCAAGGCAGCCATTTTGCTGTGCACCCCACTGACCACCCACCTTGGGCCCTTGGGGATGGTGGGCGGGGTGGCCAAGGGGTGGTTTGTGGGGTCGGGGTGGGTGGGTTAGGGTTCCAGCAAGGCCTGCACTTGCAAGGCCTGGGGCCCGCCGATTCTGCAGCCTTGTTCCACGCAATCCGCAGGTGTTCCACGCGGTGCCGGTGCTAGCCTCTCATGGTACCAGAATCAGTGAGGAGTTCGCGGTGATTTTCCCAGTGTGAATCACCCGCGGATTCTCCGTTGGCGCTGGCACTTAGCCTCAGGAATGAAGAATTCCGCCCCATATACACCAAATCCAGCATTACCCTTATCATCCTTCGCTTCAACCTCATCAAAACACTCCAGCAAGCTGCTTAAACCCAATTTTCCCTTCACAAATATGTGCTGGATCTTCTTAACTAATCTGCATTTGCCAAAGTGACCATTACATTTGTGCTGAATTATAATTTCTAGAAGCTTTCCCAGCACCCAGGTTACACCGACTGGCTGTTAGGCTTATCTTTACACACTTTTTGAACAAGGGTGCAATATTTGCAATTCTCCCATCCTCTGGTAGCACATTTGAATCTAAGGGAAACTGGACGGTTGTGGCCAGTGACTCTGCAATTTCTACTCAGTGTCCTAGGATGCATCCCATCTGGCCCTGATACCTTATCAACTCTTAAGTACAGATAGTCTGACCAATACCTCTTACTTATCAAATTTAATTGTCTCCTCTTCCAACATGGCTTGAACACCTTTTTGTTCATTTGTAAAGACAGGTGCAAAGTATTCATTTAATATTTCAACCATAGCCTATGCCTCCATCCATAAATCCTCCTTTCAGTCCCTAATTATTCAGATACTGTTTTGCTTGCCAACCTTTGATTCCAATTTATCTGGGCCAGATTAACTGGCGAAAAGTAGGCTTTTCCCATGAATCATTCTTACTCTGGGTTGTTCCTTGTCCTTTTCCATAACCAATCCAGACCTCATGAGGCAATAATCATTGTCCCCAAATCTTTCCCTACTGACACTTCATCTCCCTGGCCTTCTCATTCCCAAGAACTGGGTCCAGCAGTGCCTCCTTTCTCATTGGATTGGAAATATACTGCTGTAGAAAAGTGTCCTGAACATACTCCAGGAAATCTTGTCCTTCTCTGCCTTTACACTATTACTATCTCAGTCCATATTTGCATAATTTAAGACTCCCATGTTCACTACTTTATAATTATTGCATCTCTCTGTCATATTCTTGCTAATTTGTTCCTCCACATTTCTCTACTAGTTGATAGTAGGTGAACTACATCGAGTAATGTAATTGTACATTTTTGTTCCTTAGCTCGAGCTAAATAGATTTGGTCCTTGACCCTCTGGGATGTCTCTCTCCAGCACTGAATGTTATCCTTAATCAAAAAATATATGACTTCACACTTCTCTGAATTAAAGTTCATCCACCATGTACACCATCCACCAGCCTAGCTATGTCCTTTTGAAGCCCACCACTAACCTTTGCAAAGTTCCCAATACTTCCAAGTTTTGTGTCGTCTATAAATGTTGGCAGTGTACCCTGTACATCAAAGTCTAGGTTATTTACATATATCAAGACCAGGGGTCCCATGGCCCCTAAGTTAGTTAGATCGTCATCATGTGATCACATTTATCCAGTTGCTGGATGCCTGAGTGGAAGCAGCACCTGTCAGTTCCATTGCCAGGACCCATTTTCCCACCAAGATTAAACTGATTGGTCTGTAGTTTCTGAGTTTATCCTTGTACCATTTTTTGAACAAACATGAAACATTTGTAATTCTCCAGACCTCTGGCATAATTCCTGTATCTCGGGCAGATTGGAAGATTATAGCTCGTACTGCTGCAGTTTTCACCCTTACTTTCTTCACTATCCTCAGATACATCCTATCCAGAATTCGTGGTCTATCAACTTTAAATAGAGCCAACGTTTCTGAGGCTCTTCTTAGCTAATTTTTAGCTTAAGTTGTACTTCAACTACCTCCTCATTTACTATGACTTTGGCAGCATCTTCTTCCTTGATAAAAGCAGTGGCAAAATACTCATTTAATACCATAAACATGCACTCTGTCTCCCTTTTATGGTCCCTAATCAGCCCCATCCATCATCGTATTACTCTGTTATTACTCTCGGGTGCGGAAGTAGATGGGCGAGTTGAGTTGGGTCTGCAGAAGAGGGGCCATTCGGTCAGAGTGTGGTCTGGTCTGGGGCAGGGGGTGCTTGGTTCGGTGGCATAAGGGGGGATGTCTTCTGAGGGGTCAGGGATTGGGCTTGGTCTGGGTCTTTAAAATAGTTATCCTGAAGTTAGAAGTGCTTTTTTTCTTCTAATTCTTTCTGAGAAACTATGAGGGTAAATCTGGTAGAACCATCTGAAGTTAGTGATTTAAATCTCTTTGTCAGATGGTTCCCAACCCAGCGTAATTGTCCAGAGGAAGTTAGCCCTTCTAGACAATTGCCAGGTAAACCCTTATATAGGAACCGTGGGCAGCACGGTAGCATTGTGGATAGCACAATTGCTTCACAGCTCCAGGGTCCCAGGTTCGATTCCGGCTTGGGTCACTGCCTGTGCGGAGCCTGCACATCCTCCACGTGTGTGCGTGGGTTTCCTCCGGGTGCTCCGGTTTCCTCCCACAGTCCAAAGATGTGCAGGTTAGGTGGATTGGCCATGCTAAATTGCCCTTAGTGTCCAAAATTGCCCTTAGTGTTGGGTGGGGTTACTGGGTTATGGGGATGGGCTGGAGTTGTTGACCTTGGGTAAGGTGCTCTTTCCAAGAGCCGGTGCAGACTCGATGGGCCGAATGGCCTCCTTCTGCGCTGTAAATTCTATGATGAAACTTCCAAGAGGAATTCCCCAGTGCATCTTTGGTACCCCTCAAATGCGACGCTGGGGAACCAGGAAGTTATAGCATTTCTAGTGTCCTCCAATCAAACAGCAGCTAAAATATTAAATTGGAAAATGGAGGGATATAAACTTGAGTGGAGATGTGTCTTTCATCCCCAATCGCACTTTAGAAAATCAGACCATAAGACGGTGCTCCTTCTCCCAGCATGCAAACAAAAAACTTAAGCAGGAGAATCCGGTTAAGAAGGTTGTGCAGTGCTGGCCCGAAGAAACTGAAGAGCTCCTACGTGACTGCTTGGAGTCAGTGGACTGATCGATGTTTAAGAACTCAGTGCCCAACCTAAACGAGTATGCCACCACCGTCACAGACTTCATCAACAAATGTGTGGACGACTGCGTGCCAAAGAAAGTAGTACGCACATTCCTCAACCGGAAACCATGGCTTAATCAGGACATTGACACCCTGCTAAAGGCCAGGTCAGAGGTGTTCAAGTCAGCCAACCTTGACCTATCCAAGAATTCCAGGTACGACCTCTCATGCGGGATGCCAAGAGACAATATCACACGGGCTACAAAGCGAAGCCGAACAGAATCTCCAGCAGCAGTGCACCCCTCCCTGATGAGCGCATTGCGTTCTATGCTCGGTTCGAGCAGGAAACCATCAAACCGCTGTTGACTACCCCAAGCCCCGGACACACCCATATCCACTGCCACAGCTTCCGAAGTCAGATCTGCCTTCCTGAAAGTGAACCCTCAGAAGGCGACAGGTCCGGACGAGGTCCCTGGTCATGCACTCAGATCCTGTGTGGACCAGCTGGCAGATGTGTTCGCGGACATCTTCAACCTCTCCCTACTCCGTTCCGAGGTCCCCACCTGCTTCAAGAAGGCCACCATCATATCGGTGCCAAAGAAGAACCAGGCAACATGCCTCACTGACTACCGTCCGGTGGCCCTGACATTGTAATGAAATACTTCGAGAGGTTGATCATGAGGCACATCAGCTCCATACTCCCAGAATACCTAGATCCACTGCAATTCGTATACCGCCGCAACCGGTCCACAGCAGGCGCCAAGTCCCTTGCCCTACACTCATCTCTGGAGCATCTCAACAACAAGGACTCCTACGTCAGACTCCTATTTATTGACTACAGCTCTTCCTTCAACACCAATAATCCCATCCAAGCTCATATCAAAGCTCCAAAACCTAGGACTTGGGCTCCTCACTCTGCAACTGGATCCTCGACTTTCAGACCCATAGACCACAATCAGTAAGAATAAACAACACCTCCTCCACAATAGTCCTCAATCCCGGGGCCCCATAAGGCTATGTACTTAGTCCCACACTATACTCCCTGTACACACACCACTGCATGGCTAAATTTGGTTCCAACTCCACCTACAGGTTTGCTGACGACACAACCATAGTGGGTTGGATCTCAAACAACGATGAGTCAGAATACAGGAGGGAGACAGAGAACCTAGTGGAGTGGTGTAAAGACAACAATCTCTCCCTCAATGCCAGCAAAACTAAAGAGCTGGTCATTGACTTCAGGAAGCAAAGAATTGTGCATACCCCTGTCTGCATCAACGGGGCAGCAGTGGAGATGGTTGACAACTTCAAACACCGAGGTGTGCATTTCACAAAAAATCTGTCCTGGTCCACCCATGTCGACACAACGACCAAGAAAGCACAACAGCGCCTATACTTCCTCAAGAAACTAAGTAAACTCAGCATGTCCACATTTACTCTTACCAACTTTTACAGATGCACCCTTTCTGGCTCCATCACAGCCTGGTACGGCAACTGCTCAGCCCAAGACTGTGAGAAACTTCAGAGAGTCATGAACACCGCCCAGTCCATCACACGAACCCTCCTCCCATCTATTGACTCTATCTCCACCTCCCGCTGCCTGGGGAAAGCGGGCAGCATAATCAAAGACCCCTCCCACCCGACTTACTCACTCTTCCAACTTCTTCCATCGGGCAGGAGATACAGAAGTCTGAGACCACGCACGAACAGATTCAAAAACAGCTTCTTCAGTGTTACCATACTCAACGACCCTCTTATGGACTGATCTGATTAATACTACACTCCTGTATGCTTCACCCGATGCCTGTGTCTATGTATTTACCTTGTGCACCATGCATTGCTCTATTACGTATTTTCTTTTCATGTACTAAATGATCTGTTTGAGCTGCTCGCAGAAAAATACTTTTCACTGTACCTCGGTACACGTGACAATAAACAAATCCAATCCAATCCAACAGAGGGAGGGAGGGTGTGAAATTGGAAATTGGTAGAAGCTGAAAACAGCTTGAGGACATTTGCCCTCTGATTTTCCTTTCTCCTACTGGAGAACTGCCTCTGCCTTGTGCCTTTAACAGTGACACAGATTAACTCAGAAGTGAACCATTTGGGAAATCAGTCGTGAGAATCCCCATCCCTTACCAAACTCCATGGAACTGCACCACCATCTTCGTCCCTGTTAATATGTATGCTATTACTCATAATTCATGGACTGATTTATTTAATGAAGATGTAATTGTCATTAACTTGTACAGTGAATCCAGAATTGTAAAAGTTTTGAAATAATAAATGCCTTTCTTTATCAAATGTGTCCAACATTTTATTTTGCTTACAGTTTCAGAATTGCTTATTTTGGCAACCTATTATTATTTCATCATAAATATTTGTATGAAACTAATGTTTCCATAGCAAAGGGTCATTTTGCTCAGTTCACTAGAGTGCAGTGCAGAATAATACCACAGTGTGAGTTCTATTCCTGTACTGGCTGAGGTAGTTCTCAGGGCCTTCCTCCTTGCCATGCTCCATAATGATATCATGGCATGAGTCATAATTAGCAATAATAATAATCTTTTATTGTCACAAGTAGGCTTATATTAACACTGCAATGAAGTTACTGTGAAAAGCCCCTAGTTGCCACATTCCGGCGCCTGTTCGGGTACATGGAGGGAAAATTCAGAATGTCCAAATGACCTAATGGCACGTCTTTCGGAACTAGTGGGAGGAAACCGGAGCACCCGGAGGAAACCCACGCAGACACGGGAAGAATGTGCAGACCCCGCACAGACTGTGACACAAGCCAGAATCAAACATAGGACCCTGGTGCTGTAAAGCAACAGTGCTAACCACTCTGCTACCGTGCCACCCATAATCCAGATAACAAGGACATTACATAGAGGGAATCCAGAACAGAGCAATGACAATCTTATGGGCAACGCTTTAGTCTATTTTGCCTTAATGTTCCAACTTGTGGTGTTGGTGGCGGCGGTGAGGCAGGGGGAGGGTGCAAGGCCAAGGTGTACCTCCATGTTGTTATCTGCTAATCGTTCAATTCTTCTTCTCCACCATAAGCTTGACCTATTCTCTCCATCCACGGTTCATCACTAAACTGTTGCTAATTGTGTTTCTCTTAATTTGGCTCTGAAGATGGGGCCAATATGGTCGCCTTCCTTAATTCTAATTACATTTGCTCTAGAGTCGCCAGGTATCTCTCGATACCGCCACAAGGTTCAAAACCGAATACTGATCAAAGACTCGATGCACCAGTTAGTAAGTTCAAACTCAGTGCTCATTTATTTACACACACAGTCAAATATACTCATGCACAAAACTCTACAGACTAAACTATAACTACTGCTAAAGCCTATACTTAGCTTCAGGCGCCCACTCGGTCAGAGGAACAATGGCCATTGTTCGGTCCTGAGGCTGCTGGGGTTGAACTGGTATGGAATAACAGCTAAGTGCATCTGTCTGGTAGCGTGCGTTGACCTTGGACTTACTTATTCTGATGCAGCTTTGGCAGGTCTCTCCTTGGTGAGAGCCGGAGCCAAGAGAGCGATTCTCTCTTGGGGGATTCTTCTTATACCCAAAAGGGTCTTTGCGCGCTTTTGGGCTGGTCTTGAACTTGGCCCCAATTAATTGGGCCGTTTCTCAATCGTTCCTATCGATTTCCTCCAATAAAGGGGTGGGTACCCTGATGGCTGGGCGTGTCCTAGGTGGCCATTGGCCTGCTTTGTTCTGGTCTCCTCTGGCGCTAGGGTGTCTGCCTTGGTATCGTTTACTTAAATGTTACTCTTTTGTCCCCGGGGATGGCTCATTAGTATGGTAATGATTTTGCAGTTTCGGTCTTGTCTGGGAGCTGCGGCCCCAATCAACAGACAAACCCTGCACCTGCTTGCTTTCTCAGTATTGTCTATTTTCCCTGCAATCTTTGCAAAGTGTCCATTTTGTAATCGGGAAGTGGCCATCCCAGATGGCTACACACCCTCCTTGTGATCCTCAACGCGAAGCGTGAAGAATCACATTACTGCATTGTCTTCGTTCTCTGACCAAGCAGGGCACCCATAAGCACTTCACGGGCTCTACACTGCCCTATCCTATGAAACGCAATTTTTACCTAAAATCATTTTACTTACATACATCAGTATAAAACTCTACGGGGCGCTATGACATTCAGGCATGCATTACAAAATTAAAAAACTGGAACCTCTAACTACCCTACATAAACTATCCTCACTCAACAATAATTCTACAACATTTTAAATGTACAAATAGCAGCAACACAAGTTCCTCTGGCTTGGCAGTCAGACACAGAGGTTTACATTTCTTTATTGAACAAAACACACATAAAGAGAAGCGGATGCACTTTAATTCACTCAAGGGTTTGGTGAAGTCCGTATATAAGGGACCTAAACGTGTATACCGGGGTGCGAGAGCAGTAGGCTCTTCTTCGCCATTTTCTGAGTCTAAGTGTCTGCACGACACTGCAGAGTATCGCCAGTGCTAAGAATGATTTTACTATGTACGATAGTGAATACCAGGTTATGAACTTGTCACACCAGGTCGCGGTGTCGTTAACTATCTTGGGGTTAATTATCTCGAGGTACGGTGTACGGTAGGGGTAGGAATCATTTGCGGCCTGTGTGGTAGGGGTCAGGGGGGTAGCGTCCGCACGCAACTGAAGGGATCCCGCTAAGATCCAGGTGAACATGAAGGTTGTCTTCATCTTTTCCATCTTTCTGTCTTCATCTTTTTCTTCCTCTGGGGTTACTGAGGTTCTGGAGTTCTATGGACATAATATGTTATAATCTTGCTTAAGATCTCGTATGTCTGTCTGTCTTTGTTGCCAATTACCCATTATGATTGGTCACCATCTTTGACTCCCTCATTTTTTGTTTTTTAAACCAAATATTTGGGACCAGACATCCGAGAAAAATACTGACATAGTGCGAGCTGTCACGCAGCCTGTGCGATCTACCATCCTAGTGTGTGAGGATGTAAATAGCATACAGAAGCAACCTAAGGGTCGCCAAAAACAAACAAAAGAATTTCGAACTGAAAGTGCCAAAATGGGGTCCGTATGGGCAGCGGTGGGTAAGAAATTGGTGGAATCCCCGGGTAGGACGGTGATCAGTGCCGTATGTGCTCTACCCAAGCGTAGCTGACCAGAGAGGGGTCCTCAGGCAGGGCAGGGACCAGTGCCGTTTCTCCACTGCCTGAGCGACCGGCAAGAACGGGTAAGAATGTGGTCGTCATGGGGGCTGCCTCTCATGATCAAATCAGGAGAGACTATGAGTGGTGTCTGTCGACAAACTAGTTCCTCTAACAGCCATTGGGCGCCAAAGGGTGGTGGCGTGGGGCCATGAAAAACTTTCAATTTCACAAACAACATTTAACATGTACATTAAACGAATAAACATACAACAAACATGGTGCAGGTTCCATCAGAAAGGACACCGTATCTCTCCAGCGGTTCCTTTTTTCCATCATATGGACACCTCATTGCTCAGTAGCGAACAGGGTCGCAAAGGGATTCGTTTGGTGGGAGTCAGACTCTGTCATCATCTTCTCCCGGCTGTCATACTCATGACTGGAGTAGCTTGGCTAAAGCTGCTTGGGGTGAATTGGGGTCCATCTCATCATTCCGGATGAGCCTGAACGAATTGTCTCGGTGGCAGAATCGTGTATCGAGATTGGAGCTGCTAGGTTGTAATCCGCAATCGTCGGGCGGTGGGTCTGGGTCAGGGGCTTTGATGTATGTGATTTTGAAGGGGTCACTGGAATCATGCTCGGATTCGCTGGAAGTGGGGCCTGGTGCGGAGGTATAATTATAACATGGTGTGCTGTGGCTGTCGTCATTGCTGTCGCTATCACTGTCGCTGCTGGTTGAAGGAAGAGAGAGGCGGAGTCATGCCTCTGGGGGTGGAGTTGAAGATGTGTCTGAGGACAGGCTGGACTGGCTGGGGGAGGGTAGGAATAAGTCATCTGTGGGCGGGGCATGCTCATCTGCTGCTGCGAGCAAGATATGGTGTGAATGGTTGTTCTGCAAGCCATAAGCCTTAAGCTGGTTTATGTGAAACCAATCAACAGACAAACCCTGCACCTGCTTGCTTTCTCAGTATTGTCCATTTTCCTTGTAACCTTTGCAAAGTGTCCATTTTGTAATCGGGAAGTGGCCATCCCAGATGGCTACAAAACCTTGTGCAGATTCATTACTTTTC
This sequence comes from Scyliorhinus torazame, assembly GCF_047496885.1. Taxonomy (NCBI): domain Eukaryota; kingdom Metazoa; phylum Chordata; class Chondrichthyes; order Carcharhiniformes; family Scyliorhinidae; genus Scyliorhinus; species Scyliorhinus torazame. The sequence continues at coordinate 112,655,203 of NC_092709.1, read as the reverse complement.
TTGTCTGTTTTGCATATTTGGGTTAAGCTTCAAGATACTTTTCTTGGCCTTAATGATACATCTTAGTATTTCTAAGATGTCAGCTTGGTTTTGAAAGAAAAATAAATTAAGAAAAGGAAGAAGGAATTAAGCAGGGTGTGAAATGGCTCTCCATGATTTGCAGATCACAACAGGGGAATGTAAAGATGCTGGAGTTCCCACTCCACAATGTGAATCTTTACCAAATGGCTTGAAGGTATGGACAATTCATGTTGTCATTGGTTGCTCATATTTCTTCTTCAACTCAGAGTTTATAGACTAGTACTCTGAATGGAAGAATAAATATGAGCAACACATAGATCACAATAATATGAAATAGCAATCTTCTATGATGTTGCTCAGTAAACCTGAAAATTGTGATTTATATTGCATTCCATAAAAGTGCCAATGATTTCTACCTCATTTTTCAGATCACAATAATATAAAATATTATTCAATACTAGAAGACCTCCTCTGCTGTTGTTCATGGGTAAGGCAGGATCTTAACATGGTAGCACAGTGGTTAGCACTGCTGCCTCACAGTGCCAGGGACCCAGGTTTGATTCTAGCCTTGGGTGACTGCAGAGTTTGCATGTCCTCCTCATGTCTGCATGGGTTTCCTCCGGGTGCTCTAGTTTCCTTCCACAGACCAAAAATGTGCAGGTTAGGTGGATTGGCTGTGCTGAATTGCCTCTAAATGTCCAAACATGAGCAGGTTAGGTGGGGTTATGGGGATAGGGTAGGAGAAGTGGAACTGGCTGGGATGCTATTTCAGAGGGTAGGTGGTGGCTCAATGGGATGAATGGCCACCTTTTGCCCTGTAGGGATTCTATGGATCTATGGAACTAAGGGCTGGTTATTCTTTTTCTTCAATTAACTATGGAAGCTTCACAGTAAAATGTGAGTTTGTAGGAATATTTTTATTAAAGTTTTGTGGAAATAAAAAATTATAAGATCATGCTCAAATTCTATATCTGCACTTGACTGGTGACGTTTCCAAATGGAATGTTAAAGGCAGCACTTACCTAGATTTCTGGCATATGATCTAATGGGTGACAGTCTGTGTGTGAGAAGCATGATGTTATAGCACCGGACCTGTAGTGATGTCAGCCTTAACTCAGTGGTGGAACTCTCACCTCTGAGTCAGAAGGTTATGTGTTCAAGTCCCCTCTCCAGAGACCTCAGCATACAATCTACAGTGCAGTACTGAAGTGATGTACTGTCAGAGATGCCATAATTTGGCAAAGGCATCAGTCCTTTCATGTGGATGTAAAAGATCACATGGCACAATTTCAAAGAGCAGGGGGATGCTTCCTAGTGTCCTGGCAAATATTTATCCCTCAACCAACATCAACAAAAAATAGATTATCTGGCCTGTTATACACTGCTCTTTGTGGGAGTCTGCTATGCACAAATTAGCTGCTGCATTTCCTACACTCAAAAGCATTTACTTGGGAGTAAATCACTTAAGGATTTCCTGAGGTTATGAAAGGTGCTGCATAAATGCAAAGCTTTCTTTTACATACATATATAAATTCTTTACAATAGATTTTAAAATAGGAAATCAGTCAAAGATTTAAGAAAAACGACACAAAGGAAACTGTTGACCAGCCAGATCGGAAAGAACCCGAGCTGGGCAGAAAGGTTTGCGAAGTAAGTACAGTTCAGTCAGGTAGTGGGAATGAAAAAGTAACTGATGACAGGATGGCTCAGAAATAAATGAGAAACTCAAATTGAGGGAATATATTGAATTCAAGGTGATAGTCAAAAGATTGGAGGTCTTGTAGCGCAGTGCGGTAGCATGCCTGGCTCTGTGCCGGAAGGTTTTGGTTCACGTTCCACTCCGAGACTTGATGGCCACAGAAGATGCACTCATAATGCAACTGAGATCCTTCACATACATCAAAGGCTGGCGGTAAGAGTGGGTGAGTCTCCTGGTCAGCCATGTTTGATGTGGTAATGTGCCCGTCAAGTTATATTCTCTGGTGACCTGTTCCCAGAAAAACTAGCAACAGAGACAGATTTGAAAGCATCTGCTTCACGTGTCATTAGGCATGGGAAGCTTCTCAGTCTAATAATCATAAGTCTGATTTTTTAGCCTGTGTAATGGGGAATAGAAGTAAGAAGGGGAAGGGAAAATAAATATCAGTAGTGCTGTCAACATAAATGTTTCACTGTTCATAACTCATAAGGTGTACATCAAAGCTCAGTCAAGAATGGCAAAAGCATAGTTAGCCAAAGTGTGATGAGCTGATTTAATGCATTTTCTGTGGGTCAGGTCATTTGCATAAATATTTATAGTCACATTTCAGCTTGGGCCTTGTGCAGGAAATTAGATGAATGGGGAAGGAGGTGATGGGTGAAAAAAGCAGAAAAATTGAAGGGTTGCATTGTGACAAAAATGAAATACTTCTGTCTATGATGTTTGACTTTTTTTTTCATGGTACATAGAAGATCAAAAAAGTCAAATTCACCTTGAAATGGCCAACTTCAATATAATACACAAAACTCTAGAATCTAGGAATAAGTCCATGTAACATACCTGAAAGAAAGTAAAGTCATTCTGTTCTAACCCTCACAAGACTTACAGGTAGGGACGGATTAACCTCCCTGTAAGCCTCGTGGAATACAAGCTCCCTCGCTGATGGGCGGGTGACCATCAGCGAAGTAATTAAATACATAAAAGTTGCCCCAGAAAAAAGTCTGGGCAGAGAAGTCCCAACTGGGACCTTGATTGTGACCTGTAAATAGTTTGCTTTAACGATAAATAGTTTTTTAGTTTTTGTTATCCTCCCGTACTTGACTCCTCTGTGATCATAAAATTGGCGACGAGAGTAAAGTGGAGCTACAGACAGCACTGCTAATCGTTTGGAGCAAGGCCACTCCCTCTCTTTGTTCCGGAATAAGGTTTGCAACATTTCGAATATGCCATTCTTTGGACTCGATACATTTGATGTGAGCGTGGAAGCTGATCACATTACGCAGATAGTATGCGTTATTTCTTTAAGACTAACACTATGGTTGGAAATGATTGACAGACTGTGATCCTTCTGACTGCATGTGGAGCTTTGGGAATTATAAAAAGCCTGACGTACCCCGCAACCTCGGACCTCAAGACATTCGAAGAGCTGGTGGCCCTGGAGCCGAACCACTCTGACCCAAGCCTTCGGTCATGGTACAGCGGTACCATTTCAATACATTTGAGAGGACACCTGCGTGACACAGAAGCGAGACTGGCAACCTATACAGGGAATCCCTCACCATAGCAGGAATAATGATGACCCCGGTGACCTATGGAGAGCAATCCATTCGGCTGCCATTTATTATATTAAAGGGCCCTGGACCAAATTTATTGGGTCATGATTGGTTGCAACGACTCCGCCGAGACTGGAAACCGATCCTTAGGATGAGCACCGGAGAACTTTATGAGGTGTTTGGAGAGTACCCTGAAGTTTTACAAATAGGTTTGGGTAAAATCAAGGGAGCCATGACCAAAATACAAGTGGACCCTGTTGCACAGGCCAAGTAATTCCAGGCCCGCCCACTCCCGAACGCACTACTGGGTCGAGATAGAGCTCGACCTTCGAGAAGGGTTCGAGATCATCCGGCCGATATGGTTTGCCGATTGGGCAGCGCCAGTAGTTCTCATACTTAAGCCAGCCAAAACAGTTTGACTTTGTGACGACTATAAATTTACTGTGAATAAGGCTTCCCATTTGGACCGATGCCACAAATTGAAGAGTTGTATGCAAAACTGGCTGAAGGATGATCATTTACCAAGCTCTATGTAAGCCACACATATCTCCAGCAGGAGCTGGACCCAGGGTCCAGGCATTATGTCACCATTAATACACGCAGGTGCCTTTATGAGTATACAAGGCTACCATTTGGAGTATCATCGGCTTATGCTATTTTTCAACGTGTCATGAAAAATATCTTGTGAGGGCAGTCCCACGTGGCAGTTTATTTGGACAATGTTTTGGTCACTGGAGCCCTAGAATGAGAACATCTGAGCAACCTGTGTATTTTCCACGTCAAGGAGGTTGTCTACTTAGGATACTGCGTGGAACAGGAAGGACTGCATCTGGTAAAGGAGATGGTGCAAGCAATTCGTCAAGCTCCCACTCTGAATAATGCAAATGAACGCTGTTCCTTCCTAGGACTCGTATATTATTTCGGGAAATTTATTCCTGGCCTAGGGACCATACTTACCCCCCCTACATGGTTTACTGAAAAAACACCAGGAGTGAGCATGGGAGAGCACCTCAGGAGGAAGTTTTCGCCCAGGTAAAAAGACAGTTGGCGTCGTCCTGTCTGTTGACACATTCCGACCCCACCGAACCAGTGTTAGCCATGTGCGATGTCTCGCCATTCGGCATTGGTGTCATGCTATCACACCAAATGGGCGACGGTAGAGAGCACCCAATCGCATTTGTGGCCAGGACACTGGCCGCAGCAGAGCATAACTACGTTCAGATTGAAAAGGAGGGTTTGGCTACAGTGTTTGCGGTGAAAAAGTTCCACCAGTACATCTACAGCTGCCATTTCACAATCGTGATGGACCACAAGCAATTACTGGGACTCTTTAAGGAAGATAAGGCAATTCCATCGATAGCGTGCACCAAGATACAAAGTTGGGCACTACTATTAGCGGCATACGAATATACATTTGAGCATTGCCCAGGGATGCAGTTTGTGAACCCGGATGCGTTGAGCAGGCTCCTGCTAACGTCGCGCCCCCCTCCCCCCCCCCCCCCCATCTCCTCCCAGAACGGATGAATTCATCGCTACGCTAAATTTCATGGATACCTTGCCAGTTACTGCTGCCCAGATCTGCGATTGGATGCAAAAAGACCCTATATTATCGAAAGCTTGCCACCTGGTATTGTACGGCGATCAGCACCAAAAACTGTCTGACAACTTGCGGCCTTTTGCGACCAAGACGTTGGAATTCAGTGTTGAGGACGTCATTCTCCTGTGGGGGGCCCGTGTTGTGGTTCCGCACCAAGGTGAGATCCCATATTATGGGGTCTACACATTAGACATCTGTGTGTCTCAAAAATGAAAATGCTGGCCTGTAGTTATGGCATGGCCTGGCATGGATGGAAAAATAGAACGGCTGGTTCAGCAGTGTGCCAACTGCCAAGAGCGGTAGAAACTTCCGCCCGTCATGCGGCTTCACCCGTGGGCATGTCTTCACGCTAAATTCGCTGGGCCTTTCCAGCAGTCCTGCTTATAATAGATGCACAGTCTAAGTTGCTGGTGGCCCACAAAATGCCCTCCACCACATCATTTGATACAGTGCAAATTAAAAATGGCAAATTAAAAATGTTTGGGATTGATGAGTCCTTGCAGCATGGATTAGAAGTTGGCTAATAGATAGGAAACTGAGGTTAAGTATAGATGGGCATTTCTCAGACTGGAGATGAGTTGAAAGTGATATTCCCCAGGGCTCAGTATCGGGGCCCTTGCTTTTCCTGATTCATTTTTTAAAAAAATATTTTATTAAGGTATTTAAAAGTCTTTATAATAATAACAATGACATAAACATTGTATAATAAACATTTCCACCCCCATCCCACTCTTCACACACCCCAACCATAAAACAACAATCCGGCCCTCTCCCCCATCCCCCCCCCCCCCCCCGCCCCCTTGGAATACTACATCTGCTGACATTTTAATTTTCCCCGAGAAAGTCGACGAATGGCTGCCACCTCCGAAGGTAAACCTTCCATTGACCCTTTTAAGGCAAATTATATCTTCTCGAGATTGAGAATCCCAGCCATATCACGAACCCAGGTCTCTACACCCGGGGGCTTCGAGTCCCTCCACATTAACAAGATCCGTCTCCGAGCTACCAGGTAGGCAAAGGCCAAGACGTCAGCCTCTTTCGTCCCCTTAACTCCCGGCTCGTCCGACACTCCAAAGATCGCTACCTCCGGACTCGGCACCACCCGTGTTTTTAGTACCGTGGACATTGCCTTAGCAAAACCCTGCCAAAACCCTCTAAGCTGCGGGCATGCCCAAAACATGTGGACATGATTTGCTGGGCTTCCCGAGCACCTTGCACACCTGTCCTCTACCCCGAAAAACTTGCTCATCCTAACCACTGTCATGTGTGCCCGGTGGACTACCTTAAATTGTATCAGGCTAAGCCTGGCACATGATGAGGATGAATTAACCCTGCTTACAGCATCCGCCCACAGACCCGCCTCTATCTCTCCTCCTAGCTCGTCCTCCCACTTGCCCTGAAGTTCCTCCACCGGACTTTCCTCCGCCTCCGAAAGCTCCTGGTAAATATCCAATACCTTCCCCTCTCCCATCCAGGTACTGGAGACTACTCTATCCTGTGTCCCCCATGGCGGCAGCAGCGGAAAGGCCGGAACCTGCTTTCTCAGGAAGTCTCGCACCTGCAAATACCTAAACCCATTCCCTGCTGGCAATTCAAATTTATCCTCCAAGGCTTTCAAGCTGGGAAAGCTCCCATCTATAAATAAATCCCCCATCCTTCTAATTCCTGCCCTTTGCCATCTCCGGAATCCACCATCCAGCCTACCCGGTACAAACCGATGATTATTATAAATCGGGGTCCAAACCGATGCTCCCTCCACTCTCTTATATCTCCTCCACTGCCCCCAGATCCTCAGAGCTGCCACTACCACTGGACTTGTGGAGTATCGGGCCGGCGAGAACGGAAGAGGTGCCGTTATCAGTGCTCCCAAACTGGTGTCTTTACATGATGCCGCCTCCATCTGCTCCCACACCGACCCCTCCCCCACTACCCACTTCCTAATCATGGCTATATTAGCTGCCCAGTAGTAGTTGCAGAAGTTCGGCAGCGCCAACCCACCCTCTCCGACTGCGCTCCAGCAACACTTTCTTCACTCGCAGGGTTTTACCCGCCCACACAAAGCCCAAAATTACCTTATGCTTGAAAAAGGCCCTCGGGATGAAGATGGGGAGGCACTGAAAGACAAACAGAAATCTGAGGAGGACCGCCATTTTCACGGTCTGTACCCTCCCCGCCAGTGATAGCGGGAGCATGACACATCTCTTAAAATTCTCTTTCATTTGTTCTACAAGCCAGGATAGGTTTAACTTGTGCACTGCCTCCCATTCCCGGGCCACCTGGATTCCCAGATACCGAAAGCTCTTTCCTACCATTCTGAGCGACAGCTCTCCCAGTCTCTTCTCCTGTCCTCTTGCCTGGATCGCGAACATCTCGCTTTTCCCCATGTTCAATTTATACCCCGAAAAATTGCCAAATTCCTCCAGGATTCGCAATACTTCCCCCATCCCCTCCAACGGGTCTGAAATATACAAGAGCAGGTCATCTGCATAAAGCGAGACTCGGTGCCCCCCCCCCCCCCCCCCCGAACCAGCCCTTTTCAGTTCCTAGAGGTTCTTAACGCCATGGCCAATGGCTCTATGGCCAGAGCAAATAGTAACGGGGAGAGGGGGCACCCATGCCTCGTCCCTCGGTGTAGTTTAAAATACCCTGACCTCAGCCGGTTCGTACGCACACTCGTTACTGGTACCTGATAGAGCAACCGCACCCAGTCAATAAAGCCCTCACCAAACCCAAACCGTCCCAGCACCTCCCACAGGTAATTCCACTCCACCCGATCAAAAGCCTTCTCTGCATCCATCGCTACTACCACCTCCACCTCCTCTCCTTCTTGTCATGATATTCAAACACACACATCATGATAGACAGACCAACAGACCAATTAGCACACATAACTCGACAGCCAATCACAGACAAGGACAGAGACAGTATAAGACAAGAAACACAACACCTGGTGGTCAGTCCATCTGGAGACCAGGACAAGGACAGGACCTGATTAACAATACACTCAGAGAGTCACCACGTGCGGAGTATCAAGACAGATTTGTAAATAACAAGTTGGAATAAAACAGCGTTGTACCAATTGCAACCGTGTTGGTTCATCTGTACCTCAGAGCACACAACACCACACTTCTGAGGGCAGCTTACTAACATTTAGCAGCCTTCGGGCATTGGCCTTGAGTTGCCTGCCCTTTACAAATCCCGTCTGGTCTTCCCCTATCACCCCCGGGACACAGTCCTCTATCCTTGGGGCCAGTATCTTAGCCAGCAGTTTGGTGTCCACATTCAGTAGAGAAATTGGCCTGTATGGCCCGCATTGCTCCGGATCCTTCTCCCATTTCAGGATCAATGAAAACGAGGCCAGCAACATTGTTGGGGGGGACGGGGGGGGACTCCCTTCTCCCTTGCTTCATTAAATGTCCTCACCAGCAGTGGGCACAATATCTCTGAAAACTTCTTATAGAATTCCACCGGATAGCCGATAGGCCCCGGGGCCTTGCCCGACTGCATGCCCTCCAGCCCCTCAATTATTTCCTCAACCTCAATTGGGGCTCCCAGCCCTTCCACCAGATCCTCATCTACCCTCGGAAACCTCAACTGATCCCAAAACTGCCTCATCCCCTCCACCCCTGCCGGGGGTTCCGACTCATATAATTTACTATAAAAGTCCTTAAACACCTCATTCACCCCCACTGGCTCCAGGACAGTATTCCCACCTCTACTCTTTACTTTCCTTATCTCCCTGGCCGCCTCCCTTTTTCTGAGCGGGTGCACTAACATTCTGCTTGCCTTTTCCCCATACTCATAAATCGCTCCCCTTGCCTTCCTCAACTGATCCACCTCTTTCTCTGTAGTCAACAGCCCAAACTCCGCCTGTAACCTCCGCCGCTCCCTCAGTAGCCCCGCGTCCGGGGCCTCCGAGTATCTTCTGTCCACCTGGAATATCTCCTCCCCTAACCTATCCCCCTCAGCCCGTTCCATCTTTTCTCTGTGGGCCCGTATCGAGATTAATTCTCCTCTGACTACTGCCTTCAAAGCTTCCCAAACCGTCGCTGCAGAGACCTCCCCTGTATCATTTGTTTCCAGATAGTTCTGTTTGGACTTGTTAACCTCCACGAGGTTACTAGTGGGGTTGCTAGCGATTCGTCCGCTAGCAACCCCACATCCAGTCTCCACAGCGGACATTGCCCTCTCTTCACACTAACCCATAGATCCACCCAATGTGGGGCATGATCCAACACTGCGACTGCCGAGTACTCAGTATCCACCACCCCCGGTGTTAGAGCCCTGCTCAGAACAAAAAAGTCAATGCGAGAGTATACCTTGTGGACATGTGAAAAAAAGGAAAACTCCTTCGTCCTCGGCCATGCAAACCTCCATGGGTCTACTCCCCCCATCTGTTCCATAAACCCCTTCAATTCCTTTGCTGCGGCCGGCCTCCTCCCTGTCCTGGATTTTGAACGGTCAAATTCCAGATCAATGACTGTGTTAAAATCTGCTCCGATAATCAGGTTATGCGACTCTAAGTCTGGGATCTTACCTAACACCCTCCTCATAAATTCCACATCGTCCCAATTCGGAGCATATATGTTCACGGGTACCACCCGCACCCCCTCCAGCTTCCCACTCACCATTATGTACCTACCCTCCTTGTCTGACACGATTCTCCCTGCCTTGAATGTCACACATTTATTGGTCAAGATCGCTACCCCCTTGATCTTTGAGTCCAGCCCTGAGTGGAATACTTGGCCAAACCACCCCTTTCTCAATCTCGTCTGTTCTATAACCTTTAGGTGTGTCTCTTGTAGCATTGCCACGTCCACCTTCAGCCCTCTCAAATCCGCAAACACGCGAGCCCTCTTGACCGGCCCATTCAACCCTCTGACGTTCCATGTAATCAGCCTGGTCGATGGCCGTTTTTGCCCGATTAAACCCAGCTCGCCTCTTGGCTAAATCCGCGCCCAGGTCTTGATAAATGCGCAGCTCACAATTCTCCCATTTGCTGCTCCGTTCTTTCTTGGCCCACCGCAGAATGTGTTCCTTGTCCAGGAATCGGTGAAAGCGTACCACCATGGCCCTCGGCGGCTCGTTCACTCGGGGCTTCTTCGTGAAGGCCCTGTGCGCTCTATCCACTTCCAGGGGCAGAGGGAATGCCCCAGCCCCCATCAAGTTCTCCAACATGTCCGTCACATAAACCCTCGCATCCGATCCCTCACTGCCTTCAGGGAGGCTGACAATTCTAAGATTTTGCCTCCTGGACCTGTTCTCCAGGTCCTTCAGCTTCTCCTGCATTCTTTTCTGGCGGTCATTCATCATCTCCACCTTGGTCTCCAGCACGGTTATGTATACCTCGTGCTCAGACACCTTTTTCTCCACCTCCTGGATCGCTCTTCCGTGGGTCTCTTGATTCTGCACCACTTGATCAATCGAAGTCTTAATCGGGTCCAGCATGTCCTTCTTCAGCTTGGCGAAGCAATCTTCACCAGCTGCTCCGTCGACCACTGTGTCTTCTCCCTGCGGCTCTTGCTCTCCGCCATGCTTTCCCGCTTTGCCAGCTCTGCTCGCGTCTCCCTTATAGGACTTTGTCTTCTCACACGGCCACTTCTGGTCCAATTCTCCATACACTGGAGGGGGATTTCTCCTCACTGTCTCACTCTTCACTGATTTATCCAATAAAGTCGGAAAAAAACAGGGGAAAAAGGTCCAAAAGTCCGTCACAGGTGAGAGCTATCAAATGTGCAACCTACTCCTCCATGGCCGCCACCTGAAGTACTTTTCCTGATCCATATAAATGATTTAGAAGTGGGTGTTGAGTGCAAAATCTCTAAATTTGCAGATGATAAGCTAGGGAGAATAGTGAATTGTGAGAAGGATGCTGAGTGACTTCAGAGGAACATTGACAAGTTGGCCAAATGGGCAAACACCTGGCAGATGAATTTCAATACAGCGAAATGTGACATCTTGCATTTTGGTAGAAGAAACATGGGCGACAATATAGGCTCAATGGTACAACTTTGAGGGGAGTACGGGAGCAGAGGGACCTCGGGGTTCATGTGCATAATTCTCTGAAGGTGACCAGGCAAGTTGAAACAGTTGTTAAGAAGGCTTATAGCATCCTTGAATATAATAATAGAGGCATAATGTATAAGATCAGGGAAGTGATGCTACACCTCTACAAATCATAGGCCAGACCACATTTGGAGTATTGCATCCAGTTCCGGGCACCTTACTTACAGAAGGATGTTAAAGCCCTGGAGAGAGTGCAGGGGAGATTTAGTAAAATGATATCAGGAATGAGGAATTTTAGATACAAGGAAAGATTGGAGAAATAGGGTTTGTTCTCCATGGAGCAGAGAAGATTAAGAGGCAACCTTATTGAGGTATTCAAAATTCTGAACAATTTTGACGGTAAAGAAGGATATTCTGTTTCCACTGGTTGGTAAGTCAGTGACTAGGGGTCACAATTTCAAGATGGTCAGCAAGAGCGCTAGGAGTGAGATGAGGAGAAACTTCTTTGCTCAGAGTTGTTGGGGTTTGGAATTTGCTGCCTGGGAGAGTGGTGGAGGCGGATTCCATAGGAGGTTCCAAAAGAGAGCTGGATATATAGAGGGCTATGGAGATAGGGCTGTGGAATGGGACTAGCTAGATTGCTGTTTTGGGAATCGGTGCAAACTTCTAAAAGGGGCTTACAGAAGCAGACCCTCGTGGTCCTTGGACTCAAGGCTGGCTAGATTTCTGTTTTGCTTCCACACCACATCACGTCGCAACCGGCGTAGCACCGGCAGAGCTTTTGATGGGCCGACGGCTCAGGACCCGCCTCAGCCTCAAGTTCCCCGATATTGGCGGAAAGTGTGGCGGAATAAGGAGCAACAGGGGCATAGCCCAGTCGGGCGAGCATGGATCAGGCATTTCCAACCAGGTGACGTGGTTCACGTTCGGAACTTCGGCAACGGCGCCAAGTGGGTTCCTGGGACTGTGGTGCAGCAAACAGGGTCAGTCTCCTACCAGGTGTGGACATGAAAGCGGACAATGAAGAAAGCGGTGCCTCAGGGGCAGGAGACCTGAATTGCACCACGCCCCTCCAGAGAAGCCAGCTTCTAAGCACATCGCCCCGATCCAAGCAAGCTTTGGAGCGTCGCCCCCTGGGGGGCCCGACACTGAGATGCGTGAAGTCGTTGACTCACACTCCATTATGAAGACCCAGGCATCGGACGTTTCCAACTTTGAGCAACCGGGATCAGCCACCGGAAGTGATGCCCCCCAGGCAAGAAAACGCTGTTCTCTGGTGCGATACACGCCACCTGATCTAGCCCTGCAAGCGCTGAAAGTGCAACCGCAAGTGAAGAGCAGGCGCCCTCCTGCTCCACCTTCCTCAGGCAGATCGTCAGACTTTGGGGGGAAGGGATGTTATAACGTTAACGAGACCTGTGGGGTGGGACCGATTAGCCTCCCTTAAAGTCTCATGGAATATATGCTCCCTGGATGAGGGGCAGGGGCCCCAAGGTAATTGAAATGGACATAAAAGCCGGCCCAGAAAGGAGCCTGTGCAGAGGCTGGAACCTGGATTGTGGTCTGTAAACAGTTTGCTTTAAACAATAAATAATTTTCGTTATACTCTTATACTTGACTCTTCTGTGATCATAAAACATCAATTCAAATACATGCATCGTTTGCATTTAAAAAAAAATTCATTCTCAGGACATGGGCATTGCTTCCATGGCCAGCATTTATAGCTCTAGTTATCAGAAGATGGTGATAGATCTTCTTGGGCCGTTGCAGGCAGTTTTATACAACTGAATGGCCACTTGAGCAACTAATCTAAAGCCATGTGAGGTACCCTCAATAATGGCGCTTAGAGTGTAAACGGTAAAGAAGGCTTTAATAGACGAAGAACTGTGCTAGAGCCGAGACATGTGCTAACTGCTGCACAGCCCATGAGGCAGCCCCTTATATATGGCTCACAGATGGGCATGGCCAGAGGCGGAGACCCCAAGGTTCCAAGCCCGGTCTTAAAGGGGACATCACCTTACATGATGACAAGGCAGTAACCGTTCATCACATTCACCCCGTTTAAAAAACAGTCCGGCGGGGGTGAAGTGCCATCAGAGGTCCATCCGTCTCGGTGGCCAGATCGTCCTCATCGACCTCCTCAGTTCGGGCGGTGGTGCGGTGGGCACGGACGTCCCGGTTGAGGGTACATCCGGGAGCACAGCGGTCGGAGCTTCGGTCCGGGTCGGGGCAGGGGGACTAGGCAGGGCCGGGGGTAGCGGTGCCAGTGCCGGCGGGGTGTGTAAAGGGCGCGCGGTAGGTGCAGAAGGGGGTGTGTTATAGGGGGCGCCGGGTCCTGCAGGGGAGCTGCGCGGGAAGTGGCGCCTGTAGTGGGGGATCCAGCGGGTGCCAGATCCCGGAGGGAAACCGTATCTTGCCTGCCGTCGGGGTACTCAACGTAGGCGTAACTGGGGTTGGCGTAGAGCAGTCGGACCTTTTCAACCAGGTTCTTTTATCGCTCCTCATATGCCTCCGGAGAAGAACAGGTCCCGGAGCCATCAGCCAAAGTGGAAGCGAGACCCCGGAGGTAGACTTCCGGGAGAAGACAAACACTCGGTTGTGAGGGGTCTCATTCTTGGCCGTGCAGAGGAGTGACCTAAGGAGTGTAGGGCATCGGGTAGGACCTCCTGCCAGCGGGTGGTTGGGAGACTTCTCGACCGCAGGGCCAGAAGGACAGCCTTCCACACTGTCGCGTTCTCCCTCTCCACTTGCCCGTTTCCCCGCGGGATATAACTGGTCGTTCTGCTCGAGGCGATGCCTTTGCTGAGCAGATACTGATGCAGTTCATCGCTCATGAACGATGTACCCCGGTTGCTGTGGATATAAGCGGGGAAACCAAACAGAGTGAAGATGCTGTGCAGTGCCTTAATCACGGTGGCTGAGGTCATGTCGGGGCAGGGAATGGCGAATGGGAAATGGGAGAACTCATCGATAACGGTGAGGAAATAGGCATAACGATTGGTGGATGGGAGGGGCCCCTTGAAGTCCACGCTCAGTCGCTCAAAGGGACCCGAGGCCTTCACAAGCCGAACCTTGCCTGGTCGGTAGAAGTGCGGTTCACACTCCGCACAGATCTGGCAGGCCCTGACCATGGCCTTGATCTCCTTGGTTGAGTAAGGTAGGTTGTGGGACTTGATAAAATGGACGAGCCGGGTAACCCCCGGGTGGCAGAGGTCATTGTGGATGGCATGCAGGCGGTCGTCCTGCGCGTTGGCACATGTGCCACGGGACAGGGCATCTGGGGGCTTGTTGAGCTCCCCTGGACGATACTTGATATCGTACGTGTAGGTGGAGAGTTCGATCCTCCACCTCAAAATTTTATCAATTTTTATTTTGCCCCGTTGCGTGTTATCGAACATATAGGCGACTGACCATTGGTCGGTGACGAGGGTAAACCTCCTACCGGCGAGGTAGTGTCTCCAGCGCCGCACAGCCTCCACAATGGCTTGTGCCTCCTTTTCGACTGCAGAGTGTCGAACCTCGGAGGCGGTGAGGGTTCGGGAGAAGAACGCTACTGGTCTGCCTCCTTGATTGAGGGTAGCAGCCAGGGCGATGTCTGATGCATCACTCTCTACCTGGAAAGGGATGGTTTCGTCCACCGCGTGCATAGCGGCCTTGATGATGTCGGCCTTGACGCGGTTGAAGGCCAATTGAGCCTCAGCCGAGAGGGGAAAAATGGTGGTCTTTATGAGTGGGATGGGGACCCACTGGGCGTAATAAGAGAAAAGCCCCAAGCACCGTTTGAGGGCCTTGAGGCTGCGGGGGAGAGGGAGTTCCTTAAGGGGGCGCATGCGGTCGGGGTGGGGACCTAGGATCCCGTCTTCCACGACATAGCCGAGGATGGCTAGCCGGGTGGTGTGGAAAACGCATTTGTCCTCGTTATAGGTCAGGTTAAGGACTCAGGCAGTCTGGAGGAACTTTTCGAGGTTAGCGTCATGGTCCTGCTGGTCATGGCCGCAGATGGTGACATTGTCCAAGTACGGGTATGTAGCCCGCAAACCGTACTGGTCCACCATTTGGTCCATCGCCCTTTGAAAGACGGAGACCCCATTTGTGACACCAAAGGGGACCCTGAGGAAGTGGAAGAGCCGGCTGGCTGCTTCGAAGGCAGTATAGGGGCGGTCTTTTGGTCGGATGGGGAGCTGGTGGTAGGCGGATTTGAGGTCGACCGTGGAAAAGACTCATTGGGCGATCCGATTTACCATTTCCGCAATGCGAGGAAGGGGATACGCATCAAGCTGCGTGAAACGGTTTATGGTCTGGCTATAATCCACGACCATCCGTTTCTTCTCCCCGGACCGGACTACCACCACTTGCGCTCTCCAAGGGCTGTTGCTAGCCTCGATGACCCCCTCTCCCAGTAAATGCTGGACCTCTGACTTGACAAAAGTCATATCTTGGGCACTGTAGCGCCGGCTCCTGGTGGCGACTGGCTTACAGTCGGGAGTGAGGTTCGCAAATAGCGAGACATGTGCTAACTGCTGCACAGCCCACAAGGCAGCCCCTTATATATGGCTCACAGATGGGCGGAGCCAGAGGCGGAGTCCCCAGGGTTCCAAGCCCGGTCTTAAAGGGGACATCACCTTACATGATGACAAGGCAGTAACTGTTCATCACACCATGAGAGACAGATAGTAAGTCAGAGAGAGTTGGCCAGCAATTTACTTTGGGATATTGTATCAGGTACAGCTCACTTTAATGCTTCAGATGCAGCTGCATTGTATATTCCAGTCCTTGGCTACAGTATGTCTATATTGTGTCAATGCCTCTGTTGACTTGTTCATTTACTGTTCTGTAAATGTGTTTACCAGATTCAAGGACAATGCACTGTTTAGTAGTGCTTCTTCTACTTCTTTCAAAAGTTGAGAAAAGTGATGTGAGAATGTCACATATAAGAAATAAGCTGAAAAACAGTATTCAGTGTTTTCTATTTGTTTTTGATGTTCACTAATCAAGCATTTGGGACCTAAAGAGCATTGTAATGACTTTGCAGACAACCAAATAGTTTGCCTATTCTGTGGTCTGGATGAATATACTTATCAAATCTTTATGTAACACCAAAGATTGCAGACTCTGCTCAACTATCTAAAAAGGACTGTTCCTCACTTTCTAGCTTCACTTTGACAGGACCTATCTTATCTTGTTCATTCAGTGAGTGGGAGAGGGAGAAAGGACAGACATCCTCCCTGAATCTGCTCCATGATCTGGTTGAAGGCTGCCATCTACTGATTCAGGGTAAATTAGATTGATCATCTCACTACTGTGGCCTTCCACTCTCAGGAAGTCTTGGTGAGGAATCACACAGTATCCACTGTAACACTTAAAGCCTGCTGTGATCAACAGGCACTGCTACATATAGATGTTCTGATATGTGGAACAATAATATTGTCATTTAATATATTTAAGCTTCGGGGCTAGATGCCAAAAATCGAGGGGTGGCGATCTTAGTGGGAAAGAAGGTGTCATTCGAGGTGTCGAGCATTGTGGCAGATAATGGTGGTAGGTACATAATGGTAAGTGGTAAGTTGCAGGGAGAGAGGGTGGTACTGGTCAATGTGTATGCTCCGAACTGGGTCGATGCGGGTTTTATGCGGCGTATGTTGGGCCGGATCCCAGACTTGGAAGTGGGGGTTCCTGATAATGGGGGGAGACTTTAACACAGTGTTGGATCCGGCACTGGATCGTTCCAGGTCTAGGACGGGTAGGAAGCCGGCGGCGGCTAGAGTGTTGAGGGGATTTATGGACCAAATAGGAGGGGTCTTCTCACATGTCCATAAGGTTTATTCTCGAATCGACTTTTTCATTTTGAGTAGGGCGCTGATAGCGAGAGTAGAGGATACCAAGTATTCGGCAATAGCCATTTCGGACCACGCCCCGCATTGGGTGGACTTGGAGATGGGGGAGGAGAGGGACCAGCGCCCGCTGTGGCACTTGGAGCTGGGGCTGTTGGCGGACGAGGAGGTGAGCGAGTGGGTCCGAGGAAGTATAGAGAGGTACTTGGAGACCAACGACAACGGGGAGGTCCGAGTGGGGATGGTATGGGAGGCACTGAAGGCGGTGGTGAGGGGAGAGCTGATCTCCATTAGGGCCCACAAGGAGCAGAGGGAGAGGCTGGTGGGGGAGATGGTGAGGGTAGACAGGAGGTATGCGGAAGAACCTGAGGAAGGTTTGTTGAGGAAGAGGCGCAGCCTCCAGGCCGAATTCGACCTGGTGACCACCGGGAAGGCGGAGGTGCAGTGAAGGAAGGCCCAGGGGGCGGTCTACGAGTATGGGGAAAAGGCAAGCCGGATGCTGGCGCATCAGCTTCAGAAGCGGGACGCAGCTAGGGAGATCGGGGGAGTTAAGGACAGGGGAGGGAGCGTGGTGCGGAGTGGGGTTGGCATCAATGGGGTCTTCAGGGACTTCTACGAGGAATTGTACCGATCCGAGCCCCCACGGGAGGAGGGAGGGATGGGCCGTTTCCTGGACCAATTGAGGTTTCCAAAGGTGGAAGAGGGACTGGTGGCGGGACTGGGGGCCCCGATTGGGCTGGAGGAGCTGATCAAAGGGATAGGAAGCATGCAGGCGGGGAAGGCACCGGGGCCGGATGGTTTCCTGGTCGAGTCCTATAAAAAATATATGGACCTGTTGGGCCCGCTGTTAGTTAGGACCTTTAATTAGGCAAGGGAGGGGGGGGGGCTTTACCCCCGACGATGTCCCGGGCACTGATCTCTTTGATCCTGAAGAGGGACAAGGATCCCCTGCAATGTGGGTCTTACAGACCGATTTCCTTGCTAAATGTAGATGCCAAGCTGCTGGCGAAGGTCTTAGCCACGAGGATTGAGGATTGTGTGCCGCAGATCATCCATGAAGACCAGACGGGGTTTGTGAAGGGGAGACAGTTGAACGCGAATGTGCGGAGGCTTTTGAACGTTATCATGATGCCGGCGAGGGAGGGGGAGGCGGAGATAGTGGTGGCGATGGATGCTGAGAAAGCCTTCGATAGGTTAGAGTGGGGGTACCTGTGGGAGGTGCTGAAGAGGTTCGGGTTTGGGGAGGGGTTTGTCAGGTGGGTTAGGCTGTTGTATAGGTCCCGATGGCGAGTGTGGCCACAAATAGGAGGAGGTCCGAGTACTTTTGGTTGCACCGAGGGACGAGTCAGGGGTGTCCCCTGTCCCCCCTGCTCTTCGCACTGGCGATTGAACCCCTGGCTATGGCACTGAGAGAATCGAGGAACTGGAGGGGGTTGGTGCGGGGTGGGGAGGAGCATAGGGTGTCGCTTTATGTGGACGACCTGCTGCTGTATGTGGCAGACCCAGTGGGAGGAATGCCAGAGGTAATGAGGATCCTTAGGGAATTCGGGGACTTTTCGAGGTACAAGCTCAATATGGGGAAGAGCGAGCTGTTCGTAGTTCAGCTAGGGGACCAGGAGAGGGGGATTGGCGAGCTCCCACTAAAAAGGGCGGAGAGGAGCTTCAGATATTTGGGGGTCCAGGTGGCCAGGAGCTGGGGGGCCCTGCAGAGGCTTAACTTTACAAGGCTGGTGGAGCAAATGGAGGAGGAGTTCAAGAGGTGGGACGCATTGCCGCTGTCCTTGGCGGGTAGGGTGCAGTCAAACAAAATGACGGTGCTCCCAAGGTTTTTGTTCCTGTTCCAGTGCCTCCCCGTGTTTATCCCGAAGGTTTTTTTCAGGCGGGTTAACATGAGTATAATGGGGTTTGTGTGGGCGCGAGGGACTCCGAGGGTGACAAGGGTGTTCCTGGAGCAGAGTAGAGATAGGGAGGGGCTAGCGCTGCCCAACTTCTGTGGGTACTACTGGGCCGCCAATGCGACAATGTTGCGCAAGTGGGTGATGGAGGGTGCTGCTTGGAAGAGGCTGGAGACGGCGTCCTATGTGGGTATGGGTCTGGGGGCGCTGGCAACGGCGCCGCTGCCGCTCCTTCCAAGGAGGTATACCACGAGCCCGGTGGTGGTGGCGGTCCTCAAAATTTGGGGGCAGTGGAGGCGGCATAGGGGGGAAGTTGAGGCCTCGGCGTGGACCCCATTACGGGGGAACCACCGGTTCGCCCCAGGAAGAACAGGTGGAGAGTTTTCGGGGTGGCACAGGGCAGGGATACGAAAGTTTGGGGTCCTGTTTGTGGACGGGAAGTTCGCGAGCTTGGGTGAGCTGGAGGAGAAATAAGGGCTCCCCCCAGGGAACACCTTCAGGTACTTACAGGTAAGGGCGTTTGCCAGATGGCAGGTGGTGGAATTCCCGCGGCTACTGCCACACACAGTACAGGACAGGGTGCTCTCGGGGGGATGGGTGGGAGTGGGGAAGATCTCGGAAACTTACCAGGTGATGCAGGAGGAGGAGGAGACCCTCGGTGGTGGAGTTGAAAGGTAAGTGGGAGGAGGAATTGGGAGAGGAGATCGAAGAGGGGACGTGGGCAGATGGCCTAGGGAGGGTGAATTCTTCCTCTTCGTGCGCGAGGCTCAGCCTCAAACAGTTTAAGGTGCTGCACAGGGCACACATGACCGGGACAAGGATGAGCCGGTTCTTTGGGGGTGAGGACAGGTGTGTTAGGTGCTCAGGGAGCACAGCAAATCACACCCATATGTTCTGGGCATGCCCAGCGCTGGAGGAATTTTGGAAGGGCGTGGCGAGGACGGTGTCGAGGGTGGTAGGATCCAGGGTCAGACCGGGCTGGGGGCTCGCAATATTTGGGGTGGCAGAGGAGCCGGGAGTGCAGGAGGCGAAAGAGGCCGGAATTCTGGCCTTTGCATCCCTGGTAGCCCGGCGAAGGATTCTCCTTCTGTGGAAAGATGCAAGGCCCCCAAGCGTGGAATCCTGGATCAGCGATGTGGCAGGGTTCATTAAATTGGAGGGTGAAATTCACCTTGAGAGGGTCGGTACAAGGGTTCTTTAGGCGGTGGCAACCGTTCTTAGACTTTCTGGCAGAACGATAGACATTGGTCAATGGCAGCAGCAGCTCGGAGGGAGGCGGGTTACTTTATTTCTGTTTATGTTATTTACACTGGAGGGTCTGAGGGGGTGTATCTACTTGTTGTGTTAAGTCGGGATGTTAATGTTAATTTATTATTTGTGTACGGGGGGAGGGGTTTGGGGGATTGCTTTTTTAGATTGTGTTTTGTACTTAACCCTGTTGGGTTCTTTTTTCTTTCTCATTTTGTTATTGATATTTTATGAAAACCTTTCATAAAAATTATTTTAAAAAAATATATATATATATTTTAACTTTATGTCTGTTGATTTATTATTGTTGCCCTCCTCTCAGGCAGGGCACCTCTAAAAAAAAATTTTGTGGGTATTGGATCGAATCTGGTGCCATCTTCTTGACCATTCAACAGTCCGATCTGAAATTCCAAGCTTGAAAGTCAAAAAAAAATCTGAATGTAAAACAAAAATGTATTTAATAGCCCAACTGCTTTCTCGTAAATCTTCGGAGAAGTGGATAGACGTATTATAGAGGTTTGACAATTTTCAGGCACAAGGATCACAATTAATGATTAACTTGTTGAGGCAGGCAATATAGAATGAGGATCTACACACGATGAATCACAGGAATTTGTGGACTTCACCCGAATAGCCATCATTCTAGCATTCGGTGGAGTGTGGCCCAAACTGCTGTCTAGCTGGCTAGACGCTGAATAATATTCATGGTTAGCCTGTACCTCTTAAAGACACCTTTCTCTCATAATGGGAAGCTGCACTCATCATAAGGAAATTGTTTCTGCCTGATGTCCAAGTGCATGTGAGGAGAAAGATAGCAAATAGAGCATAGGGCCAAAAGAGTTTTCCCAGGCTCTCAGGTCTGGCACTGGAAAGTTTATTCAAGGTGTTGATAGGAGGAGAGGGGTTATTTTTCCACAGGGGCCAAAATGTCCTCAAGGAACACCTCCAGAAGGTAATAATGATGTGACTACTCTTGCATTATGATCACAAAGACTTGGCAGCAGTGCCTGAAGAAGTTCAATGACCTTACATGGAAGATCAAGATCAATGCTTCATCAAATTATGTCCCCTATCCACTGCATGACTATCTCTCAGGCTGCACAATACACTACACCCTTATTCCTCCATCATCAATCTCTAGCAATCAGGACTCAGACTGCACTTCAAATGTTCCACCTCACCCTCAGTTCCTCCAATGATCTTAGTCTTACACCCAGCACTCACAGTTTCCACATAACTTTAAGTACTCAGCTGTAGCACAGGCATCTTTTCTTCTCCCTTGCAGCAAGGTCCATAACTGTAGAGAGCAGAGCAGGAAAATGCTGAAGTACAGGCAGAATAAAGTACTTGGTGCAATAGCAGCTATTTACAATCCAAAGTAATGTTTGTTTGTAATACAAAGCCACGCACGAATGTAAGCTGTGAGGAGGACACAAAGAGGCTGTACAAGAGATATAGTTAAGTGAGTGAGCCTCAAGGTGGCAGATAAAGTATAATGCGGATAAACGTAAGGTTATTCATTTTGGTAGTCAAAATAAAAAGCATATTTTTGTTTTTAAATCTGAAACTTTTAGATATTGATGTTCAAATAAACTTGAATGTACTTGTACAAGGGATACACAAGGTTAGGATAGAGGTGCAGCAAGCGATGAATAAGGAAAATAGCATGTTGTTTTTTTAGGGAAAGACGACAAGAACAAGGAAGTCTTGCTGCAATTGTACAGTGATTGGTGCATGAGATCACACCTGGAATAAAGTTTTTGTCTTCATTTTTAAAGAAGGATAATATTTGGACTGGAAATGGTAAAGTGATGGTTCACTAGATTGGTCCCTGACTCCTAGGATGAGAGGGTGATGCCACAGTGAGAGGTTGTATAAATAGATTCTCTCTGCTCCAATGCCTTGAAATGATCAGAAGTGCTCTGTCCACCATTCTTAGGGCCTCTGGCTTCTGTAGTGCCAGCTCTGGTGGCATTATGGGGTCACATTATGGCCACAAAACCCATATCCTCCATAACTTTAACACATCCATCAAATATAAATCCAAGTGGAATGTCTTCTAGATCACTTTTTTAATAGTGTATTCAAACACCAGTTTGTCTTAAATTGAGACCTGCGTACAAAGAATATAGCAAAAGATGGTAAGAATGATAAACGACTAATCAGTCGATCCAGTTCACACTATTATTTGGATGTGTGTGTGACATCTATTGTAATCTCTATCCTGCCTTGGTACCAAACCTGTAACCGCTATTTCAGTTGGCATCAGTGATCCATTCATTTAGCTTCTCGGTGCGATCTAACAGCCACGTCGCACCCGCCTTAGAATGTGGCACGGCCGGTTAATCCCGCAAGACCGATAAATCTCACGAGACTGGTAGTTCTTTTTAATATAAATTTAGAGTACCCAATTCTTTTTTTCCTCAATTAAGGGGCAATTAAGCATGGCCAGTCCACCGACCCTGTACATCTTTTTGGGTTGTGGGGGTGAGACCCAAGCAGACACGGGGAGAATGTACAAACTCCACATGGACAGTGACCCGGAGCTGGGATCAAACCCAGCTCCTCAGCGCCGTGAGACAGCAGTGCTAACCACTGCGCCACCGTGTTGCCCTCAAGACTGGTAAATCTAATGAGATCTTGGGTGGGACCTAAATTTGCAAATTTAAGTGTGCAGTTAGGCATACTTTAAAATGTACTGGCTGGACTTCCGGGTGCGGCGATGACCAGCTGAGTCGCACGTTTCGGCAGCTCCCTGTGAAACGGACTTTTGGGCTCTTGATAGGAGCCCCAACGGCAATTTTAACGGCTAAAAACACCGTGCGGTAAACCAGGAGGGTGTTCCCCCTGGACACGGATGGAAAAAGGAGAGGAAAGTGGCCGGATTGCAGCGGATCCTTTGGAACAACGGCAAGGAAGGCAAGCAAAAACCAAGATGGCGTCGGAAGGTGGCAGTTTCATATGGGGCCCTGAACAACAAGAGTTCTTGAAATGCTGCGTGGAGGAGATAAAAAAGGAAATGAAGAAAGAGTTGTTGGCCCCGATACTACAGGCGATCGAAGGGCTGAAAGAGGAACAAAAGACCCAGGAGCAGGAGCTTCGGGTCGTGAAGGCGAAAGCAGCCGAGAATGAGAACGATATACAGGGCCTGGTGGTGAAGTCGGTGATACAGGAGGCACACCAGAAACGATGTGTGGAGAGGTTGGAGGCACTGGAAAACAACGCAAGGAGGAACAACCTGAGGATTCTTGGCCTTCCTGAAGGTGTGGAGGGGGCGGACGTCGGGGCATATGTGAGCACGATGCTGCACTCGTTAATGGGAGCGGAGGCCCCGACGGGTCCGTTGGAGGTGGAGGGAGCGTACCGAGTTATGGTGCGAGGATCGAGAGCAGGAGAAACTCCCAGAGCCATAGTGGTGAGATTCCTCCGTTTTAAGGATAGAGAAATGGTCCTTAGATGGGCGAAGAAAACTCGGTGCAGTAAATGGGAGAACGCGGTGATCCGCGTTTATCAAGACTGGAGTGCGGAGGTGGCGAGAAGGAGGGCGAGCTTTAATCGGGCCAAGGCGGTACTTCACAAAAGGAAGATCAAATTTGGAATGCTGCAACCGGCAAGACTGTGGGTCACATATCAAGGGAGGCACCACTACTTTGAGACGGCGGATGAAGCGTGGACTTTTATTGTAGAAGAAAAACTGGAATGAGTGGATTATGAAAAAGAACGTTTGGACAAAGTGGTGGGGCGAATGGGGGGGGGGGGAAGAGGGGTTTTATGTTCTAATCCTGCGGTATGGTAACTTTTCTTTCTCCCACAGGTGGTGTTGGGGGGAGGTGGGGAGGGAGAGGAGATGGGGCGTTGGCCATGGGAGGCGGGGCCGAGGGAGAGGCGCGGGCTTGGTTCCCGCGCTATGATAATTATGGCGGGAATAGAGAAGCAGGAAGGAGGGGGCGTCGCACGGTGCGAGCCGAGGTCACGGGGGGAAGCCGAGGTCAGCCAGAGTTTGCTGACTTCTGGGAGCAACATGGGGGGAGTAATTACGCTAGCGGGGGGTCTAGCGGGGGGGGGGGGGGAGGGGGGAATTACTGGGTTGCTGCTGCTGGGGAAAGGGGGGAGTGGGTACGGGAGAGGATGGGCGGGGGGGCACCGCCTGGTGGAGATACAGCTGCGTGGGAACTGGGTGAGAAGCTGGAAAAAGATGATGGCTAACCGGCAAGGGGGGGGGGGGTGGGAAGCCCCCCAACTCGGCTGATCACGTGGAACGTGAGAGGGCTCAACGGGCCAATAAAGAGGGCACGAGTACTCGCACACCTTAAAAAACTTAAAGCAGATGTGGTTATGTTACAGGAAACGCACCTGAAACTGATAGACCAGGTTAGGCTGCGCAAAGGATGGGTGGGGCAGGTGTTCCATTCGGGGCTGGATGCGAAAAACAGGGGGGTGGCTATATTAGTGGGGAAGCGGGTAATGTTCGAGGCAAAGACTATAGTGGCGGATAACGGGGGCAGATACGTGATGGTGAGTGGCA
Organism: Scyliorhinus torazame; assembly: GCF_047496885.1. NCBI lineage: Eukaryota > Metazoa > Chordata > Chondrichthyes > Carcharhiniformes > Scyliorhinidae > Scyliorhinus > Scyliorhinus torazame. Next base: position 112,630,828 of record NC_092709.1, on the reverse strand, counting down.
AATTACAGGGAGAGATGGTGGTTTTGGTAAACGTGTATGCCCCGAACTGGGATGATGCCAACTTCATGAGGCGAATGCTAGGACGCATCCCGGACCTAGAGACGGGAAAGCTGATAATGGGGGGAGATTTTAATACGGTGTTGGAACCAGGGCTGGACAGGTCGAGGTCCAGGACTGGTAGGAGGCCGGCAGCAGCCAAGGTGCTTAAGGATTTTATGGGGCAGATGGGAGGTGTGGACCCGTGGAGATTCAGTAGACCTAGGAGTAAGGAGTTCTCGTTTTTCTCCTATGTCCATAAAGTCTATTCGCGCATAGACTTTTTTGTGTTGGGTAGGGCATTGATCCCGAAGGTGAGGGGAACGGAATATACGGCTATAGCCATTTCGGATCATGCCCCACACTGGGTAGACTTGGAGATAGGGGAGGAAACAGGAGGGCGCCCACCCTGGAGAATGGACATGGGACTAATGGCGGATGAGGGGGTGTGCCTAAGGGTGAGGGGATGTATTGAAAAGTACTTGGAACTCAATGACAATGGGGAGGTTCAGGTGGGAGTGGTCTGGGAGGCGTTGAAGGCGGTGGTTAGGGGGGAGCTGATATCAATAAGGGCACATAAAGGGAAGCAGGAGAGTAAGGAACGGGAGCGGTTGCTGCAAGAACTTTTGAGGGTGGACAGACAATATGCGGAAGCACCGGAGGAGGGACTGTACAGGGAAAGGCAAAGGCTGCATGTGGAATTTGACTTGCTGACTACAGGCACTGCAGAGGCACAATGGAGGAAGGCGCAGGGTGTACAGTATGAATATGGGGAGAAGGCGAGCAGATTGCTGGCACACCAATTGAGGAAAAGGGGAGCAGCGAGGGAAATAGGGGGAGTGAGGGATGAGGAAGGAGAGATGGAGCGGGGGGCGGAGAGAGTGAATGAAGTGTTCAAGACATTTTATAAAAAATTGTATGAAGCTCAACCCCCGGATGGGAGGGAGAGAATGATGGATTTTTTGGATCGGCTGGAAATTCCCAAGGTGGAAGAGCAGGAAAGGGTGGGACTGGGAGCACAGATCACGGTAGAAGAAGTGGTGAAAGGAATTAGGAACATGCAGACGGGAAAGGCCCCGGGACCGGACGGATTCCCAGTTGAATTTTACAGAAAATATTTGGACTTGCTCGCCCCGGTACTGACGAGGACCTTTAACGAGGCAAAGGAAAGGGGACAACTGCCCCCGACTATGTCTGAAGCAATGATATCGCTTCTCTTAAAGAAGGAAAAGGATCCGCTACAATGCGGGTCCTACAGACCAATTTCCCTCCTAAATGTGGATGCCAAGGTCCTGGCCAAGGTAATGGCAATGAGAATAGAGGAATGTGTCCCGGGGGTGGTTCACGAGGACCAAACTGGGTTTGTGAAGGGGAGACAGCTGAACACGAATATACGGAGGCTGTTAGGGGTAATGATGATGGCCCCACCAGAGGGTGAAACGGAGATAGTAGTGGCGATGGATGCCGAGAAAGCATTTGATAGAGTGGAATGGGATTATCTGTGGGAGGTGTTGAGGAGATTTGGTTTTGGAGAGGGGTATGTTAGATGGGTGCAGCTGTTGTATAGGGCCCCAGTGGCGAGTGTGGTCACGAATGGACGGGGATCGGCATATTTTCGGCTCCATAGAGGGACAAGGCAGGGATGTCCTCTGTCCCCATTACTGTTTGCACTGGCGATTGAGCCCCTGGCGATAGCGCTGAGAGGTTCCAAGAGATGGAGGGGAATACTTAGGGGAGGAGAAGAACACCGGGTATCTTTATATGCGGATGATCTGCTACTATATGTGGCGGATCCGGCGGAGGGGATGCCAGAAATAATGCGGATACTTGGGGAGTTTGGGGATTTTTCAGGGTATAAATTGAACATGGGGAAGAGTGAGCTGTTTGTGGTGCATCCAGGGGAGCAGAGTAGAGAAATAGAAGACCTACCGTTGAGGAAGGTAACAAGAGACTTTCGTTACCTGGGGATCCAGATAGCTAAGAATTGGGGCACATTGCACAGGCTAAATTTAACGCGATTGGTGGAACAGATGGAGGAAGATTTCAAGAGATGGGATATGGTAGCACTGTCAATGGCAGGGAGGGTGCAGGCGGTTAAGATGGTGGTCCTCCCGAGATTCCTCTTTGTGTTTCAGTGCCTCCCGGTGGTGATCACGAAGGCTTTTTTTAAAAGGATAGAAAAGAGCATCATGGGTTTTGTTTGGGCCGGGAAGACTCCGAGAGTGAGGAAGGGATTCTTACAGCGTAGTAGGGATAGGGGGGGGCTGGCACTACCGAGCCTAAGTGAGTATTATTGGGCCGCTAATATTTCAATGGTGAGTAAGTGGATGGGAGAGGAGGAGGGAGCGGCGTGGAAGAGATTAGAGAGGGCGTCCTGTAGGGGGACCAGCCTGCAGGCTATGGTGACAGCCCCATTACCGTTCTCACCGAGGAACTACACCACGAGCCCGGTGGTGGTAGCTACACTGAAGATTTGGGGACAGTGGAGACGACATAGGGGAAAGACCGGAGCATTGGGGGGGTCCCCGATAAGAAACAACCATAGGTTTGCCCCGGGGGGAATGGATGGGGGATATGGAATGTGGCAAAGAGCAGGAATAACGCAACTGAAAGAGCTATTTGTGGATGGGAAGTTCGCAAGTCTGGGAGCGCTGACCGAGAAATATGGGTTGCCCCAAGGGAATGCATTCAGGTACATGCAATTGAGGGCTTTTGCGAGGCAACAGGTGAGGGAATTCCCGCAGCTCCCGACACAAGAGGTGCAGGACAGAGTCATCTCAAAGAAATGGGTGGGGGATGGTAAGGTGTCGGATATATATAGGGTAATGAGGGACGAAGGGGAGACTATGGTGGACGAACTAAAAGGGAAATGGGAAGAAGAGCTAGGGGAGGAGATCGAGGAGGGGCTGTGGGCAGATGCCCTAAACAGGGTAAACTCGTCGTCCTCGTGCGCCAGGCTAAGCCTGATTCAGTTTAAGGTATTACACAGGGCACATATGACTGGAACACGGCTCAGTAAATTTTTTGGGGTGGAGGATAGGTGTGCGAGATGCTCGAGAAGCCCAGCGAATCATACCCATATGTTTTGGTCATGCCCGGCACTACAGAGGTTTTGGGTGGGGGTGACAAAGGCGCTTTCAAAAGTAGTAGGAGTCCGGGTCGAACCAAGCTGGGGGTTGGCTATATTTGGGGTTGCACAAGAGCCGGGAGTGCAGGAGGCGAGAGAGGCCGATGTTTTGGCCTTTGCGTCCCTAGTAGCCCGGCGCAGGATATTGCTAATGTGGAAAGAAGCCAAGCCCCCGGGGGTGGAGACCTGGATAAATGATATGGCGGGGTTCATAAAGCTAGAGCGGATTAAGTTCGTCCTAAGGGGGTCGGCTCAAGGGTTCATCAGGCGGTGGCAACCGTTCGTCGAATATCTTGCGGAAAGATAGATGGGGGAAAAAAGAAGGCAGCAGCAGCAGCCCAGGACATGGGGGGGGGGGGGGGGAGGGATGGGGGGGGGTGGGTGGGGGGGGGGTATAGCTTGTGACAAGGCAGTTGCCAATTAGGGCTAGTTTTCATTTTTGTTATTTAATATTTATTTATTTGTTGTTTTTTGTTTATATAAAAAAGGTCATTATTATCTGTATTGTTATAATGTTGTGTATAGGATGCACAATGTACTGTGTTGGTTGACCAAAAATTTTCAATAAAATATTTATTTAAAAAAAAAATGTACTGGCTGAATCTACCCAGCACCCGGGAACAAAACCTCTCTCTGAGGAGACCCCAGCTGCGTGCTGTTTTTACTGGTCTCCAGAAATAGGGGATGGTTTAGCACAGGGCTAAATTGCTGGCTTTGAAAGCAGACCAAGGCAGACCAGCAGCATGGTTCAATTCCCATACCAGCCTCCCCGAACAGGCGCCGGAATGTGGCGACTAGGGGCTTTTCACAGTAACTTCATTTGAAGCCTACTTATGACAATAAACGATTTTCATTTCATTTCATTTCAAATGGGGACTCGGCAGGATGACACTCGGGGGTTCTCACAGGAGTTTGGAGGCCCACGGGTGGTCTGGGCAGGATGACACTCTGGCACTGCTGATGCCATCTGGGCAACTTGCCACTGCCAGGCTGTGCCATGGCAATGCCACCCTGGCAATGTCATCCAGGTGCCAGCCTGGCACTGCCAAGGTGCCCAAGTGGCACTGCAAGGCTGGCAGTGGCACTGCAAGGCTGGCAGTGGCACTGGTAGAGTGCCAGGCTGGCAGTGCCAAGATGGAATTTTTCCCGTTTTGGGGATCCAGCCCGAGGGTGCCCTGCCCTTATGAGGTGGGTGCGGGGAGCTCGAGGACCCCCCCCCCCCACCCCAACAGGCAAGTTGGGGCATTGGGGGACCGTGAGATTGGGTCGCCATTTAAAAATGGCGCTCCGATCTCTTCCTGCATTGGAAGTGGACCTCCTCAGTGCAGGAAGTGAAGATAAGTGTGGCCTCAGCGGGGCATACCCCGCCAAGACTTCAACACCCCACTAAACCCGCCCACAACGGTGCTCTTTTTTTCATTAAATCGCACCCACTGTCTTTCTAATTTGCTCTGGACATACAGTCTTCAGCAGCTAAAGATATAGAGGATGAGTCATGGGAACAGAAAACTCACACAGACAATTTTTTACAGTTCAATCCCAATCCAAAGGTTTCTTCTGATAAAGATGGAAGTTATCAAAGAGGTTTCAACGTTTTGATTTTGCTACCAATAAAAAGATATTTATCTTCTGAGCTGATACAAATGTACATAAAACCTATGAATGCAAAATAAAACCTTTATGGGAACAGATTGATATTATAATAATAAATGATATCTAAAATCAACTATATCACCTTGAGGATAACCATAAAAAAAACATTTTCCAGAAACTCAGAAAATATATCGCTATATCCAGTTGAAAGCATGTTTGTCCATTTTAATTGGGATGGAGGCAATTACCAGCGCCCAAGATATTGGATATCTTCATAGAAAGTAACAAAAACAAATACCATGCCTCAGATATTGTAAGAATGCTAACAATACTCGTCCAGAGCTGCAATGCAAATATGGGTCATGGATTTTGAATGGCTATTTCTCTAGGTAATATATGCACTGTGAGCAACAGTATAATAATAATCTAATAATCTTTATTAGTGACACAAGTAGGCTTACATTAACATTGCACTGAACTTACTGTGAAAATCCTCTAGTTGCCACACCAAGGCGCCTGTTCGGGTACACTGAGGGAGAATTCAGAATATCCAATTTACCTAACAGCACATCTTTCGTGATTTATGGGAGGAAACTAGAACCCCTGGAGGAAACCCACTCAGACACAGGGAGAACGTGAAGACTCCATACAGACAGTGACCAAAGCGTGAATGAAACCCAGATCCCTGGCACTGTGAAGCAACAGTGCTAACCACTGTGTAGAACCTCTGTGTAGAAGATTGTAGTTTAGCGTGTAGAAGATTGTAGTTTAGTCGGGCAGCATGGTCGGCACGGGCTTGGAGGGCCAAAGGGCCTGTTCCTGTGCTGACATTTCTTTGTTTTTTGCTCCGTGGACATTTCTGACTCGCCAGACATACCTTGGTAGAAAGTCCCCCGAATGTCACAATCTTCACTCTGGGGTGGGGATGTGGTGGCAGGGTGTAGGTGCAGGATAGATTTGGGCCCACCAACCGAGGAAAGGTGTAGGCAACCAAAACAGAAACACCTGACAAGGAAATCTTGATAAGAGTCTGGGCTCTCAGCAAAGCAAGCATAATGGCCATCCAGTTATCTTGGAAGAGTTCTTACACCTATTCTCAAATGAGCACACCTGTATAGCATACACCTGTAAATAAACATTGAAAAATTGTCAAAAGTGATCTCAGAAAGAACTTATTATAACAACTTAAAGATGTCAATCATGCAAAGTTAACAAATTTTTCCAGCTGTCAAAGCAGGACTCCCTACTGAGGAAATCCTTTTATGAGTCGGAGTTCATAACCAAGCATACATAATGAGGCTATCCAGGCAGACTGAAAGAATTCTTACATCTGTCCTTATTATGCATGGTTGGCTGTGACCCAGATTCACAAAGTGATTTTCTCTGCAGGAAATTCTATTTTGAAAGCTGGAGAGAAGGTTTATTTTGCTTGATTGATATCTGTAAGTTGTTCTTTCTGTGATACTTTTGACAATTTCTCAAAGTTTATCGACACAAGATTAAGAGATGTGATATGTTTGAATCTTCTATAATTGATACTTTAATGATGTCTGATTGACACTTTTACAGGGTTGCAGGAACAGCAGTTACTTTTCAAAAGATTTGTGAATGTCTGTTTAATTTTCCTGAGCAATTCCACACATGCCATTGTATAGTATGGTTTATTGGTTCTGCACATGGTGTATGCTGGGTAATGGATATGGAAGGGCCATGAGTTGGCAGGAAGGATATGAGGAGCCATGGGGCTGGGATGAGGGGAGCTGAGTAGGGTCATGATTTTGCATTGGGAAAACATTGAGGGTCATGCAAGATCTTTTGAACTTACCTTTCAAAGGTTCCCAAATTCAGACTATGGTTCACAACTATTCTGACCTATGGGCCTTCCAGAAGCTGGCCCAACTCTTAGGAAAATTGTGAATGGCTGGGAGATGCCTACCTTGCAATGAAGCTGGCCAGGTCAGGAACATAGGGTGTAGGATTGCTACCCACAATCTTATCCTGCACCAGTGGAAATTGGGGGTGCTGGAAATGGAGGAGAGAATCCAGGAATGGGGTTCCACGTGCTGGGCAGCCGAATCGTTTTGACTGCAAATATTCTGGGCCAATAATGTTAAAATGCACCCCTGAAGATTTCACAAGGCACTCTTTGGTTTTAATGAGGTGAACAAGACAAAGAAAATGGATATAGGACTATGTTACAAACAAGAGGGGGGATTAATTTGAACAGCCTTTATTCCTTCTCTCATTGCCCATCCGTAAACAAAAAGGTGTTTTTGACTTATGATTATTTCCCCTTTTCTGGATGGTGGCAGAGGATCCCCAATCCTTACATTTTGGAGTGTTCCAATCCTCTATCAATAACTCACACAGCAAACTCAAGATAACGGAAAATAGGAAATTTGGTTTATTTTACATGCACACAAAAGGCGGGAAGTGGTTTTCACAATATCTGCCACATTTTGCACCCATACAATAAAAGAACGGGGTAGAGGGCAAGACCACGATGAAAAAATAAGAGCTGTAGTTTTCCATGAGTCCAGAATCAAAAGGCGAATGGCATATTCCTTCAGAGGGTGGTAGGCTGACTGTTGTAGGGTAATCTGTCTTTCTAGAAGCGAGGATTCCATGATGGGAGAAGACATGTTGAATTAAATAAGTCTTGAAGGCGACAAATACAGAAGTTACAATGTTCCAGTAGTTCACAGTGTAGATGGGGGACAGATTTATTTTTGCTGCTACATATGAACATACAAACAATGAGCAAGAGTAGGGCATTCAGCCCCTCAAGTCTGCTCTGTTGTTCAATAAGATCAAGGCTAATTTGATAGTAACCTCAAATCTGCATCCCTCCTATCAGTCAAATTATCTCAGTTGAGCGTTGGACTAAAGCTTCCTGGTTCAATCCTGGGTTTTGGCATGAAGCCACACATTGGCGTTTCTCTCTATCTGTGAAGTCGCATTGTGTCATTGGGCCTGGATAGCTCAGTCAATAGTGGATCATATTTTCAACCTGATGGTCCAGCATTCAAGCCCCTGTCCAGGCGTTCCTTCTGGCTGAAAGTGCTCACTCCCGATAAAACAAGTAATGAACATGGAAAGCTTTGAAGAGTGAAAGAAATGTGAAAAATCATCTTCACAAAATTGTGGCAGCCTCAATTGTTCCTACCTAATAATCTAAAGAGTTGGCACAGTGGTTAGCACTACTGCCTCACAGTGCCAGGGACCCAGGTTCAATTCCGATCTTGGGCGACTGTGTAGAGTTTGTACGTTCTTCCCATGTCTGCGTGTGTTTCCTCCGGGTGCTCCAGTTTCCTCTCACAATCCAAAGATGTGCAGGTTAGGTGGAATTGCCATGCAAAATTGCCCCTTCGTGTCCAAAAGGTTAAGTGGGATTACTGGGTTATGGGGATAGGTTGGGGGTGTGGGCCTAGGTAAAGAAAGCATTGGTGCAGACTCTTTGGGCAGAATGGCACTTGAGCGATTCTATGATACTATAATCCCTTTGCTTACCAAGAATCTATCCAATTCTGCCTTAAAAATATTCAAAAACCTTGTTTCCACCACTTTCTTAGGAAGAGTGTTTCAATGACTCAAGACCCTCTGAGAAGAAATATCACGTCATCTCTGTTTTAAACGGGCAACCTTATTTTTAAATAGTGACCCATCGTTCTAGACTTTCTCACAAGAGAAAACATCCTCTCCACATCCATCCTGTCGCAACCCCTCAGGATCTTATGTTTTAAGCCTCTTACTTTTCCAAACTCCTACTGTTGTTCCTGCCACCTATTCAATGGCAAAATAATAGACAGAAACAAACTGCTGATGTGGAGTCCTGCTTCTCTTCAGTGACTGAAGCTAAGATACAAAAGCTGTATAATTAAAGGAGCTCAGACAGCTCAAGTCTCAGGCATGTGACAGGGTGGATTTGGGTTGCGTTATTCAACTAATAAGCTCTCTGGTTGAAGCACATTGGCTGGGATTCTCCGTCGGCCTACGCCGAAATTGGGAAACACGATTGGGCAGAGAATTGGTTCATTCACTGAAATCGGGACAGGCACCGATTTGATGCCAAAATCGCAATTTACCGCCTGGCCCCAGCCAACCTATCAATGGGATGGGCCCGCTACTGATATGCCACTGGTGTTTACTGTATGTCTGGAGTAGAACGTATTGACGCTGCTATCGAGGCACCGCAGCATGGCATTCTGGCTGGCGCCCAGCGCTGGCCACAATTTTGGCTTCACGATCGATTCTCCACCCAATCGCCTTTCCCGATTTTGCAGTTGGCTGGCTGACGGAGAATCCCACCCTGTATATATTTGAATAGTCCCATGAATCTTTAGCATCCCCTTGAATAATCATCTGATGGCAGCATCACTGACAATACAGCATTAATTCAATACTGCACTAAATAGTCATACGCTGAAGTTCTGAAGTAGGGTTTGAATACAAAACTGACTGGATCTGAGACAAGAGTGCAACTAAATGATCCAAGTTGACAGTTCAGCTATAATCGATGTATAAAATTTGAATGTGATGCTGATCTTTATATTTTAATAACTGTAATTGTTGAGCAGATTCTTTAAATTTATGTAAAGATGTTCAAACAACTCAAAATGAACCCTTGATAGCAAAAAGAATGAGTAGATCAATAAGAAGAATGAGTAGATCTGCCATTCACATTTATCTCATTCAGCGCTCAAGATGCCATTTGCCATTATTCCCATGTATTCCCTGTAGCCGAGTTCCAAAAAAGTGTCAAATTGCATCACTGCTGCAATTAGTCAGTGTGGATGTAGACTGTAAGAACTAATTTACAAATTGTAGTATAATGGAGTACAATAGACTAAGTTCCATAAAGGGTTAATTTTAATAACTTGTGATCTCACAGAAGGGAATGACATATACCCATGTGTTGTGAGACTCTGGGACTGTCTCAAGTGAAAGTAAAAAGGAAGCAAGCATGGTTAGAAGCTTGTAAGAGTGTTCTCCATAATCTGTAAAAATGTTCAGATAAATGTTGGAGTATTTACAGCTGAGTCTTCAGCATAGCATTAAAACTACTTGAACCAAACAACACAATAACATATAGCAGCAAGCAGCAAAAGAATGGTTCTATAAAAATTACTTCTATCAGAGAGTTTCAAGAAAGTTGCAGACCTAAATGAGGCTGAAGCATTGTCAAAGTGGACAAAGACACGCTTGATTTTGCACTGTGTGGGATCTCACAGCAAAGCCAGACTGTGAGTAGGTCAGCATACTGCTGTATGAAATGGCAACAGGGTGAATGGCAACTTAGTTACCCTGGGAATTGAGGAGGGTAAAGCCACATATGCTGAGGTTATTGACGTATTAGAGACATATTGCAATCTCAGCAAGTGCACCATCGTGGAACACGTAATGTTGAACAAATGTAGTTAGAGATAAGGTGTCATGGGAGTGAACCTTTAAGAAATGTTTTGTATTATCACATGGCTTCAGTGATGTCATTGTGTAGGTGGAGCTGGGCTGCGGCTCTGGGTTTTACTTTCGTTTTGAGCTGGCAGCTGGCTGTGGCTCTGAGTTTTACTTTCATTTGACACAGATGGAAGCTGGCTTCAGACAAAGAAGGTTTCTCTCGTCTCTCACTCTCTGCATGTTTTTTTTTTAAATAATATTTTATTGAAAATTTTTGGTCAACCAACACAGTACATTGTGCATCCTTTACACAACATTGTAACAATACAGATAATAATGACCTTTTTTATTTAAACAAAAACAACAACAAATAAATAAATATTAAATAACAAAAAATAGAAACTAGCCCTAATTGGCAACTGCCTTGTCTCAGGCCACCCCCCCCCCCCATCCCCCCCCATCCCTCCCCCCCCCCCAAATCCTGGGCCGCTGCTGCTGCCTTCTTTGTTTTCCCCCATCTATCTTTCCGCAAGATATTCGACGAACGGTTGCCACCGCCTAGTAAACCCTTGAGCCGACCCCCTTAGGACGAACTTAATCCGCTCTAACTTTATAAACCCCGCCATATCATTTATCCAGGTCTCCACCCCCGGGGGCTTGGCTTCTTTCCACATTAGTAATATTCTGCGCCGGGCTACTAGGGACGCAAAGGCCAAAACATCGGCCTCTTTCGCCTCCTGCACTCCCGGCTCTTGTGCAACCCCAAATATAGCCAACCCCCAGCTTGGTTCGACCCGGACTCCTACTACTTTCGAAAGCACCTTTGTCACCCCCATCCAAAACCCCTGTAGTGCCGGGCATGACCAAAACATATGGGTATGATTCGCTGGGCTTCTCGAGCACCTCGCACACCTATCCTCCACCCCAAAAAATTTACTGAGCCGTGTTCCAGTCATATGTGCCCTGTGTAATACCTTAAACTGAATCAGGCTTAGCCTGGCGCACGAGGACGACGAGTTTACCCTGTTTAGGGCATCTGCCCACATCCCCTCCTCGATCTCCTCCCCTAGCTCTTCCTCCCATTTCCCTTTTAGTTCGTCCATCATAGTCTCCCCTTCGTCTCTCATTTCCCTATATATATCCGACACCTTACCGTCCCCCACCCATTTCTTGGAGATGACTCTGTCCTGCACCTCTTGTGTCGGGAGCTGCGGGAATTCCCTCACCTGTTGCCTCGCAAAAGCCCTCAGTTGCATATACCTGAATGCATTCCCTTGGGGCAACCCATATTTCTCGGTCAGCGCTCCCAGACTCGCAAACTTCCCATCCACAAATAGATCTTTCAATTGCGTTATACCTGCTCTTTGCCACATTCCATATCCCCCATCCATTCCCCCCGGGGCAAACCTATGGTTGTTTCTTATCGGGGACCCCCCAGTGCTCCGGTCTTTCCCCTATGTCGTCTCCACTGTCCCCAAATCTTCAGTGTAGCTACCACCACCGGACACGTGGTATAGTTCCTTGGTGAGAACGGCAATGGGGCTGTCACCATAGCCTGCAGGCTGGTCCCCCTACAGGACGCCCTCTCTAATCTCTTCCACGCCGCTCCTTCCTCCTCTCCCATCCACTTACTCACCATTGAAATATTAGCGGCCCAATAATATTCACTTAGGCTCGGTAGTGACAGCCCCCCCCTATCCCTACTACGCTGTAAGAATCCCTTCCTCACTCTCAGAGTCTTCCCGGCCCAAACAAAACCCATGATACTCTTTTCTATCCTTTCGAAAAAAGCCTTCGTGATCACCCCCGGGAGGCACTGAAACACAAAGAGGAATCTCGGGAGGACCACCATCTTAACCGCCTGCACCCTCCCTGCCATTGACAATGCTACCATATCCCATCTCTTGAAATCTTCCTCCATCTGTTCCACCAACCGCGTCAAATTTAGCCTGTGCAATGTGCCCCAATTCTTAGCTATCTGGATCCCCAGGTAACGAAAGTCTCTTGTTACCTTCCTCAACGGTAGGTCTTCTATTTCTCTACTCTGCTCCCCTGGATGCACCACAAACAGCTCACTCTTCCCCATGTTCAATTTATACCCTGAAAAATCCCCAAATTCCCCAAGTATCCGCATTATTTCTGGCATCCCCTCTGCTGGATCCGCCACATATAGTAGCAGATCATCCGCATATAAAGATACCCGGTGTTCTTCTCCTCCCCTAAGTATTCCCCTCCATCTCTTGGAACCTCTCAGCGCTATCGCCAGGGGCTCAATCGCCAGTGCAAACAGTAATGGGGACAGAGGACATCCCTGCCTTGTCCCTCTATGGAGCCGAAAATATGCCGATCCCCGTCCATTCGTGACCACACTCGCCACTGGGGCCCTATACAACAGCTGCACCCATCTAACATACCCCTCTCCGAACCCAAATCTCCTCAACACCTCCCACAGATAATCCCATTCCACTCTATCAAATGCTTTCTCGGCATCCATCACCACTACTATCTCCATTTCACCCTCTGGTGGGGCCATCATCATTACCCCTAACGACCTCCGTATGTTCGTATTCAGCTGTCTCCCCTTCACAAACCCAGTTTGGTCCTCATGAACCACCCCCGGGACACATTCCTCTATTCTCATTGCCATTACCTTGGCCAGGACCTTGGCATCCACATTGAGGAGGGAAATTGGTCTGTAGGACCCGCATTGTAGCGGATCCTTTTCCTTCTTTAAAAGAAGCGATATCGTTGCTTCTGACATAGTCGGGGGCAGTTGTCCCCTTTCCTTTGCCTCGTTAAAGGTCCTCGTCAGTAGCGGGGCGAGCAAATCTAAATATTTTCTGTAAAATTCAACTGGGAATCCGTCCGGTCCCGGGGCCTTTCCCGTCTGCATGTTCCTAATTCCTTTCACCACTTCTTCTACCGTGATCTGTGCTCCCAATCCCATCCTTTCCTGCTCTTCCACCTTGGGAATTTCCAGCCGATCCAAAAAATCCATCATTCTCTCCCTCCCATCCGGGGGTTGAGCTTCATACAATTTTTTATAAAATGTCTTGAACACTTCATTCACTCTCTCCGCTCCCCGCTCCGTCTCTCCATCTTCGTCTCTCACCCCCCCTATTTCCCTCGCTGCTCCCCTTTTCCTCAATTGGTGTGCCAGCAATCTGCTCGCCTTCTCTCCATATTCATACTGTACACCCTGCGCCTTCCTCCATTGTGCCTCTGCAGTGCCTGTGGTCAGCAAGTCAAATTCCACATGCAGCCTTTGCCTTTCCCTATACAGTCCCTCCTCCGGTGCTTCCGCATATTGTCTGTCCACCCTCAAAAGTTCTTGCAGCAACCGCTCCCGTTCCTTACTCTCCTGCTTCCCTTTATGTGTCCTTATTGATATCAGCTCCCCCCTAACCACCGCCTTCAACGCCTCCCAGACCACTCCCACCTGAACCTCCCCATTGTCATTGAGTTCCAAGTACTTTTCAATGCATCCCCTCACCCTTAGGCACACCCCCTCATCCGCCATTAGTCCCATGTCCATTCTCCAGGGTGGACGCCCTCTTGTTTCCTCCCCTATCTCCAAGTCTACCCAGTGTGGGGCATGATCTGAAATGGCTATAGCCGTATATTCCGTTCCCCTCACCCTCGGGATCAATGCCCTACCCAACACAAAAAAGTCTATGCGTGAATAGACTTTATGGACATAGGAGAAAAACGAGAACTCCTTACTCCTAGGTCTACTGAATCTCCACGGGTCCACCCCTCCCATCTGCTCCATAAAATCCTTAAGCACCTTGGCTGCTGCCGGCCTCCTACCAGTCCTGGACTTCGACCTATCCAGCCTTGGTTCCAACACCGTGTTGAAGTCTCCCCCCATTATCAGCTTTCCGGTCTCTAGGTCTGGGATGCGTCCAAGCATTCGCCTCATAAAATTGGCATCGTCCCAATTCGGGGCATACACGTTTACCAACACCACCATCTCTCCCTGTAATTTGCCACTCACCATCACGTATCTGCCCCCGTTATCCGCCACTATAGTCTTTGCCTCGAACATTACCCGCTTCCCCACTAATATAGTTTTTCGCATCCAGCCCCGAATGGAACACCTGCCCTACCCATCCTTTGCGCAACCTAACCTGGTCTATCAGTTTCAGGTGCGTTTCCTGTAACATAACCACATCTGCTTTAAGTTTCTTAAGGTGTGCGAGTACTCGTGCCCTCTTTATCGGCCCGTTAAGCCCCCTCACGTTCCACGTGATCAGCCGAGTTGGGGGGCTTCCCACCCCCCCCCTTGCCGGTTAGCCATCATCTTTTTCCAGCTTCTCACCCAGTTCCCACGCAGCTGTATTTCTCCCAGACGGTGCCCCCCCGCCCATCCTTTCCCGTACCCACTCCACCCTTTCCCCAGCAGCAGCAACCCAGTAATTCCCCCCTCCCCCCCCCCCCGCCGCTAGACCCCCCGCTAGCGTAATTACTCCCCCCATGTTGCTCCCAGAAGTCAGCAAACTCTGGCTGACCTCGGCTTCCCCCCGTGATCGCGGCTCGCCCCGTGCGGCGCCCCCTCCTTCCTGCTTCTCTATTCCCGCCATAATTATCATCGCGCGGGAACCAAGCCCGCGCCTCTCCCTCGGCCCCGCCTCCCATGGCCAACGCCCCATCTCCTCTCCCTCCCCACCTCCCCCCATCACCACCTGTGGGAGAAAGAAAAGTTACCATACCGCAGGATTAATCATACAATCCCTCTTCGCCCCCCCCCCACTCGTCCCACCACTTTGTCCAAACGTTCATTTTCGTAGTCCAGTCATTCCAATTTTTCTTCTACAATAAAAGTCCACGCTTCATCTGCCGTCTCAAAATAGTGGTGCCTCCCTTGATATGTGACCCACAGTCTTGCCGGTTGCAGCATTCCAAATTTTATCTTCTTTTTGTGAAGTACCGCTTTGGCCCGATTAAAGCTCGCCCTCCTTCTCGCCACCTCCGCACTCCAATCTTGATAGACGCGGATCACCGCGTTCTCCCATTTACTACACCGAGTTTTCTTCGCCGTTGGGGCTCCTATCAAGAGCCCAAAAGTCCGTTCCACCGGGAGCTGCCGAAACGTGCGACTTAGCTGGTCATCGCCGCACCCGGAAGTCCACTCTCTGCATGTTAAACGGCGTCCAGATCACTTGATAATTTAAAAGTGATAACTGTTTTCTGGAAAGAATTCAAACCTACTGTTTTGGTAAAAAGGTTTTTCTGGTTTATTGGATATTGTTATCAAATTGAAACAGTTGAAAGGGAAGTTATTAAGGGATATATTTTATATATATATATATATATATATATAGATAGAGAGAGAGAGAGAGAGAGAGAGAGAGATAACAAACTGTAGCTCTGTGAGGTATTTTGTAGTTGATAAAAATGCTTACTGTGTGTGTTTGTAGAAATGTTATCTGAATTCGTAGAATAAACTTGTTTTTGATTAAAAGTGCTTAAGGTCTCTGTTGAATAACACCTGAAAAGTAGGCCCTTGTGCTCCTCATAACCAAAATCTATAAACAGCTGCGGGTCAGGTGAACTCCATTACATACTTTGGAGTTTTCTATACCCTGGTCCATAACAAGGGGAAAAGCATTGATGCATTTATTAATGATTTGTACCAATTAACAGAAGACTGTGAGTACGGTAAGCTAAAATAAGAGCTAATTCACAAGAGAATAGTTATTGGAGTAATGGATAATTCATTATCAGATAATTTGAAGTCCTGTGAAGACTTGATGCTGGCGAAGGCAATTCACATAAATAGGTTAGCCATAATCAGGAGGTAGAACTAACTAGAAGTCAGAGAGAAAGATAGCCCAAATCTGAAAGTAACAAATACAGTTGAATACGTCATACATAAAAAAGGGGAAGACAGAGAGGAGATACATGCAAATGAAAAGCAACTATCTAGCTGTTGCTGGTATAAGAGAGTAAGGCATGTGGGTGCAATGCCATTTGGGCAAAGAAATGGGGCATGTTTAGGCAGTATGTCACAGTAGAAAAAACAGGCAGAACACTCAAAAGGGAAACAGCGCCCATTAAGTTGAAAATTCACAAGACACAAAATACCATTCTTAGGAGAGATTGAAGAGGTAAGTGGAAATTATTGGGGTGCAGAAATCTTGGTAGAAGGTCACAGGATACTTTAACTTTGATTTGGAGCAGCAGTTTCAGTTTTTCCAGACGCTGAAACTTGGTTAAACAAATTAGCTTTTCCATGCTGGAAACAGTTGCATGGACCAGGAGGAACAGAGAAGCTATTTAACAGCTCAGAGAAAAAATAATTAAAGAAGTCCTGTATATGATACAAATTTGCTCACTTCTAAGTAGAAACGCACGCATAAAATTGGCTTTAATCCACAGAAACGAAGAAATAAAGAATAGTGAAGGTCAATCAGGAAACCTTACAGCAGAATTACCAAAGTTATTTACAGGATTGGGAGAGCTAAAGACTGTGCATTGTTTAACACTAAGCCCGGAAACAAACCAATATGCTTATATATATATACTCAGAAAGTTCCACACCTTCCAAAGGTAAAGAAACAGATCAACTCAATCAGTATTTCACCAGTAGAAGAGCCAAGAGTTGGTGCTCAGGGATGGTACTAGTTCTGAAGCTAAACAATTCCATAATAACTGGTGTTGATCTCACGCAACTCAGTGAAGCTGTGAAAAGAAAAGTCCATTATCATAGCAACAGCAGTAAAACAAATTTAACAAAACATAATAGGATGCGAGACGGGTAGAAATCTGCCTAGTGGCAGCAGTAGCCGGTATTCAAAAGGCCCCAATGAGATGCATCTCTCTTGTAATGAGTTTAGAAAGCAGTTTAGACAACACTAGGATGAGAATGGCTTACAAGTAGAAACAGTTTACATAGATGATTGGGAAGATCAGTGAGGTAAACATATGTTAATGTCTAGAGTCAAGAAAGTTAATAGGGGCAGACAGCCAAATACACAGAACGCATAATCAAAAAGGAAAAAAAGTATAATGGACCGGACCCTCAGAAACAAGGGAGACCAGTTACCAGGCCCAGAAAGCAGACAAACCAGTTTCGCAGCTCGCAGCAGTTAAGATCCCAGACCTAATCCCAACAGATGCTTGGATACTGAACAGAAACCCCAATGTTTTATTTTAATTTTGTAAGACTGAGGAAAGGATATGTCAGTCCTGGAGTGATTTCATGCAAAATAGCGATATTGTATATTAAATCAAACTTTATTGATAATGCAGTATTAAAATATATTATACACTACACAACAAAATAGCTTACATTTACTCCTTAAACAATGCAAATCAAGAGATGCCGGTGTTGGACTGGGGTGAGCACAGTAAGAAGTCTTACAACACCAGGTTAAAGTCCAACAGGTTTGTTTCGAATCACTAGCTTTCGGAGCACTGCTCCTTCCTCAGGTGAATGAAGAGGTGGTTTCCAGAAACAAATATATAGACAAAGTCAAAGATGCAAGACAATACTTTGAATGTGAGTCTTTGCAGGTAATTAAGTCTACAGGTCCAGACGGAGCAACTGGAGAGTGGGATAATCACAGGTTAAAGAGGTATGATTTGTCTCAAGCCAGGACTGTTGGTAGGATTTTGCAAGCCCAGGCCAGATGGTGCGGGGTGAATGTAATGCGACATGAATCCAAGGTCCCGGTTGAGGCCGTACTCATGTGTGCGGAACTTGGCTATAAGTTTCTGCACGCGATTCTGTGTTGTTGCATGTCCTGAAGGCCGCGTTGGAGAATGCTTTCCCGAAGATCAGAGGCTGAATGCCCTTGACTGCTGAAATATTCCCCGACTGGAAGGGAACATTCCTGCCTGGCGATTGTCACGCGACATCCGTTCATCCGTTGTTACAGCGCCTGCATGGTCTCGCCAATGTACCACGCTTCGGGACATCCTTTCCTGCAGTGTATGAAGTAGACAACGTTGGGCGAGTCGCACGAGTATGTACCACGTACCTGGTGGGTGGTGTTCTCACGTGTAATGGTGGTATCCATGTCGATGATCTGACACGTCTTGCAGGGATTGCCATAGCAGGGCGTATGGTGTCGTGGTCGCTGATCTGAAGGCTGGGTAGTTTGCTGCAAACAATGGTTTGTTTGCTCCCTCTCTCCAGCTCTACAGCAGACGCCGCAACCTGGAAACCAAGAGAGAGTCCATATTCTCAACCTGCGCTCAGGACACAGCAGACCAGCTGCAGAACACTGCCAAACAAACCGCAAACCATTGTTTGCAGCAAACTACCCAGCCTTCAGATCAGCCCACGACATCACACAACCCTGCCATGGCAATCTCTGCAAGACGTGCCAGCTCATCGACATGGGTACCACCATTACACGCGAGAACACGACCCACCAGGTACGCGGTACATACTTGTGCGACTCAGCCGACGTTGTCTACCTCATACGCTGCAGGAAAGGATGTCCCAAAGCGTGGTA
This sequence comes from Scyliorhinus torazame, assembly GCF_047496885.1. NCBI lineage: Eukaryota > Metazoa > Chordata > Chondrichthyes > Carcharhiniformes > Scyliorhinidae > Scyliorhinus > Scyliorhinus torazame. The sequence goes on along the minus strand of NC_092709.1, from coordinate 112,612,210 downwards.
CATTGGCGAGATCATGCAGACGCTGCGACAACGGATGAACGGACATCATGCAACAATCACCAGGCAGGAATGTTCCCTTCCAGTCGGGGAACACTTCAGCAGTCAAGGCCATTCAGCCTCTGATCTTCGGGTAAGCGTTCTCCAAGTTGGCCTTCAGGACACACGACAACACAGAATCGCCGAGCAGAAACTTGTAGCCAAGTTCCACACACATGAGTACGGCCTCAACCAGGACCTTTGATTCATGTCACATGACATTCACCCCCAACCAACTGGCTTGGGCTTGCGAAATCCTACCAACAGTCCTGGCTTGAGACAATTCACCTCTTTAACTTGTGATTATCCCTCTCTCCAGTTGCTCCATCTGGACCTGTAGACTTAATGACCTGCAAAGACTCGCATTCAAAGTATCGTCTTGCATCTTTGACTTTTGTCTATATATATATGTTTCTGAAACCCACCTATTCACCTGAGGAAGGAGCAGTGCTCCGAAAGCTAGTGATTCGAAACAAACCTGTTGGACTTTAACCTGGTGTTGTAAGACTTCTTACTGTGCTCACCCCAGTCCAACGCCGGCATCTCCACATCTTGATTACAAGAGGAAGACCTATTAGAGTGTCCATGTCTGGGAGCGACTGGTTTGTGCAGAAGCCTTAAATCAGCAGAATGCATTCTTCACTTTCCCACTACCCTCTATAGACCTGTGAAACTTGAAACAACTATAGAAAACACCAAAAAGATGGGAGAATTGCAGCAACACCAAAAAGTAAACCAGCAACGAACCTGTAAGTTGTTGATGACCCCATCATAAAACGTCAGCAAGGTATTGGTGTCCTTCATGCTACTTAACATAATGTTCAGATTAAGTGAGGGTGTCTCTTAAAACTGGAGCATGAAATTTCAAAATGGCGTAGCTGGTGTCAAATCAGCTTATCATCATGATCTGACTGTTCTGAATATTTCCAACAGATGTTAGGCGTTAATCCCTTTACTGATATAGCATCGCGGCACACTTCACATCAAAAGTGTCCGTGTATCAAGGGCCATACAAATAAAACATAAGCTCCACTTATCTAATTTTTGATTTGTTCCAATGTTCTTCTCAAATCTAACATTATTTATCTGCTGTGTCAATACATATATGGAACCTAGCATGTTACGGCATTTGAACAACTCATGGATTTGACCATACACCGGACACTTAAAACAAGTGTTTGTTCCATTTGTTAAGAACATGTTGTGCCAAATTCACATGGTACTCTCTGTTTCTTACTAGAACTATTCTTCAATCACAACACGCTTCATTCAAAGCATTTTATAATAATATACATACAGTGGATGGAACAATGGTACTGATCATTAAAGTATTAACACGTGTGCACAAAAATTGAATCTTGCTTTGTTCAGTTGCCAAACTGAGCTGTGGCCAGTAATTGCTGAAGCGAAGCTGCAGTGTCTTCAGGTAAGTCAAAGAAGAGTGGGAGAATCTGGGTGGTCATTGGCAACATCTTGAAACCAACTAGAGGACATTGGTAGTGCCTCAAAGCGAAGCGTGAAGGATCATATTACTGAGTCTTCTTTGTTCTCTGCCTAAGTCGAGCACCCACAATCAAGGACAGGCTCTACTCTACTCTGTCCTATGGATTGGAACTTTACCTAAATTGTTTTATATCCACACATTATTATAAAATTCTACGGGGCGCTATGACATTCAGGCATGCATTACAATTAAACACGGGAACCTCGAACTATTCTTATCCAAACTATCCTTAGTCACTTAAAAGAATTTACAACAGTATAAATTATACAGTAGCAGCAATACAGGTCTCTGTAGCTTGGCAGTCAAGCACAGAGTTTTGCATCTTTTTATTAGAACAAACAAACAAAAAAAGTTGATGCACTTTAATTCACTTAAAGAGAGTGGGAGGGTTTGCTGAAGTCCGAAAATAGGGGGTCAGGGGGGGTCGCGTCCCTGCGCAACTGTAGGGACCCGCGAAGATCCAAATATAGACCATGATGTCTGTCTTCATGTTTTCTTTTTCCTTCCGTGGTCTTCCTGCGGCTTCTATGGTTCTGGATTTCTGTGGACAGACGCATAATATCTGTTATTATCTTGCTTAAGATCTCGTATGTCTGTCTCTCTGTCCTTTTATTACCAAGTACCCATTATAATTGGTCACCATCTGTGATTCCCTCATTTTTTTTTTAAACCAAATATTTTGGGACAGGACATCTGAGAAGAAAATACATGTCACAGCGCGAGCAGTCTCGCAGCCTGTGCGATCGATGCGGCGAGTGTACCATCCCAGTGTTTGAGGATGTAAATAGCATATGGAGAGCAACCCGAGGGTCGCTGGAAAACAAACAAAAGAGTTTTGAACCAAAAGTTCCGAATGGGGTGCATATGGGCGTATGGGTAAGAATGGGTGGAATCCCCGGGTAGGGCGGTGACCAGTGCCGTATGTGCACTACCCAAGCGTAGCTGACCAGATGGGAGTCCTCAGGCAGGGTGGGGACCAGAGCCATTACTCCATTGCCTGAGCAACCGGACAAGAACGGAAAGAATTTGTGTTCATCGTGGATGGTGCCTCTTATGTTACCTTCGAATCAGAAGAGTAGCTATGATCAGTTGTCTGCCGACAAACTAGTTCCTTTAACTGCCAGTGGGCGATAAAAGAGTGGTGGTGTGGGGCCATGAAAACTTTAAGTGAACAAACAACATTCAACGTTTACAGTAACAAACATTTAATGTCACACAACAAACATAACAAAAATCGTGCAGGTTCTATCAGAAGGACACCGTAAATCTCCATCGGTTCCTTTTTACCATCATCTGGACACCTCATTGCTCTATAGCGAACAGAGTCACAAAGGGGTTTGTCTGGTGGGAGTCAGACTCTAAGTCATCATCTTCTCCCGGATGCCATACTCGTGACTGGAGTAGTTGTGCCAAAGCTGCTTGGGGCAAATTGGGTTCCATCTCATCATTCCGGATGAGTCTGTACGAATTGTCTCGGTGCCAGTGTTTTGTGTCGAGGTTGGAGGTGGTAGGGGGCAATCCATAGTCTTTTTGCTTTAATGTACGTGGTCTCAAAGGGGTCACTGGAATCTTGTTCAGAGTCACTGGGAGTGGAGCCTGGTGCAGGGGTGTAATCGTGTTGCGGTGCTATGGGGCTGTCGCTATCGCTGTCGCTGCTGGTTGAATGAAGGGAAAGGCGGAGTCGTGACTCTGGGGGTGGAGTCGAAGTAGTGTCTGAGGATGGGCTGGACTGGTTGGGGAAGGGTAGGAATAGGTCGTCCGTGGGCGGGGCGTGTTCATCTGCTGCTGCAAGTGAGATGTGGTGTGAATGGTTGTTCTGTGTGCCATAACCCTTAAGCTGGTTTATATGAAACCATGCAGACTTGCCATTGGGATAAATTATTTTATATACGGAGGGGCTGACTTTATCAGAAATGGAGTACGGTCCAGCAAATTTGGGGGGAGAGGAATGAGCTGGGGTTGTATAGGGATAGCATGACCTGCTGCCCTACTACAAATTCTGTGGCGTGTACTGTTTTGTCAAGGCAAACTTTACTTTGCTTCTTCCGTGTCACAAGCCTAACAGCTGCTGCGAGCTGGGCTGCTTTTACATTCTCGTCAATCTGCTGAACTTCTTTCTCATGGGTGAGGGCGGTGACTGTGGAGTTGGCCAAATTGAGTCCCAACAAATATTCTATCCCCTTCATGGGTCGTCCGGTCATGAGGGTGTGGGGGGTGTATCCTGTTGACGTGGATACCGTGTTCCTTATCAACATTAGTGAATAGGGGAGAACTGTGTCCCAGGTGCTATTGTGCTGTTGCACCATTTTCCTTAGGGTTGCTTTGAGAGTCCTATTCATTCTCTCAACTATTCCGCTTGATTGGGGGTGATATGCAATGTGGAACTTATGTTTGATTCCGAAAATTGTGAGGACGTTTTTCATCACTCGTCCTGTAAAATATGAGCCTTGGTCGGACTCTATGCTGCGGGGAAGTCCCCATCTTGCAAAGATGTGCTGAGTGAGGATCTTGGCTGTCGCTTTAGCCTTGTTTGTTCTGGATGGAAAAGCTTCCACCCATTTTGTGAAGGTGTCGATGACCACCAACACATACGTAAAACCATTCTTGCAGGGGGGTAGGGGTCCTATATAATCAATCTGCAAATTCGTCCAGGGGCCATTAACGGGGCGGGTGTGGCTAAGTTGACCTTTCCTTGCATATATGTCTGGATTGTTCTGGGCGCAGATTAAACAGTTTTCAATCGGGTCACCAGCAGAGAGGTCTGAGGTGGGCGAGGGTAGCTTCTGAGCCTTGATGTCCATGGTTGTCATGGAATTGACAAATAATTTGGTTTCTGTCCTGAGTGGGGACCACATAAATACCTTCTTTTAAAATTATACCGTCATGTGTCTCAACGTGTTCTTGTACTTATCATAGGGGGCAGGAAAGTTGCCTTTTAAAACTTCCCTGAGTTGTTCATCTTCTTTTTGGGCCTGCGCTAAATCCTGAATGTTGGTCTGCGAGACCTGAACCGCGTGTACTGGTGCACTCTCGGGGTGGGGAGGGGGGGGGGGGAAAGAACGATAATGGCTACGAACTTAAATAATACCATATTTCCGATCTTTAGCTGTCCTTAGAATGTGCTGGATTAATGGGGCTGAGGGTAGGGGTTTTCCATCTGCGGAAACGAAACCTCTAGATTCCCACAGGCGTAGGAATTCTGTTAAACTATTACAGATATATAGACTGTCGGAATATATGTCGGCTGGGGTCGGGAACAAGTCGGGGTGCTCTACAATATACGCTACGGCTGCTAGTTCTGGTGCCTGTGAGCTTAAATGTCCGGGCAATTTCAAAGATATCTCCTCTAACGCGCGTCCCTGCGCGTCCTCTACATATATACCGCAACCGGTAATCCTTTTACCGTTCAAAACTGTGGAGAAGCCATCCACATAAATCTTTAGGGCTGCGCCTATGTCTGTGGGGTGGAGTACCTGGTTTTGGGGGAGCTGACTTTGGTACAAAGGGTCCTGTGTTGTGTTTGGTGGAGATGATTTCACATTCATGTGGGGTGCTGGCATAGTGTAAATTGTCTGCGAGGAAAGTGTGTGTTTTTGTCCTCTTCACTGATATGTCCCTTCCCTGTAAGAGAAGGGTCCATCGGGCGGCGTGAATTTGGCTGACTGTGCTGTCCTTTAGTCTACCATCCAGGAGAAGTTGTGTTGGGGTGTGCTCAGTTAAAATGGTGATGGGTTGAGTCCTGTTATGTAGGTGAAGTATTGAACTGCCCAAAAAACTGCGAGCAGATGCCTTTCGCAGGCAGAAAATCCTTCCTCGACTGGATCAAGTACTCGTGAGGCCTATGCTACGGGGTGTAAACGATCGTGTCTTTCTTGGAGGAGCACGGGCGAAAGGGTTCGGTCGGTGGTTGCAACTTCAATTGCGTATGCGGAGAGTGGATCTGGGACCTGTAACGTGGGAGCTGTGCAGAGGGCTCTTTTTAATGCATCCACGGCATCCGTGTGCTGTGGAAGCCATTCCCATGATGCTTACTTCTTTAGGGGTTCGGAGAGGGGCGCTGCCTTTGTGGCAAAACCGTCGATGTGATTCCTACAACAGCCAAACAGTCCTAGAAATGACCGGAGGGCTGTGACATCATGGGGCAGGGGTACTTTGACAATGGAGTCGATACGTTTCTGCTCGATCTCGAGTTTGCCATGGGTGATGACTGTTCCAAAATAAATTACTTTTTCTTGTAGAATCTGGGCCTTTTTGGGGTTCACTTTACATGCAATTTGTTGAAGGAGTCCTAATAGTTCGGCGAGAAGCGAAATGTGCTCTCCCTTAGTGTCCGTCTGCAGTAGCAAGTCGTCTACATACTGGACAAGGCAATCGGGTCGGGAAAATTTGGCTAATCCATTCGCCAGCTGTCGGTGAAAAATGGAGGGGAGTTGTAGAAGCTTTGTGGAAGGCACGTCCACGTGTATTGCTGTCCCTGGAAGGTGAAAGCAAATTTATATTGGCACGCTTTATCCGATGGAATGGACCAAAAGCCATTGCTAATATCCAAAACCGAATTTTTTTTTGACTGGAGTCTCTGTTTTAGCATTGTCTCGGGACTCGTGGCTATAGTGGGGACTGCTACTGAGGTTACTTTGTTTAGTTCCCGGTAATCAATGGTCAGTCGCCATGATCCATCGGGTTTCCTGACGGGCCAAATTGGGGCATTGTTCGTTGAGGCTACTGAACGGAGTACGCCTTGGTCAAGCAGACTCTGGATAACCTTTGAGATTTCTCCCTCTGCTTCTTGGGGAAAACCGTACTGCTTTTGGGGTTTGGGGTCGGGACTTGTAATGTTCACTAAGCCAGTGATCTTGCCACAATCGTGCTTGTGCTGGGCAAAAGCTGCTTTGTGTCGCTGCAAAACGTCTCTCACCTCTCTGTCCAGACTAATGGATCGAGGGTCGAACCAGAAGTCTCCGACTGCGCTAATTCTGTTTTCGTAGTCTCCAACTGTGAGCATGGTGGGGGCTTGTGCTGCCTTTGCCATTCTCCACACACATTTGTTTACGGGGTCAAACAATAGATTGTGGGAGCTCATAAAATCTATACCTAAAATGTGTTCGGCTGTCTGGGGTAGATCGACTAGAACCACGGGGTTTTTGGTTTTGATGTTCCCTATCTGAATCGCTACAGGGGCTGCGATGTGTCCCTGCTGCAAATGCCCTGTAAAACCGCTGAGAGTAATGGTGTCTGTGGTGGGCCATGTGTCTTGCTGAAACATTGTGGAGGAGATGAGCGTGGTGCGGGACCCTCCTGTGTTCCAAAGAAATTCTACGGGATGTCCCCAGACTGTGCCTGCCACTACCGGTCTTCCGGACTTGTCCCAAAGGGTGTCCCCAACGCAGACCCACATTGGGGAGTCCGAACGCCGTCAACCGGTGGCGTTCTCGGAATGGGCGCTAATACTATGGATTGGCCTGGCCCTATTCTTATTCAGGATGCCTGCCTGCTGGTTTCGCTGCTGTTCCTGGGGTGCATTGCACTCTCGTGCGTAGTGTCCGAATTGTCCGCAATTGTAACATTCTTGGGATTTAGGCTGCTGTGGGCTGTTTCTTCCCTCATTTACCCATGCGGGGTTCTGGTGTGTCCTAACTGGATGCATGCCAGCATCTGCCTGCTCTTCCTCTACTTTACCGTAAGCTGATGTTCCCTGAACGGACTGTTCCCAAGCTCGGGACAATCTCTTTAGTACCCATTTCTCATTGTGGGCCTCGTCTGAGGGGTCGTAATTTGCACACGCTCTCTGTCCTGCTTCTGTCACGTGAGAGACTGGGATTCAAGTCCATTTGGCCATATTGTCTGGGGTCAAATGGGCCCGGGCTAACTCTTCAAATACTGCTGTGAAATGAATCCACAGGCGTCCATCTTTTTCAGCCTACATTTGTTTAGGCCTTCTACGGGGTCTCCTTTGTTTTAGCCGATCGCATCTTGGATCGCTGCTTGCATTTCTTGGAGAGTGCCTCCTCCTACATTTTGTGGGTCGGGAAGGGCTGCCACGACTGAGGGGTCGAGGCTCAAAACTGTGAACTTCACGTGCTCTTTTTCATCCAGGCCGTACATGGTCGCCTGTTGCTTTACTCTTGCGAAATAATGGTGTGGGTCCAATGTGGATAGGAACGGTGTTATTTTATCGCACGCGTCACTTAATTGAGTGACGGTTAATGGGGTGGTGTACAGAAAATCTGGGTCTCCGTCTGTTGTGGCCCTGTGCTGTGTGGTGACAGGGTTCATAGGGTTGTGTTTTGCCTGTGCAGTCGGGGGTGGGGGTGCTTTTCTTTTCTGAGGTTTGTCCTGAGTACATGTTCCATGTACATATCTGTGGGCAGTCTCATTTAACTCCTGCCAATCGGGGCCATTTTCTTGGTCTAATTGGGGTCCAAACGTGTTCTGGAATCCATTTTGTACAGAAAGCAGAGATTGCAGGTCTGCAATTTGCTTTCGTTATTTGGCGTGATCTACCGAGCTCTGCCTTTGCTCCGTCGTGGAACTGTGGAGTGCTCGTAGGGCTGCTTTTAAATCATTACATTGTTTCTGGAACTGCTCGACTGTTTCTTCTCTTACGTTGCGTATCTTGGTAGGCCTTATCATATTGCGACTGAAAGCTGCTTAAATGAGCGAGACAAGATTGGTGTGCCAGTTTGACATCCGCCATCTCTTTGTCCTTCGCCGCTAACTGCTCTCTCAGTTCCCTGTTAACTTTCGCAAACGCACTCACGTCTCCCTCACGATTCTTATCTCTCTCTTCAATCTCTCTGCGGAGCGTCCTCACAAACTCCTCTGTGCCTCGCAATTGTGCCAAGCAGGACACGATTGCCATTGGCTTACGAGCTTTCCCTTAGCTCTTCTTATGGGTCTCTTGTCAGGTTCTCCCACCAAGTATGCCCTATACTTCTGGGACCTGTTTCATCGTTCGCACAAAATTCACTCCAAAGGGGCCATTCTTTCCCTTTCAGATATTTTCTGATTTCCTCTTCCCATACGGGACACTGTCCTACTCTACTGGTCGCTGCGACCTCAAATTCCTGGGGATTCAGAAGGCTTTCCATTGTCTTCATTGCCATTTCTATCGCTTTCTCTGGGGTTTCTACCGAATTTGGGACATGGGGGAATAAAGTGGTGATGTAAATAAGGGTACAGCTTACATTATTTTCGGGCCTACAAAACTCCCGACAGTTTTACGCAACAAAATCTCTCAGGTTTACCTATATCCCTGTTTGTACGCAACCGAATCTTGGAGGTTTGATCGGTATTGGTCTTACGCTTCTGGCTTTTCCAATTGGATTTATAATTCAAATTTGGGTTCTCGTGGAGTGACAAAGCCACTTCTAGGTCGAGTCCCATCAGATGTCGCCAGTAATGTTGCTCTGTTTATCTGGTTATAAATATGGTGGTCAATATGGTTGCCTTTCTTAATCCTAATTATGTTTCTACTTTCAGAGTCGCCAGGTATCTCTCGATACCGCCACAAGGTTTAACCCGAATACCGATCAAAGAGCCAATACACCAGTTAGTTAGTTCAAAGTCAAGACTATTTATTTACACACACTGTAAGATCTACTCATGCACAACAGTACTACAAACTATCTCTAACACTAACGCCTATACTTAACTTCGGGTGCCCACTTAGTCAGAGAAACAATGGCCGTTGTTCGAATCTGAGGCTGTTGGGTTCGAAGAGATACAGGAGAACAGCTAAGGTCGTCCGTCTGGTAGCGAGCGTTGACCTTGAACTTACTTGCTTCTGGTGATGCTGGTGGATGGGTCTCTCTGCTTTGAGAGCCAAGTCCAAGAGAGCGACTCTCTCGTGGGGGTTCCTTATTATACTTGGGAGGGGCTTCGCGCACTCTTAGGCGGGCCTTAAACTTGGTCCCAATTAATTTGGCCGCTTCTTGATCATTGTTATCGATCTAAACCAATATAGGGGTGGGTGCCCTGATGGCTGGGCGTGTCATAGGCTGCCGTTGGCCTTGCTTTGTTTGTCTTTCTGGCGCCAGGATGTCTGTAACAGTATCAACTATCTGAGTGTTAGTCCTTTGTTTCTCGGAGATGGGCCTTCAATATGCTAATCGACCCAGAGTTTCGATTCCGTCTGGTAACTGCTTCCCAAATATACATTCAGGCACTGTGCCTGCTTGCTGTCTAGCATTGTCCACATTTCCCTACATTCTTTGTGAGTGTCCATTTTGTGTTCTGGAAGTAGCCATCCCAGATGGCTACAACTCCCAACTGCAAGGATACCAGGAAAAGCAGATTGAAAATTAAATATGGAACCAATATCCTTCACTCTGCCATTACCACTAGGCCAGGGAATAAACCTCGACTCAATGAAGAGTGCAGGAGGGCATGTCAGGAGAAGCACCAGGCATACACAAAAATGAGGTTTTGACCTGCTGAACCTACAACACTGAACTACTTGCATGTCAAACAGCAAAAGCAGTAAGCGTTAGACTGAGCTAAGCGATCCCACATCCAACGGATCAGATCTAAGCTCTGCAGTCCTGCCTCATCCAGTCATGAATGGTGGTGGACAATTAAAAACTCATTGGAGTAGGAGGCTCCACAAATATCCCCAACCTCAAGGACAGGGGAGACCAGCGCATCAGTGCAAAAGGTTGAAGTATTTGCAACAATCTTCAGCCAGTAGTGTCCAATGGATGATCCATCTCGGCCACCTCCGATGTCTTCAGCCATGAGATTCACTCCATGTGATATCAAGAAATGGCTGAAGGCACTGGATATGCAAAGACAGTGGACCCTGATAATATTGTGGCAGTAATATTGTAGTCTTGTGCTCCAGAACTTGCCATGCCCCTAGCCAAGCTGTTCCAGTACAGCTACAACACTGGCATCTATCCGGCAATGTGGATAAGTGCCCAGGTATGGCTAGTACACAAAAAGCAGGACAAATCCAACCCAGCCAATTATTGTTCCAGCAATCTATTCTCGATTATCCCCTGGAAGGGGTCATCAACAGTGCTATCAAGTGGTTGTTGCTTCACAATATCCTGCTCACTGATGCTCAGTTTGGGTTCCATCAGGGTAACTATGCTCCTGACCTCATTACAGCCTTGATTCAAACACAAAAGAGCTGAATGACAGAGGTGAGGCGAGTGTGAGTGTGACTGTACTTAACAGCATTTGACAGAGTATAGCATCAAGGAGCACTAGCAAAACTGAAGTTATTAGGAATCAGGGAAAACTTCTCCACTGGTTAGTGATACCTAGCACAAAGGAAGATGTGGTGGTTAGATGTCAATCAACTCAGTTCCAGGACATCACTGCAGGAGTTCCTCAGGGTAGTGTTCTATGCCTACTCCAGCTGCTTCACCAGCTGGAATGATCTTCCTTCCATCACAAGGTCAGAAGTGGGGATGTTCACTGAATATTGTGCAATATTCAGCACCATTCACGATGCTTCAGATATTAAGCAGTCCATGTCCAAATTCAACAAGACCTTGATAATATCCTGGCTTGAGCTGACAAGTAGCAACAAGTAACATTCATACCATAATCTATGAAAGTGGCAAACAACGACCATCTCCAACAAGAGATAATCTAACCATTGTCTCTTTGATATTCAATGGTATTACCATCACCGAGTCCCCCGCTATCAACATCTTGGGGGTTACCATTGACCAGAAACTGAAGTGGACTAGCCATATAAATATTGTGGCTTCAAGAGCAAGTCCAGAAGCCAGGAATCCTGCAGTGAGTAACTCACTTCCTAACTCCTCAAAGTGTGTCCACCATCTACAAGGCACAAATCCAGACTATGATGGAATACCCACCACTTGCCTTGATGAATGCAGCTTCAACAATAGTCAAGAAGCTTGACACCATCCAGGACAAAGCAGCTCACTTGATTGGCATCCTATCCACAAACACTCACTCCCTTCACCACTGAACTGACACACAGTGGCAGAAATATGTACCATTTACAAGTCATAGAGATTTACTGCACAGCAAGAGGCCCTTTGGTTCTGTGCTGGCCATCAAGCACCTATTCATTCTCATCCCATTTTCCAGCACTTGGCCCGTAGCCTTATACACTATGGCAATTCAGTTGCTCACCTAAATGCTTTTAAAAAAATATTTTAATTAAGTTTTTAAGATTTTATACACAAGTAACAGTCAAACAATAAAGCATGTATCAAGAATCTCAACAAACCATACCAACCAAAAACAAATCGCCTCCAACAATTATAACCTCTCCCCTCCCCCATAGAACCCATCAATCGCTCCCCTCATCGTGAACATAACTTTCTTAAGATGTAAATACTCCATCAAGTCATCCAGCCATGCTGTGGCACTGATCTAAATGCTTCTTAAATGTTGTGAGGGTTCCCACCTCGACCACCCTTTCAGGCAGTAAGTTGCAGATTCCCATCACCACCTGGGTGAAAAGTTTGTCCTCAAATACCAATTAAATCTCCTGTCCCTTACCTTAAATCTATTCCCCTTGGTTATTGACCTCGATACTAAGGGGAAAAGTTCCTTCCTATCGACCCTACCTATGTCCCTCATAATTTTGTACGCTTCTATCAGGTCCCCGCTCAGCCTTCTCTGCTCTAAGGAGAACAACCCCAGCCTCTCTTCTCAGCTGAAATGCTCCAGCCCAAGCAACAATCTCCTCTGCACCCTTTCTAGTGCAATCGTATCCTTCCTATAGTGTGACTACAAGAACTGCACACAGTATGCTAGCTGTAGCCTAACAAGCGTTGTATACAATTCCATAATAACCTCCCTGTTCTTATATTCTATGCATCAGTGGTGAAGGCAAGTATCCCACATGCTTTATTTTTTAAAATTACTTTATCAGAGTTACAAAGCCAGAGCTCAAGAGTGTGGACAGGGGCAAACTCCTATTCCAGCTCCTTGCCTGCTCCAAAAATCAATTCAAATTGAATCCAATTCATGGTCCCCACAAAAGAGACATACTAAATCCAAGCATTGCACCTGACCTCACGCTCATCTTAGCCAAAAGGCCGAGAGGCGCCCCCCCATATGCCTTCTTAACCACCTTACCTACCTGTACTGTTTGTTGCCTTCAGGGACCAATGGACATTCACCCCAAGGTCTCTCTGGTCCTCTGTACTTCCTAGTGTCCATTCATTGCGTATTCCCTTGCCTTGTTAGCCCTCCCAAACTGCAGCACCTCACACTTTTCAGGGTTAAATTCCATTTGCCACTGTTCTTCCCATCTGAACAGCCCATCTATATTGTGTAATCGAATGCTTTCCTTCTCGAAATTTACACTACCAATTTACATACTTAGTCACCTCCTCAAAACATTCAATCAAATTTGTTAGATAAGGTGCACTGCAGGAACTCACCAAGGCTCTTTAGACAGCACCTTCCAAACCCACAGCCACCAGTATTTAGAAGGACAAGGGCAGCAGACATATGGAAGTACCACCACCTAGAAGTTCCCGTCCAAGTAATTCGCCACCGACTTGGAAAAAAATGCCATTCCTTCATTGTCACTAGGTCAAAATCCTGGAACTCCCTCCCTAATAACACTATGGTTGTAACTACATCACAAGGACTGCAGTGGTTCAAGAAGGCAGCTCACCACCATCTTCTAAAGGGCCATTAGGAATGGGCAATACACCCACAACCCATGAATGAAAATAAAAACAAAGGAGGAATTTTGCCAAATGTACTCAACAATAACAGGAACTGACATTCATATACTCTATGCAGACTTGAGGTTCCTTATTAAATGGTGGAGTAAGCTTGAGGGGCCAAATGGCCGACACCTGCTCCTTGTTGGAATGTATGTATTAAACAGCCCAGGGCAGTTCACAGGCACAGTATAACGTTGAATTAGACACTGAGCACATGGACCTAGATAGCAAGGCCACCAATGGTGGACTGATTAAGCTTGGGAATATTCAAGGGATCAGAATTAGATGAGAATAGATGTCTTGGAAGGTTGTGTGGTTGGGGGAAATTACAGAGCTAGGGATAGATAAGGCCATGGAAGGGTTTGAAAATAAGGATCACAATTTGAAAATCATGAACAACGTAGGGCAGCGAGCACAGGAGTGATAGGTGAGTGGGACAAAGATCAAGTAAGGACAATGGCAATATAGCTTTGGTTGACCTCAAGTTTTCAGAGGTTAGAACTCGGAGACTAGCCAGGAGTATGTTGTGATGGTGATGGCATTCAAAATCGGGCATCAGTAAGGAAAATAGTAATCACCTTTTATTTTAAGGGGATGGAGCTATGAGGATTAGCACACATGATTCAGCAAGGGTAATGTTTAAGTGGTGTAAATGACCTGGGAAACTTTATTGTGGAGTCAGTTAATGAATGTACCTTCCTGGGAAAAGCTGCCATGGAATAATGGGGCTATATGTTGCTGTGGCTGAGCATAACTTATAGTAGATTTTTCCCCCAATACCTTCAGCTCGAAAATGTTTGCACCCTAGACACCAGGGTCGACTCCGCTGTTCATGTTCGAAATAGTACCGTGGATATTTCACCACCACCAAAGAGGGTAGACAGGAACCTGTTTATTGGTACCATTTGAAGACTTGGATACACAATGGATACACAAGTACCATGGTGCAGGTTTTCAGTAAAATCTTTACGGCTGATAATAAACTATATTTGAATATTGAATGACATCAATGTTTGCCCTATAATTGTAACCCTTTTCATCGGGAGATCGTCCGGAAAAGACCGCATTACCAGATTTTGAAAAAGTAATTCATGCTGGCATTGCAGTAACGAATCCACCTGATTTCTGTCCAATACTTAATTTCAGTTTCCCCATTTAACTTATCTAATCTGTGGGACACTATTCTCTGGAATCGTATCTAGCTCCCAGTCGTCTCCAAACCCACAATTCAGTTAACAGGGCAGCAAGTAGTGCGTTGCTAAACTGCCAGTCACGGCTCCTCCTCTACCCCAATATACATTTTGATTAAAAAATCTATACATCCAGTCTCATACACCTTGCTACAGGAACGGTAAATTGTTAAATTCTTCGGGCGCAGTTTCATAGAGGTAAATTGCTAAATTA